>NC_138234.1:22307948-23507948 GCF_964197995.2 Scardinius erythrophthalmus
ATAGAAAATGCTATTGCTGTCAACAATTCCATTTTACTAATTTTGGCGTAATTGCCTTGTATAAAAAATAGAAAATTACTTTAATAAATCTTGAAAAAAACTTGTTATCTTTGTGATTTTTTTTTTCTATGTCTTGTTTTGTATTTTTTTTTGCCATTATCAATAAGGAACATGTTGGTGTCCTATGAGTGTTTCAAAGCATTGGATGTAAAACTGAGAGCCAGACAGCATTAACTTGGTTACAGAAATCATTTAACCATGTATTACTGTCTTTGGAAGGCTTTTTTCTTTCAAACACATTAAAATTTACAAATTCACATAATTTCATATTTACATGCAATGCAGGGATTCCACAACTGTTTTGTCAGCTGAACCTCTTTGACCAAATATTTACTTGAAGTAGATCCCCCTGAGATTTTAAGTTAATAAGTTAGGTCAATAATAGAATTAAGTCAATATAAATAATAATAATTTGGTTATTACTGGTGTCGGTTAATGGTCACATGACATGCTGGTAAACAAATAAAAAATTTTTTAGTAAGTGCTTTATTTTGATTGTTTTTATTTTAAAATTATTTATTTTAATTTGACATTTTTATGATTTAATTACTTAGTAGCTTTTGATTCAACTTTGAAGTTCCATCTCACAGTCTTGGAAACCCTGACATAATATAATATTTAATGCACTTCATGTTGTTAATAACAAAGAATGGGATATATTTTCTTTCTCTTTGTATTTTTATATCAATATGGTATCCTATTCAAATCAATGTGATACACAACAAGTTAGGTCAAAAGTAATCTAAAAGTAGTCCGATTACATTACCTTAAATGTGTAATGTAATGGATTAACAACAATTTGTCAAGTAATTTGGAATAGTTACCAATTACAATTTGTAAGTAATCTGCCCATCACTGTGTACAAATCCCATATTGTTTTGTTGTGAGAAAAATATTAGGATTGTTTAATGAACTATTAATTATCCCACAATGAAAAGTAACTCATTTTACACACCTTAAAGGCCCATATGGTGATTTTGGCCTGTCCCACCTCAACGGTCATGATACTTTATACAACTTTATAATTTTGTCATGATCTGTTGAATTACTATTAAAAATCATTAACTAATTTTCTTTCACAAGTGTAATATTTAACTATATACGCTCAACCCTGTTACTGCATGATTCTGTTGTGAAATTGTTTTAAAATTGTATAATTTGCCTTTTTATATTTTTATCACTAATAGAAAATTATATATATAAAAAATCACTGTTTAGAAATGTATTTGGTAACAGGGTTGCAAAACCAATTGCCTATAAATCTAACAGAAAGTAAACCTCCTTATATAATATTTACTTTGACCTGACATGTAGTTGAAAATCAGTATTTTCTTAAGGTTAAACACCACCTTTATTTAACCTCAGGTTAAATTAAAATTATTTTGTAAAGTGCCTTTTGTCAGCTATTAGGAGGAACTGGGTCAGAAACGGTGAGTTTCGCTCAGCCAGAAAGTGTTCATTACCAGAGAAGGAATCCAGTTGACTCAAACACACACACATCAGGCTTCTCCGGTGGCAGTCCTGCTTCCTATTGTTTTCCTTTACTGTGAGCTCAAGCGCTGGTCCAGTGCGCTCCAGTGCACCTACTGAAATCTGCCCCTCTTCTCAAAGCGCCTGCGGTCACCCAGCCACACTGACCCGGGATCAGGGCCAAGCCACCCTGGCCATGACTCAGACACCGGGAGGCCAGACTTTGGCCTGAAAGAAAGCGAGAAGGAGAGATTATCCTATTCTGGGCCGGTCCGGCGGAGGGTACGGCGGTATTGACCAGGAGGGGCCACCCATGGAGCGTCCATTGAGCCATGAGATGGCCTGATATACATGCTTACTGAGCATGGCAGATTCCCTTACTCTCAACGGGATAAACCCACAGCGAACAAGCCTCTTTCGGAGAGATTAGGGTGGCAGCTCTTGTCCCCTTGTTCACCCCCCCCCCCCCCCTCGACCATCCTCTGCCTAGAGACAGGGCTCAAAACCTCCGGTGAAACAGTTCTTGGTGGTCTGCCAAGACATTCATTGTCTTTGCCATAAGAGGTGAGGAGTGAGTTTAGCCGTGAAGTCCAGCTACCTCTGGCTGTTGCGTCATATTACATTTAGGGTTCTTCTAACAAGAAAATACACAGTTTAGTCACCTCTACAAAATATGCATGTAAAAGCCAAGGCATAACAATAGAAATTAATATAATTTTGATATTTTTGTTGTATTTAATTACATGACAGAATGTCCCTTTACCTGTTAAAAATAGTTAGAAATGTCTTTTGAAAATTCCCATTTGTTCTGTCACTATGAATTCATAAGTCAATGATTTGTCAGTGATTTATCTAACAGTAAGATTTTTTAATTAAAATTTTGAGTTTGTGTTTATTTAAAAAAAAAATGTTTTCAATAAAAATACTGCATTTATATAGTTTTGGTTCTTGGTTTAATAATAATAATAATACATATTATTTTTATGTTTAATTTGTATTTATTTTATGTTAACCATTGTAAAATGTTTATTGTTGATTGTTGAAATATTTAATGTTGATGACTCTTATTATAACAAGCCTTTACAAGATGAAAAGACAAACAAAATGTGTCAAACAATGTTTTGAAAATCTGTTTTATATTTTTTGTTGTGACTTGCTGCTTCTTTCATCTTTGTGGTGGTTTAATAAATAAATAATGGTTATTTCTCTGAACAAACGGATCTCACAAAATATGTATTAAAAAACAATTATTTATATACAAAAGTGTTTGTAATGCAGTCTGTGTTTGATGATGATGATGATGATGATGATGATGATGATGATGATGATGATGATGATGACGAAAAAGAAAAAAATGAGCTAGTGTTGGCAATCATATTTAAAATAAATAGGGAGATTAAAGAGTGAATGTCGATTTTGAGGTGAATTATCAATTACATTTAACATTAGTCAAATAATAACATATATACTACATAGTATATGTAACATAAATCAGGACAAGTGATAAAATATAAACAAATGCAGAAAATAACAGAACAAAAAAAAAACAGTTTCACAAACATCAAATAATAAAGCCATTATTTAAATTTAAATAATTGTGAAGATTGAAGATTATCTTGAATATGATAGATTCTGTGCACGTCTTAAATTTGTACATTAATGTACATTAACTAACATGAAAAGCCAAACACACACATCACATTAACAAAAAAACGTCCACAATATCTACATTTCCTAATACATTTTTAATAGATAGCCTAAATAGTGTTGCGTTTTCAGTTTGAATTACCATGTGAGAAATGTTTCGGTTGTTCTTAGCCTACTAAAAGAAACTCATGACCTTAAAAACATTTCCTCCCAAGCAGATAGCATTATTGAAATTTCAGAAGTAAGATGCCCTTTGACTTGCCTGAAATAGACTTGAGAATGAACGAGGGTCAACAGCGGGAGTGTGTGTGTGTGTGTGTGTGTGTGTGTGTGTGTCTGCGTGCGGGACGGGGGAGGTTAGGCTCCTCTGTGAACTTGAAGAGCAGTTTGTCATGCTAACCATGCTGGAGCTATTGAATTCACACACAGGGAGCAGAACTTTCACAGGACCTCGTCTTTTTTTATGCAAAACCAGTGAGACCCCGCACCCCCTGGGTTCATATATGTGTCTGTATGGCCGTCCGTTCAATGCACTTGGGGTGGGGGGTGGGGGGGTGGGGGGGGGGCTCCCATATTTCTCTGAGAAACTTGATCACGTACTTAATAGACTAATCCATGTGGAGAGGTATTAAGTCGTTTTATTATTTACAAGTGGAATAATGTAGCACCATTGCTGATTAAAGTAGAAATACATTTCATTAAGCAATAAGGCCTACAAGAGGCCGCGTTACATTGTGCGATTAGTAACGGTTACAGCGAGCACGGTATTTAGGCTATTCAGCAGGCCCTGAGTGCCTTAATTGCTTTAAAAGATTAATATACGTTTTTTAAATAGGCCTCTTATAATACAAATATTAGGTACACATTTAAAAAAAACGTAATTTTATTAACAAATTAAATGGAATTATGCCGCTACAAATTAGTTCTGCACAATGATGTGGCAAAGTGTTTCACGTCAAATCTGTATATTGACCAATCATATCTCAGGACTGGAAAGCCTTTAAATTATAACGATTTATTAATTAAATACGATTGTTTAATTTATTTCAACCTGCAGTTGAACTTGAAAATATCAGATATTTTGACATTTAAATAGCATTATTAAATTTTCGTTTCAGGGAACATTTTTATTATCAGCAGACAGGCCTCTGTCGATTTTTAAATAAACACCTGCTCTCGTTTTTGCTTTTATTCTGTTCACCTAACCAGTTTATTTGTGAATATCTTCTGTCTGTTTCTTGTTAATACACCAAATGGCTTGTTTGAATCAAACAGCCGTGCATGTTTCGCAGTCTATAATCTTCAGATTGTAGAGGAAGGGTCACTCACAATTATGTGCAATTTATTTTCAAATCATATGGGGAGAGTCTAGAATGCAGACTTGCACTTGGAACAATAGTACGGCGAGAGCATCTGATTGGCTGAAAGGAAACTCGGGCTGCGCGCTTCTTCTAATGGAAGAACCAATCACGGTTCAGTAATGCTTTTGACCCTGGACGCTTTTACTGCACCACCCGCTGATAATAAGCAGCAACTCGCTCTTTCATATAAAACCAACAAGACTGTAGAAACGTGGGAAAGGCAAAAACAGGGGTAGATGCAGGTTAGCGACGTGTGTAAAAATTGAGATTTTTTTTACCCCCTCTGAAAATGCCATTTGTCTTGTGTGTGTAAATACTTTTTTAAGTTTTTCCTTGGCTTTTTACAAGCCTTTCCATAATGTCGTGTGAGGCATTTTAATGTGGCGGTAATTTATGGAAGGTTCTAGTAAGTGGATGCTTGTGAAGCTGCCAAAAAGGCCATATAATGGGACGTCGCTCGCATATAGCCTTACACACACACATAGCCTAACACACACACACACACACACACACACACACACAGTGCCGCATTTGTTTTTACCTGAAGGAAGCCGTAGAGAGTGTTTTTTTAGGACCGTTTTCCTTTTTGTACTGGCCGAAGATGATCGCGAGTCGACTGAATTTCTGTTTTGACTTCTTCAAGCATTGTGTAAATTATTCATGCGTCATTTAAATACATGCAAATGAGATTTCACCCATCCTTGGTACCCTAGTGTGTAGAAACAACCGTGGGTTTGGCGAGAAAAGCTGCCCGGAAGTTCAGGAAAAACAGTTTCTCATCTCTAACAATCATTGAGTTTATTCATTAACAGGCAAATAATTCAAGATAAACATTACGGTTCAACACACACAATATCTAAGGAGGTTTGGGAACCAAAGGGTTTTTATTTAGAATTTAAGGTATTATTCTATATTGCATTTACAATTATTAATAAGTATATTTATATGTATTGTTTTCCTTATTTGTATTGTTGAAAACCTTATAAAAACCTTACTGATTTTATCCAGTAGGCCTATAACTTACATTAGCCCTAAAAAAATCTTCAAGCATGTTGAATAATAATAATAATAATAAAACTCTATTAAATAAACACACCATAGGAATTTATGTTGCAATGTGTTGTTAAAGGGCACATACATTGTACTGTCAAGGTCAAGTTCAGGCCAGAATCTCATTAGGGTTTTTGTCAATACATTGAATTGCTATATAATAGCGCCACCTAGTGGTAGAGGCCCAAACTGACTCTAATCTGACGTGTCCTTTTTTAGCCTGGAGAACCATTAGGGTAATTAACTCTGTGATGTTGTAAGATCTAAGATTTGGTTCAAAATTAGACGAGAAGTATTTATCAGACTCTTTTAATACGCATCTTAACATAATTAATATATTTTCTAATCATTGTAAGGATACCCTAGCCTTTGCTGCCACCTAGTGGTGTGGAAGTGGGTGTTTAAGCACGTCATCATTTGAATAATTATTTAAAAACCCGAATAAAATCTTTAAAATGAGAAGCAATGAGCAATTCTATAAATAATTAAACTGGGAATCGTAGTAATTGGACGTATTTTGCTTGTTTCCAATGGTATTTCATATTAAATATTTTATCTAGCTATAGCCTATTTTCTAAAATTATTAGTAATAATAATTATTAACTGAATTATTATATTATTTTATGCATATTAAAATAATATAAAGCGTTATTCTAAAATGAACATATTTATTGTTTAGTAATTTATTTATTGTTTTTAATCCTTGTTAGGCTCTTATTAATGTCACTTGAAGATGTAACACACACCTTTAATAACCCCCATCATGTAAAAACTTAATTTACGATAATAACTGATGAAGTTAGTTTAAAATTAATACTGCCCTCTAATTCTTGGTTAATGATTTTTGAAATTGCTTCTCTTGTTTTTCTTAAGAAATTACATATTTTTATATTATGTATAATATAATTATATATATATATATATATATATATATATATATCCATACACGTCCCCAATTATGTCTTATAATTGAGATATGGTTGTAAAGTAAACCATAGTAAAGTACTGGAAATTGCATCAGTAGTTAATAGTATGGTAATAGTATGGTTGTTCATCATGAGCTGTCATACCTCAAAACAACCAGTAGATGTCATTGCATATCCAAACAAATATGGGTGTATTCTGTGGCCTGTTGCACAAAGCAGGTTTCAGTTCATACCCAGGTAAGTTCAAGATAAGTTTGAGCAAACTCTGGGTTTTCGGGCTCAAGAAGGTGGTTTTGTTTGTAACTTACGCTACACGGCTAACCTGTTCCGTAGTAAGTTTTATTCTGGGTTAGAGATCGCATAACAAAACTGGACCAGTCCGCTGTGCAGTAAAGTGACATGTAGCCTATCTGATGATATAAAGCCTCTCCTCCTGTATAGTCCAGTCATTTTAAGCCAAAATGGGGGTCAACCTTGAACAAATTGCAACAGAAGCAAACTCAACTGATTTTGTATCCTCAATATGTCCTGAGTAAGGGAAAAAAGCCCAGAAGAATCCCATTAGGGGAAAGTTTTGAAAAAGACCCAAATGTAGCCTATTCATTCTTCTCACGTGAATAGAGTAAAAACCTTAACCTTTAGATATCACTATGGAAATTACTGAGTTGATTACTTACATCAAAACAAAAAAAAATGTATTACAAGTTTTCTGAAATTGTTTGTTAACATGTACAAACAGAGCTTAATCTAATTACGTATGTGCTAATTTGCATAAATAAACAGATCTAAACATTGGGTATAGCCAGGTGAAAATGTCTTGTTGAATCTTGTTGATGCATAACAATAAAATAATTAATATTAAGGTCTGAATGGAACTCATTTAGGCTACCCATGAGCATTAATACATAGAGGCAGGAAGAAGTACTTTAGAAACCAGCCTTTATTAATTATTATTGCAGAGCTGGGGTTTGGGGCTGGGTCTGTGGGACTGTTTCTTGGGGACGAGTCTGAGGGAAGAACAGGAGACAATGGTAAGGAGAATGCAGAAGACAAAAGGTAAGTAAAATAAAAAGTGAATCCCCAGAAACAGTCCCACGGACCCAGCCTTAAACCCCATCTCTGCAATAATAATTAATAAAGGCTGGTTTAAAGTACAGTACTTCTTCCTGCCTCTATGTATTAATGCTCATGGGTAGCCTAAACGGGTTCCATTCAGACCTTAACATGAAGTATTTTACTGTTATGTGTCAACAAGATTCAACAAGACATTTTCACCTGGCTATACCCAATGTTTAGATCTGTTGTGGTATTTATGCAAATTAGCACATACGTAATTAGATTATGCTCTGTTTGTACATGTTAACAAACAATTAAAAAAAACTTGTAATACATTTTTTGTTTGTCTTGATGTAAGTAATTAACTCAGTAATTTTCATGGTGATATCTAAAGGTTAAAGTTTTTACTCTACGCGAGAAAAAGAATGAATAGGCGTATGAATAGGCTATATTTGGGTCTTTTTCGAAACTTTCCCCTAATAGGATTCTTTGGGGCTTTTTTCCCCTTAATCACTTAAAGTGTTAGTTCACCCAAAAATCACCCTCAAGCCATCCTAGGTGTATATGACTTTCTTCTTTCAGCCAAACACAATCGGAGTTATATTAAAAAAATATCCTGGTTCTTCTAAGCTTTATAATGGGAGTGAATAGTAACTGAGATTTTGAAGCCCAAAAAAGCGCATCCATCCATCATAAAAGTAATCCATACAACTCCAGGGGGTTAATAAAGGTCTTCTGAAGCGAAGCGATGCGTTTTTGTAAGACAAATATCCATATTTATCCATACTGGCTTCTGGTAACGGTCGTAGTTTCGGTGGAAGAGTGACCTCTGACCCAGCGTATGACGTACAGTAAGATGTAGGAGTAGTGTAAGCTTTGACGGAAGCCAGTGATTATAGTTTCTGAAGTTGTAAATATGAATATTTTTCTTACAATAAAGCATCGCTTCGTTTGAGAAGGCCTTTATTAACCCCCTGGAGTCGCTTTATGATAGATGCGCTTTTTTGGGTTTCAAAATCTATTCACTCCCATTATAAAGCTGGGAAGAGCCAGGATATTTTTTAATATAACTCAGATTGTGTTTGGCTGAAAGAAGAAAGTCATATACTTGAGGGTGAGTAAATTATGGGATAATTTAAAATTTTGGGTTAACTAACGCTTTAATCTCCAACAGAGAAGTGAATCGAACTGACGCTCTCCTTGTTTCGTGTGATTGGCTGTTGACTGGAGTTGACAAAGAACGTTTATACCAAGCGTTGTGAGCCCGTTAAACCTGATCTAAACCAGGATGGATTGGGTTTGTCAACTCTAAACTTACTCTGAAACTAAGAGTTTGTTCAACTAGCTTCATAGGCCTCAGATCTGAATTATTTTAGCAATATTGGCCCGGTTTCACAGACAGGGCTTAGATTAAGCCAGGATTAGGCATTAGTTCAATTAAGACATTAAGTAGCTATTTATTAACTTGCCTTAGAAACATTACTGGTGTGCATCTAGAGACAAAACAATGACAGACATATTTTAATATATACGCCAGTGCAAGTTGCTTTCAGTACAGCTCAAACATGCATTTTAGTCTGAGACTAGCTTTGTCTGTGAAACCAGGGATAATATGATCTCTATAGCCAACAGTAGGCTATACGTGATCATTTAACTTCATGATAAAACTTGTAGACATTGAAAATGTGAAACTAGAAAAATCATTTTAGGATTTAAAAAGATAAATAGCCTATGATTTAGTGTAGGCTAGGCTAAGTCCAAACCACAGCTGACAACTTGTAAAACCTCTTCTAAGCCTTTTTAAATGCTTTAAATATGTATATATTTTACGTTTTTATAATCTTAGTAACTATATATTGTACTACTCAAAATAAAAATAAAGTTTGGTTTGGAAAACAATGCGATTTCTCTCTATTTCCGTTTGCCGGTGTTCTGCTTCCGGTCCGTCTCATTTGTTTTTAATAATTATTATACAGCGAACTTGAGTTTAAAATGAGCTCCGGCTCGACATGTGCTGTATCTGGTTGTCACAACAACTCGAAAAAACTCAAGGGTTTTCAAGAGAATATATGCATTGAACACCAAAAAATCAGGGATGAATGTCCGTGCCCTGCGCCGTATGCATTACACTGTATGCCGACGAAAGAGGAGAGGAAACAGGCTTGGCTCGCGGCTCTAAAATTAAAAAATCCTCCGAAGAGAGTGTATGTGTGTTCGTTTCATTTCGTCGATAAGAAGCCCACGGAGCTGCACCCGGACCCCGAGCTATACCTGGGTCACACTCGACTTCAACAAGGCAAGCGGAAACTAATTCAGGAAGCTAACGGACTTGGTATGTTTACGGAATTGGAAAAACATGTTTATAAGACATAAAACCATGACGTATAAGACTGTTACGGTATTACTTTTTTCTGTTATGGCACTATTAGTTTGAGTCTGCTTTTTGTAGACGTCGTTGCAACGTGGTTTCTGTTACTTTTCTCAGCGCTTGTGGTCTGGATGGACAAATTACAGTCGTTTGTGATTTACAGGACGAGTTTTTATTTATTAATTATTATTATTTTATTGAAATTTGTGCTGAGGATTTTAATTTGCACGCCAGTTACTAATATTTGACATTTAATAGATTAAAAGATTAAATATATTTTGTGAGCCGCAGAGCGCCCCCTGTTGGAATACAACTGTCTTTCATGCAGTTTGGAACGAGATAATAATAGTTGACAAGTTATTAGATGAAGTCTGGTAAAATTGGCCAGATTATGTTGGAGTGTTCTAGAATCGCGTTTAAGATTCAATAGCAAATATCTAAATCAATGTACATTACTTTAAAACTTTTGCGAACACTTGAACTTGACATGAAGCAATTTGATTTAGGCCTACCTGAGGAAAATTTGTGTCTTGACATTTTAAAAACAAGACTGATCTTCATTAGGACCAACATATATTCTAATGGCACCACTTTACAATAAGGTTCATTAGTTAACATTAGTTAATGTAGGCCTATTAACTAACATCAACTTACCATGAGCACTCCATTTGTTACTGTATTTGCTAATCTTTGTTAACGTTAGTTATTTTAATAAGTAGATTAGTAGATTTTAATAAAGTATTAGTAAATGTTGAAGTTAACATTAACAAAGATTAATAAATGCTGTATACATGCAATTCATTATTAGTTCATGCTTACTAATGTAGTTAACTAATTAACCTTATTGTAAAGTGTTACCATTCTGATTAATGTAATTGAATTGGAGAAGCCTTTTATTTAATCTGTTAAGTTACTTCAAATCAAAATTCTTATTTACAATCACGTCATAGCAAGAGGAAATTATGGTACAGTTGAGGTATTTGAGGTATTACAGTTGAGGTATTTTATAAATTTAATGGTTTTAATTGAAATATTTCAACATTTATTTATGTTATCAATCCTTCGTAATATTATGGTGATTTCTTTTATTGAAACATGGTCTAGTTATTATATTTTAACAGTTGTCATTTTGCTTTGTATTTTTATAGTCGTGAACTATTTTTGTAGCATGATAAGAAAAAAATAAACATTTGGTTTGTTGTCACCATTTCATTGATAAATATCCAAAAATGTGACTGACATCATTGCCTTTACAAAAAAAAAACCAGTCAAGTCATCTTTACAGTAACAAACAGAGATTGTTTTGGCTTTATAGCGGTTCTTGAATAAAGATATTTTCCAGCTAAAGTAATAATATACAGTATAAGGAGTCAACAGAATACAAAAGTAGCCATTTAATCTGAAACTATGGTTACCTGAGTAAACACTTGTAATGGTGACTATGGTGTTTGGATGCTCTTCCTCATAAATCCCCTCTTCAAATGGGCCAGTGGGCCAGTGCGCCAGTGCGCATGCGCGCTGCGGTGTCTCGGGTCCATGTGTAGGCAGCAGCAGCGAGGATCTTTATTTGGCGACCGGAGCGGCAGCGGGCAGGGCAGATAGACAGTGAGGGGATCCCCGGGATAGTTTTACACCAAAATACTAGGGTAAATAACAACAACCAGACGCGTGGAGGTCCCCCAGAAGACTAATAAGCGTTTCATCTTCTCAGTAAGTTCTTCTAAAGAGAGATTGAGTGATACTTGAGGGTTTCAGGGTGTTTTGACTTCACATTAGCTTTGCTAGCAACTGGACTGTTGAGTTAAACAGGGGATTTACAAACTTAACCATCCATTTCATCAAATAAATTTGACAGAATCCATCTAACTATATCGATACCGATACAGTGCGATATAATAATCAACTTTCGAGAAGAAACTGCTCAATTGTTTTCTGTTTGGGGGATATAAACTATTCATTTAGCTCGCCTGCTAATTGGACTTGATGAGTAAGTCAGCATTAGCTGATGTTAGCCGGGTTAGCTAACTAGTTTTGCTTCCTCAGCACTAAACTCACCGAGGGCTTATTTATTCAAGAATTGGTTTGTTGCCTCTGAGCAAACTCCTTTTTAAACACAAGTTAAGAAATGTTGGATTTAGTCATTAGATTATCTGAGAGAAATTGATGTTTATGACCATTGTATTGGATTTGATTAATATAGGGAACTGGGTAGTTAAATGAATTAACCCATTTAATCCCATATTCTTCCAGATAAGTGCATTTTAGTCTTTGAACACCCCCAATGAAACACTTTTTATCATTTTCAAAGTTATGAAAGTGTGTGAGTAATTCCTGCTCACAATTGAAACCAGTGGGAAACTACAGGGTTAAAATTGCTCTGTTGGTCAATAAGACCCAAGAAAGTTGAAAGCAATAAAGCAATTTTACTTTCACTTTGTTTTGGTAAATTTAACAGTACAGTACAGGTAATCAAAATGAGTCTCTGGGTTTCCCACTGGTCACACATGATTATGATTTAAATGAGACAGAGCTCTCGTAATACTATTTTAATAATTGACCCTTTAAATATATATATACGAAATGTGATGGTATCTGTATTATGCCATGTTTTACATGCTTCTGGACCTTTGACACAGACATAATTCTTCATAGAGGGCCATTTGATATTTACACCAGCCATGTAAAAGTGTTCATGTGAAACCAAGACGCTCTGAACTTTCATTTACAGTGTCCACTGCTATTAGATGTTTCAATGGGTCTGAATGGGTTAAAGATTAAGAGTTGTTCTGCTTATTGTATTCCCATCATAGCACCGTTTAAAAAATGTTGTCTGCCTGGTTTACACTGTTAGATTTGTGACTAATAACATGTAAGTCGTTAGTTCAGAGTTTGAGGCCGAGGTCAAGGTTCAGAGTTTCGCTAGTTGTCCTACCATTGATGTTTCATTGTGCGCATCTTAATATGATGTTTTAGACAATATTTACTCGCTACCATTCAAAAGGTTTAGGTCGGTAAAGAAATTCATACTTTTATTCTGCAAGGATGCATTAAATCGATCAAAAGTGACATTAATAATGTCACAAAAGATTTCCATTTCAAAAAAATGCTGTTGTTTTGAACTTTCTAATCCACACAGAATCATGAAAAAGATATCGCCGTTTCCTCGGAAATATTAATCAATATGTTTTCAACATTGGTAATTATAAGAAATGTTTCTTGATCAGCAAATTAGCATATTAGGATGATTTCTGAAGGATCGTGTGACATGAAGACTGGAGTAAAGATGCTGAAAATTCAGCTTTGATCAAAACATTTATTTTAAATTGTAATAATATTGCACAATGTTCTTGTTTTTACTGTATTTTTGAGCAAATAAATGCAGCTATGGTGCGCAGAAGAGACCAACTCCAAACTTTTGAATGGTAGTGTTGCTGTTTAAAGCAGTTTTTAGATGAAATACAGCATAAAGGATTTTGTTTTGTTTACATGCACACTTGTAATTATGTTCTAATATTTAAATCCAGTGAACATACACCAACTGTCCCAAGATGAATTTAAGCATCTGTGTTGGTTATAAAATGGCAGTTCCAATTCTGAGACTTTGGACTTGTGTAAAAGTGTAACTGACCGTCAGCTCTGATGATGTATGATATCGGATGATATCATGATCATGCCGAAATACTTGTGCCGTTTCTCATGGTGGAGTAGAGGTGTTGTTCAAGGTTGGTCTGCATGGGTGTGGTGGCTTAAGATGTTTTGTCTGAAGGACTTGAGGTGGCTTTTTGTAAATAAATAGGGTGGAACCAATTTAGTGTCACAAGAAACCAACAAGTATAATTAGAGTACATAAAAAAAAACATTTTCAAATGCTTTGATTTCAGCCCTACCACACAGCATTTCCCAATGTTCTCCTGGCGTCATGTGCGGGGTGTTGTCGAATCCTTGCGTACCATGTTGAGTGTCTATTAGGCAACCAGTTAAGCCACTTCGCACCTCTCATGTGAGTTGTAGTAGGCATGTCTCTCAATCTCATGCCATGCCAAGCCTGAATACCAGTGAGCTTCTCCTCCATAACAGACTTGTTGAAAAATAATAGTTTTGTTTCCATGTATATTTAGCAGAAATGAGGGCTGGGATCCATTCATCAGTACCTGAGCAACCCACCAGAGCTGCTGTATCTGAGATGGTGGCTGCTGGTAAACAGGAAGGGCTGGAGACTGATACACGGCCACTGCAATCTAGTGAGATCTTTTTACTGTTTTACCTCAACTTCCTGATAACGTCAGATGAGGAAAGTCAGGGGAAGAGAGCTGGATGATGTGAAATATGAAGGACACACTAGAGCGTTTACATGGATGGAGGAATTCAAAGTGATTGGGTTGATGTGTGTTTGTCTCAAGCTTCAAAGCCGAATTGATTTTTCAAAATGCACACACTGCATGAATATGAACATAACATTAATAAAACAGTGTCCCGCTGTTTACGCATATTGTGGATCCTTATTAGGAGACGACAAACACATGAGCCAGTTTGTCGTGCTGCTTGTATTTATCAAGCAGTAAAAATTCCCATTGCCCAATGAGAGTCCGAAGGACTGGTGGGACGTTGTCCTGCTCCACTTCACAGACGCTGAATGGAGGGACATTTTAGAAAGACACTTCATACAACAACAGCTCATTACGTGTGACATAATTCATTATGCCATTTCCACAAAATTGCACATGCGCAGTACTTTCCAGTTTTGGTTTTTAATCTGATCAAGTGTTTACATGTCCTCTCTCAATCAGATTAGAAAAGTTTTAAACCACCCCATACAATCTGAATGAAATTTCAATCGGATATGGCCAATTTATTCCGACTGATGTGGCTACATGTGACTTTTTTATTCTAGTATTTTTTTGAAAGACTCTTCTGTCTTGGCTATAGAACAAAAGTACATGTCATTGTATTAGCTACAGTTTGAGCATTTCACTTTCAGCTGACTGTCGTTATCAGTAAGGTGTTGTTTTGTGTAGGGGTTGCTCACTGGTTTTCTTGGAAATCGCCACCATTTTGCAGGGTTCATAAAAATAGAATTATGAAATTAACTTGTCTATTACTTACTATTAACGGTTTATTACTTGTCAATTAATAGTAAATATATATATCTTTTTCATTTCACTTACATTAAAGTTTTGAATTGGCACAGTTTGGAAGTAGTGTTTCTCTTTTGTGCATATTTTATCATTTGGTTATTGGGTAAAAAAAAAAAGTTGTTATTAATAATAATAATAGATTGGGCATAGTTCATAATTATAATTTCCTGAAGCTCAAAATCAAACAGTTAGTTACTTGAATTACTTTGAATTTTAACAATATTTTGAGTTTCTGACTAGTTAAATCATATACAGCAGGGAACGACAACTGGCGGCCCGCGGGCCAAAACTGGGCCAGCAATATTTTCTGGCCCGCCGGATTATTTTGGAAGTCCTAAATGCTGCACAAAACTCTTCCACTACTTGAGAAAAGCCGTAGTCGCGTGGCGATTTCACCGCCGCATACTGTGTGAAACACCCATAGGGAATAATGCGGCGCGGGATTACATTTTAAAGTATAACTGTGCGTTCACACCGGACGCGAATAGCGCGTCAAATTCGCGCCTGCCGCGTCTAGTTATACGCTTGACCACTTTGTGTCCATTCGCGCATCAAAAGACGGTAGCGGTCAGAACTCTGGTGTAGGCTACTTTGGACGGAGCGGGCGTTCTGACTGACAATAGTCCACTCCCGACATCTTTTGACAGCGTATCCGCACTTAATTCTGACCACCTGTACACCGAGCTCTGAGGAGATGTTTGGTACTGAAACCATTGTCAGTCAACAACATTCTTTTTTTGCAAGGATGTTTGAAATAGTTCGGCAGAAAATAGCCTACTTCATTTGTCAGTAGGGCAATATGATTTTCGTTTATGTTGCTTAGAAATTTGAGTGATAGGCTTTGTCCTATTTAATTTATGTTAGGCTATTTATATTTCATAATTTTTTTCTGTGGCATTTTTTTTCTCTGCTGACAGTACAATGTTACAATAGCCTAATATTTATATTGACACGAACACAATTTTTGTATAGCATTTATTATAGGCTACTTAATCTCATTCTTTCCGTTAGAGACATTTGAATGTGAGATTATGGAAACGAGATCTAAATTTTGCGGACCCGTCAGGTCGGAAAATAAAGCGGGTGAACACCGAGTGTATTTTAAGCGGTTGCTGAATAGAACCTTGTGGGCCGGAAAAAAAAACAGTCCCGCGCAGACCTCCTTAAAGGTCCCATGACATGCTATTTTTTGTAGGCTTTAATATAGGCCTTAGTGGTCCCTAGTACTGTATCTGAAATCTCTTTTCAAAAATTCAGCCTCGGTGCAGAATTATAGCCACTATAAGCCAGTCCCAGAATGAGCTTCCTTCAGACGGGCCGTTTCGGTGTCTGTAGCTTTAAATGTTAATGAGGAGGAGATAGGCGGCGTAAGGTGGAGGGTGGGTGTGGCCTTGATCATCTTGCGCAACGGTACCGTGGCGTGCATGTTAACGTTGGATATAGCAATGGCACGAAGACACGCAGTCGTTCAAGCATTTCAGTTTGACCCAGAATCTGATCCAGATGGAGAAGCAACAACTCAGCGGTTCCAGCAGGACATTTCCGAATGGTTAGTTTAAAATATTATGTCTGGATACGGTACTTTATTCGGATGGTTTACAGTTATTATCATGTAGCTAACGCTAACCTACTGTTGCCTTTTCATGAGAGATCTGTAACATCTGTAATTTATCTTGAAATGCGGATATCGCGCGCGCCGTATAACCAACAGGAAAACGGTTATCCAAATAACAAAGAAGTGTACAACACTCGCGTTACAGTGTGTGTATTCACACACATAAACTGCATGGCTGCATAGCTAATGTGACAGCCACATTCTACGTGTAACAGTTCAGGCAAACATAAACAGTAAAGCAACACACTTATATATCATTAGTTGACTTACTTGTCCGAGGTGTGTAGCTGAGCCAAAGAGAGTGATCCAGACTTTAGTTTCAGACGTTCAGCAAGCCCAGCTCTGTATTAACCCTTCGGTGTTCATTTGTACATCCAATTATTGAGCAATTGTTATGCTTCGCTCGCTCAAAAGCCATGATATCTCTCGTGGACAAACTAAAATCGCGCGCGCGCGTTCCTACTTCCTTCCTAGCTCATTTTCTCATGGGCGGAAAATATTCTCTGGGCGGGCAAAGCAGAGACAGGGGAGGTAACATTCCTCCTTATGACGTCATAAGGAGGAGATTCAAGATCAGCGCGATTGAGCTTTCATTTTCTCAAAGGCAGAGAAAGATAGCAAAAGCTCTATTTACAGCGATTGAAATTTCTAGAAACTTGGGGACCATATACAGGCTAGGGGAACTCATATTAATGTTAAAAAACCTCAGAAAGTGAAAATTTCATGTCATGGGACCTTTAAACCTTAGGTGTGTATGTGTGTGTCCCGAATAAATAATAATAAAAAAAAGGAATAAAGTTCAAAAGTCGGACTGTAAGAATGAGGTATGATTGCTATTCACACCTTTATTAAAATGGCTGTAATCTGTTACCACAATAGTACTTGATCTGTTTAAAATGATTTCCTTGATATATGCCTAAGGTGTTAAATTAAAAATTACAAATCAAAATTAAAATTTGTCTAATCCAGTAATTTTTTCTATTTTTGATCTGAGCACAATCAGAAAATCAGAAAACCCATTGTTATTCGTTTTTTCATTTTAGTTCAGGAAATAAATAATGGAAAAACAAGTCGTTTTTCATCTTTTTATTTTTGGTTTTAATTTGAAAAAACGATTGAACGAATGATCCACGGACGGTGACGGACCCATCATATTCCGCGATTATACGCCTATATAAGAGTATTTAATTTGTATCCATAGGCAGTAGGCTGTGTAGCTGGCCCGCCATCTACTGGCTAAAAAAAAATTTACTTGCCGACCCCTGATATGTATATCAACAGTATACGTCAACAGGTGTATAATTAAATACTTTTACGTTTAAATACTTTCTCATATCCCAATTTAATATGCAGAAACAAGAGTTCTTGTGGCTTATTTGGTTTACGGATGTGTGTTTACGTTTTTGCCAAAACCTGATAATTCAAAGTTTGATGTATAGAGTTGTTGGAATGACCCGTGATAATGGTTTGGTCGTGCAGAAATTAGGTTAACTTTAACATAGCATACTGTTGCCTGAGCAAAAGCATGAAAAATTGGTGTAAAAAGCTATTTCTAAAAAAATGTGTAACACCCTTAATTTCATAGATTTGTTCATATTTATGTTTTCATGTTACTGTCATTTAAAAAAGCAGCAGAACAAGTTTTTTTTTTTTTAACTCCTCCTTGTAAGAGTTTAACTATAAATGCTTCTAATTTTGATCATTTAGTTTTACACAGGCAGTTTAAGCTTAAGGACTTGTTTAGTAAGAAGTTTTATCATATCTAAATGTAAAACACAACTGCTGAATTTCTCTCTCTTTTTTGTTTGTTTTTTTAGTTATTGTATTTCTGCAACTCTTGTAGGCTATAACTTAGCTCAAGCTCTTGCCATGAAAATAGCCTCAGCTGCTGACATGGCAGTAACATTTCTACTTCTACTACTAGGCTACTATACTGCCCAAGGAAGGTTTAGTAGAGCCCATAGTAATGGTAAAAAGTCTGTGACTGTAAATCAAGGCTAGTGAATTCAAATTCTTGAAGTTCAAAATAAAGTGGTTATCATTTTTGGAAGAGAAGAGGAAAATTAAGTTGTCTTGAGTAATAAACTACACATTTATACATCAGACATGTCTTTTTTTCCTCCCAGTGCATTGAGTTGTGTAGGAAGGGGGCTTGTTTTGAACCAAGAAGCTAATTCTGTGTTTTTCTAGAGTTTCTCCAGTACTATTTTCCACTGTGTGTCAAAGCTGGACTTTGCTGACGCGGCAACTCTGGAACTCTCTGTGTGCCGTAGTGACATGAATACACCATTAAGGTATTCATCCAGGAGTGAAGACTTATGGGTCCTCGCACACCTCGGACACATTGGGGCTTGTTTGCATTTCGCCCAAGCGTAGAAGAGATGTCAGCGATGATTTTCTTGTCCTAGATATTGCTTGGGTCCCTCCGTCAATGTAATTTCGGGTTTTTGTTGTCCATCTTATTGTGCAAATTGTAAATCTGATCACTTGGAAAAGTTTTAGCACACCTCTCCTCAACAAGCTGCATGATTTGTGGTATGATACCATGTGCACCACAAATTAAGATGCAGTTGCAAAGTTCGGAATCATGTCTGGGGTAATACGCTTCAAATGTAGAAGTGCAGAAGTTTTCAAGATCAGACCAAGCCTATCCACTTGTTTCCTCTGTCAGTTCTTGTAGATCTGGCTCTCGGCCCGACAGACCAGAGAGATTAACTGCAGAATCCGGCTGCCATTCAAAATAAGTGCTTCAATCTAAGTTTAAGTCTTCAGCCGATTAGTTAAGTTTGACACTGGGATTATGAGGGTGAACTGTCCCTATGGATTTGTTCATACATCCTGGATTTGTAACGATCAAATGGCTGTCATAGACCTACAATTGTTGATTAGCTTTAACTAGTCTTAATAATAATATATAATTGAGCTGGTTTGCGTTAAAAGTTTAGAAACATTAGAAAAACATTAGTCTGAATGTGTTATGCGACAACGCTTAAACGGAATTGAACTTAGACATAATTTTTTCCAGAGGGTTTAATGTCTTTTTGCATACTAATTAGGGATGCACTGATATGAACATTTTGGCTAATACGATAACCGATAATTCTTTATGCTGGAATGCCGATAACCGATATATTGGCTGATAAATCTAAATCCAAATTTGTATAGAATTTTTGAGAGCCTGATTACAAAAACTTGCAATTAAAAGCCTTGTCCCAAGCACACAATTACAATGTTCTCTTAAAAAAATGTATCTAGCCTCATTGAAATGTCACTGAAATGTGACCCAATTCCGACCGTGTAAACAGGAAAAAAACACATACATTCAGATATTTTGAGATCGGTTTGTCCATATGTTGAAATAAATCAGATATAAATCAGATATGTGCCAATGTGACTGTCATGTAAACAGGCAGATCGGATTTTCTGAGGCATTAAGCCTGGTTTATATTTGACGCGTCCGTAAGAGCGCGAAGGTGCGCACGGCAAAAATGACGTCATTGCGGTGTGGGTGGTCTTGCGCGTTGGGTTCGCAATGACCAATTTCGTTTTTTTTTGTAACAACGCGCGCGGCGCCGCATCCGAAGATGAACGACTTCGAGCCGAATCTGGCCGAGCTCGAACTTCTCACCACACCGGCACCCAGTTTGCTTTGCTTACATTAAAAAAATTAGCATACAATAGCATAAGAAGTATTTTTAATGAACATAAAGGTCCATTAATAAAAATGTTCACGAAACTTAATGAAATGTTTAGTGAAATTAGAAAATATGTAAGAGATCGTTAATTTAGTTATGTTTTATACACATTCTCATATCCATATATTTTGTTTTATAGTCACGAGTAATAATCTCAGGGTTTACTAGGATTTACACGATTCTTTTTGTAGTGTGGTATTGGTGGTGGTATGTACTAAAATAAACATTGTCACGTGTGTATAGATTTCTTCTTCTCACTGCTGATTCCTAATGGTTTAGAGGACAATTACTCAAGTCGGCCCCTGTCGTTTCAAAGAATAGTACAACGGCGTGCGCGTCAAGTATAAACGCCTCGTCCGTTTGGGGAGGTGCGCGTGCAGTCTGTGGAGACTCGCGCTGCGGAGCCAGGCGAAAGTATAAACAAGGCTTTAGGCTACGTCTCCGAGGTTTAATGATGAGAGCAACCCCGATGCGCATCTGCAAAGGGACGGATGGCTCGACGAAACGCTGTGTCATCGTAGGATAGGAATGTGGACAAACGTTGACACAACATATCAAATCTCATCCTAAAATTTTGGACCCACTGCTCCTCGTTAAAGCCTGACACAATATGCTCCCACCAATCCTGAGATCTCTCTCGCTCACAATAACTGAAGCATATGCGCAGGCTGCAATGATGGCACTTTACGTCCTCCTCCGCCTCAAAATCATGGTGATGTTTGGCGAACTTCGCATATATCGCAGAGTTAGCATCAATCATATTTCGGATATAGGCAACAAATCAGAATTGGCCATCAAGACATATTTTTGAAGTGGTCACTTTCCCCTTTTGAAGTGATTCCAATCAAAGTTCAATGCAAAGGGAGATGTTTTCTTTTACAGAAATCGCTTTATGGACTACAACAAACATCAGAAACCCTAAAATTAACATAAACTGCCCCTGGGGAACACACAACAAAGGGGTTGAGGCCATGTTGGGCTGCTTTAGAGAAGAGGAAGAGTTGTTGTCGCTGTTTTTTACTCCCCGGATAAAGTTTGTCCTAAGGCTGATGAACGTAGAGAGGTTAACATTTATTTTTAACACTGTTCCTGAACATTATCACCTCAATGTTTGTCTTTGCGCTGCACATTTTACGGAGAACAGCTTCCAGAAGAGAGTATAATGAAGGCTATACGCACAAAAGCTTCTCCTGAAAGACGTAGCCGTTCCCATTTTGTCTGGACAATCTGTTGTTTATGGATCACAACTTGTAAGTATGTCTTATTATTTGTAGTTGTGTTTTCTATTAACAGTTCTAATTATAAGCTTTATGTAGTTGCTATAATAGCTATGATGTAAAAGAAGGGCAAAGCTTTGCCTCCGCTAGCCTGCTAATTAACATTACAGTATTGATGTTGTTTACTTTAGTTTTTGTAAGCCCCTTAAGAAAATTATCCCTAATTTTTGTGATCGATTGCTGTTTGTATTACCATAATTTTCCGACAAATATGATTAAATAGTGGATAACATCGTATCTATAAGAAAATTACAAAAAAAAATACCACTCTTAAACGTCCTGTGAAATCCGTGCTTTTTTCAAAATCTGTGCATGAAATCCGTTCAGCACAATCCTCTTGCTCGTAAACATTGTCAGGGTCTGAATCGGGCTCGAAATGGTTTGAAATTGACACTATCATTAATATTTACATCTGGGTAGAGCTTGCGGTTATGAAGGGGTGTGACATTTCTCGAACGCGCTAAGCGCTGCCAATCACAACACACTGGGCCAGCTAACCAATCACAGCTGTTTTCGGAAGGAGGAGCTTCATCTAACAACGCGTTCAAGCCAGATAGGGGAGAGAGGAGCTGTAATAATGTAAAATATGTGAAAAATAATGTTTTTTTAACAATCAAGCATGAAAACATATTATAGTACACCCCAAAAACAAAATCAAGACTTAGTAAAAGGGCATAATAGGACCCCTTTAAAAGTTGGCACCCCATTTGAAAAAAAATACAGCATTCATGCTGGGACGTTCAGCAACATAACCGGTTTTAATTTGTTTGGGTGTAGCGATGGTGCTCGAGGGGTGTATTTCCAAGAGAGTTTTTGTGTCTTCTGACATGCATAATAAACCACACTTAATTAGATTGGTGTGTTTGTCCAATCCTACTCAGATGCATTTCTTACGGGGCGTCTACATAATATGCTCTTTTTGTGTTCAAAAACAGCTAGTGAGCATAAAAAAAAAAAAAAGTTTGTTGTGATGGCTAAAATGACATTTGATTGAATGTGTTTGGCTATAGCAACATCAAGGGCGTAACTTTTCCAAAAAATTTCTTTTGTATTGGATGTTTCTTAGGGGGCGTTTAAAAAATACGTTTTTAAAAAGATACTTTTTACTTGACGCACCATAAGATTACTGTTTATTGACGCACCATCTTAAAAATGCAACACTCATGACAGGATGTTCAAAAAAACATCTGTTTGAATGTGTTTGGCTATGGCTATAGCAGTCGTGCTTTGAAAGGGATTTAACCCAGTCAGATATGACTTGTCTGAAATGGTTTGACTATCTTTTAGCATGCTAATTTAAAATATTGAAGTAAAAAAAACAAAAAAAATACAAGTTGACCTCACTTATCAACAAGTCATTGGTTGTGACCGTCCCCAGTAATTACTGGAAATTTTAACACACTGTGGTGCCCCAGTGGTGGTTATTCTTATCTACCAATTTGACTATAGCTAACTGATCTGAAGACCAGTATTGTAAATGTGTGTGCGTCAGTGTACATTTGCACTCTAGTCTGTTTGAGATCACAGTGGGGGATGGGTAAATGCGCGTGCATGTGTGCGTGTGTGTGTGTGTGTGTGTGTGTGTGTGTGTGTGTGTAGAGAGAGGGGGTGGCTGCTCACGACTGTTCTTACAGCACAAGTTATTCTTGTGCCCACATGAAAAGCAATCGGGTTTACTTTCTTTCTGTGTCGTCCTGTTGTTAGGGGGCACACCAGGTGGATCTTCCAGCAGATACAGGGTTAACAACGTCCATTTTGTTAGGTAACACCCTCGTGGCCTGATCTGTCTGTGGTGTTAAAATGGCAGGGCTTAACCCTTGATATGCAGGACTGGAGACGACAGAGGCACCTTTGGCTCAACCCTCTTGGCAGCCACTTCGCCATTGTTGGATGACAAGATGAGCTAGTTGTTAGAGATCCAGAGGAACATTTGTAGTACGTTAGACTTACCTGGAACTTTGTTTTTCAGTGCTTATCTAATTGGTTTTTTAGAAATGTGTTGGTGACTCAATCAGGAAGTCCTTCTGAACTGGACAAGCTCTGTTAAAGCAACTCTACTGTCCAGGAAGCTCTTAGACTTAGGCACGATAATCCTGTGCAGTTTGGCCTGCGTCTTGGTTCTCATCTCTGTTTAAGGTGACCTGTTGTGGTGTTTTTTCTAACTTGAGCATTGATTATATCGCTCGTACTATAGTACTATAGTTAAAGGCCTGTGGTGAAAAATGAAAATCAAGTTTTTAATGTGGTTTATGTGTCTGTTGTTTTTACTATGCTTAGTCAACACCATTGTTGAGTATTTTCTCCTTAAAACTGCAGTGAACCAAAGACAGTCTCAAAAACGCGGTTTGAAAATGCCCTGGTTCTCTACGTCACAAATATGTTGTAACCAATCCCGTCAACGTATGGGCTTTAGCATTTCATTTACTATAACGCTCTGAAGCACGGAAGTGGCAAGAGAAGCCAGGTATCCCGGTATATTTTTCTGCTGATATGAAAAATAGGTTATTATGATGTATATCACAATGCTATAATGAACTATATGCCTTTTGTTGTTCAGAGCGTTTCTAAGGATACTGATTTTTAGAAGGCAGCTGTCTTACTCTGAAATGGTGAACGAGAACATGGTTTGTGTGATATTAGCAACACGTTATTAGCTGTTTGATAACGTAGTCAAGCAAAACGTATATTAATTACCGTTATGTGTCCAACTTTGTTGAGAGCGATACATAAAACACATTACCATTCTGATAAGTTGACTTGTAGACGAGCCTGTATAATTCACTCTTCCACTTCTTCTTCTGAATCAGTTTGTTTCAAACATACATGGCTGAATTAAACCAGTATTTCCACTTGCCATTGTGCAGCATTTACTACAGTAAAGTGGACCGAATGGGGCTAATTTGCATATTCGTGGATCATTAAACTTGATTTGAATCCATTAAATTCGTAGTAATTTGATAAGGATTTAATAACAGTAGCTCAGATTTCAACTTGTTTTGCAACACACACATACGTCACCTACACAGTCTCAGACTAAAATGCATGTTTGAGTTGCTTTAACTGAAAGCAACTTGCACTGATAGGCTATATCTTAAAATATGTGAGTTTATGTCTCAAGATGCACACCAATAATGTTTTCCAAGGCACGTTTATAAAAGCTACTTAAATGTCCTAATTGAACTAAAGCCTAATCCTGGCTTAATCTAAACCCTGTCTGTGAAACCAGGCCTATAGGTTTTATATTAAATATTTTTTTTATACATTTTCACATATGCTTTCACAAATGCTTCATATATTCTGTACAAAGAATAGATTTTAATTTAAATGCATTTATTTATTATTTTTAAATAAAAATAAAATTTTAGCCTATTCTTATTGATGTCAACCAGCTTGATAATTTTACCTAGATGACAAGTTTAATAAGTTCCACAAGCAGAATTTGTCACTGAAAATCAAACGTGCACAGTTCCAGTAGGTCAAGTGACAATTTTGTCTCTTCTGGGCCAGCGGGTCGTCCTTATAGTTGACCAGCTGGATGTACCGATCCAGTTTGGGTTGTGTTGCCGCCATGCTGTGTTGTTGTATAGCACTAGCGATGCCTCCTATTGTCTTGCTCGGCCTGCGCCCTAAGGGCGGTCATTACATCAGAAGACCCCATGAGGATAGTCACCGCGCTCCCAGCTCGTCGTGGCGTTGCATGAACAGACATGTTTTTCACACAGCTCAAGACAATCCATTACACCGCCGTGTATGCTTTATCGAATGCAGACGTCACCGAGATATGAGTATCTCCTCACTGTAATTGTTAGTAAACAAACAAATGATAAAACCTTTATGTGGCAAATGGTTTTACATGACGTCTCAATCCGATTAATAAAACCCAAACACTGATGTATAAATAATCCTCTGCAAACTGTTTGTTGATATTAAAATATTAAGCTTCCTGTCTAGCGTCACACTGTGGTTCGTTTTAAGCTTCGGTTATATGAAAGTGAGGAAAATGTGTAGGTTGACAACCTTTGATTCTTTTTAAAAAAGGGTTTGGATTCTTCATTTCAAAACTTGTTGTTGTTGAGGCACGAGTGTTGCATATATATGATGCCATCCGCTTCCCATGAGGCTGTGCAAGCCACGTGTCTGCAGCTTTAGCGACAAGCATCCATTTCCTAACCAGAACAAGTGGCTTGTGTATGACTCAACTGGTCGCTCAGTATGAAAACATGGCAGTCCGGTTCTCAGTATGACATTAAGTGGTGAAATGCTTCTCTTTTTTTCTTTTTTTTAAAGCTTCACTTTGTCTTAGTTGGAGATCATTTGGGATTTAGTATGTACTTTTTTACTGTCATATGTTTATAATGGACAGCAAAGACTCCTTTAAGCTAATGATTTTCTTGCTGATGGACATGTGATTGTGCAATGGGCTCGGCTGACTGCATTTCTAACTGACAGTATACATTGACAGGTTTGGTGACCTACTTTTAAGAGCCCTGTCCAGTGTTCATTTACATGGACGATTATATCTGTGACCCTAAAAAAAAAAAAAATTGACCAGAAGCTACTTTAAACGTTAGTGTGGATCTTTCAGAAGACAGGGAATTGAACAGTACAGTTACTTAATACGGTTGTAATATCATTTCTCTTCTGCTCACCAAGGCTGCATTTATTTGATCAAAAATACAGTACAAACAGTAATAATGTGAAATATTTTCTATTTTAAAATGTATTTTATTCCTGTGAATTTTTCCGCATCATTACTGCAGTCTTTAGTGTCACATGATCCTTCAGAAATCATTCTAATATGTTGATTTGATGCTTAATGTTAAAAGAGTTGTGCTGCTTATTTATATTTTTGTGGAAACCGTGATACATTTCATTTTAAAATTCTTTGATAAATCGAGAGTTCAAAAGAACAGCGTTTATTTAAGTAACAATATAAATATCTTTACAGTCAGTTATTTCATTAGTTTTGAGCAAGTTTGACTCAAGGACACCATAGTGTTGTAAGAAAAGGATCATTTACTTTTATTAGCATTTTAAAGATCGGATTATTCAATTACTGGCCAATTCAATTCTGTCCAGTAAAGCAATTCATGATGGAAAAGTTGTTTAAAGTTAATACATCAATAAAAATGAGTTTTTTGTTTGTTACATAGCTTTGATGTTCTTCAGAATCTTGGCAATATTAGAAATTGTGGTTTCCAGGCTTAATAAAGCCTTGGAAAAAGTACCTGTAATGAATATATACGTTTCTACTCTAAAAATATTTCATCACCTTTAACTTGTGAGTGCTATCTCTAAAA
The DNA here is from genome assembly GCF_964197995.2 of Scardinius erythrophthalmus. NCBI lineage: Eukaryota > Metazoa > Chordata > Actinopteri > Cypriniformes > Leuciscidae > Scardinius > Scardinius erythrophthalmus. Next base: position 22,334,909 of record NC_138234.1, read on the forward strand.
ATCCTTGTTTGATAACCACAAACAAATGTGAAAGTCATGGATCACGAGACACCGAAACTCTTTCAATTTCAAGGATTAAGATTATCAGATCCTGCAGTTTGCATAAGCCTGTTTGGATCAACATGATCAAATGTGCTCTTAAAGTCGTTTGGTTTATTGACTACCTTTATTGTCGAGACCACTGTGGCGGTTGTTATTTTGCGAGCAACAAAGGGGCGGACACTTCCTCCTCATCTCTGAAAGACTTGTGTTTTGGAATGCGTGCGGCCCTTCCCCCCACTGGCAAAACTCCTGCGTCTGTGTGGCCGCATTCACTGCCAGTCAGTCTCTGAAAGGGTTAAAAACCTGCTTCAGTCTCTCGGCTGCGTCCGCCAACCGGTTCAAACTGGTTTTCAGGGGAAATGCTTTATGTGTCCCATGGAATCTTGGGAAGGGTCATGTGGAGCCCTAGTGATGTCATGGCAGATGAGAGCAGGCCTGGGTGTTGAGTCAGCTGTCTTGCTATCAGATGGCTGATATCATATGTAAGACAGGTAGGTCGGCACGTTTCGTATGTGCCTTGATGTTCCCAAATGATGGATTTGCTTCCTGTAAAGTGGCTGTTGGGGTTTGAATGCATGTTTTAAAGCTCACGGCCTGGCACAATTCAGGCTTCTGCTTGGTGCGATTGGCTTTCCTGTTTGTGGCCTCTCTTTAAGAAATGCCACTTTAAAAACTGTTGTTTGAGTTGTCTTGCTCAGGTACTACAAACATCCTCATATACCTGTAATTCTCGACCGGTCGTGACCCAAAATAGGGGAGCAGATCTGTTCTGAAAGGATTAACAAGGAAAAATCATGTCAAATGCAAGTAATTGTTTAAAGTTAGGGATGCTCATGATTAACTGGTCAACCGTTAACCAACAGTAAGAATTTTTACGAATTAATACTATGTTAAATGGTAGGGATGCACGATATATCGGCCACCATATCGGTATCGGCCGATACATGTTCATTTTTAATGTTATCAATATCGGCCCGGTAAGAAAATTTGGCTGATATGTTAAAGCTGATAAATAATGGATTATTTCCTTCAGCTGAGACACTTCAGATGCGCACTGTTCACCATGATGCTTTTGAATTGCTTGAAATATGATTAAAATCACTTCAAAAAGGAAAATAAGGTTAAGTGCAGTGCAAGTCTTATAGGCTACATCAAATTATAATGAGATCATAATTGTGTTTGGGTCATGGCTTTTAATGGGGAGACATTTTTTTTTTAAATCAGGCTCTCAAAAAAAAAAAAAAATTAGGATTTAATTCAACTTTCAAATATAAAGAATTATTGGTTATCATTATCGGTAAAATTTTTAATAATGGTGCATTCCTATTTAATGGTTTAAAAAGTAATTCAAGTAATTTTTGGCTGCATGGTTAAAAAATACGATACACAGAAAATTGCGCTTTTTTAGAGGAAAAAAACAGCCACATTTGTCACATTATATTATTACATTCAGAAATAATGTAAAATACCGATAAATAAAGCGAAATGTTTACAAACTTTATAAACATTATGATAGGCTATTTAAGCTCCCCTCACTCCACAAAAAATCCTTTAAAACTACACTGTGTAATTTTTTAAGTTGATTCTTAACAAAAAACACTTTGTTCTTTCAAAATGATATGTGCTCATTAATGTGTAATTACTTCTACCAACTAATCAAGTATTCTCGTAAGCGTAGAATCTGCCATTTAGAATACATACGAGCGAGTCGCTCGAATGGCGGAAGCAATGTTGCGCCTCCATCTTGAAAATACATTAGCCAAAGAGGGACATACCTGGAAATTCAAGCTTCGCCTTTCGCGTTTTGACACTCAGTGGCACCGTGACGAATGCGAGGGGGAGATTACTCGCGACTGCCGGCAGATTTGAAATAATACGCCACCGTAGGAGTTAAAACGCCCTCGGAATGGGAGGGGCTAGAAAGTAATATTCAGTTGGTAGTCATAAACAATTTCACCGCTAGATGGGAGAAAATCCTACACAGTGTAGCTTTAAATGTAGCGTTATTCAGAACAGAACAAGAATGAAAAATATAAGTGGCTATATAAACTTAAGCCAAAACTAATTCATTTAAAGTAAAACTGAAACCGCCGTTGGGCTCACGTAGCCTCTCTCATTCGGCACAAATCCAAATGCTTACATTCGCGATGTGTTTGGATGCTAAACTTATTTATTTTGAAAACTAGGCTTTGTACCTCACTCGCGTATTAGTATCGACATAAAACATCATCCTTCACATGCACAGATTGTACTGAGGACTAATTTAGTATTAATTTATAATATCTTCACCTTCCTAAAATAATTGCCTGAGTCATTTTTTGACAAAAATAATTTTTTTGCATAAGTCGTCATCTCATGATGCTGGCCATCTCTGGTAAAATCGCCCATATCCTCAGTTGAACAGATCATGCATTTCTACCCCTGTAGTATAATGGCCTATGTCAAGAGTGTGACTTAGGCTGTTTTATTTTGCCTAAGTCAAAAGACAATGAGACTTTTTACCAATTTTACAAGCTTTTCAAGATGGCAGTTGCATCAAGAAGAACGAAAATCTACTCGGCTTCTGAAGTTAGGTTCAGTTTTTTTGTGTTTTCTGAGAAACCTGAAAAAATTATTTAGGCAATTATTTTAGGAAGGTGACGATATAAAGTATTAATGTACTTATTTAAATTGAGCACAGTGTAACTTTTTATGTTTGGTTGACTATTTTATTTTGATAATGAACAGCCTGCGATGTCAAGTTAGCACAAAGTTGTGCGCGTGAGGCATCCGTCATTTATGGTCATGTGGATAAAGTAAGACACCATTCGAAACGGTTTACTTTTATTTGTGTATTAATCTCACAATAAAAACAAAACCATATGCTTTTTGTAAAATAAACAAAACAAACAGGATGTGCCTTCTGCTGTTTCGTTTTTCTTTTTCGTGGAGCGCGTCACAAACATGAACCGAAACTCAGCATACACTACTTGTCTACTCTTGTTTTGTTAATTAGGTGAAATAAATTTCGTGCATAGGCCTATTTATTCCTTTTATATCAGTTTATTCTGTTTTTCAATATGGGATCAGTGAGATAAACATGGTTTGATGTTTCATGTGTTGAATTCTTGGCTATCAGTACGAAAATTATTTATTGTCCTAGAGTGAAATCTGGGTCCTTGATATGGTATAATGTTGTATTAGTGATAGATTTCAAAGTTCGAAAGAACAGCATTTATTGGAAATAGAAGACATTATAAATGTCTTTAAAGTCACTTGAACAATTTAATTGTTTTAAATGATTTTTCAAACAAGTTTAAAGTTGACGCATCAAGAAAAAGGAGTGTTTTGTTAAATACTTAGATTTGATGTTCCTAAGAATCCTGGTGGAAATATTGGAAATTGTAGTTTCCAGGCTTGGAAATGCATGGTTTTAAAAAAAAAAGGATTTTTCTAAAGTGAAAATATACATTTCTACTCTAAAATATTTTTTCACCTATAAATTGTGAGTTCAATCTCAACAAATGGGAAAATCATCAATCATATACATGTATATAGATATTGTTTTTAGTCATTGTATTGTATTGGCATCAGATGATCCAGTTCACATCCTGTGTGGACGCCACTTAACACCTGTGTGAACGCTCTCTACATATTATCATTTACTAAGTTTATCAATATTGTTGAAAAAAAGCACAATTGTGAATTGACCAAATATTGTGTAAAATATGCATTCATTTGGTTTAGCACTTGTGTGTACATATTATTTGTCATTAAGACAAATGACACTATATAATATAATAGTCTGAATATGCTTGACTCTGTGTTGTTGTTTTACAGGTGAGAAGATGTCGGAAGAGGCGGTGCGTCAGACTCGTAGTCAGAAGCGGGCTCTGGAGCGAGATGCCCCTGCTTCGGAGGCCGACTTGAAGAAGGTCAAGCTGGAGAGAGGAGAACTGGGAGCTGTAGATGGACTGAAGACCAAAAGTGAACAGGCCAACAAGATGGCTAACATGCTGCGGGCTGGGGAGGTGAAGGCCACCATCAAGGTGGAGGTCCAGACCAGCGACGAGCCTGTGGACATGAGCACATCTAAGAGGTACACCACAGGTCGAACACAAGAGAGTTTTGGGAGTTTATTCCCAAAACTCCTTTAATGAAATAACAAAGCTGCTGACACCAAAACGGGTCTTAGGTAGTCGTGACCTGTGAACTGGAGAATTAGCGTGATCTTGGTCCTGCCGTTTCTCTTTTGTGTTCGTGCCGAGGGCTTTTAACCTCAGGCTGCTCCGCTGAGACTTCCTGCTAGTAGTTCTGAATATAAAGCATCTGCTAAATGCAAAGTAAACAAGGTATCAAGTAGATGCAAAAGAGAACGGCCCGAGTTCAGTCTGTTGCCGCTCTTGCTTTGCTGGTTTTAAGGCCTTGTTTATATACCATGCGTACGATTCGAGTTTAACTTGAATTCCACGAATTTGGTCCAACATTGAAAAATAACAACTTGGGATGTAAAAAGTCAGAAACCATGCAAAAAAACATGTGCAATAACTTTTTTACTTGATTTTTCTTTTTTTGAAGTTAAGGGATGCAGATAAAAGACTAAATGCATAAATGGGAACGTTTGAATATTAATATGGTACCATTTTACAGCAAGGTTCAATTAAATAGCATTAGTTAATTCAATAATTTTTATGAATGAACAACTTTTGCAGAATTTATTATTCTAGTTTAATAATTAACACTACCATTCAGAAGTTTAGGGTCAGGTTGATTTTGAATGTTTTTTTAAAAAAGAATTCACTTGTGGCTTAAGGTTGCAATCATTTGATCAAGAATACAGTAAAACAGTCATATTTTGAATATTATTGCAATTAAAAAAATTATTTTTTAAAATGTAATTTATTCATGTGATCAAAGCTGAATTTTCAGCATCATTACTCCAGTCTTCAGTGTCACATGATCCTTCAGAAATCATTCTAATATGATGATTTTCTTCTCAAGAGATTAATTAAAGTAGATTTCTTGCGTTTTTCTAAATAAAACTTGCCAGGGCCGTTGCAAAGCTATTCTTAATGGTTTTTAGCATTGGTTGCTAAGTGACCATGAATCCATTAATAATAAAAAAAGATCTTGAAATGGTAAAAAATATTCCAAATGGCAAATAATGCACCTTGATAGTTAGTCTCAAAGTTTGTTTTGATTGTTAAACTCATTGCATGATAAACTGAAGGCAATTCCTATTTGTTTGTGACTGCATGATTAATGTAAAAAGCAACAGAAGTTGCGATGAAGCAGAGTCGAGCTCATGATAAAGGACAAAGGAGGTGGCCTGATGCCATGCGGGATGGGGGAGGGGCAGAAAGTTGAGTTGAAAGATGTCACACTCCACAAACACGACCGTCATATGCTCAACTCTTCCCAAAGACCACGCTCGAGTATGCGCTTGCTCAGCACGTCGGTCTTCCCTCGGGTGGCACGCTGCCCCACTTCAAAAAAGAAAGAAGCAGCAGTCCGAAGCACTTTCCCCGTCGTACCTGAACCCTGACTGACTTTGCAAAACGAGGCCTATGTCACAAACTGGTTTGAACCGGCCGTTGCCATGGTTTCCACACTGCCAGGAACAGTTAAAGAAAAGGGAGGGTGTGAGTCATGTGACCTGAGGGAAATTCTTGCATCACGTGATCTTGTTGGTGCTGGTTAATACACAGGAAGTGATATAAAGTCACTTCTAGCGAAATTCTGGTTGTGCACGTCATAAGATAAACTCCCATGAAGAACCTCAGTGGTTCCAGTAAACTTGGGCTTGTTGTGTTTTGACGGATTGATTTAATTGGTCGATTTGCTTTTAAGGAAACTGAAGCGCTGCCCATGGATGTGTTTTGTTTCTTCCTGTCCTTTTACTTGAATGGGCCATACTTTAGGAACGTTTACTTGACCCTTCTTCCTCATCTCGTCTGCTGCCTGAGGAAAAGGGTACAGTGCTTGTTGCCACACTTGTTGAGAAATGAGATACGTCAAAATGTGCAGCTTTTTGTGTGCCGTTACTTTGAGGGAATCTGAATTTTTAGCTTTGTAGGCAATAAAACACACACACACACACACACACACACACACACACACACACACACACACACACTCACTCACTCACTCACTCACACACACACACAAAACAAACAAACAAACAAACAGTATGAAGAAACTGGACCAGTATGACTTGGAGACTTGGGAATAAAGACATCCGAAATTGCATACTTCCCTACTATATAGTAGGCAACTTCAGGCAAGATTCTGAAGTGTGCATACTTTACTTTCCCAACTTTTTCAGGCAATTGGAATTGCACATTTGAGCTTAGAGGGTGATAAAATGCACAAAAAAGTACGTACTAAGGAAATTCAACCATATCTAGGGACCAGAGTTAATTTTTAGTCTTAGGCCATTATGCATCCACTCAGAAAACCCTAGCAACACCCTAACAACAGCCTAGAACACTATATCATGAAACAACACATTAGCATCACATTAGCATACAAACATGTGAGTATGTGTTTTTGCATGCTCTTACTTCAGGAGGCAATTTTACAATTTAAGCTTAGCGAGCGATATAAATGCACAAACAAAATTCGGTATAAGGGAACTTCAAGCATATCTAGGGACCAGAATGATTTGGGGAATAAGCTTCAGAAAACCCTAACAAAGGCCTAAAAACAACCTAGAACACCCTAGCATTGTCAGTGGGAAAACATTAACTTGCTGTCTTCAGAAAAAGCAGTTGCTACAGTTGCCTCCCAAGAAGCCAATTTCACTATTGACGAGTGTGTTGTTGCGATATGTTTAGTACTTGACCCTTATCCTATAAGCAGCAGATTTCCTATCGGTGGCCGGAGCAGAAGCATGAAAGAGGGTGTCTTTGTTGATATGCGAGCACCCTGTCTGAAGTGAAAGTTGAGGACGGAGTACACACAATAGCCTGGATGCTAGCCATCCCCCTCCTCCTCCTCCTCCTCCTCCTCCTCCTCCTCTATCGTCCCTCAGGAGGGGCCGTAGACCTACTCTGGGTACAGCACTACTGTCCTTACAAGTCGTCAACGTGACACCGCTCTCGTATTGCTCCTTATGGCAGCTTGTGTTTAATCTAACCGTGAAAATGTTTAATTAATGTGTCAAGAGACATTCTAAAACTTCTTGCGCCACTTCCTTGAAGAGTTTTTTTTTTTTTTTTTTTTTTTACAAATGTGCAAACAGAGGTCATAGGACGACCTCTAGTGGGCAGTGCAGGAAATGCAGCTTTAGGTGAGGAGCAGTGGGCCATTAGTATATATTATATACTGCATACTTAGTTTTCTAATATGTAAATATATACTATTGTAAATAATCAGACAAATAAAATTGTAAATGTCAAACAATGCTAAACTTTTCAAACAATAGTACACTACATTGTCATGATGTAAATCAGCATGTTGGCTTCCTGTAGTTATCTCTGAAAATAAAGAAATTAAAAATACAATCAGAAATAATGAATAAAGAAAATAATAACAAACATAAATTGTTTATAATTATAATAATACTAAATTGATTATAAATGCAAAATATTTCCTTTTATTTTGTTTAATAATAATCATTGTTGGGTTTTTATGATATAAAATAAAGAAAATATTTGGAGGAAAGAAATCATAATAATAAACTAATAATAACAAACTTAAAATTATTATGATAAATGGATTATAAATGCAAAATATTTCCTTTTATATAATAGTAATAATTGTTATTATTACCATTATTATTAATATATAAAATAAAGTAAATATTTAGTAGTTTTAATCCAGTTTTGATTACAAAATAATAAAGACGATATTTAGCATATTTAATCCAGCTTTTAATAAAACTCTTTGGTAGTGTGAGCAAACAATGAGTCTAGAAAGTTTATTGCATTGTGGGATGAAGTACTCTGCTCTATGTACTTCACAGTCTGAATATTCAGGTATTTAACGTCATGTTTTCAGCCTTGACTCATGTTTTCCCGTCTGTCTCTCTCAGCGACATAAAGAAAGAGCGACCTTCGACGCCAGATGATGATGTCATTGTTTTGTCAGACAATGAGCCTTCTAGTCCTTGTATGAATGGGGTCAGCTACAGTTTTAAGAAGACAGATACCGAGATGCTAATGGTAACAATGTCATGTCTTTTTGATGCGACTTATCAAGTTTTGCTCACAGACTTCATGCTTTAAACGCCCCGTTCACTCGCTAACGTGACTTTCCTTCTTCGTGGCACGTGCAGAAAAGCAGCCCGGCAGAACGGGAGCACATCATAAAGCAGCTGCAAGAAGAACTGCGTCTACAGGAGGCCAAACTCGTCCTGCTGAAGAAACTCCGGCAGAGTCAGACACAAAAAGACGTTGTGCAAAAGGTAACGGATTTAAAAGAAACGTAAGATGAACAGAACACAACAACAAATAATGCCTTTCTAGTCGAATCCAGTTGAGGTATAAAACTGACCTTTTCTGCTTTGCAGTCAACCAATTCTGTGGCTGCTCCTCCACCTCTCGTCAGGGGCAGCATCTCATCCACTAAAGGACCCCTTCAGGTCAGTGCCATTCAGTCACACAGGACATGTTTTTACGAGTTGAACTGTTGAGACTTAAATACAAGGGTTGATTTCAGGTCTCCAACCGAAACTCAGGGACAGTCATTCCTCCTCCTCTGGTTCGAGGTGGAGCGCAGGTCTCCAAGCACGGCTCCGTAGTCATGCCACCCTTAGTCAGAGGCTCACAGGTATGCATAGTTTTTTCTATCTTTAAAAAAAAAGAAACGCCTTTAGCTTTGAAACGAATCCCTTTTCTTTGCCGTTTGTGTGTTGTAGCCCATTGCAGTGACCCCGCAGCAGATCGCGACCCTACGGCAGCAGCAGCACCAGCACTCGGGGTCTGGTCCTCCTCCTCTCCTGTTGGGCGCGCGCACCTCTGTACCCAGTGTGCAGGTGCAGGGCCAGAGGATCATTCAGCAGGGCCTGATCCGGGTCGCCAGTGTAGGCGGCACAAACGTCCTGGTCTCACAGGTCACTGTCATTCACTTGCTGTTGATTTACAGTTATTATAGATTTATTACAGTAATATTAGTAGATGCAGTAAAAATATTTATTACGCTAATTGTTTATAAATAATATTTTAATATTTATGTGTGTTTTATATTATATGGGTGCATTTATAAATATTTTATATTGTATTTTTACAATTACAGCTACTAATGAGTATATTAATTAAATTTTTAGTAATATTTAAGTATAATATTAAAATATTTAGTTTTATACATTTATTTTATTGATTATTCATTTTTAATAATATTGTTTTTTTTAATTAAACTACTAATTAGAAGCATATACAATTTCTAATATACATTTTTGCTATTATAGTATTAGAAAATTTACATTTTTACTTTTTATAATTGTATACATTGTTATACGTTTTATAACATTATTTTAATTATAATATTAAAAACTAGTAAATATTTGTATTTACTAAATATAAATATTTACTAGTATATATAAACATATATATATATATATATATATATAGAGAGAGAGAGAGAGAGAGAGAGAGAGAGAGAGAGAGAGAGAGAGAGAGAGAGAGATGTATTATGTTGTATATAAATATTTTATTGTACGTACACAAAGCTACTATAACTTGGTGTGTGTGTGATATATGCATATATACATTTTATATTTAATACGGCATATAAAAGTTTATAATTTAAATTTTTTGCTATTATATGCTTAGATATAGTAGCTATATTATACAAACTATATATGTGTGTGTATATATATATATATATATATGTGTGTGTATGTATATGTGTATATATATATATATATATATATATATATATATATATATATATATATATATATATATATATTAGTGGTGGGCCGTTATCGGCGTTAACGCGAGACTCTTATCGCGCGATAAAAAAAATATCGCCGTTAATCTATTCTCCAAGTTGGGTTCGGAGCTGGCTCAAGCTACACAAGCTATGATGACGCAATCTACCCGCGGCCGCGAGGAACACCCGGCTGCAACGCATCATATTCGTCGTCATCTTAAGTAAACACTGTAACACAGCTGAAAGTGAAAACTGGTGAAAAAGATCGGTGCAACGAGCAGCAGCAAACTATATCAGAGTGTGTGAGGTAACAGTTCGGTAAGTTAAAACGTGACTTATCCGTTCTACCACCTCAAATTCAAAACGAAACATATCACTGAATACCAGCGCGCGCGTATTATTCCCAATATATCTGAGTGGTGTAGAACATAATCTCTGTCTGCGCCCGATTTTAAGAATCGTTGTTGTGTTTCTTTTTAACTGAAAAGACATCAGTTAGACAATATTCTCATTTTAAATTTAGTAGTAAGTAGTAACCTTTTACAGTGAGTAGAACAGCTTTCTCAAGCAGTTTGGGATGCATTTTGGAAACAGGAGATGAGCCCCTGGTCTAATGCGCCACCTGACTTGAGAAACCCGTTCTCAAAGACTTACTTTTATAGTCATTATTTGGGTAGCACACATATTCTAAATGCCTTCGGCAGAATTCAAATGAGCCATTTTAATCTAGATTAATCTAGATTAATTTCAAAATTAATCTAGATTAAAAAAATTAATCTATGCCCACCTCTAATATATATATATATATATATATAAAAATATAAATGCCATAATAAAAATATATATACTTCATGAAGTATGCTATGAACAAAAGGTTTTATGAAAGAACAAAAATGCTTGCAATATGAAAGATATTTTGTATATTTCTGTGTACAACATCAAATTTATCTTTATGAACTGATATTCTAGAAATCATCTCACCGTCTTGTTTTCTCATGTCCAGGCCTCTTCAACCGGTTTGAAGACCTCTCAGTCCGGTCTGGGCAGCAGCACCTCAACTGTCAACTCCAATGACTCTCCCGCCAGCCGGCAGGCCGCCGCCAAACTTGCGTTACGGAAACAGTTGGAGAAAACCCTCCTTGAGATCCCACCACCTAAACCTCCAGCACCAGAGCTCAATTTCCTGCCCTCGGCAGCCAATAATGAGTTCATCTACCTGGTGGGGCTGGAGATGGTGGTGCAGAACCTGCTAGACACACTGGCTAAAAGTGGGTACAGCCTAGAAAAGCACATGCATGAGCTGTGAAACTATGCCATGCTATATTGTCACTTGTTTTCTTTCCAGGTAAGCAGCCGCAGACTGAATCTGCATCAACCCCGGCACTCAAGGAGCCTTTTAAGTGTTCCCAGTGCCAGACAGACTTCACGTCTCGCTGGAGGCAGGAGAAAAGCAACGGCTCCATCCTGTGTGAGCATTGCATGAGCTCCAACCAGAAGAAGGTGCTGAAGGCCGAGCACACCAGCCGCCTGAAGGCCGCATTCGTCAAAGCCCTTCAGCAGGAGCAGGAGATCGAGCAGCGCATCCTACAGCAGGCCTCCTCCTCGCCCGTCTCCAAGACCACCACCACCTCATCTTCGTCCTCCTCATCCTCGCCGGTGATTAAATCCGAACACGTGCTGGTGTCTCAGCAGTACAAGCAGGTGCGCACGTCGCTGGCCCAGCAGACCAACAGAGGGACAACGGTCGGTCGCTACCACACCATCACCACTAAGCAGGTAATGGATACTCCTAGCTCGGCTGGTGTGCGTCCATAACATAGCTTTTTTCTGATTTTTAACATGTTTTTTCCCCTCCCTCAGACTCCAGGCCAGCTGTCCCGCAGCATACAGCAGGCGGTGAGCGCGGGCGCACGCGGGGTGAGCCACAGCTTCTCCACGTCCTCTCAGCTCCAGAACGCCGTCACGGCCGCAGCGCTGGTCAGCAGGCCAGGTAAGCATGCCGTGAGGGCGGGGGAAAAGGGCTCCAGCAGCAGCAACCCCAACACCAATACCTGGAGGAAACAGAACAGCGGCACCACAGGTAGATGATGCCTACTTAAAAAAGTGTCTGCCCCTTCCTGTCTCCTCTTTTCCTGTATCCTTTTCCTGTATCTGCGCACCTTTTTTGGTGTACAGTAGCTGATTGATACTGCAAAGGGCAAACATACAAAAATGGGCCAAAAGTGCCCGTCAACATACATGTGACATTTTTCTTAACACAAAAATCCAGTATATTTTATTTTATATATATATATATATATATATATATATATATATATATATATATATATATATATATATATATATATACTGTAGTCAACATTTATAGTGGATCAAAACCTTTCATAATTTTTTTTTTTTTTTTGGTATTTTGATGAACGGAATAGTACAGAATTTTAACAATGATCATACTTTTAATAAGTAAATCACTTTTTTTATTGTATTTTATTTAATTTTTTACATTTTTTGGTATGTAAAAGAATTGACAATTTTAAGTCAACTCTGTTACCATCATAACTATTGATTATTACAGTTCTGTATTATTTGATTATTCAAAAACAATCATGTCATGACATCCTTTCAACTTTGCATGGACAAGTAAACGTCTTTTTATCACTAACTGCAACCCTGTTACCATCGTAACTATCAGTTCTTAAAAATCTGTGATTTTCAATGAATCAAACACCATCATATAACATCATCCTTTCGTTTGGTACTTTTTGATTATTAAAAAAATGTTGTTTTTTTTTATCTTACATTATTAAATGTGTAAGAAGTGGACGATCTTAAAAGGTCAACCCTGTTCCCATCACAACTGTCGATTTATTAAAATTCAGTATTATTCAATTCATTAAAAACTCAAATGGCATCATCCTTTCCACTCTTTGTGGATGCGTACATTTTTCCTTTCTGTACCTTTTCTTGCGTTATTAGGTATGTTAAACTGAAAATCTTAAATTCCTCAACCCTGTTATCATGAATTTTGCATAGTAAACAATTGATTATTGGAAAAAATGGGTATTGGTAAAAAATATCAGCAGTTGTTTTTCTAATAAACAACTTGTAGTGTCATGACCTTTAGCAAAGGGCTAGTAATTGCTAGGTAAATATCAAACTGTCAACACTGTTACCTCACAAGCCTGTTTTGAAAGGCAAAGCTAGCTTTGTCATTAACAGTCTTCAAATGATCTTTGTTCAAAAAAATCTTGTAGATATGTATTTGGTCAACTTTTCGAAATGAATAATCATTAACCACTTCACATTCCCCCCCGACAGGTGTCACCATGGCTTATGTCAACCCCAGTCTGTCCGTGCACAGGACGACGTCTCCGGTGGACCGTCAGCGAGAGTACCTCTTGGACATGATCCCTTCCCGCTCCATTTCCCAAACGGCAAACACATGGAAGTAGTGCCCTGATCAAATCGCCCTAAATTTCCACACAATTATAGTCCTGTCTTGTTGGACATCTGGTCGGTTATCAGTATCAGACAACCAGCCCTTAAGCAATAATAAAATAAAAAAAATATTATATTTTCTCTCTATTTCTCCTGCGTTCCGAGACCCTTAGTTGTACAGTCTAAGGTAAGACCCCATAGGGCAAGTATCCTAGAGAAGAACTGTACCGGGATCAGAGATCAAGGAGACACAAGGACCTTTTCTACAGGCCTTTGTATCCATCTACTGAATTTCTCCATTACCCAATGGGCTTTAGTGATCTAATACACATCCATGGTGGCGATATCACCCACAACTCTCAATTTACGGCCCTCCAGGTGGAGAAATTCCTCCATTATGTGAAACTAAAGCCTCCGTTCAGCGTTTTCAGAGCCTCATGGACATACTTACCCACAGGAAGTGGAGGACACAGGACCGGAGAGATCCTGCGTGACGCCACGGATTGAGCTTTTTGTGGACCATGCTATCCAATCACTTCAGCTACGATTTCTGCCCCACAGCGTCTCATGAACAGATATGAAAGTGTATGTTTGTGTATTTGATGTCAATACATTGCTTTTTTTGTTTTGTTTTTAGCTTCACTGTGGACTCATTCCACCCTTTTCAAAATGGCCTTTTTTAAAGGCTACAAGTTTAAGGAATTGTTATACTGTTGAGGTGGTTATACATCTGCTGGTGTAGTGTGTGTGTGTGTGTGTGTGTGTTTTTAAATACTTTGGGTTGTTTCTTTTTTTCTTCGTAAGCTTCTAAAAGACATTTAACCAAGAGTTGTGCATCAGGGATGGTTACAGAGATGGACGTAACTAACAAAAAGCAGCAGCCACAACAGGACTACTACTACTAGACCTTCATGTTTGTGCGATTTGTTAATCAGATGAGTCTGACGGTAGCTCATTTTTATTTTTCTTACAGGAACAATTGATATATTACGTTACACTTTGTTACCGTTGTGATGTGCTCCCCCTTAGGCTTTCTTATAACGGCATCTAGGTAATATTTGGATGTTGTGTTATTTATAAATGTCACTTTAGATGAAGGAAATCTTGTTAGCTCCTTCCCAAATAGCTTCAAAGGGTTGTGAATTTAAGATTGGACTGTATTTAGGGTGTATAAATGCAATTTTTTTATGATTTTTTTGTCTAAAGCACAATTCGTTTGTGTCCCGTCTATACCATTTTAGATCCTGTTGGAAGTCGTACCGCTTAAGTCACGGCTTTATCTTTCCTTAAAGGAAATGTTTGGGTTGAAAGCATTTCTGCTTATTGAATGTAGCACACAATCTTAGCTAAATGAAACAGAGTCCTACCTGTCAGGTGGTGGTCATGTTGTTTTTACCATCTCTTATTTTCCTTTCATCCGATTTGGTTTGCTAGCAGTACGCTCTGTATTTTAGCAGTTATATTATATACTACAGCTCGGGTTCTTAGTCATCGCAGTACAACAAACACGTCAAGTAAGGTCTGCTTCAGTCGATTCATCTTTTTCTTTTCTCGGAATGATCCGTTCAGTGATCTGGAATGCCTGCGTTGTGTTTCGGACACAAAAGCTGACTGTTGTTCTGATTACTGCTGACAACTAACACCATTCCATTTCCCCCGGGATGCTGCCATTTTGTAGCATCTCTTTTATGAATTGTTAAAAAAAAACATACAAAAAAAACTTTTTTTTTTCATCTGTTTCTGCTCTGTCAGCTAATAATTATAATAAAAACTAATTTTAACCAGTTTCATCTGTTGTGTGGGTGTATTTTTCCCCCCCCCAAAATAGATTCTAATTTGAATTAATTTAATGTGTTTGAAGGGCAATGTGAAAGCTTTTAGTCAGTGTAGGTCATTTGATATGAATGAAAGGGCTATGAGGGATAAAGATGAAAGTTTCAAAGGAATAAAATAAAAATTCCAATTATTTACTCATGTTGCCATTATGTTCAAGTAGAATGGAAAAGTAGAATTTTTTAATAAATTTGAATAGCTCTAACCGTACAAAATCATAGCGACCATTGTGATCATTATATTGTCATTTGGCCACTTTGCTCTCTAGATATCACTATCTTCATGGGCCATTAAAAGACAGACTTTGGTCACCCACTTACCTTTCCTAACCATTCTTATTAGAGCAATTTACGAGTTTCTCCATTGCTTGAGGATATTCAGCCTCAGACTGTTCTCCCAAAACAATAAAACTGATCATTTTCCTCAATCATGATTGATGTCCATGAAATTCACAGATTATGACACTCTTATCTAAATACTCAGTGGCTGTTTTTCTGCAATTTTCTTATTGGTGGGCACACTATTTAAATGGCTGTCTGATGGGCATCTTTTGTATTCTGTAATATCCGCCTATTAGAAGTTGGTGAGATGCAAATAAGGTCCTATTCAAATATCAGAAATATCTTATGTGACCATACCTAAAAACATCTTAACAGACATATACTTACAACTGCAATTAAAAAAAGACAAGAGTCGGGTATTTTTGATTTAATTTAAAAGTAGTGAGAAGATTGTTTAATTGTATGTTATTTAAAAAAAAACATTGCGGTATTCTATCTGTATGCCTGTTAATTATTGATCTGATATTGTCTGATGTAACCATGTACCATTTAGGATAAATAATTGTATTCAAGTCTCAAAACAGGGTTATGCCAAATCTTCATTTCAAATATTTTATTTGTAACAAACACACCATAACAACAACTTAAAATGATTGCTGCTGCATGAACAACTGTTGCAGAGCACTTCTTGCATCTGAGCATCTTTATCACGATCACCACACCTCTGGCACAAATCCGTCCATGTACAATTCACACAAGTTGTGCAGTGTACAGCATCTGTTTCTGTTGTGGAAATCTCATTGGTATTTAATATAGGGATGTGAGAACCATCGATAGCACCCACGCACTGTGGAATTCCAAACCTCTCTTCGAAGTAATCTCAGATAGTTTGTCCTGGTCTGGTGTTTAAGTAAAGTCAAGTCATCTTCATTTTATATAGCGCTTTTAACAATGTAGATTGTTCCAAAGCGGCTTTACAGTGATAATAGGAAATTAAAGTAACAGAGATTGTTTTGGGTTTATAGCAGCTTATTGTCCAGCTAAAGTTAGTTTTGATTGATTCACTTCCGTCACAACGATCATTAGTTATTAACTTAGGGGCCACTAACATAACACCGTTTTAACAGAAAACTCTTAAGTTCTTTCTGCGCAAAATTCAAAAGCGCAAACCAGTGAGAACGCTGATGGCATGCACATGCGTATTACGAGTTCAGTCTATAGTCCTTCCCTACAAACCAACCCTAAACATACTACTTGTCTGGCCTTAAAATTTATAATACAGAATTGTTATCACTTCCGCGTAGCCACGCGAACCGGAATTATCCTGACAATGCTTTATCTGTAGAGAGGTGAAGGGAAGGAGGCCTTCAAAGGGGATAGACTAGTTGACACTTCAGGACTGCGTTGTCGCAGTCCAGGCGCAGGTTCTTCATCAGATCTGGATACGCCCTGGATCCGGCGGACTGCGGTAAACCTCGGGATAAACAGAGAGACTAATATTAGCGTAGACGCCATTCTTATGATGTAACGAGTACATCAGGATTTATGGGAAGTGTTCCCGGCGATTTCAAATGGACAGTTGATCATGAACAAGAATTGGGACGACTAAAGACTCTCCTCACTACAGAGCCTGTGCTGAAGTTCTTTGACCCAACAAAGAGGACAAAGATCTCGACAGATGCATCCAAAGATGGACTGGGTGCAGTTCTACTGCAGGCGGAGGGAGAGAATTGGAGGCCAGTCGCACATGCCTCGAACGATGACTCCGTCTGAGTGTCGATACACAGATAGAAAAAGAGTGCCTGGGTTTGGTGTATGGAGTGGAGAGATTTCACAGCTATGTGTACAGCTTACCGACATTTGTGGCAGAGACAGATCACAAGCCATTAATAGCCATCATTAAAAAGAACTTGAATCAAATGTCTCCAAGAATCCAACGACTGATGATGCGACTGCAGAGGTATGATATGGAGCTAATGTACACTCAAGGGAAGTATCTAGTTCTGGCAACAGAGTGGACAATGTGAAAGTTCCACAGAGGCTGATTTGACTCGGCATGTGAACATGGTAGCTGAAGCTCTTCCAGTCAGGGATGCAAAACTCAAACAAATTGCAGTGGACTGAGAATTCATTACACATTGAATGAAGGTTGGCCTAGGGGAGAATGTGCCCAGTACTACAACATCAGAACAGAGCTGAGTGTTGTCAAAGGGCTTCTGCTGAGACAGAACAGGATCATTATCCCTCAGTCACTGCGACAAGAAATGTTGAAAAAACTGCATGAGGGACACCTTGGAGCAGAAAAATGTAAAAGAAGGGCTAGAACTGCAATCTATTGGCCTGGAATAAACGCAGACATCGACAGGATGGTGTCAACCTGTGATACTTGCTTGAAGCATCATGCTAAGCAACAGAAGGAGCCAATGATCATCACTGATCCACCAGATGAACCATGGCAGAAAGTTGGGACTGACTTATTCTTCCTGGATGGACGAAACTATTTGCTTGTTATAGACTATCTGTCAAACTATCCAGAGATTGCATTGCTTCCCAATACATCTGCTGCTACATAAAATCCATCTTTGCGAGACACGGCATTCCGCAGGTGCTTTGCAGTGATAATGGGCCGTGCTACAGTGGCAAAGACTTCCAGAAGTTTGCTGAGGAATATGGGTTTTTTAACATGTGACATCGAGCCCATTATATCCACAGTCAAATGGAAAGGCAGAGAAAGGAGTACACATAGGGAAGCTACTACTCAAGAAAGCAGTGGACAGCCAATCAGATCCTTATTTAGCTCTGCTGAATTACCGTGCTCCACTAGAACACGGTGTCTCCCCTGCAGAATTCATGAATGGGGCGCAGATTACGAACTACACTTCCTTGCTTAGCAACACCAAACAAGAACAAATATCTGAAAAGAAAACAAAAGCACCTGAAACGGAGACAAAAAGCGAATTATGACAAGGCATCAAAAAGCCTAGAACCACTCTCCAAAAATGACACAGTAACCCCTAATTTCCACCAACTGCGGAACGGCTGCGGATGCGCTCCGGAACGGCGGCGGAGTCAATAGGTTTCCATTAAAGTCAATGTTACCCCTTTTCCAACAAAAAAGAACTGGTTCGGAACTGGTGCTGGTTCAAAGTTGGTTCAACTTGCGAACCTTCTCAGAACCTGTTTGTTTTTCCACTGACTAGAGAGCCCAGCGAACGACGTCGTTGCATCACTGTGTACGTTGCCAGGCTACGTCTTAGCTTTCCTAGAAACGCTTGCGCCAAATTCAAACATAACAATTACAATGGTGGACTACATCGTCTTTCTGCAAATGTTTCTCCTTGCTTTGCGATCCTATATTGGGGTCAGAAGAAGACGTTTAGAACACATTTGTGCTGCTTGTCTGGATTACTATAGATGGAGGTTACATTCGAGAAGAAGTTCGACAATAACTCTGCCCCCAGCCCCCGACTTGAGCATGACGTGGTAAAAGAACGGTTCTAGTCCAGCAAAGAGTTGGTGCCGCTTTGAAACAATTTTCGGTTGGCTGTCGAAATGCACCGGCTCCGAACCGGCACCAGCACTGCCTTGGTGGAAAAGGGGTATGTGTGTATTTTCACTGACTGTGGAACGGCTGCGTTCCGACTCCGGCGATGCGCAGCCCTCCGGAGCAGATACGCAGAGCTTCTATTTTTGCCGGATGCCGGAGAGCTCCGCAGCAATTCAGCACTTATATCGTGCGATCATAGGTGAATTCACGAGATCTCGTGGGTCGTCGTGACTTCAGCTGTCAGTCATGGCCTCAGCCGTTCCGCAACAAATCCGGACCTGGTGAGCATTGAAGCACGGAGCCGATCCGCAGCCGTTCCGCAGTTGGTGGAAATCCAGGGTAAGACTTGAGGATTGCAGTACCTGGACTAAAAGAGCCACAGTCCTGGAGGAGGTGAAGCCAAGATCTTACACTGTCAGGATGGTCAAATCCTGAGGAGAAATCGGAGAAGTCTGTTGAAAACAAAAGAGACAGTACTATTGGATCCATATACAGGTGACACAGACTGTGCAGAGTCAACAACAACATCTGAAACACTTCCAATACAGAACAATAACAATAACTTGTTCTTTACGTCTAATGGAAAGGGGATGTAGTGATAGTGTAGTTGTAGATGTGAGTACAGAAACTAACCATTAGATGTCAGAGGCATTACACTTACCGGTAGAGTATGCAGACTGAGAAGCAGTAGAGTGGAGGTGTTGTTGCTGTTCCTGCTCGCGACCTGAAAGTGAATAAAAGATAAGTTTTGTTACAAAACTGTTTCTTTACTGAATTAAGAAACATTACACTGCACTTCTAAAGCATTTATTAAGCTTTGTTAATGTTAACATTTACTAATACATTATTACAGTCCAATGTTTCATTTGTTAAAAGCACTGTGAACTAACATGAACAAACTAACGAACCAACAGCTGCATTTTTTTGATAATCTAGCGTTAACAAAGATGAACAAATACAGTAACAAATGTATTACTAATGTTTCGTTCATGTTAATACATTAATTTTAACAAATGAACATTCTTGCAAAGTGATACTGTAAACATTACTTTCCTAATTATGCGAAAGGTAAATAGCCTACATATATAAACATGAGTTTAAATAGATGTATCATCCGACGAATAATAAAACGAAATGCTAACATTACTTACTAATTATTTTAATGTAGCAAGCAAGCAAAATATGACAAGCTAGCAAACTGTTTGTGTTTTTCAGCAGTAAAGACAGTTAATGAAATAATAAAATAAAATAATAATAATAATAAGTTAGCACGGAGTTGTTTTTTATTAGCTCTAGTTCTTCAGCCACTGATGTTCTGCCACTTCTTGAATGGTTGGACGTTTGGAAGGATCAACCTGGAGCAGAGTACGGATGAAGTCCCGACACGGTTCCCCAACAGCAACGTCATCCGGATAAACCGGAGGTTTCTGCTGAAGACGGAGAAGTCGAAACTGACTGGTTTCATCGAACGGCAACTGTCCAGTCACCATGCAGAATAGAATCACCCCGAGGCTCCATATGTCATACTTCTTTGGGTCATACGGCCTTCTCATCATGACTTCTGGTGGATAATAGGCTACAGTACCGCAGAAGGTGTTACTGAGCTCTGATGGGTCTTGACATCTGCGGGCGAAACCAAAGTCTGTAATCTTTATCTGTTCTTGGGCTGTCAACAGTATGTTTTCGCATTTGAGGTCCCGGTGGACGATGTCTGCCTGGTGGAGGTAGCTGAGAGCACTGACTATCTGAGAGAACAAGGTTTTGCTTTGGTCTTCTGGGATACGATTCACTTCAATTATCTTCTGATAGAGATCTTTTGCAGCAGCTTCCATCACAATACCGACTCGCCTACCGGGCATCTCGATAATTTCGTGCATGTTGACAATGTGGTCGTGCTTCACTTGTCCTAAAATTGACAATTCCCTTGGCATAAACTTTTGGACGAAATCCAAGGGGGCCTTTTTACGGTCCATGATTTTGATGGCCACGTTACAGCGGTGCCTCTGAGAGGAGTAGAGTTTGACTGTGGAAAAACTGCCTTCACCAAGCGTGGAGAGGAACTTGTAGCCCAAGGATTTCAAAATGTTATCAACAGGCATGGTTGTATATCTCACAGGAGTTTAGAAACCTTGAATTGAGTTTGGATCACGTTCCTCACCTTTGCTGCAAAGTGTCTATTAACAGGCATTGGCATTCATACAGCATTCTATTCTGTGACGTCATAATGGAACACCCACTGATCTATAAAATGACTGGATAGCTCATGACGTCATAAACAGTGACGCCACAGCGCCGCCGTATTGGTATTCCCTAGTGAGCTCACGCGTTCTATTGAATCAATAGGAAATGTTATGATTTGACTGAGAAAACACTGCCTAACGAGACACCGTCTTTAAATCTAAAGTCTCCCTGTACATTCTTACAACGCAAACATCCTAAGTGGATATTTGTTTAAAGTCGGACATTTTTCCTGCTTATTAAAAATTGCTTTGATACTGGGGAGAGGAGCTTGGAGAGTCTAGGCTAACAGCAGGAGGCCGTAATGAAGTGTGTTATTTTATGATTTGCCCTTTGAATGAAGAAGAAGAAAGAAGCTTACCTCCTCGTTAAAATAGCCTACACGTTTAAAATAAAATATTTAATTTGTAAGTGTCCAGTGTTCGTTATTCACTTATGGGACAGTGGTATAGCTAGTTAAAAGTCCAAAACGTTAACTAAAACGGCGATTTTGTTGCAAAAGGAATAACATTACAAATCTGTCGGCGTTCACTGAAGAGCTAACGTTATCTTCACAGGTAAGAAAAACAGTTGATAACAGTTGGTGCATAATAAATATGCTGAAACTATTACTTAGGCTAAATAGTGAATGCTAAGACCTATATTTTTGGGAATTGGCGAATATTGTTTCGTGGCCACGAACTAATAATACCTCAGCACGTTTTACTAATTTGTTCGCTCGTTTTACTATATTGTGGCCACGTTGTAATTCGTTAAATCAAAATAATGGAGGGAATTAGTTCAACAACGTGTCCACGATTTATTAAAACAAGGGAACAAATAAGTCGTCGTCGTAACAACGAATTACATATATCGTAATAAAAAAATGATCATTAGAATACCTAAATTACGTTGCTTGTAAAAAAGTTTTTGCCTCAGTGTCAGTTGAAGGGATGGTACAATGTGTGCTCATAATCCTGGGCTGCGTTTCCCAAAAGCATCGTAAGCCTAAATTGATCGTAAAAACGATCGTACGACTGATCTTCTGTTTCCCAAAAGCATCGTATCTTAAGTAGCACTTGAAAATCTTCGTAGATCTACGAGTGCTCTGGAGTAATCGTACATCCCCAAGTCAAGTGCATCGTAAGAAGATTTATGAGGACACCTGCAGGACAACCGGCAGATTACACTTTTAACTTTATTCAAATGTATGTGATTATAATATAAGGTTTTGATTGTACTTTATTGTACACTTTATTTTTACTTTATTACTCTTTTTTGTTGTTGGTTAAATTAATGTATAAATTAAATAATTGAAAAGGTCAGAAAACAAAACAAAAAAATAGAAATAATTGAATCTAATCCTTTTAATCAAAATTAAATGAATAAATAAATAAAAGAAATCCTTTAAATCTGTTAAAAATACATCTTTGTTTCGCTCTATCTCCTCTAAAAGGACATTAATTTCATCTTTTTGAAAGGTATCTTTTCGTGTTTTTTTTTTTTTTTTTTTGTCATTTTGTCAGTGCCTCCGCCTGTTGGTGCTTTATATATACTTGTCTTGATTGCTAATCCACAACAGATGGCAATTAGTAGGTTAAACGTTCAGAATACGATTCCATATAAGGTTATATTTCAGCACTTCGCGAATGGACAGCGACTCTTAAGTAGCACGTAGAGCGCGTTTTCGCGCGTTCATGTTAAGTGCATTTTTGGGAAACGCTCGTGGAATTGCTGCGAGCGTTCGTAACTTTGCACGTAGAAAGCGCTCTTAAGAGATAAGATACATCGTTATCGGGAAACCCGGCCCAGGATGGCACCAGCTCTGTCTGGAAAAACAATGCAGATACTTTTCCTAACATTACAGTAGACCGGTTGTAAAACTGACATTTGATGCAAAAATTTACTTAGACTTGTTTGGTTTTGACCTTTTAAAAATGGATTATTTTTAAATGGATATAACTACATTTAAAATAAAGAGAGAGAGAGATAAAGACAGACATGGTCAAGGTTTAAAATTAGAGGTTTATTTATTTTTTAATCTTCAGTGAATTCATGCTGGCAAGGATTGCTGGAAATTGAAACTGTTCTTTATCTTATTGATTTTTGTGCAGAACAAGCTTGCCCAGAGTTTTGCGCAGCCGTCTGCAATATACTTAATGAGAAGGAAAATATGATTGTTGTATGTTTCTAGGTTGAACGTGTGCTTCAAGTTCCTTAAGTGCAGAGTCACCATGGAGTTCCAGAACCTGTGTGGATAGCCTGGTTTTAATATCGCTGTCCAATTCTGAGATGTAAGTGCTGTTGAATACACCTCTCAGCTGTTTTGCAGATTTTTAGGACACTGTTTGATGGTCTGGTAAGTCCACCTCTGGACTTTGTGTTGAAGAGGGTGTGTCCAAACTCATCTTGGAAAGAGCTCTCTACACTGAGTCCTGATAAACAGGTAGGGCAGTGAATCTTCTTCGTAGCTGTTCTGACTACGAAGCCAGCTATGTACACGACCACAGCCTCTTTAAACATGGACAGATTGGGAAGGCTTGCGGTGATATTTGTTTCCGTGTTCTCTTCTGCTTTGGGTTGCGTGTCGCTTCGCCGAAATGACAACATATCAGAAGGTGTTGCCTCCAGTTCCACTGTGCTGTCCAGTGGAGAGCAGTTGCCACTGGCTTTGATGGCATGTCTCACTACCATTCTTTTGAATGCTGACTTGAACTGCCTCGCTGTGGGTTGTTGTTGCATCCATTAGCTGAGCGAATGGCAGCAAAAAACAGCTCAAGGTGGGCCTGGCTAAATTTGAAGGTCAGCAGATATTGTAACTGCGATGTCGGTGGTCTCACATATAATTGTTTAAAACTTTTTATTGCCACCAGGAAGCCAAGAAAGGCAGTTTTCTTGCCTGTTTCAACAAGGGGTCGTCCGTTAATGTCTGGCTCTTTCAATCCAATAATGTAATTGTAAGCTTCCATTAAGAAGGCCATGTTGGTGTTTTCATTAACGGGTCTCGGGACTTTTAAATCCAGTGGTGATGGGATTTCTGGAATTCATCAGAAATTCATCAGATCAAAAAGGCGGTCGAATGTCCCCAGGAATTTACATGTTGGCCTCCTGAGCTTTATAACCCATTCTCTCCTTCTGACAGGATCTTTTGGAAATCTACAAATTTGTACACAAAAAGCCAAATAAAGTTTTCATTTACACAACATTAAGCACATGGTTTGACAGTTTTTGAACATCACTTGATTAGAGAACAATTTTAACAGTCAAACAAAACAATGAAGGATTTGTCACTGAAGAAAAAATCCTTGTATATGTGTACTTAAAGTATAGCTCTTGATGATTGTGTTTTGTAGATCAGTACAGTAGTTTGCCCAAATAAAGTGTTTGATTAGTTAGAAAGTACATGTTCAGGAAATGCATAGGCTAATGGTATGGGTTAATGTAAGTTACTGTAAACGGACTCTGCACGAAGCTCTTTTGAAGCTGTCAAATGGTGTCGCTAGTGAAACTTAATTGTGATTATTGCTGCTGAGGTTTCTTATAGGCTACAGGTGACTGGTTTAAGGTTTTATTTTGAAGAAGAAGAAGCATTACTCTTGCCTCGGAGAAAACAACACGGGAATGGCGACAATTGTGCTTATACATTAGTACTTAGGGCTTGAATTACAACCTGTGGGCAGTTTTTCATTATATAGATCAGTGGGAACACCACACACAAAACACGCTGTTAAGAAACAGTCATTTAGCCCACTGATTTTTATCTTTAGGGGAGAGTGGGGTGAGTTGTGCCAGTTTTTACTCAAAGTGACTTTAAAGTGAGGCCATGACAGTAATGCCTTCAACTTAAGGATGTACATATATTTCAGGATGTTGTGCATCCCTGAGAATAATAACTTTGGATCTGAAATAAATAGTTTCAGAAATATAGCTTTTGGGAAAAAAGTGGTCTCATGGCACAACTTGCCCCTGGTGCGGGGTAAGTTGTGCCTTTTGGGGAAATATGTTGGGGTAAATTGTGCCAGTGCTTTCTGAAGTAAAACAGAACATTTTACTGTTATGAACCGTATGCTATATGAAAGCAAGACAAATTCAATACAAAATGACTAATTTAAGGTTCATTTAGATATTGTCACCCTGGAATACCATAGCATGCGTTTTTCCTACTATGGTCAATTGCATAGGGATTTTGTATTGAACACAACTCTGGATCACAGTGTCACAGAGACAAGGGGGCGGGCTCATTTTACTCAGACGACCAATCAGTCTCTCAGGATCATTGTGAAGCTATCAAGCTACGCCCTAGCAACCATTTAGAGCACCATAGCAACACAATATATGATATTTGTGAATCATTTCAGGCAAAAAGGCTTTGGCAATAGATGCCTGTTGACAGAACGCTGTCTGTCAATTATGTAACATAAGAATAAAGTTAATTAGCTAATTTCTAAACATCCTATTGTGACTTAGGCCACTTAAAAACGGAATAAAACTTCTCTTTAATAACATAGTGCAAACTCAAAACTGAAATCAGTGTTAGCTAAATTAAACAAATAGCAGGCAGGCCTGAGTCGAACACTGATGAGGCATGCCCATCTCCTCACCTCTCAAGATTATCCCCTGTGAGAATGTAGGTCTCTAGGTGGTCTGGATCTGGCACAACTTACCCCATGCCCTTTGGCACAAATCACCCCAGACCCACAAGTTTGAATAATTAGCATGATCCAGCAGTTAAGAGCTAACATCATGCTAACTCTATAGACTCACTGTGTAGCCTACTAAAGCACTAAAACATGTGTGAAATGTTTTCAAACTTGTCTATAATTGTTCAGACACTACAATCAAAAAACCTTAATCATAGAAAATTTTCTTTGAAAGGGAAAAAACAGTTTTTTGCACTAAAATGTGCTTAACTCTCATGCCATGTATCTCTCTTCTTTGGAGGATGAGTAAAATTGATTGCTTTTCAAAATTATGTGGTCACATGACCAAATTATTCTATGGTTTTCCAGAACAAGGGGTGGAACTACTTCCCCCCCTGGCACAAATCACCCCACTCTCCCCTACTCAATTAAATCCCAATTAACGTCTGATATAGTTTTGTAATTTTTTTTTTTTTCTTAAGCTTGACTGACTGTTTGATTTTTTTTTGTCCATTGTTGACTGTTGTCAAAATTGCCCAAAGTCATTAACACAGCAACATTTAAATCGTTTTGGTTTGTTCTGACTCGCCTAGCTTCAGTCAAAAATAAAAAATGGAAGTGTTTTTCACCCCGACCAATTATGAATGGCAGTGTCCGACTTTCTGACTAAAAAAATAAAGGTAACAACTTTATATCTCTTACTTAATATCTCATATTTGCTATTTTCTTCTCGTCATCTATTAATATATCACAATGTGACTTAGCCTATACTTTAAACACTAATTCACAATGACGTTTTTATTTTTCACTATTGAGGCGGGAAACAGGCTTCCACCAATGATGACCAGTGGCTTCCACACACAATGGACTCCTCGCGCCAACAAAAGGTTCATTCAATTCCTGATGATTCTACAACCATAATTTTAAAGATGTGCAAGGAGAGACCAGCGTTGAATATTCGAGATACCAATTTGTCTTGGGAACAGTTAATTTCACGGAAACGTCTATAATCCACTAACCAAAAATGCACTTTGTTCAGCCTCAACGTAGCCTATTATTTCGAAGCCCTACTTTACGCTTACATCAGGTTTATGGCCGGTGAGTGATGAAATTAGCCATTAAGTTGATTCTAATTGTGCATTTACACATTCGTCTCATTAGTTTTCGATTTATTTCCCCATTCTTTTAATAGGAGAACTTTGTGCCTGCAATGACACGATACGACCTCTAAACGGCAGTGTGGCGCTAATACTGTAGCCATCTCCATTAATCCAGGTTTGTTTCCATTAATTATAACACATTTAAAACATTGCATACTGCTCATGTTAAATGTAAATTAACTAACTAATACATATTTATAATAAGATTAAGTACTTTAAAATGCAACATTGTTATGTTTATATGTTAGTAGCATCACAATTTATATGAATTAGTCTTATATTGTTCTCTAAAATCATTCTAAATGGTAAAACCTTGAATATGAATACTTCAATGCATGAATATATGCATGACCAGTAGTATTTCATAGATGATGTGCCAAAACAGCACAGTGTTTAAACTGAAATAGACACATTAACACTCTCAGACTGAGGATGCTACATCTGAAAGGGATGTGGTTTATGCTTGCCTGAGCTCTCCAGCATCAGGGGTGCTCAGCCAATCAGACGGCACTCCCGGTGTCTCCCTGCCTCTTAATTGGCTGACACTTCCAGCAAGAGTAGCTGATCTACGCATGGAGCCTGGGTTTATCAGGCAGCAGACAGAAGCAGGGCACACAGTCAGAAAAGAGAGAGCAATAACGGGGTGATTGTTGCCAGAGATAAGTGCTACTGAATCAATCAAGATGAGCCACAGCTCCAACGAGAAAGACCCTGAGACCATAGAGCCACTGCGTTATCTCAGGTATGCTGTATTATTTTGGTATTAAGCATCATAATGTGACCAAATTAGACATATTGTTCCTTTTAAGGCAGATTTGTGTTTAAATGCATCACAATATGGGAGCCTGTTAAGGGTGAGTAGCCTAATATTTGCACAATCTTTTCAGTCTGACTTTTAGGTAAATGTGATTTGTGACAGAAGGATGGCTGTAATATCCCACACTGTCTAAAGAAAATGCATCTAACTTAATTTCCTCCCAGCTTTCCTGTTTACAAAAATAAGGTACACTGATTATGATCAACGTGCTTTAATAACCTGGAAACGTGGCTTATAGGCAAACAGGTGGAAGGAACAACGCACTTCAGCTCTCCCTACAGCAGTTTGTTGGTGATTTAGGCATGTCGGGAAAGGTGATGTGACATTTTAGCTGCTGGACGTTGTGATGGCAACATCATGGCCAACAATTTGCTCTTTAAAAAAGCAGGGGGTCGCCTGTTTCCTGATCTGAGTGAAATATGGCATGTGTCAGAGAGCTTTCTAAAGCATCATCAGTATATAAAAGTGTCTAATTCAGTCGAACATCTTACAAATTGCCTCATATTTGTGTGAGATTTAGATTTAGCAGATGCTACGGAGTGTAACCGGAGAATATCTTTAAAAAATGACACAGAAGTGACAGAGAACAAATGGTGTTTTGATCAGAAGCCCGAGCGACACAAGGTTTGTTTTCCATATTAGGCTTTCCTGGCAAGAGAGGCCCTTGAAGCTCTTCACACCAGCCCACGACGTTTAAATACGCTGGTCGGCAAGAGACGAGGCAAATTATACACTTTAAGGGAGGATGGAATAATAGGATTTAAGGATTTGAGGTTTAACGGCGTGAATTCTGGGGAGATTAATGTTCCTGCTGTAACTTAAAACCCTCATAGCGTGTTGGTTTTGCGTGGTAACCACGCAGTGTGAACGCAGACAATTGGCTTTTCTATTATCATTATTATTTTTAAATCCAATCAAAACACTTTGATTTGTGGATTCACAATGTGTATCCTGGGATTAATGTGTGTTAATGGCCCCTGCGTCCTTTTATTGATGTCAGGTATTGACGCCGAAACCAAGACGAACAACATTGGGTCACAAAAAGTTGGATGTTTGAGTCGTTTTGCTAGTTAGCATGGCCTGTACAGGGTCTTCATTGATGGCCATTCAAATGTGAAGTGAAGTAAACCGTAAAACTACAAACTAGTGCGTTTATGATTATGTTAATGAATTAAAATAATAATAAAAAATACCAGCTTATGACATCAAGCAGCATAATGTGCTGTTTTTGTACAGCTTATATTACGCATTTTCAAGTTACAAGTGGCCACGCCCACTTTTACGTAAAAAACAAGCTGGATAAATCGCTTCTATTTTGTTTTATTAAAGTAGATAATGTTTTTTGTTGGACTCTTAAAAGTGTAAATATTACACATTTTTCTGTCTGCTTCCTTTGACATCACTGCCCAAGATAGTTGCTAGTCAAGTGCTAGCATGCATGGTTTTTATGTGCGATTCGACCAATCAGTGCTGTCTTGACATCATTTCCTGTTTCAGAATGATTAGTCATGGTATTGATGCACTCACACCATGTCGTAATTACCGTAAATAAAGCTCTGTATGCTTTCGAATCGCTCTCGCGGTACAAGTCATAGCTCTCAGAAAATGATGTGTTTACACGTTGTAATTACGTTGTGCTTTTTAACAGTTCATTCGTTACAGTAATTACGACATGGCGTGAACACACCTTTACAGCTCAGATGATTGCCTCAAAAAACATGGCACACTTCAAGCCTCCTACTTTTGAGATGAAATGCTAACGGCTAGTTTTCCTCACATATTATATGTTGAACGTTATTCTTTATTCAGGATTGCACACCTTTTCGACCCAACGGTTGCATCACATGAAGAAAAATGTTTTTGTAACTGGATAGGGGTTAACAGGTGGATCTTCTATTTGATAGGGTGTCCACCCTGTTGTCGTTCTCCACAGCTTTGAGCAGCTCTGTTTCTTTTTTGCCGAGTACTGTTTTTTTTATAGGCCTAGACTCTAAATGCAATAACGGAGCAGCCTGCATGATTTGTGGTTTGTTACCAGGCAATGTAATACTTCTAAGGGAGGACCCCATTAAAGTTAGATTATGGCGAGGCGAGGTCTCGATTTACTCAGTTTGTCAAGAGTGAAACAGAGGTGTGTGCACTTTTACTAGATGTTCTGAGTCCTCCTGTATTGATGTCTAATAAGCCACTGATTTACAAGATCATGGAGCTGGTCCACAGTCATTGTTCTCAGCTGGTCAAGAAGAATACTGTCACACACCATCTGTCTCTTCAGCTTTGATGCCAGAAATGGTCTGATGCGCCATCAATCCAGATCTATCAAACATGGTCCAACCAGGCTCAAATTCTTGAGCCCACATGAGCACCATTTTTAGTGTAACCACTGGGCTATGGCTCTGACCAGAGAATATTTTAAGAGCCAAAATTCTTCTTAAATTTGCTAAGGGAGTAATAAAATTGAAACTAAAGCTGATTGAGGCTACACTTCTTTACAAACAAAATGATATGACAGAACTAGTAAGAGTAGTATGATAGTATGCTATTTCAAATTCAAACTTATATAGGTGTGTACTTTGATGCAGTGCATGTCTTTTATCAGCGACAGATTATCTGTTATTGGCCAGATTTTTGCTGACAACAATGAGGTTTCATGTTTATTTAGACACCTTCAATTCTGTTATCTCTCACAAATTAGTTTTTATAAAAATCTCTTTTTGTGTAATCTCAATGTTTCTGTCATTTAAATAAAACAAAATATAGACTTAAATAATTATTTAAAATTGATTAAAATAATATATGATTATATTATTCTTCTTGTATAGGCCTATAAGACACCATATTAAGCAGCATATACCTTCAATAAAATATTTGAAAATATTTGCGGTGTTAAATTTGAATGTCTGTAAATATTACATCTAATTCACTTCTTTTTTAATATAGAATTATTTTTGCCTTTATTATGGTAGGACAGTAAGCAGACAGGAAGCGAAGTGGGAGAGAGAAATGTCCGCGAGCCAGGACTCGAACTCGGGTTGCCCGAAGCGCAGCGGCTTTATATGTCAGCGCGCTGCCCACGAGGCTATTGGCGTCGACTCTAATCCACTTCTTGAGCGTGCTCATTTCTTATTTGTGCATCCTTGTTTCCTTTCCTTGCTTCATTTCTTCATGTCTCAGCTCCACCCCCTTAGAATGCGAGGGAAGGATACACCTGTCTATCCTCGCTCCTCGCGGTGCAATTAAGACAATTGAGATGCCCTTCGAGATGGCTTAGTTCGATTGATCTCTGGGTCACGAGCTGGAGGACGGAGGAGTCAGACGTCAGACGAAAAGGATATCTATTTCAGAATGGAGCAAGTTACATTTTATAAAAGAATTACGAAAATAAATGGGTTTTAATGGAATAATGTGCTCCATGAATCGTTCACAATAACACCAGACATGTTATGAAAGTAAATACAGTCAATTTTGATTTGAAGTTGACTATAATTGAAGATACAATTATTCATAATTGCTAATATCTCTGAGAACAGAGTGAAATAGAGCCATTTTTTTTATTATGACACTAAAAGGACAGAATGGAAGATAAAGTGCTTCTTTTTCTCTTTTGGGAGCAGGATTTTAATGTTTGTTTTATTTTAACCGCTTTTTCTTATCCATCCAAGAGCTTGCCGACCAGAGTCAGCTCATAATAGAGCCTCATTTATTGAGCTATAAAGAGGGGAGATTAAAGTTTATATCACAGGCAAAATAACTGTAAAACACCACTACTTCAGTTCAATATATCTGCTTTCATTGTTAGTTTGGTAAATCAAATCTCTATTGTAGATAGTTTATCATATGCTAATCAGGTCCAAATCTCTCCATATCATACCAATTAAGTGATTACAGAGGTTGACTTTTCTCAAATGTCGATTCTTCAGTCATGGGGTTGAAGGAGATTGACAGTATTTCTTTTTCCTCCCTTTGACGTGTGTAATGAGTGTCATCACTGCTTGTGGTTGGGGCTGTGAATCTGTTGGATAAGATTGACAGTGCTTAGTTTTTCTCCTCCTGATGTGTTTAATGAGTGTCTTCACTGCCAAGCTGCTGCGTAATGAAGTGCCTCTATTTCTGATAGACTAGGTGAGATGTAGATGGGGGAGGTGGAATTGTTTATAAGAAAGCACCTTCCTCCATGCAGGCGCAGTGTCCTCAAGAAAACTGAGAAATCAAACTTGATTGAGATCCCCTTGAGAAATTGTCCTCCATTTTTGTCTTTTTCTCTGATTCACATGGCTATTGTTTATTTAGCAAGTCAAATTACAAATGAAAAGAATATTTTTTCCTTAAAAAATTTCAAAAGTCTGCCTTAGAATGCCCTACATTTCATTGATCTAATTGAATTTCATGTTTTACTCATATATATGTCAGATTAGGGAAGCAAAACGCGTTAAGATAGGATTTTTGTGTAGAGTCCTTTTCCTTTGTTCCCCCTCCCCTATAAACTCGCCCACATTCCAGCATAGTGGAATACGAGTATGAGGAGTGGGTACAGGTAATTTTAAGACTCGAGAGGTTATCATGCAAGAAAAAAAAAATGCATCAGGTATGATGTATAATCATTGAGGCTAGATGCATGTAGTGGGGAACCTTCAATTGTTAAAAGTGTCAATAGGAGCTGTTTGCACGAGCACATGGTACAATTTCCATTAGCAGAGAACAGCTGCGAGTCAGGGACTGATATATGGCCAAGTCACCATAGAAACAGTGGGACTGCAACATTATTCCTATGAAGTCCACACACATATTTGACAGCATGGCAGTTTCTATGAGAATGAGGAATGAAAAAGGACCAGTTGACCAGTCACAAACTGAGG
Source organism: Scardinius erythrophthalmus (assembly GCF_964197995.2). Taxonomy (NCBI): domain Eukaryota; kingdom Metazoa; phylum Chordata; class Actinopteri; order Cypriniformes; family Leuciscidae; genus Scardinius; species Scardinius erythrophthalmus. Next base: position 22,367,592 of record NC_138234.1, read on the forward strand.
GAAATGTGAATATTCGCTTGAACTGTATCAATTATATTTTGGAATTTCGTCAGACAGAACGATGTCCCGCAGCCTTGTCCGGATTAAACATCCGGAATGTTCTGCTCCGGCTCAAGTTCTTTGTAAATTTTGACGGATGTGGATGGCCAACATTTTAGCAGTTTTCCGCTGCTATGCCTGTCTTAAATTGTCCCTTTTTGTTTTGCCAGAGACAGCATAATTGGGTTCACCGTCTCGCTCGGTTGGGCTTATTACAAAGCCATTATGGTCTGGCAAAAGCTGACAGTCTAGAAACCAGGAGTTATAATTTGTCCCATGTCTCTCTTTGCTCCGGAAATATACTTGGTTTATAGCTCTCAAATGTAGTTTGTGTTGTAATGCTTAGTCTACATTTATTACTTTAATTTAATAAATATATAGCTGTGGGTCATTCTTGGGAGAAGGTGCTGTTTTTTTTTTTCAGTAAATTTCAGGATTTTGACTATGTATTTTGAGGACGATGTTGTCCTGATGGCTTCATCAGGCTGTGACTTTCAGCGTTTACTTGGGTGGTTTACCGCAAGCAGAGGGAATGAGGATCAGCACCTCCAAATCCAAGGCCATGGTTCTCAGCCGAAAAGCAGTGGGTTGCCCATAGGGAGTGAGTTGCTTCTTCTAGTAGAAGAGTTTAAGTACCTCGGGGTCTTCTTCACAAGTGAGGGTAGGTCAGAGCATGAGATCGACAGGTGGATCAGTGTAGCGGCAGCAATAATGCTAAAAAGTGAATGGTTATGCCGTCATGGTAGAGCTAAGGCTGGCAACACACTTGAAGATTTTAAGCCCAATTTTGGGCCCGATTTGCAACAATCGTTTGGGGGGTGTGGCCCGATTCAAGGCTTCTCGCAACTGACTTTTTGTCCAAAAAATACTGTGTGGTGTCATTATGTTTAGTTTACTGCCCCCGATCGCTTTGGAGCCTGCACAATTCCAAATTGTAAATATCAAACACATTTGCTATTTGCGACTCTTGATCGGGCTGACTCTTGCGTGATACCCACGATAGCCAGTGAGATCGAGCAAGCTTCACCAATCGGATGTTGCCTGCTTCTATAGCTGAAACTTGGCAGCCACAAACATGCTACAAAATTATTGAGCATTGAGAAAAAAGATCACCCATATTAGTTTTTTCCCTTTGTTTTTCTTCCCGTAAAAATGTTACTACAATCGACAGGTGCGTGTAATTGACAGGTGCGTGTAGTCTCTTGGTCCGGACGAATCTTCTAGGGTGTGCATTCGGAGGATTATAATGCTAAAAAAAGGTTGAAACTGTCCGTATGTCTGTGGTCTCCCACAGTTTTAAAATCAGTTAAGATTTGAACATTGACTAGTGTGTCCCAGGCTTTCGAATTTACCAGTCGATCTATGTGCCAACCCTCGCCTATGGTCATGGGCTCTGAGTTGTGACCGTAAGAATGAGATAGTGGGTACAAGAGGCCAAAATTAGTTTTCTTCGCAGGGACCCTGACCCTTAGAGACTGGGTGTGAAGCTCAGTCATCTGGGAGAGACTTGGAGTAGAGCCGCTGCTCCTCCGCATTGAAAGGAGCCAGTTGAGATGTTTCAGCCATCTGCTCAGGATACCTCCCGGACGCCTCCCGGTGGATGTGTTCCGGGCATGTCCAACCGTGAAGAGAACCCGGGGCAAACCCAGAACACGCTGGAGGGATTATATCTTATATCTAATCCTTCCGGATTAGTGATGGATGGATGGATAATCAATTTGTAGACTTTATTTTCTCAAAAGTATAAACACTGTGGTGCTTTCAAAACATTGTTTTGTTTGTTTGAGCATCCTGACGAGTCTGACATTGCAACATTGGCTCAACCAATGGCATGAATCTGGGGCGGGACTATCTGTTTATCCAATCAATGATGGATGTTGGATTGTTTGGTCAGTATTTAGTCATTATTTTTTTAACTCACAATCATTGTTTTAGGGTTGGGAGTCGTTTAAAAAAATTCCAGTTCCAGCTTTGATTTTGATTCTGATTTTGATCAAAAATGTTAAGGAAAATAATGCACTCAAACAATGCCTTTTGTCTTTATTACTTGCTGTCAAAATGTATTTTTAAAACATAGTATTTTACATTTTTTGCAAAACTAATACATTTTTCTGAAGAAAGATCAACACCTAACCTAACTAACCCTTGATTGAATTCCTACTTGATGATGGGGAATTACAAGGTATAGTAGTGTTGTTTGTTTTAATTGTTATAAATTATGTGATTTATGATTGAATAAAACCTTATTAAATAAACCTTTAATCCTAAACCTAACTGTTTTCGGAACCGAAATTTATGAATTTGGCTTGGTTCCAACAAAGTTGGTTCCCAACCCTACATTAGCAACTTTTCCACCATCAGGCCAAACCATTCTCATTGCTTAACTGTTCCATTCCATGTCGATCCAGCCCAACCGGTACGGATATGGTTTCATTTTCCATTTTAGGACTGATAAGAGCTCTTTGGAATGTAATGCATTTGTTGCCTTGATAAAGCAAAGGCTTACAGACAGTATCGGATGTAAATAGTGACCGCGTTATTGAGGATGATCTGATATTTCTATTATTAACTTGTGCTTACTTCACTCAAATAGTGTGCCTGGCCAGATACAGAGAAACTGGTACCCAGGCAACAGACAAGTGACCAATCCTGAGTGGTGACGTCACTACTCGCATCACCATCACAGACAATTCTTGAGATGCCAAACAAAGCTCAAGTTGAACTGGAACCGTTCCCTACCGTTCTTAGAACCAGTCGGCCTGACGGTGGAAAAGCAACTATTGGTGTTACTTCAGATAAATAGAAATACCTGTTGCCATTTTTTGCCATATCTTAAGCAATCCCTTCCATCTCTTTTTCTCCAATACTTCTGCATTTTGAACCGACCATTCCCATTATGAATTTGTGTATATGGACAAATTATGCTGTATTTACCATATCATCTGTGAAAAGATGGACGTCATGTGGGGTTAACACATGTCTTGTTGTAATAGGCCTAAGTGTTTTTTTTTTGTTTTGTTGTAATGACAACAAAAAGGCTCTTAGAGGAGAAATCACTGACCTTTACCAGGCGTTTAAATCTCATCAAATGCAATTTTTTATGTGAATCAGCCCAAAGGCATCTTATACTGTCTTGTGATCTGAATGACCGTGACCGAGGATGAGAGGGGACTTGCTCTCGAGGCCGCTAGCGGTCTCTGTTGATTAGCGCTCTTGCTAATCACAGTCAACAATCAACATGTGGCGGCCCTCGGCAGCCCTGGTGTTGGGGAGAATATATTTATATGACCCTGCTGGAGGTCTAGAAGCAGATGTCATTTATTTGTTCATCGCTACCGACTGGAGCAGCATCACTCAGAAGCATTTAACGTCACATTTTGGTTGTAGTAAGCCACACTTAAAAGTAAGACGTAAAAATGAATGCAATCGCCAGTTGGGGAGGTAGCCTCAATATAGTATCCTCATATAACATAGTTTTACTACAAAAAGCAGATTGAACTGCAGCTATACTGAGAAAAAAATACATTCGGTCTAATTTGCAACATCTTTGGAATGATTTTTATTTTTTTAATGACAAGCTTTTCACAAAGCGTTTTTACAGCATAGTTGTACTAGCTGGGCATGCTTGCAAGACCAGAGCTGCAAGGTGTCTACGATATGATAATATCCATTTCTGTTCAATTAAAACATTTTTGGTAGCGGAATCTTGGCAGCTGGCTTGCTTATGCTACCCGCACAACACATTTTCCATGATGAGTCTCCTCAGTGATGTTCCAGCAATGGGAAAAAAAGACATACTGTAGCAGGGATTTGCCAGCCCCGGGCAGCCATTTTTAACTCATCTCTGTGTGTAAAAAAATCCAGTTTTAGGCAATAATAGACTCATTGTTCTTGTATGAGCCAGTAGCTATACATCCTGTTTTCTCTTTATTAGAGCCCTCTGAAACCCCCCCCCCAGCAATAAACAAGGTTAGCAGCAGCACATTAGTATCTCATAAAAGTGACAAAATGCCTCACTCCGTAACCTTTGATATATTACACTTTAGCTATACTAGAATGAACAAATTGAGATACTTAATGTTTATTGCTTGGCACAGTTTGTTGAGACAGCAAAGTGTTTGAAAACAAAATCATGGAGAACATCATCTTTCCATGAAATACATATTTTGCTTTGGTTTGTCCTTTAGTTTTTGGGCTTTGGTTCATAGGAAACACAAAGTAAATTTGACATTTCTGTAATAATGTTATCAAGGGCATCTGAAAGAAAAATAACGTTCTCTTTCTTTCTTTTATTCATTCCTTGTCAGTCTCCTACTGATAGCATCACTCCTCGATTTTAGTCGTATCCTTTCTATTCTGCCTGGGAGATTTTGCTTTACTGTTCGTAGGATTTGATTTTCTTGCCAATTATGCATGTCTTTTTCCTTCTTGGTTAGAGGTGTTAATCTTTTTACATTTTTTTTCCTCACTGCAATATTTTGTAAAGTGTTAAGCTGCAGCTTTTGGTTAATTTGAACTTTTGATCAGACTTTATTCAAGATGTCAAGATATTAGTGGTTAGCAGTGTTATTTTAGTATTATTTATAGCTTTTATTTATATATTTTCAGTTTCCATATGTGCATTTGCCATTTTTTATCATTTTTTTTCATTTCTATTTATCTTTAATTTATGATTTATTTCAGTTTTAGTCATTTCAGTGATTCAACTTGAACTTTTTCATCTAATATTTATATTTTATTTTATTCAATCTTTATTCCAAAGAAGGTTTTAGCTTAGATTGGCTTTATTATCAGTTATTGACTATTTTGAAAATGTTTCACATAAACGTGAAACTTAATAGTCAGCACTGCATCATTTTTATTATTATAAAATAGAATTTTAAATGTGTTATTATTATATTAGATGTTATTATTGCTTCTGTCCTCCATCTCCATCTTTTGATAGCCAGATTTGTGAGGATACATGCTCAGGTTAACTGGTTTTATTATATTCAAGTAAACTATTTTTCATTGTGACGGAAGTGTTTTGTCCATTTAAAATGGCATCATTTATTCAATCTCATATTGACATCAACTGAATGTCCTCCCTTGTATGGGTTCCTAGTGCCAGAGCTGTTTTAATCTCCATTAAAGATGTCTATAAAAGTTATGAATTGGACTCCGGGCACACGATGCAATCAGATGATAGAATATGAATGCAAGCTTGTTTTCCTTTGAGATGCTCTCAACAGGGGAATCGGAGTGCCAGAGATGAGGAACAAAGCTTTTATTCAGCACGGCTTGATAGCATACTTGTTTCCTGTATGAAAGACTTCTGAATAGGTAAACAAGCTATGAAAACGTCTAAACCAAGATGTTTTATCGCATTTTTTATAATAGAAATTCAAATTGCGAACATCTGAGCACACGTTCTCCATGTGCCATATGGCCGTGTCAATATAACAAAGCTGGAGTATTATATTGACAGTTGTCAACATGACTTATTTTCAGGATAAATTGTGATTCTCGGTTCAGCCAGATGAGGACATGGACCCCTGCCTAAATGCTCTGGCATAGTCTCAATGTAGTTTATGGGCGTCCTGAGCAAGAGAGCGCTGAGCTGGATGAAAAGGATGAGGAGAGAACAAGGATAGGTCAGTAGAGAGAGAATCTCAGAGGATGCACTCTCATTGGCTCGTGTTGACAGGTCAGGTCAGGACTGGAGCAATGCTATTGGTCAGGATGATTAAACATATTATTGATCCTTACACCAGTGAGTAACATTTTCTCAGGTTAAGAGACACTTTGTCAGTGCGTAAAACACACAGGCAGTTTATTAACAAGTGTACCCAATAAAACATTGTCCAGGTCCTATTTCTCCCCAAAATCAAAATGATTTTTTTTAAGGTAACACTTTATTTTAATGTGTCCTTGTTACACATGACATGTTACATGTATTTACTATAGTAATAACTATAAATTAGGCATAGTTACATGCAACTTACCCTAAATCAAACCTTAATCTATACTAACCCTATAGTAAGTGGTCAGTACATGTAGTTAATTACTATTACTTAATTACACTATAACACGGACACATTAAAATAAAGTATAACCAATATTAAGAATTTATATTTTCCTCAAATAAAGGCTGTTTTAGAGCCATTTAAGTTTTTTGGGCATTGTGACTTTATTATCATGTCAATTTAGCATTTCATTACTGTATAAAATAACTGTCATGCAAAAATATATTAGATTTTAGATAAATTGTTTTAAATATTTCTGTATTATAGTAGTATTTATTGTGCTGTGCTTATGCAAATTTTATGATTGAAATGAAAAAAAAAAAACTATTCTCATTATTGTCATGCGAAAAATATATTATTTAAATGATTTTAAATAAAACAATTTAAATGTTTCTTTAATATGGTAGAATTTATTATATTGCCGTAATGCTAATTTTATGTTTGAATCATTTTTTTAATTCTATTTTTTACAGTAAAACAATACTGTATTACATTAATAATTCAGGTAGCCTACAGTATCGTTTTCTCAAGAAAATTTTTTCTCAACTAATGCTTTAAACTATACAGTAAATCAGCTGTTAAATTCTACTATAATATTGAAGGTTAAAATAAACTGATTGTATAGGCCTACACTCAATTAAATTACACACAAGGAAGTTTTTTTATAATAATGAAGTAATAATAATAACTTAATAATTACACTTCAATTCATTCTACTTCAATTAGTTTTTCACTGTCATAAAAACTTGACTGTTTTATTCAAGCATACATTACATATTGAATAATGAATGTGTAACATGCTCCTCTCTAGGGTATTTTTTACTAACTATCTATCGAGTTTATGGTCACTGAATGGCTTTTCTGAGGTAGGCCTAAATGTAACTAGGCCTGTCACAATAACTACTTTTGGTTTTGATCGCTATATTGTCGCAGAAATAATTGCGAAATACGATATTATTGTCATTTAAAGACCTACACACTTTCAAAAGTCAATGAACTTAACTCTTAAGAATATTTAGATACTGGAAGTGAAGTGTCAAAAAATAATAATAATGTTGGATAAAAAGCCCAAACACACTTTTACATCTACAGATTTTGCCCTGACCCTCTTTTCTCAGTAAAGTTAAGTTGCACACTATTGCAGAAAACACAAACCCTTCTTAGCAGTCAGATGTCCATATGAACAAAGGCACAGAACAGGTAATACCTGCTGCTAAATAAATTTTTCTAGAGGTGTTTTTTAAAAGTTGAAGAACTTGAAAGAACATCATGCACGTGATGCTGCAAAAGACGGTCAAACACGTCCGTCTACTGCACATTTGCATGTAGTGGAATGCAAAAAACATCTTCTCTTCGAAAATGAACTTGACACCCGCGACTGCGCATCCCGTGTGAAACGGCCTTAACGCTAGCCATGTGCGTGCACCATTTAGCTCTGTCATGTTTATATTTACCTGTCGATGTCCGCTCTCGGCTGTCTGAGCCCCGATATCGCTTCCGACATGGAGAGCAAATCAATATATCGCGTCACCAAAAATCATCTAGGTCATGGTCATGTATCGTGCAAAACGTTGTTTACAAGTTGTTTTATTGACGTCCGGTCCTTCCATGGTTGAAACACTGATTGAGCGATTACACAAGACATGATATGGATATCTTATTATTATTTTCTTTTGGATTTTGTGGTGAAATGTGAGATGGATATGTTTTCGTGACATTCATATCATATTATATGGCTTGGCTACTTGAGATCTTTGGAAGTTTTGCACTGTAATGACACTTGTTGTTTGAGCAAGCCCGGAGAAAGAGCATATTATAGTATCACTACATAAATAGCACTGCAATGGCAGATTGGGGTCAGTTATAATACATTGCCTTACCTAGCTTGTCATGTATCTGAGTTTTCCTTGAGGAAACACTTGATGTCTGTGCGAAAATGCAGAGGCTACTCCTGCTGTCCTTTATTTATGTTCTATAGTCCATTCAGAGCTTTGTGTTCCAGTTCATTTTTCTGTGAAAAAATAAACATCCCCTGAGAATATGAAAGGCAGCATGCTAATGAAAATTTATTGCATAATTCTTTAGGCTGAATTTGTGCTGCCCTAGAACTATACTAAGCAATGTAATCTAACACTCTTTCATGACAATGTACTAACTTGTACGAGATTGCGAAAATCATATCATCATCATGCAGCTTGCTTTCTACTAAAAAAATCCCAACATTTTTTGGATTGGATAAAGTTTGGGTGGTACATTATAGTCGTACATGTTTGTTCTCCGTACAATTTCTTCAATTTCAAAGCATATTCGTCATTAGATGCCAAAAGGTAACACTTTAACCCTGAAATTGTACTGATCCCACTATTAATTCATGTATTGTATATTCAGTGTATTCATTCAATATGGTGTATTGAAAACCAACATTCAGTATAATGACTCTTCATACATCCTGGATAATTCCAGATGGCAGTCAGAGTTGTTTTATCACCCCTAGTTAAGCCTGTTAAATTACACTTGAATGCTTATAGAAAATAACCACAGGGCATTTTATTCAACCATATCAATGGCCAAACGCAGCTGTTACTAACGCTTGAATATTCACTTTCTTCATTTGCCTGGTTTGCTGTCAAACCCCGGTTTTAATTGGGCCTGAAGGACTGTACCTGCGCTATTTTCAGTCTCTTTTTCTTATCTACATCCTTCAACCTGTCTGCTGGCATCGTCGGTTCGGTGACCTGACTTGCTCTGTTACCATGGTTTCCTCCACTTGCACAGTCTCCTGTGGCCCTCTCGATATATATCTAGCTGGGCACAGTTACTCTAAGAAACTGCCAACTGGCACAGGCCATAATTACATAAGCACATGACCATCGAAAAAGTTCCACTTTGATGTAATGCTGTTGAAGGGAACGAATGGATTCAAGCCCTAAATTCTGGTTGCTAATTACATTTTGTGGTTTCTCCATCTTTGGCAAACCAAACTGTTCCTCAGTGTGTCAGTGTCTGGTCTACTTGAACTAAATGGCCTGTGTTAAAAAGTAACATCCCTCAATGGAGCATTCATTATCATTCAAGATCGTATTTTACGCGGGTGGACGTGACCACTGGGTCTTTGAGTCGAGCCTCCAAATGAAGATCTCCTGTAATCCCTCCCTTGGTGCCAAATGCAGTTCATCAAAATCAAGCCTCCGTGTCACCAAAAACGCTTCCATGGAGACGGGCAGCCGGCCCAGAGCTGACTAGCCGCGGAACAGGCCCGTTCCTGAAGAGGTTCATGCGCTGCATGCTCTCCGCCAGATTCCCAGAGCTCCAAAAATGGAACAGTTGATGTATTATTGTCATTTTGGAGGGGAAGTTGAGGCGCCTCAGCAATGGGTTTCAAAATCGAGTTAACAAGCCCATCTGAAGTGTTGTGGAGATGAGTTTATCGGTTAGCGATAAGACTTGAGACGATGCCCATGACCCGTTTATCGATTTTTCTCCGAGTAATGGCCGAAACATAATCCATTAGAGGCATTAGAGTAGCTCCTTGTTTTCATGCCTTCAGAAAAAAAAAAAAGATTTAAGCTCTGATGTAGCCGGCTGTTGATTTACCGGTTCATCTGGCCAGATGAAAGTCATTGTGCAGTGAGATGGCCAGCTGGGTCGAGGCCTGAATGCATTTTCAGGCGTGCCTGGATCCCTTTACACCTAAGTGGACAGTTGAAATGCATAATGAGGAAGGGATTTTGGGTCAAACATTTGGTCTTTGACCAAAGGGGAGGGGAGGATGATACCTATATGGGTATCAGTACATTATTGGCAAACAATTTTTTAATCATAATTCTCCAGCATTATGGGACATTAGTCCTGTCATTTCTGTCAAATCCTCGTCTCTTTGGCCTTCCTATCACCAGTCCAAGCACCTGATGTTTATTGTGCCTCCACTGCTACCATAAATCTAGCACTGGGGATCTGAAAATGCTCTTCCCGCTACATGCACCAAGCCAAGATGATGATGCTCTACTGGACCTATTGTAACCACTTGCTCATCCCAAACAACAGCCTGGTTTCCATTAGAGATTTGCACAAAACTTTTGCGATATTTTCTAAATGTCAATAAACTATTGCGAAATGATGGCGTTTCCATTAACCAATGTTACGCGACTAAACATAAATTTAAAAAATCATGGCGACGGATGTTGTTAGTTTCACGTATATATTCCAGCCACCGCACTAGTCATTATTTTTAATTGAAGAAGACGTAGGCGTGTTATCCAAGCATTAATGGCAATGAAAGACCCTTATACTTGGGAGCGCCACGTATGAGAAGTTTATGGGTGTTTCTCCCTCATATCTGCTTCAAGTTCTTGATAAATTGTGGCATTTATTTGTTGTTTAGAATCCAGATCCAGTATTCCCGTAAAAAAAATTTTCTCTAATTGACATGTTTCCATTGTGCGTATTTATAATTCGTAATTTCAATTTGCGCAATTTGAAGGGTAATGCAGCTAGTGATATGAATGATAAAACTTTTTTTACAATCTATGTTACAATTAAGTGAAAACCTGAGCTCCTGAAACAACATTATGATGAGTTGTAATGTCAACACACTTTCAATGCAATTTGTAACTGTTTTATGCTTTTGCGAATATTGGCTAATTTGTATGAATTAGTAAATTTTGTACGATCTCATTCATATGTTTTTGTACGATCTGTTTATGCTCCACTGATGGCTAGATTTATTTATTTTTTCAAAAAATCGCACGTTTCCATATGAATCACAACATACACATTAATACGAAATCCCCACCTTGTTAAATAGTTACCACTACCAAATAGTTGGTAATGTTATGAATTGTTCATGCTTTAGTTTTTCATTGTCCGTGTTTTAGTGCATTACTGCGGAAAGAGCGTGTTCACGACACAACATCCTGACTAGAATGTTCCTTAAGTTCATTTGTGCATTCATGCTATTACAAGTTCACTGTAAAAAATGATATGATCAATAAGTTATGAGAGCATATGTTTTTACATTGTTTTAACTCATCAAAATGAGTTAAGCAATTTTCAAACTTTTCAACTAATTTAAGTCAGTTTAATGTAATTTAAGTTGAAGTTACTTAAACATCCAAGTTGATTGTACTTCAAAATTTAAGGCAGCAAATTTTTTTTACAGTGTTGTAATGTTACGTTTATTGTCTGTATATCTTATATATCTCATATTTATTGAATTTGGCTGAGCTTGAGTGGGTTAATTAACCCGCTAGCAAAGTGCTTCAGTTTAACAGTTCATTCATTGTTTAGATTCGACATTATTGACTAGAAACATCATGTTCTTTCTAGATTTTTGATCTTCAAAAATCATTGTTAGTGCATTGTCAGTCAACATCTTGTGGTGTTTTGACAGTATTTATTTGACAGTAAGTTGTAATTATAGTGTTAAATGGTTGTCATGATATATTTTTCTCTGCAGTATTACTGGCGAACATTTACTTAAGTAATTTAATTGACAGTTAAAACTGAAATTGTAGTGTAGATGCACAAATCTGTGTTGAGCTGTTAACTTTCTATGCAGGTAACGCATGTTATGGTAAACTGCTGATCTATTACAGACAGTCTGTTGTATTTTGCTTTGTACTGTTTGTACTTTGCACTGGAAATGTGTTTGGAAAGGTCAGGGGTGGGTATGGGCAGAGATGAATAGAGGAAGTGTGACTAAAATATGGTGTGTTTAGGATGAGTGGATAAATGGAAGGCAACCATGGAACAATGTGAAGAGCAGACGGTATGTTCCGGCATTTGTTTATCTCTTTAATACGTAGTTCATCGAACATGGATAGGCTCAGGAAAGACATGCCTCTTCAAGACACGTTAAATATGCTCTCTGTCTTCGTGAAATAACACTTCCCCGCTCGATTAATGTCATACGCAGGCTAATCTTAGGATAAGATTGTCACGTTTCATGCATATTTCATCTCCTTTCTAAACATATGTCAGGCAAGCCAGGCTCCTCGCTGCCAAGAACTGTGAAGTTGTTCCAGAAAGCTGGTGTCAGCTCTCTTCCTCTGTTCTTTGGCTCTGAAATTACCTTTGGAAACCAACGTGTCCGCTGACTCAGACACTGTCACACTAGGTGTTATCATCGCTCGCCATACCCTGCTCTTTTTCTCTACATCGACCTCACAATCCCTTCCTGTTCTCTCCACTTCAGTGATTCTTTTCTATTAAAAATACATTTCTGATTCATTGCCCTCAAGTTTTACCTCACATGGCAAAAGTTTCAAAAATCCCATGGACCATTTTGTTTTGTGTTTCTCATTATTCCCAAACCATTTGTGATACTCGTGATATTTGGGATATTGCGGCGGATGCTTTCGTTTCATGTTTCCAGTCACCAGTCAACAGTCCTTATGTTGACTTCGCCCAATGCAAGCTGTCCACAGGGCCCTGTGACCATTCCTCCACTCCAGTGCCTCAGACTGGCTTTTATGTAATTAACGAACAGGAAGTCGAGACACTCATTAGGAAGGAATCAGCAAAGGGCTTGAGCGTCGCCCCCTTTTAGAAGTTTTTAATTGCTTTAAGAGTAACATGAGAGTTCAGCTCCTGGATCTTCAGCATCATTAGATGTTGCTTCCCGCTTTCCTTTCCATGACTCATTCGAGGCATTTGAAACTTTCGTATGAGTAACCTCTGGGATTACAATCTATGAAAGTCACTTTATAATTGTGGCAGATGCTGTCAGTCACTTTTGAATGGCAAAACAAATCTGTTTTTGTTAACTAAATAACCTGAAATACAATAGAATATAGCTAAATATTTTATTTCAGTTAGTTGCAGGAGCAACACAAGACAAGGGAAGAGAAAAACTAAAAACACAAGCAAAATAAAAACTGACAAGAGAAAACAGAAACTAAAAATATATAGGCTAACTAGAGATTGCAAAGAAAAGGTATAGAGAATATATTAACTTGGAAGAACTGGGAAGTAGTTTTCTGACACTTATGCGGTCACTATGGATATTTTCACATTTGATTCCTATTTAAATCTTAGCGTGAAGCAAAGCTGGCTTTTTCATGTTCTGGCTGAGCAGGTTGACATGGTTATTAGTTTTTTATTTCAAATGTTACATTAAATTGTAAGCAAATGCTCATAGCAGCATTCACACCAGGGCGCATATCATTTGTCATTAAATAGTGCATGCGACACTGTGAAAATGGTTTTGTGTCGAATAAATTAGCATATGTCAGCCGTGCCACAAAGGCGATCCACCCCCTATCTATAACCCCTATCCACCAATCGCATTATTGGGAGCCCGATGGGGCCATGCGCTAAGTTTGGTGGCTATGCAAATAGCAGTGTAATCTCTTGCTCCCTGTAGTCATTACTTTCCTTTGTATCGTTTTCACCCACTCATTTCCTTTGTTAAATGGTCCTCACTGAAAACATTGAGTTGTATACCGGATCCTTGTCAGAAGCGGCTGGTCCCCCAAAACAAGCCCACTGATTTATACCAGAAAGGTGGTTATTTAGCTGTCTCATGGTGTTCTGAGGTAATTACAGTAGTTGAAAATGAAGAAAACAAGGGAAAAGAGGATTTTTAAGAAGTATCCGCCATTTTCTGCTTTGCAAATGAAGGCTTTATACAAATGTCTGTGTATTCTCTCACAAACAGGCGAAACTGTTTCAACTCTCCTTTGTGTTAAGCAAGCTAGCAGGCTGGAGGTAAACAACCTCATTAGCCGAGTTGTTATTACAGCTGATCAGCGCAATTCATGACTCGCAGATAACGCGGCTCCTCGTGGGGACATTGTGGGGATATTAGGGAAACTCTCTGGGCTGATACTGTTGTTCATTTGGCTGTGCATTCATGTGTGTATTTGCTGTAAGGGCGATCAACAACAATTAGCCGTAGCTCTGTGGAATAGCATTGTCAGAGGAGACACTAATGTAAACTTGGTGTCATTTTCAAGGCCTGTTACAAATTAGATACACACATTTACATTTACTCATTTAGCCGACCGATTTTATCCAAAGCGACTTACAAATGAGAACAATAGAAGCAGTTAAACTAACAATAGGACAACAATATGCAAGTGCTATGACCCTTCCCAGTTTAATCTAACGCAGTACGCATACTTTTTTAAGATAATTGATATAGAATAGAAGATAAAGTGTTAGTATTAATGGATCAAGTGTTGCCGAAAAAGATGCGTCTTCAGCCGCTTCTTGAAAATGGTCACAGCAGCTCTGGTTGAGTTGGGCTGGTCATTCAGAGTTGGGCTTGGCATCACTGCAAAGACAAACCCTTTTGGAACCTTTATTTTTAAAAGTGTAGAACATTTATATAGGACAAAAGTGTTTCTTTAGATTATTACAATTTTCTTCATATACCAGATTTGCATGCAGGTATGATGTTCATTCTATTCATCAGGAGCAGGTTCCATGCTAGTATTGGGTATTTAGACCTTTATTTTCACTTTGGGTTATTTTGTATATTTTTGTATTTTATATATATATGTATATATATATATATATACACTGTATACAAAATTTGTTTTTACGGAAAAAAACTGGCAGCTGTGGTTACCAGAACAATACTGTAAAAAACACATCAAACCGTAAACATTCTTACGGAGTTACATGTAAATTTAACATTTTAAACATGTGAATTCAACATTGGGATTCTGTGATATTTACATCACTGCTACACTGTAAAAAAAAAATCTGTTGAAGTATTAATATCTGTTTTGTACCATAGTATTACACTGACAAACCAACAACCACAGCAGTAATGAGAGTCACATGATTAATCAAAGCTCATCACAAGTAGATCTTCCACAAGAAATCTAATATTAATATATATAGAAGGTTCACAGTGCCATTCACACGAACATTAAACACCATCATGGTAACACACATGAAATTTAAAAAATACAATAAACATTAATTTAACAACATTAAATGTAACATAAAACCCTAATGTACATAACTGATTATAAAAAAACTAAGAAAACTATGACGAAACAGTTATTTTAACAAAAATACATCAAATGTGAAGTGTCACGCAGGGAATTGTGGGAATGTCAATTTACGTTTTTTCACTGTAAATTATACAATGACTTGTTTGTTTTTACTTCCCAAAACTGTAAATTTAACGGCATTTTACAGTAAAATGACATTAAATGTACCATTAGATCTATTACAATTATTTACCGTATATAGTAAGGAAACTTTCTGTTAACCAATTAACAGTTTTTCACTGTAGCATTTTTACAGTCTTTTACTGTTAAAATCACGATCATTTTTTATATATATAATGTGTGTACACACACACACACACACACACACACACACACACACACACACACACACACACACACACACACACACACACACACACACACACACATTTTAGATTCTTTTAGGAATTAGGTCAAATTCCTAAAAAAACTGGGTCACGGCTTAATGACGGGGGGAAATTTGGGTCCCATTGCCAAACCTTTTGAGAACTACTGCTTTAGATTATTATTCACACTTAGAGAAAAAATGATTTTAAGAACTGTTTACTGAAAGGTTCTTTGGGGAACCCAAAATGGTTCTTTCAAAGCATAACTTTAAAAAAATAATTTTGGAGCTTTTATTTTTAAGAGTGTTGAACCTTCCCATTGCACAAAAGGTTCTTTATAGTGGAAAAGGCTCTTTTAGATTGCCATGAAAAAAAAAATATATATATTTTTAGAACTGTTCACTGAAAAAGTTCTTTGAGTAACCAAAAATGGTTCTTTTATGGCATTGCTATGTGTAGATGTGCTGATATATGTCAATTGACCTAATATTATAATGCAATTTATACTGATGAGTGTCAGGATGCTGGGAGAACATTCTGGGCCAGGCTGTCCCCTGGTGGCTAGATTTACTTATTGCAGTTTGCCCACCACAAAGAAGCCTAACTTGAACAAATAAGGCTCAAGAATGCATTTAAAGTGTTTTGATGTTTGAGAGATATTAGCCTAAGTGAAGCAAGATAGTTTTTAAATACTGGAAACGTTACGACATTGAGGTTTGAGATACCTGTGTTCTGGTGCCTGGAACATTTCTGAGAACTTTGGAAATACAGCCATCAGGATTTCCCTGAATAGGTCGTTGGGGACGGAAATATCAAAAGCGCTAGACTCGGCTGAACTTTACAAATATCACTGTGTCACAGTACGCCAGGAAATCTCCCCCTGCAAACTCGGCTTGACGGCTGTGGAGCTCTCTTGGAGACGGTAAATGCCAGAAGGCTGGAAAACTCCATGCCGAGGGTTACGGCAATGATCAGAGCGCATCGCCGACCCAAGAAAAGACTTGGTGACCCGTTGCATTTTAAGTGACCAAAGACAAAAATATGACTGATGTAGTACAGACCCTATTGGCTCTGTACACGGCCCCAAAAATGTCAAGCATACAGATTGTTCAGACGATGAGCTCATTATTTTTTGTCAGAGAACTCTATATTATTTTTTTCTGAAGAGAGAATGAGAACTAGTGAGTGGCAGATGGATGATTTGAATTGAAATTGAGGCCTCATTCAGCCAGGGAACTTCATGTACACAGTTGAGAGAACTCAATAATGTGTAAAAAATGTTTTGTAAACAGTTCTTTCTTCTGTTCCTCTGGTGCCTAAAGCAGTAGCAGACAACAGACACAACACAAACAAACCTGTTGTCCTGGAAACACTGCGGAATATTCCTCGGGGGGGAAATACTACATTAACTAATTGCAAAAGACAGAAAGGTATGGAGAACATTAAACTCTGAGGAAAATTAAAGCCATCAACTGAAAAATCCTAATGATGTCGCATGTATGTCGGTGTTGTTGTAGTATTATTCATGTACTATTATATTATTCCCAAATACTTTAAAGGTTTTAATTTTATCTTTTCAGTTTTATTTTTCTGTATAGCTATTTTAAATGTAGTTTTACACTGTAAAAAAAGTTGCTGCCTTAAGTACAATCAACTTGGACGTTTAAGTCATTTCAACTTAAATTACATTAAACTGACTTAATGACTTAGTTGAATCTTGTATAACTTATAAAAAGAGTTGAAAATTGCTTAACTTATTTTGATGAGTTAAAGCAATGTAAAAACATATGTTGTCATTACAGTGTAGTAATTTAGTATTTTTTTGTTTTCCATGTAATATTTATATTTTATTTCAGCTCTATTTCATACCAAAACAATTCTTAATAGTTTATATTTACGGTCAATATACTTTTTTTGTGTGCCTTGGCTGCTTTTGTTCCTCAACACTTCATTACCTTTCTTATGTTAAAAACATAAGCAGCAGGGATGTATACTAATAAATTAATGAATGAATGAATAAATAGGTAACATTCATTAAAACACTTTGAAGTAATTGTTAACATTAATGCATTTAGTATCATAAACTAACAATGAACAATTTCTACAGCATTGATTAGTATAGGATATATAAATATACTATATTGTTCATTCATCCATGTTCATTCATAATGCATTAATGTTAATTTATACAACTTTACTATCAAGATCTTGACAGCACATCTGTGTACTTCCAGCAGAGGGCTCTGACGTTACGACCGTACAGTAGGTTACTGAAAGACTCTTCGTGTTTTAGATGTGAAGTAAGGGCCTGGATTTTACAGATACGTTGTGCTCCCATTAAACTCACAGTAACACAAGCTCTAAGTGCGGCTAAACAGGCATTAGGCAGCGAGGCACCATGCCTGGAATGGATGGCATGTCTAATACAATGTGCTCAGAATACACACGTAAATGTCAGGTGGTGTATTGCAGTCCTTGGTTTCCATGTAATCAAACCCACCCAGTTTCTATCTTGGCACTTTTAAGCGTTCATGTCGAAACATGAACATGATTTATTTATCATCCCCACTGGTAAGCTAATACCATGAGCTCTTTGTCAATGCAATTTGTTTGTTTGTCTGTCTTTTATAGTAAAACAGAGGTGGCGACCATTGAGATGGAGCTCCTGAGGGACTATCGCTTTGGGCAGCAGCAGCTGATTGAAATATGGGGCCATGCTTGCGCTATTGCCGTCACCAAGGTTTGTCCGTCACGAGAACATGAATTACACATAGTGTAAAGTGGCAGTTAACGTGTCTAAATCCTGATTCTAATCCTGTATTTATTGAGTACAAGCATCACTGTGATTTACACATCTCTGCATTTACTGCTCTCAGCATCTGTGTGCATTTGCCGAACTTAAACCAATTCTCTTAAGAGACGAGGCCTTGCTGCAAGTGATGACGAAAACAGTGGGAAATCTTTGATCTCTCTGTTTCTGTTGAGGTTTTGACCGCATCTGTAGCTCTGGGGGGTTTCTTATGAAAAGGGGTTTAAGAATGATCCAGAATAGCAATCCAGCATTTTAGATTCTAAATAGACAAAATAATTATATAGTATATTTATTCATATAATATGTATATGTGCATTTATTTTTTGACTGATTTTACCCTGTGCTATTTGCTAGTTTTATAGCAATTATAGTACTATCACAAATGGATGATAGTGTGTTGCTGCCTAAAAAAATAAAGAATACTGTTAGTCAAAGTCATAAATGCAAAGTGAGATTATGAGACATAAAGTTGCAATTCGGTTATTATAAAGTAAAAATGTCTAAGATATAAACTTGTGATCACAGGAAATATCACAGCCTGAGTAGCAAAAAGTCGTAATTATGAGAAATAGATGCTGTTCTGGGGAAAAGGTTGCAATTGCGAAACATTGTGAGGTATAGTCATTTTTTTCTGAGAAATAAATTCACAATTATGAGAAACAAAGTGACTGTGAGATTATGAGATTGCAATTCGGTTATTATAAAGTAACAATTTCTAAGATGTAAATTTGCAATTACAAAAAATGTCGCAATTTAGTAGAAAAAATCATATTTATTACGTGAAACAGCTGCAGTTTTGTGAGTTATAAAGTAACAGTTTCTAAGATACAAATTTGCAATTATATTAAATATAGTTACAATTACAAGAAAGTCAGAAAGTCAAATAGTTGGAGTTATGAGAAAAAAAGTTGCAGTTGCGAAACATTGTGAGATATTTTCACAATTTCTGAGAAATAAATTCATGTTCATGAGAAATAAAGATACATTGTGATATATACATTTGCAGTTAGGTTATTATAAAGTATATAAGTGCATATAAATGTGTAAATTACAAATTTTTTTATTTTTTGTAAAAAATGCAATTGAGTATCAGAAATGAAAAATAGTTGCTGTTCTAAGAAAAAAAGGTGCAATTGTGAAACATAAGTCACAAAAGGGACATAGTCACAATAGATATAAATTTGCAATTACAAGAAAAGTAAAAAATGATCATCAAAAAGTCGAAATTATGAGAAGTAGTTGCAGTTCGGGGGGACAAAACACAATTGCAGAAACATTGTGAGATATACTAACAATTTCTGAATTTTGGTCACAATTACAAGAAATGTCATAATTATGATTTCACATTTTGAGATATATAGTCATTTCTGAAATAAAACATAGGAAGATGTAAGGTTGCAATTATGGGAAAAAAGATGGCAGAAACAGGCTTCCGTGTAATGGGGCTGCAAAAAAGGGGATTTTGCTTTTTTGGGGGATCATGTTATATCTTGCCGAGTTGCTGTGAGCACCAGTAGGGTTCACCCACCTCCAAAATCCCACTTTAACTTCTGCTTAAAAACCCCTTGTGACAGATCCAATGCACCATCATGGAAGGTGTTGAAAGTCTCTCGTCTGTGGCCGGCCTGCAGTCAGGCGGTCTCGGGGCCTTACGTTTCAGGGCGGCCTAAGGGTTCCGATAGAGCCAGGCCAACCCAAACCAGACTACTGCGGTTACCATCCCATCTGGATTCAGTCAGGCTGACAGGCAGCGCGGGGCTCCTCTTGACCTACCTGAGAGTCGGTTAAAGCCCAAAATTGTTTCCTGATTTGGCTTGTGTGAATTTTCAAGCCCTGTTAGAAGCGTACAGACTGAACCTTCCACCCCTCGAAGGCCCCCGGTCACCAGCAGTCGCCGCGGTCAGCATCAACAAAACTTCCTGTGCTGTGACCTCTGTGAGGTAGCCATAAATTGCAGCTAAAGAAAACATGCCAACTAGTAGCTGTAAAACAAGCATTACATCAGCACACATCAGCGTGTGTGTGTGTGTGTGTGAGGGGGACGAAATCTTGGTTGAATTTTACCACATTGTGATTTCACGACCAAACTATCCACCGCAGTGGACGCCAAAATCAACGTCATCCGTCTACATCGGGGGGATAAGGGCTTTGGTGTTGAGCTAATTCAAGGCTGATGTCTGTGATCATTCCCTGCTTTAGATATCAGGAAGTTATTTATCACTATGGCTCATGAAACGCTCTTTGTGTGTTGAGTAAAAATGCAGACTGACGTGACACTCTCTGTGATCTCTCTGTATTTGCCCTTTATCTCAACATGGCTACACGATAAAACAGAATAAATGAAAAATGGAACACAGTTATCCACAGAAATGACCTAAATGTGACTAAACGGACATACATAGAAATTTGCAATTGAAAAAAACCAAAGGAAATTAGTTTTTTCTTTATTCTAAAAATGGTACATTTTTGTTTGTTTTTAATAATTCTGTTTTAGATGTCAGTTTTTGTTAGTTTTTATTCTATCGTTGTTGGTTTAAATCTAGTTTTAGCTTTAATTTTAGTATTTTAGGGCTGCCCCCCTTTAAGTTAATATGCTTTGTTAATAGAGGGGTGCAGGTATGACGTCAGAACCCGTAAGACTAATTCGCAGCTGGTTTCTCAGAGATTTTCCTGTTTTGTTTTATAATGGGGTAAACATAACTTGACGATACTTTGACGTTTTTTTTTTTACAAAATAAATCACACACACCCATAGCGAAAACACAAATTTTGAAGCAGTGATGTTTATTTTTGAAAACGTATGCTTCTAATAAGTAACTAGATAAGAACGTTTGGGATGTGAGTGTGTGTCAGTTTACGTTGTAGAACAAAACGTCAAAGTAATCTCAAGTTATGTTTAACATAGTCTCAGCCATATGGCACACTTAACTCGTCTTTAGTCGTCATCTGATTGGAAGAATTCTACAGGATGTTTGTTCGGGAGACGTGTGTGTCGCGTTCTTAAACGTTCTGCCTGGAAACAGAGATGCCGTGAAGCCAAACCCCCTCATGGAAGAAGAACACCGTCGTGTTTACAACTGTGACATTGAGTGATTATCAGGATCAACTAAACGCTGGATTTTCAAAAGTATGTGAAGTTCACAGCACCATTGCTGCAGTAAACTCGCACAACATTTTGAATGAATAATTTATTAGATGCACGCCGGTCTGTTATTGTACGGACAACGACATTTTCACGCCCCTAAACATTACGCAGAACAAAACGAACTGTGATTGGTCGCTTTACACGTCAGTCAGACGGCCTCTTGGGTGGTTTTTGGCCAATGAAAGCTGCTGTGGAGTCCAGACCTTCTGCTGTCAGTCTGAAGGTCTGGCTAGGCAAAACTATGTTTACCACAGACCTTATTTTATTCATAAATTGAAAAACCCCATTATAAAACCCCATCGGAATCTCGAAGGAATCAGTGGCAAATTAGTTTACGGGTTCTGATGTCATTCCTGCGCTACTCTATCCACACTGCATCCATTGAAGGGGCGCATTCGAAGGCCTATTGCGTCTCCGCTACCCAACAAAGGCTGTCCCAATTCGAAGGCTCCTTCCCCAGAATTCATTGCGCGCCAGTGATGACAGGATTTTTTTTGAGAGAGAGAGAGAGAAATTGCCAAATTACACTTTTAAACGTAAGTATTGGGTTTTAGCTTACTCAAATATATAATGAAACAAACGTAAAAAACATTTTTTTTAAAGCGGTTCAAATGTTAACTTGTATCTTACTAAGATGCGATTATATATAGTTTATACTTTTATATACATAAATGGAACATGGTGAACACATTTAGACAGTTTGTGAACCCT
Organism: Scardinius erythrophthalmus; assembly: GCF_964197995.2. NCBI lineage: Eukaryota > Metazoa > Chordata > Actinopteri > Cypriniformes > Leuciscidae > Scardinius > Scardinius erythrophthalmus. Next base: position 22,389,635 of record NC_138234.1, read on the forward strand.
ATTTTGTTTTCAGACAGTTTAATATAACTTCCAGTCCAAACGTTACTGTCACTCATCAATGGCAGCCGTCACAGTTGCTAGACGACAAGAACAGTCCCCTATAGGCTAGACCGTCTCATTTACCAATGCTCAGTACAACCTTCCCATCCTTTGAAGGATGCAGCCTCTGAACTGGGACACAGCTTAGAGACCTTAAGCACCAGAGAAACAAGCGTGCAGCCATCTTTAGAATTTTGTATTTGAACTTTCGTTTTTGCGGAAGCTCTGTATATTTCTATGGCATCGCTGTCAAAGAGTAATTAACTGGTGAAGTGTATTTTCTTATTGTAGAGTTAACGAAAATGATCATGAGCATTGTAATGTTTGAGGCCATAAGAAATGTCAGTAGACCGGGAAGATTTTAAAACGAGCGGTTCATTCAGAAATCTCTATCTTACGTTCGTGCTGTGGAATAACAACCCAAAATGCAAAACACAACAATGGGCAATTCATTACATTCTAAATCGGTTTTAAATTCAAATTGGAATTCTTGATCCTTTTTGAATCCTCAGTTCTTCAGTTTACTTCAAATTCCTCAGTTCAATTCTGAATTAAACACAGCCCTGGTGTTTATGTGTGTCACGTTGAGGGTAAAAAACTGCAAGGCTAATTAGTCAAGACCCTCTCTATAGAGCTCATTTGCAGGAAGCATGGAAGCGAAATCTAGGGGTTGAGTTGCTCCGAACAGGAGCAGATCATAGCGGCGGTCTCCAGAGTCCTGGCAGGAGTTGACAGGACGGAGAATTCCAGCACAGCTGCAGCAGACCTGTAAAAGAAATGAACAGTGAATCCACTGGCTACGGCTCACAGGAACACTCTATTCCATGTCATTTTCCAGAGAAGAAGAAACGGACAGAACAGAGATGGAGTGAGCCGTTGTTATTTCATGCGACACATACTGTCCATACTGTTCATCATGTGAATTGACTGTCCACATCACATGGTTGAATCTTGAGGAATTATTCATCAGTATACCATGAATACAAATTCGAGCGCTAGCAAAGGACTCAGTCCATTACATTTTGATAAACTGATGACTCAATAACCAACAACATGATTGTGAGCAGATGATGCAAACTGGTTTTATGGTGCATTGAATTTCTGCATCTGGGAATTTTTTTGGTAGGGAATGTTGAAGTGCACTTGATTTTGACAATGAGACAGCTCTGGAAATGGTTTCCTACTACTTTAGGAGACCACTAGGGAGCATATTGAGACGCCTTACTTTCCATGTCTATACTGCTAGCGGGCGATGATAAAATTACATCGCACCCATTTTCAGAGTTGTGAAAACTACTTTAAAACTTCAAAAATAAGATTGTTTTTGACAGAATACTTCTTGTAAAAAAGAAAATGATTTCCATCACCATTTGAAAACAGTTTAACTACAGTTCCACTACTGAAAATGGAGTTAAATTAACAGCTTTTCTACTTTTAGCAAATACTGCCCACTATAATCAACTTCATTGACAAGCTCAGTTTTGGCCAATGGGAATTTTTTCCACTCAGATTCCTCTAAATATGGCAACAGATGAAGACAGACGTTCATTTTTCCAACTCTTGTTCACCCAGCACTGTGACTAAGAATCCCTGCAATGATAATGTAATCTAAACTTCATCAGCTCACTAATGGAACATCCATGTCAGCTGATAATTTCTCTCCAAAGTGCCATTAGCTTCATTAGCGTCTGGCTTCTTCTCTTTCTTGGAAGTCGGCAATTACGCCCACAGTTGTGGCGAGGTCCCATATTTCAGCGACGGTTAATTGGAGATGAATAAAGCAGGCACATTACCTTAACTGTTGGTTTTACTTCATCAGTCTGTTCATAACGTCATCTTTATGTCAAGATATGCATCAGGTTGATGAGTAACAAAAGTTCTTTCAGGCTGACTGCAAACATGTAAAAAGTTAAAATGTTTTAGAGCATAATATGCATAAACGACGAAGTACGGCATTTGCAGTCTGATTTCCCTAAAGAGTGTAAACACTTGCTCTGTGGCCTATCAAAACATTGTTTGTTTAAGTATCCCGAGCAGCCAGGTTTAGCAACAGCTCAACCAATGGCATGCATTTGGGGCGTGGCTATGTGTTTTGCTGTCCAATAGCACATGGAAACCTATTAGACAACAATTCTTATTTTAACAATTCTGTTTAGTGACACAGAAAATACACTCTTCACCTTTAAAGACTTAGTTTTGTGAGTGTGGAGAGTTGGACACACTGTGCAGGCCTAGTTTAGAAACCTGTCAGAAAGTGTGTTATTTTAAGCCTGCAGCCTGTGGTAATGTCTCCACAGCTTTTTACAATAGTTGCAACTGTTGCTGGGTTATTTTGATGAACATTGCCTCTCCAAATGCTTGATATAGAGCAAAATGAGACGTCTCCTTGCCCCGTTTAACCGTGTCCCTCTCCTTTGTCTCTCCCCAGGCTTTTCCTTTGAGCTCTTTGAATAAAAAGCAGCCCACCCTGCTGGTTGTTTGTGGTCCTGAGCAGAACGGCTCTATCGGTCTGGTGTGTGCCCGCCATCTGCGTATATTTGTAAGTATAGAACACCATGCCAAAGGGCACTGAGACAGAATGGATACTGACAGGGTGTATTTGCTTTCCTAGTGCACTTTTCTGCTATTATTGTGTATGATTCATTGCACATTGTTCCAAAGTTAGTTGTAAAAAGTAAGTTGTAATCGTTCATTAAAACGTAGCAGCTTCCTCCGTTTCTTAAATGACTTTTCTTTCTGTTGACATCAACAAACCCTCTTAGGCCCTGTCGCAAATGGCACCCTAACTTGCGGTGTTCCTACTTGTCGCACTTTTGTGACGTAATGCCGCTTTGACTGTTGGATAGATGGCGCAACGAAATTGTGAATCGAGTGCGCATATCGGCCACAAAAGGGGGCGCTCGTGAGCACCCTTCTAAAACCTAAAATGACAGATGGCATCCTACGGTCTCATGGACTTACATGGCCAATGTATACGAAGTGTGCCATTTGGGACGAGGCCTTTGTTTTCCAGCCCTGTCATATTCACCATGCTTGTTTAGATCAGTATTCGTCTAATAATCGTATACTCTGTTAAAGTTATCCTTCTTTTCATACTGATGGAGTGAAATTTGGCCAGTTAAGATTTGGCCAGTTTACATTATGGGATTCTTGGAACGGTAAAAAAAAAAAAAAAAACGGAACGGAAAACTTAACAAAAACGAACAATAGAGGGTCATCACATGATGGCAGCTGTTTTATACATTCCCAGTGTACATCTGCATGGATTCTTGTGTCCGTACCAGCGTTATGTAACAAATACATTAAGTTTAACTGCAGGATTGTAATGAATTTACCTGGCAACTTATCCAGGCTGTGTGGACTTCATCCTGTATTTTGAGAAAATGAGGAGTCTAAAACCATAAATTTTAGTCCACATTAATCACTACTAATGTTCTTCTGAAATGAAATTATGAGGTAATTATGTTACGTGATTTATGAACTCAAAAATCCCCCTGCATATACATGGGGGAAAAAAAATATTGCTTTAAAAAACAGAAAGCTTTTTTTGGATTTTCCCGTTTAGGTGAACGTGTTTTCACCAAGTACATGTTCCTCCTGGAACAACATTACCAATAAACCAATCAGCACTGAGGAACAAGTTTACAGTTTATGTCAAGTTTAGGCTTAAAATCAGGGTTAGGTGCTTCTGTTATTCACCTATCATTTCCCTTTGATTTTAGGGATAACTTTAGGTTTAGGGGTAGCGATAGGTTTAGGACTAAATTTTTGGACAGGAATTTTGTTCCAGGATCAACAAAATACTGTTTGACGATCCAGGAACATGTTTTACTTGATAAAATCACGGTGACTGTCTGGTTCATGTATGGCTTCCATGTATCACATTTTCATGAGGGACAGATTTTTGAACAATTAATATAAATAAACACACAATACATTTTAAAATGGTTCACTCTTTGTTTAGATGATTTTCAAAATGTTTTTTATTTGATTTGATTTTTTATTAATCTCATAGTTTAAAATGGAAAGTCTGAATCTGGGAGAAAAATAAATGAAGACATAATGAAAACTGGCTATGTGCTAATCATCACAGATTGAAATCTGAAAAGTGATGTTCTGGATGGAAACTCATTTTTCCCTTGTCTCTCACATGTAGGAATATGAGCCCACCATTTTCTATCCCAAGCGTTCTTCTCAAGGTTTGCACCAGGACTTCACTGTTCAGTGCGAGAAAATGGACATCCCTTTCCTGTCCTATCTTCCGACAGAGGTGGGTGTCAGTCTTAAACAATTAAGCTCACCGGCAGAGAGATGTCAAAGTGATGTTCACTCTTCTGGACACTCTGTCAATCCTAATCGAGTCCCGTCTGACCCCACGACCAGGTCCAGCTGTTAAATGATGCCTACAATCTGGTGATCGACGCCATCCTGGGACCAGAAACCAACAATACGGAGGTGAAGGAGCCCTATGCTGGGATGCTGGTGACTCTCAAACAGGTCAAAATACCCATCGTTAGTGTGGACATGCCCTCAGGTATTTGCTCATTAAACACACATCCTGAATTTGAGAGAAATTCTGCCCATGGCATCTTTATTGTGCAGTGTCGCAACGAAAATAGAGTGGTTACTTGCAAGGAAAAGAAAAACATAAAAAGTTTCAATCTGTTCAGAAAAATGTTATGTTATTTTTGTCAGACTGCAGCTTATCAAGACGTACTGTAAAAATGCTCGTTAGCATTCATCAGCACACTCAAGAAAACTGCTAACAAATCTGAAGTGTCTATTTTTATACACTGAACATCATTTGAGGAATTCATTACAGCTAACCATATGTAGTAAAGTAGGCTATATGTGTTAGCATCCTACAAATTCATTTACATTAACTTGATTCCATACTAAATTCTGTTGTTTGAGTATTCAGAAAACCTGTTTCATCATTATTTTGCAGTTCTAGTTCGGTCACTGTTGTGGCACAGATATTACTTCAGCCTTAACTTTAGCTAATAGCTATTAGCTGCACTGGCTAATAGCTTGCTAGCAAATAAATTCTATAAAGGTCAAATCAAATACTTGGTAAAAAAAAAAAAGACATTTGTGCAAGTGAGCAAAATAGTCATAATATTAATAAGAACTGGATTAACTCCTTCAAGGCTAATTCGCTACTAGCTAATACCACTGTAGAAAAAAAGTTGGCTTAAATTTTAAAGTACAATCAACTTGGATGGTTAAATCATTAAACTGACTGAAAAATTAGCTGAATCTTGTATAACTTGTATCAACTTATTTTGATGAGTTAAAGCATTGTAAAAACATATGTTGTCATAACATATTGCTCTTATAATATTTTTTTTTACAGTGTGTTAGATACTATAGAGGTCAAACTCTAGTAGATAAACATAACAAATTGCTAGTACATCTTGTAAGTATGTTGAAGTCATTATATTATTGAGCAATTAATCACTAGCATCAAAGGCTAATAGCTATTAGCTACCCTTGCTAATAGCTACCTAATGCTGTCAAAGTCAAACTGAATACTAGATAAATCATTTAAATAAGAATGATACTTTTTTAAGTAGGCAAAATAGCCATTCTATTATTGAGAAATACATTACAAACCAAAGTTAATAGCTACTAGCGTGCTGTAAAAGTCAAACCGAATAACAGAGACTTAAATAAATTGTTGATACATTTTTGTAAGTATGCGAAATGGGTTACTAACACCTCCAGGGATACTTGAGTGATGAAATCTGTTTGAAATCCAGTTTTTCTGATAAATGACCTGACCAGAGACCTTTATGTGCAAATGTGTTGCACTGGACCTGAAGTGTTCGCAACAGACAAATAATAAAACTAAAGTGAACTCGCAGCCATTATGTCATCGGGAGACCTTATTTGAAAATTGCAGCTGATGGCTGACACATTGCATTTTTGCTGCTCGCTTTCCACATGACAATATTGTGATGAATGATCTTTACGAGCCAGTTTTCCACCTCCTATCTGGGAGAATTTGGAAACGTTGTTATGTTTCAGTTAATGACCAGTGGCTTGTGATGGCGAGAAAGGATTCACTTTTCCTATCTCTCTTTTCCTGAAGGTTGGGATGTTGACGAACCGGCCAAAGATGGGATAAATCCAGAAGTTCTCATTTCTCTGACAGCTCCCAAAAAGTGCGCAACAGGTTTCTCGGGAAAACATTTTCTGGCGGGACGATTCCTGCCATATGACATTCAGAAAAAATACGAACTTAATCTGCCAGAATTCCCCGGCACGGAAAGTGTTATAGAACTGTAGCCGTTTATACAAACTTGTATTTTGAATAACAAGGATGTTTTTCCCCTTTTGTATTTTATAGATTGTTCTGTGGCATTCAGTTACTGACAAATATGACTAGATACTTTGGGTAGTTAAGGTGAGTTTTCGCTGCTAAGAAGTGGGTTTAGAATTATCTATTGAATTTTGCAACTTTTCGACATTACCTGTTGATTCGTCAAAATCGTCAATACAGTTTTGTTCAATACGCAAATCTTTTAAATGTTGGATGTATTGAAAGTGCATTACCCTGATAGTGCCTCCAGTCCAATGTGCACGACACCTACAAATCCAATGCATTTCTGCTGGAATTTTACTCAAAAACAAGTTTATTCACCGTACTTTTTTTTTTTTTTTTGGTACAGTTGTATAGTATATATCTGAGGCTGACAAACAACATGTAAATCGTTTTGTTTTTACTTAACATTCCTCAATGTACATGTGTTTTCTTAGTTCTTATAGGTTGAATGAATAAATTATCTATGTAAAAACTGTTTATTCATTTAGATGTCAAATTCGGGTGTTTAAAGAAACGTTGGATGTTATTATTTAGCCAAACCTTGAAAAATGTGCTCTATTAGCCAGTATTTGGGAACAAGCGGTAGCTACGATATTCTTTAGACCATACAGTATATTATTTCTTCCCAGAGATTTATTCAAAAGACAGGAAAAGGCGTGGGCGATATAAAGGAATGTTTCTGTCTAAAGCAACAACAGTTACAGTATGTGGACAGGAATACCGGAGCAGCGTAATGATTCATCACTAATGCTGTTTCAGGACACTGTGTAAACTCAGATATATTCATCAAAAGGTGGACATGAAATCATCCGGAGATCATATTTCTTATTCTGCCAATAAACATTTTACATTTCTGTCCACCCCACTGAAGGCCAAAAAGTAGGTTTATTGTCTTTAAACACGCATAGAGAGCTTCACAAAGGTAACCGGCAAAAGAAGCCATATGCACTCAATATGGTGACAAAGGAAAATATGAAAATCTGTTTAGACTGAGAAGGAATCAGGGGGAAATATTTTGGTCTGTGCTTTTCTTTGCAAATTTGGCTGTTTATTCTGTTTTGATATCACAGTTTCCCTAATCTATGATCATAATTATTATTTTTTTTAGACTCATTTAGTAAAATATTCCCTGTGTTTGTCAATGCTTTCAAAACAGTTGTGCCTAAATATTGGATGACACCATGAATTGCATGATCCAGACAGTGGAACAGTACTGTACATGTAGCATGCATGGGAATGTTTACAAATGTTTAAACACAATTACCATTGCTCATGAACCATGAGTTAGACTTCAAAGCTCTGCCTTTAACCATACGCTCTGGCTTGAAAGCCATCGTGCACTACTTTGTCAAAAACAGTCAAAAAAGACATTAAATGCACAATATCAGTACAATAACTGCCATTTTAAAGATTTTTTTTAGTTTATTATTATCAATATAAATGTTGGAGATTTATGCTCATTTCTTCTATTTTTACATTTAGATTGCCTTTGCTGTCATCTAATACACTCTTAAAAGTCATCTTTAAAAACACTAACGATTTAAATATATCTTTAGTAAATCATTTTTCATACTGCACTTTGTAATATTGTTATGCCTAAATTCTCTTTAGCGTTTCAATTGATTTTTGATTTTAGTGTTTTATTTTTAATACAAAGCTCTGTCATGAAACTCTAGATGGCGCAGACTGATTCTTAACTCAACCTGCTTGCAATCACATCATTCTCTATACTGCCCTACAAAGGCAAAAGACCTTAAGTCGCTAGAGTGTGGAACTGAGAAAAATGACTTTAAAGATTTTTAGTTGTCCCGCTTAATTAATTATAGGTAGGACACTGGAAATTTGGCAAATAGATGTTTTAGTAGTGGAAATTATATACATAAAAAAATCTTGAGCTCAAACTTGACTTTTGACCACTATTTTAAAGTTACTGTACTCTGCCTTTGTATTGTCAGCAAAAAGTGAGAGGTCATACCAAGGCAAAAGGCAGTAACTTCCACATTATCAATATTTACTTGCTGATCACCATTAACAAAATCATTATAGTACACACCTGTATAAAATCTAGTGATCATAGCATTTATTTTGTATGATTTACAATTATTTATAGCCATCTACTTATTGCTATCCTGTGCTTTGGTTGCATTCTGATGGCATTATTAATACATTTGACATGACAAAATACCTCCTATTAGTCCAGCGTTGACTCGACCGCGTTTAGGGCGGGGCTGAAGGCGAAGTTTTGGCACTCTGCCAGCTAGTTTGCGAGCTTTAATTCATGGATGTATTCATCTGATACGGCAATGTGTAACGTTTTTCTGTCAACTCTGCATAATCCTTCGCGATCGTAATCGCACGTTTGTCGATGGAGCAGACCATACTAAATGTTCTGACCGCTCTGAGGACATCAGAAAGCGACTGATGGCAGCTGTACAAAGTACACAGGATACACCGTAATTTTAATTTTAATGGACATTAAAACAAAGGCAGATAACCTTACAATCTGGTAGGTAGCATTATTTGATTGAACACCGGCACCGTAACTTCATATTGACGCGCGGCTAAACAAAGGCAGAGCACCGTAACGGCGCTGATCCACTTGTCCGTGCGACACTTCTGTCGCGCCGCGCTCCACTATATTCCTATGGGTGACGTCAAGCGACTTTGTCGCGCCCGCAAAGCATTCCGGGAAGGCGGCGCTTCATTTGAAAAAATGCTGCGCGTCAAAAAGCTGGCCGATGCCCATCTTTATGCAAATGAATTCCGTCAGACGCGACGCGTCTATCCAATAGAAGTAGAGCATATGGAGACGGAGGGAAGTCTCTCGCAGGTCCTCTGTTCTGATACGCTACATTTCCCGCTGGGTCAAAACCACGCCCATAGCGGTAAACCCCCATCAACGTACCAATGTGGGGAGGCGTCGCGACACCACGCGACAGTCGTGTCGGACAAGTGGATCAGCGCCGTAACTCGTAATTTGAGCGTTCCAAAACAAAGCCAAAGAGCGGTAACTGATGTTACGGTGCTCTGCCTTGGTTTCTCATGGGCTTTTGGAAGTTACTGTTAAGACAAATCATTATTTTCTCGAAAAATAAACGGAATTGATTCAAGATACTTATCCACATGATAAAGAAGGTCTTGAATGTGTCAAAAATATAAATAACTCATTTTCGACCAAAAACGAAGTTACGGTCTTTTGCCTTTGCACGGCAGTATAGGGCACAGCTGATTGGTTCCTGCTGTAACAGTAGCCAATGAGCTCGCTGCTCAACTTTCAAATAGTTGGTCAGCATTTGCTGTAGCAGTTTGCAGCGCGCTTTTAGAAACCCTCCACCTTCCCCAGCTCCACCTGTATAGATCTGCTATGGGTAAGATTTATTCCGCCAAGACCAAACATATCAACATTGTCAAATCCACTACTATGACAAACACTCTGAGAGCTGTCATGACCGTAATTTGTTTAAATAGTAATATCAACCATTTATCGTTATCGACTAATCGGTATTAGTCAAAATTGTAGTATTGCTGCAAATTAAACAAGTATGTAATTTCTGCGCAACTTGTGGCATTATACCGAATTACAGGTTTCCTGAACACTCCCACAAAATTTTATCCCAAATTCTCACCATATTTTATGCACTTGTCTTATTTTTAGTTGTCTATACACATTACACTGAGATATTAAAGGAATAGTTCACTTTGAAATTAAATTTTGGTATGTTTTAGCTTACCTCAAGGGCATCCAAGATGTAGGTGTCTTTTTTTCCGCAGTAGTTTCAATTTTGATATTTTTAGGTCAAACCATTCTTGTCTGTCAGTCATATAATGCAGGTCTATGGTCACTGTCTCAAAGAGCATGCACAGACTCCAAATTAAAACAATTCCCCATCATCCAAATTAAACAATTCCCCATCGTAAGTACACATTAATGGTCTAAGACACGAAACGAGCGGTTTGTGTGAGAAAACGAACAGTATTTATATTGTTTATACCTCTGATACACAGCCACGTCCAAGTGATCTGAGGGCGCGCGCGCATCCTGGTGTGTAACGTGTACGCAGACTGGTGCATAGATATATACACTAGATGTCGCCTAGATGTTCGTTTTCTCACACAAACCGCTCGTTTCGTGTCTTAGGCCATCAATGTGTACTTATGATGGGGAATTGTTTAATTTGGACGATGGGGAATTGTTTTAATTTGGACTCTGTGCATGCTCTTTGAGACAGTGACCATAGACCTGCATTATACGACTGACAGACAAGAACGGTTTGACCTAAAAATATCAAAATTGAAACTACTGCGGAAAAAAGACACCTACATCTTGGATGCCCTTGAGGTAAGCTAAAACATACCAAAATTTAATTTCAAAGTGAACTATCCCTTTAACAGAACAATATTACACACTTCACCTTCAAACAATTCAAAATAGTTATTGTGAATCAGTGTCTGTGACAGTTGGAAATGTTGAACCATTCAGCTGTTTGCAACTCCCTTTGTACGCACCTATTTTTGCAACAGTCATTTTACTGTCACTGAACATTGGAGGAACATTCCTGAAATGCTTAACAGTGGCATGTCAGTAAAATATGAAAATTCCATTATCAAATAAACAGATTTTTTTAAAAATTCAATCCATCTGCTGCCATCACATTACCATCTTCATTCGTGGTTTAAATGATGTAACGCGCCAGGCCAGAACATAATAAAACACACAATGTGATTTATTATTCTGCTCAAGCACACAGATCTCTGGTAATGCAACATATCTTGATTAAAAACACAAACATATAATTTTTTCTGTTGCAACATTCACCTTTCTCCTACATCTCTGCCTGTTGTTTTTTGTCTGTTGGAATGATATAAGGACACAGATGTTAGCGCACCGGCCAATGGCGAGCGTGAGGGGGCTGGTCCGGACCATTCTCCACTCCATCCTGTCTTTTAAAACTCTGGGAACTTCACAAAACTATCAGACTTGATATTGAAAGACTGGGGAAACTAATTCATTGGTCAAGTCTCTCAAAAAACTTTTTCTTTTTGTGCGTGTGTGTGTTTCTTTAATTTATTTTTTTGTTACCAACAGCTGCCCATCAGTGACAGTGGCACTATGTGGGACTTCACAGTCTTGACGTCGGTGCTGTCTACCTTCTTTGTTGTGTCACTGGCACAAGGTAATGTAATTTAAATAATCTCATAACTGTCCTATAGAATAGGATAGGATGTTATTCATTAATAATAGTTTGGTACAGCTGTCAGCACTTAGAAAGACATTGCTGGAGTGATCTTTAGTAAATTTGCTTACAAATCTGCTTGTGTTTAACTCATTGCATATTAATTGACACTTTGTAAAGAAAGCTGTTAGGCTACTAATTATAGAAATTCAGTAGATGGATGTGAATTTTAAGCAACTACCATCTAATTCTATTAAAGTGTTCTGACATGGGAACAGAAGTGTAAATGGCACTTTATCATTTAGCAATTTATGACATTTCACCCAAAAAGCTTATAAAAAATAGTAAATGTATCACAAAGCAGCACTATATTATTTCTGCTTCTGTCACAGCGTCATTCAAACGTCTTTACTTTGGAAAAAGTATGACTGTAGAGGTAGCCTATTCATTATTTGAATGACCGATTGTCGCGAAATACTGGGAAACTGCCGCCTCAGACTAAAATTTGGAGCAACACCGGTTTATCCCTCATTCACTGTCACTCCACAGTGGTCTCCGGTCCTCAACCTCTCTGCGGAATTTATTACCTGTTTCCCAACACGAGTCGACAGCAGGCACGGAAAATAGCGCCTGACATTTCTGAGGTCTAAGTCAAGGCTTTTAAAAATCTTTAGGACTAAAATTCGATTTTAAATAACCAGATGTCTCTCAGTCATCCGGTAATGAGCTGCAAGCCCGCGCGTCCGTGCCAGTTTCATCCAGGGCACGGCGAAGACATTTTCAACGCGCCAAAGTAAATATTGCCACTCTGTAATCTGCTCCATTCAAACGATTCATTCTCCAGATGTTTCACTTTGCTCTGAAGTTCAGCTGCCCGTTACATCGATTTCTGTTGCTTTGATGTGGAAAAGAGGGTGGATAGAGGGATCAAAGGTAATGTGCGAGAGGTTACACTTCTCAATTTCGCTCTTTTCCGTGAAGTGGCTACAAAATGAAATGGTTAAACGAACAAATGTGATTATTAATTATGACATTCTTCATAATTATATAAGTGTGTATAGGCCTATATATATGTATATATATATATATAGGCTACACACATATATATTAACAAAACGTTTATGTTAGTTGCGATTAATCGTGATTAATCGATTTGACAGCACCCAGTTTTATATGTTTTCAAAAAAAAATTTTTTTTAATATTTACTGGAAGACTAATTAGAATCTTTTTAATTAGAAAAATACTTTTGTATTTTACGAATTTCTGTATTCAAGCTGACACTTCAGCTCAAATATATGGTTCAAACAGTTCAAAGACGAGGCAAACCAATCCAGATCATTTTAAAAAACACACCAATCTGGCTATGATATCATTATTATGCAGTGACAATGAGGCAGTTCAGTTTAGAATAATAGAGCACAGATGCATCACCCCTCAGAGTCTGTGGAACAGTTGGTGTCTTCTAATCTTCTTCTCAACCCAATCAGACAGAGCTCACCATCTTCCATTCGAGCACACCTCAGCCAGCACATGTGCCAGATGCACAAAACTACTTCCACATGTTTGCCGACGCAGGATAAACACACAGACAAAACCACTTTGGAGCTCGCATTTGCATTCATTAAAACACGATGGGATGTGGAATGCAATTTTGAGACCACTGCCCGGGCACACTGCCTTCTTAAATGAAATGCCTCTGATTTCAAACAAATCCTTACTTGTTACCAACCTTGTATACTGCGTTAAAGACATCACAGTGTTTTCGCACTCGCCCGAATACATATGAGAATGCGGGTTAGCACTATAGCGCTTTGTCAAAGGGATTCCATAACATGCCAAAATGATTTACCTTTCCATTTTGGAGGAACCTGGGAAAAAACGTTCAGAAAGGATAATACTAGAGCCAGCTAAATTTTCCCATGTTTTTAAATCTATCCTGAGAGGCTTTTATTTACAGACAGTAGAAGGGACCAAAAATGATTCCCGCATAAGCAGCACGTCTACAGCATGCTCGCTAACCACTTTGCCACAGCTTTGACGTAGCTCTTTTATTAAAATCCAACCCTTGCATGTTTTTTGATTAGCTTCTGGCTTGGGTAGCAATACTCTAAACGCACATTAAAAATGGGGAATGTCTTATTAAAAGGCCACAGACTGTTATTTGCGTGAATGGATTAATTGTCTGAGAATGGCTATTGGACACTGCAGACTTTATGAGGTGACGCGAGAAGTCCTAAAATAGTAATGATACTGCACTTTATATTGTGGGCTGAAACCCCTGGCGGCACAAAACAATAAAAAAATTGCTGAATGAAGTTTAAATGACCCTCTTGTGTGAGAGCCATCTCCCAATATAAACTTGGCACGAGTGGTTTGTTATGGGAGGGCAGGGTGTCAGTCTATGTTAGGAGGACACTGATATATAAATAGTTGCTAGTTTCCACTGCAAGGTAAATAATTTTTACACACCTGATCCTAATAATGCCCTGTTACTGGGTGTGGATATTACAAGGTTCCACCGAGGCCATGGACACGCAGTTCTTCCGTCCTGGAATAAAACAGACTATATTATGTGATGCGGTTAGTGCTAATTATATTGGTGGCCTTTGGGTTTAATCCATAGCCTTCGCAACGCAGATGCTATGTATTCAAGCTTGACATCATTGGTTGTTGTGATCACAATTCACCAACCAATTTTCAGGCATTAATGAATACTTGTTCCATGTCTTGTTCTTACTGAATACTTTTCTTGTTCTATGTTTGATTGTCTCTTTCAGATCAGTTGAGGCCTGCTCACACCAAGAACGATATCTATAACAATAACTATAATAGCATCCACAGCAACAGGAGATGATGACGTTCTGTATATTGAACTGCACACTGCAGTTATGTTGTTTGCTGCTTTCAATGCTTGTGCTCTTTAAAAAGATATGATTATAGTTATCACTTAATTTATCATCCTTGGTTTGAAGGCCCTTTACTATCACGACTGAAGAGTTTGAAGAGAACCTAGCTAACTATCTGAATAACATCAAATGGCGCAGACAACTAAAATGATCATTCATCATTTCTTAATCATTATGTTTTGTGGTATTTAGAAAAGTGGTTTAAAAGCGACTCAATGTCACTCAGGATAAGTGTATAACTGAAATAATGACATTCTCATATTCTGTGATCTATACTTTGGGAATGACAAGCTCTCTTTCAGGTGAACCTGCAAGGTAAATCAATGCAGTATTTGAGAGGCATATAATCACAGTAATGGTGGCTTGGAGTAAGTCCTGCAAAGCTTCTACAGTGACTGACATGTCTGCCGCAGATAAGCGCTTCAGTGTGTGTTGAGTAAAGCCATTAACGATCCACTGTCAAGACACTGTGCTGTTTCTACTTGAGCATGTTAGGCTTGGCTATATCTGTGGGACACGTCGCCTTTGGGAAAAAAAAGTAATGGCATTGGTGAATGAATCCCTCAGTCTATGATTTCCTTATCACAGCACACTATAAGCAAGTTCTGGAAAGTGGTTCAGGGGTTTACCTTTGACAGGCAGGACAGTCAGCATGAAGCACCAGAGGCCCACTGTCCTCCGCCTGGGATGTGGGAGTGTATCTTCTGGTAATGTGTCATCTAGAAAGCATGAGACACCATGTGTTTGTACCCATTACTCTATCTTCTGCTTTGGGGCCCTGGCTAGTAAGTGTCTCCAGATTAGTTTGAGAATGGATGTAGGGGATCAAGCCATCGTGCATGCTCCACTACCATATGTTTGCAGCATCTCCCGATGTGACCAGACAGAGCGGAAAGAGATACAGTGCAGAAATGGACCAAATGTGTCCTCCTCAGGCCAATCATGAGATCAGATATCAGGTGCTAACTCAAAACTGGTTGGACGTGGTTCAGAAGGGCCGTAGATGCCAAGGGATGCTGAGCCGATAAAAGTAGGCCACTTGGACTCTGGTGGCACCGATGCCGAGAGCACACACACAAAAAAAATCAGTACTTAAATATTGAATGTCTTTAGCACACATTCCATTTACCATGAATCCGAGCAGGATTTTCCGATCACATTCGCAGACGTGTCTGCAACCTAAGGAACGTGCAAGGAATGAGTTTTTCTGATCTATTACATTGCAAATGATATTGCACTGTAATAGATCAAACAAATTTTGCGTCCAGCTTTTTAAGACCAAATTTTGTTAGTCCCTAAGGAGGTCAGTGTTCCTTGTAGATTTAGTTGCAGCCAATGTTCCTTTGGTAGCACCTTTGTTGAGTGCGCTGTAATAAAGTTTGCATTCCCACAGGACCCATCTGGGACAGCTCACATCTTCGGAGGTTAAACCAAACGGACAGGAACCGAAAGCTGGCTTACAACAGCCTTGTGGAACCACAGACCACAGGTAGTTATGGATATATTAACATGCTCTCTTTATGCAATCAACTAATTTGTGGCGTCCTATTTGATCCAAACCGCGTCTTTGTGATGCTAAAAATTGTGATGTAATGATATATGGAGTCATCCGTCTTCATTAAATGTGAGCCTTAATGATGAAGGCATATAGCCACTGCAATGCTGAAACAATTAGACATTAACTCGTTTACGTGTAAATGAGTTTACACATGTTCCTAATTGGAGAAAAAGAATAAGTTGTCTCTTAGACAATTCAGGCAGCTCTCTCTGCCTCGAATAACGTCATCTGATTCATACCTCCCATGGGATAGTTAGACATATAGCAAAAAGCTCTTTTGTGAGACACGGATTGTATTTTAATATGATGCAAAAAAGCTAGGCTAATCTCTTGTAGTAAACCGAGCACAATGGGGAAGAAATTTGACGTAATATGGAAACTCTCTTTCTTCACATCTTTGGGTCACTGGTAAGAGCATACAGTTCTTGTAAAACATCTTACTCTGATCTTTGTTTTGTGTAACCCAGGCGTGACCGAGTGGACATCCTGGTTCAATATCGACCATCCGGGAGGAAACGGCGACTATGAGAGGTTAGAAGCCATTCGCTTCTACTATCGGGAAAGGGTTTGCTCACGACCTGTAGCCATGGAGGCCCGTACCACGGACTGGGTTGCAGCTGCGGATACAGGGGAGGTGGTCCATTCCAGTCTGGAGAAAGGCTTCTGGTGCATCAATAAGGAGCAGCCATTTGGTCGCAGCTGCTCCAACTATCATGTGCGATTCCAGTGTCCACCAGGTACAATTAGTCAAGAGACAATCCATCAACGTAGAGAAGTGTATTCCATATGGAGGCATATGCATAATTTTAACACATGAGTGTTATGCATTTTAACATATGAGTTTTTTTTTGTTGTTTCTTAAGTCCACTCATACTGGACCGACTGGAGCGAATGGACCCCTTGCTCTGCCACCGCCTGTAATGATGTTGGCATCCAAGTCCGTCAGAGGAAATGCATGAGCACACAACCTCTTCCCTTGCTGCTTTCGCCCGTCTGCGTGGGACCTCACATCGAACGGAGAGAGTGTTCAACCCCACCATGTCAAGGTAAACAAAGAACTAATATGAATTTGAACATTTACTGATATAATATGCATTTCTAGTCTTCATTGCTAGGTTTCAGTAGCATCTGTTTTTAGTTAGTTTTGATCTGTTTTAGTTGATCTCCCAACTTGGCTAAGATGGCACTATGATGGCTTAGCTGGTCAACCAGTTGTTTCAAAGTACCCCAAAAAACCCAGCAATCCATTTTAGGTTGGTTTAAACATTTTCCGGCAGGATAAAGCCAGATTTTTAAACAGCAGCGAGGTGTCACGCGCTCATTGTGTGCTCTTCATAGATACGTCCAAAGGTTTGTTTTTGACGCATTTTTGAGTCACCTAAATAATTATGACAATCAACTCAGAAATGAGGCTTATTTTCCATTCATGATCCTCGAGAGCGATCACATCCTGCTGACATTTACATGACACATGTGGTGCCCAATTAGCTGGTTAAACCTTAACATGTTTCTGTATGTACAGACCAAGCTTTGATGTCTTTGATCATAAAATCAATGTAACCACACTGGCAGAGATGTCAAAATGCAGTATGACATTTCTGTATACACGCACACATACATCATATTTTTAAATAGTAAAACAACGTGAGTGGCATTTTCATGTGCAAAACTTGCCACCGTGATTCTAGGGCGTTGTGGGTTTTTGCCAAGACATTGCGATCTAGTTATGTTAATTAACCACTATTTTCCCTCAAATCTCGACTAAACAGCCTTGTGGAGCCAATGGGGTTCATGGAGTGCTTGCTCAGTGACCTGTGGGAAGGGACGCAGGACAAGACGTAGGACATGTCACAGATCTTCAACTAAAATTCAGTGTACAGGACGACCAGTAGAGGTCCAAAAGTGTGGAAATCCATGCCCAGGTATTGTGCATTACAAAACACACAATCTTTGAAAAGCCATAATATTTGTTGCTACCTTGAAATCAAAACACCTATTTTATTTTTTACAGTGGCATGCAAACGTGTCTGTCCTGGGGGACGTCCCAATAAGGACTGTAGCTACTGTATCTGCGATGGACAGACACTACAAGGGGAGGTCTTCAGCGTTACAGGTGTCCCAGTGGCTAACGCCACAGTGGCTCTGGCCAGCCAAGCTAAGGTCATCCGTGCCCACACTGATGCCAAGGGTCAATTCAAGATTGAAGGACTGTGCACCAACCCTCAGACCCAAATAGTCATAAGGAAGGATAAATTTGCACCCATCACTCTCCCTGTTTCCATCAACAGCACTGATGAACTCTGGGTACGGGCCATCTTACAATCCTCAGGTAAAGAAATTAAGAAAACGTGAAAAAGTTATAACATTAATACACTGAATTTGGATATTAATACTAATACTAATACTTGGATATTGATACCCAAAAATGAAAATGATCCCATAATTTACTCACTCTCAAGCCATCCTAGGTGTATATGACTTCTTTTAGCTAAACACAATCTGAGTTATATTAAAAATATCCTGGCTCTTCCCAGCTTTATAATGGGAGTGAATAGTGAATAGATTTTGAAGCCCAAAAAAGCGCATCCATCCATCATAAAAGTAATCCAATACGACTCCAGGGGGTTAATAAATGCCTTCTGAAGCGAAGTGATGAGTTTTTGTAAGAAAAACATCCATATTTATAACTTTTTAAAACTATAATGACTGGCTTCTGTACGCGAGTCGAGTTCCAACGGAAGAGTGAACTCTGACCCGACGCATGACGTTTAGATGAACGTGGAAGCACAGAGGATAGAGCAAAACAAAACACCGGTCACGAATTAGAAGTCTAAAGCGAGAATTTTAAAAGAGAAATGTTGGAGGAGCTTGAGTTTGTTGCCCAGCCCTATTAGTTTGAACCGCGAGAGGCGTCTACTATCACCTGAGCTTACGCTACTCCTACATCTTACGTCATATGATAGAACCTGACTCTCGTGAAAACACGGACGGCTTCAAAATCTTAGTAACTGTTCACTCCCATTATAAATCTTGGAAGAGCCAGGATATTTTTTTATATAACTTAGATTGTGTTTGGCTGAAAGAAGAAAGGCATATACACCTAGGATGGCTTGAGGGTGAGTATTTTATGGGATAATATACATTTTTGGGTGAACTAACCCTTTAATTTGAACAAATCTTACCGTGAGTTGTTGCATTATTGGTTTCTCTGTTTTATGTCTTACAGAAAAGCCATATATTGAGAAACATCCTGAAGACAAAGTACGTTATGAAGGACAACGTGCCACCCTTTGCTGTAGAGCAACAGGAACACCAAAACCTGACAAATATTACTGGTAAAAACAATGTTTATAATTAGATTTTCTGACATATGGCGTTAATGTCTTAGTTACAAAGATTTGTTTGATTCAAAGGTATCACAATGGAACTTTATTGAATCGCACAAAATACAAGTACGATGAAGATTTGATATTGCGGGACCTGAAGACAGAGCAGTCAGGACAATATCACTGCAAAGCAACTAGTCTGACAGGCAGCATCAAGTCTACTTCAGCCGTCCTCACTGTTTTCGGTAAGTGCAAAACCATTTTAGAGGGCAAGAGGGATATGTTAAAATGTCCCTAAAGAAGAAAAATAATCCCATTAAATATTGAGGTCTCCAATGAAATATTAAAGTCTATAATGTCTAGTGACATGTGCGGTACAATGTTTTATTATGTTTAAGTTGGTAGAAATTACCACTTTCTAAACAAGGAATGACTGGCAAGAAGTCGTTGTGAGCAGACTAAAATCCTTAAATCCCACAAACTCTCCATATTAAAGTGAAATCCAAGCTCTTCAATAAATCCTGTTTTTTCATCCTCAGACAAGTATGTATTTCTACTTTTGCGCACATAACTGCACATTTAGAAAATTCCCATGATGCTTATTATCCAAGATATAGATTGTCAGAAATAGTCTGCTGAAAACGTGTGCTAAAGCAATCAGCCCTAGACTTTGTCTGAGGGATCTCTTTGCTTCTTAATCATTATGGCATATGAAATGTGCTTTGCTGAATGAAACACTTACACCTGTGACAGCAGGATTCTTAATGGAGTATGATTAATGTGTTTTGTATTCACTCTTGCATTTAAACAACAGCTACAGGAGGAAAGTTTTCTGTAAATTCAATTTCATCAACCTCAAATAAGATTACATGGTTGCTGTCTCGAATAAGTGTCACTTTAAAGGAAAAAACAGCTCTCTAATGAATAAATGAACAGCATTTACAATGGAGAGGTAATGTGACAATAATGACAGCAGTCATTAATATGGTAACAGAATGAGATTTAATTTAATCAGAAACAATACTTTGGCAAGTCATCAGACTCCCATTTCAGGCTTCCAAGTTCAGTGACCCAGTTTTATTTGTTCGCAATGTTCCATTCATTACCATATTATATTAAAAAAAAAAAACATTAATATTTTGCTTTAAAGCAAAGTGGTATGTAAAGTCTACTAACAAGATAAACACTGTAAAATATTTATGTAAAACATTTTTTTTTTTACAAAATACTATCAAAACATCTTTATAACACGGAAAATATACTTAATAGAATTTTCTTTCTCTCTGTTTTAAGAATTAATCTTACAAAGTTTTGTGAGTTTTATGCTTAAAAAAGGAAAAAGCCAGTGGGATAAGAAAAAATAAACTTAATTTTTTAAATAAACAATTTTTATATATATATATATATATATATATATATATATATATATATATATATATATATATATATATATATATATATTTAAGAAAACAACATTTTTACAGTGCCCATACATATTCTGTATGCATTGAAAATGTAGCACACTGATCTTGCATTTTGTTTTCACAGCTAAAGGATCACCAGCATGCAACTCGACACCTGATTCTCACTTGATCAAATTGCCATTTGACTGCAAGCAGCCAGGAACAGACTCCAAGTTTTACAATGCAGGTCGCTGTCCACACAACAAATGCCCTGGGTCGCTGGACTTTGATATGCGCTGCAGGGATGGATCCGGCTTCTGCTGTGGGGTCAAACAATTGGACTCTAGAGAGATCAACTGCGGCCGTTACACCCTGCCTATCAAGGTTGTGAGTGAATGTGGCTGCCAAACCTGTGTGGAGCCCAAAGTCCTTGTACGGGGCAGGGTGGTGGCGACAGACAATGATGAACCCCTTCGCTTTGGATACATTTACATAGGGAAGGAACGTATAGGTACCACAGGATATCAGGGTGGGTTCACAATCCAGGTGTCTCCAGACACAAAGCGTCTTGTGGTAAACTTTGTCGACCCTTCTCAGAAGTTCATTGACACAATCAAGGTTTTTATTTTTGACAAAAGAGGAGGTGCAGTCTATCATGATGTAAAAGTGATGAGGAAGCAGGAACCTGTTGATATCAATGCTGCAGAAAGCAATACCATTTACCTAGGTGAAATTAAAGGCGAGGACCCTATCGGTCAACTGGTCATACCTCCAAACTCTTTCCATAAAAACACTGGGGAAGTGTATGAAGGGACCGTTAAGGCCAGCGTCACGTTCCTTGACCCACGCAACATTACCATGGCTGCTGCTGCCCCTGGTGATCTCAACTTTGTAGACGATGAAGGAGACATGCTCCCGCTCAGGACATACGGAATGTTTGCAGTAGATTTCCGAGATGGGGCAAATCAGGAGGTTCTAGGAGCCGGCGCAGTCCAAGTTCTCCTCGATACAGAGCATGTTAAAATGCAGGAGCACATTCCTACTATGAAACTCTGGTCCCTCAATCCCGACACAGGCATTTGGGAGGAGGAAAGTAACTTTCAACCCACACAAAGCACCATTGCTGGCAGTGGGAGGAATAAACGAGAGGAGCGCACTTTCCTAATAGGAAACATGGAAATCAGGGAGCGTAGATTGTTCAATCTCGATGTACCTGAAAATCGCCGCTGCTATGTCAAGGTGAGGGCGTACATGAACGACAAGTTCCTGCCCAACGAGCAAATAGAAGGAGTAGTAATAAACTTGATAAACCTGGAGCCCAAGCCTGGTTACTCGTCAAATCCAAGGGCATGGGGTCGCTTTGATAGTGTGATAACAGGTCCAAACGGTGCTTGTCTTCCAGCTTTCTGCGACGCTCAGAGGGCTGACGCATACACGGCTTATGTCACGGCAATAATGGGAGGTGAGGAATTGGAAGCAGCCCCCTCAATGCCAAAAATGAACCCAAACATTATTGGAGTGTCTCAGCCTTACTTAGGGAAGTTAGATTACCAGCGCTCAGATCATGAGGATTCAGCACTTAAGAAAACAGCTTTCCGAATCAACCTGGCCAAACCAAACCCTAACAATTTTGATGAAACGAACGGTCCAATCTATCCTTACCAGAGTTTAATTTCATGTGAAAATGCACCTGTTGATGCCAACCACTTTCGTTTCTTCCGTGTCGAAAAAGATAAGTACGAGTACAACGTGGTACCCTTCGAGGAGAGTGACCTCACATCTTGGACTGGGGACTACCTTTCCTGGTGGCCAAATCCACAAGAGTTCAGGGCTTGCTTCATCAAAGTTAAGATTCATGGAGCAACAGAAATCATGGTAAGGTCAAAAAACCTTGGTGGCACTCATCCTCAAACAAGGGGTCAGTTGTATGGCATCAGAGACATTCGTAGTACCCGTGACTTAAACCATCCCAACACCTCTGCAGCTTGTCTTGAGTTCAAGTGCAGCGGGATGCTCTTTGATCAAGGTAGTGTAGACAGGTCACTCATTTCTGTGATTCCACAAGGCAACTGCCGTCGGATAGGCGTCAACGGTCTCCTGCAAGAGTATCTAATAAAGCATCCTCCTGTTCTTCAGAACAATGAATCTCATGCATTCAATATGTTAGCTCCTGTTGATCCCCTTGGACACAATTACGGAATATACACCGTCACAGACCAGAACCCACGCGTTGCCAAAGAGATCGCCATTGGCCGTTGCTTTGATGGAACTTCGGATGGTTTTTCCAGGGAGATGAAGTCAGATTCTGGAGTGGCACTAACGTTCAGCTGCCCTAAAAGAACTGTGAATCGTGAGAGCTTATTCCAGCGCTTGCAAACAAATCCTGGCCTAACACTAACACAGATGGCGCGGGAGATGAGGGAGTCCCAGGGACTGCAAGTCAGAAGAGGGTCAACCCAAATGGTGGCCTACCCCTTTGGCCAACAGGGCAGGAGCCAGAACCGCAGAGCCACGAACACTAACAGAAGGAGACCTGCTACAAGGACACAACCAAGACAGTAGACCTTTATTTAGGTGAGTTCTCCAAGTGCACTTTTTAGAAAAATAATTTCAAGATGTTGATGAAAATTAAGTGTATGCTTTCTGTCCACACGCAGGCTTTTCTGTTTGAAAAGAATGAAGAAATGAGAAAAAAAAACCTGCAATGGAAATCCTAAACTTGGCTAGCTGGGTGATATTGGATGCTGTGTCCTAACGGAGCAAAATCCTTACCTGATTTATCCGAACACATTTAAACTCTTTCTGTTTGTGTATGGAAAACTGTCCTCTCAAGTTTATTTCATTGTTTAAGACATTAATTTTTTGATTAGGCCAAATACTAATACAGGATGATGTCATTTATTTATTTTAAATGTCAAAACGTGCTTATGCGGAGCGTCCTACTTTTAGATTATTGACTAATTTTCTCTAATTGATCAGTGTCTTGTCTTCCATTGATTACAGGCTAAATAGGTGAGACAAGTCTGTATGGAGACTTGTATGTATGTTAAGGTCAAGTGTGACAGCTGCTAATCCTTTCATCAACGACATTTGTTGTAATTTAGCCAACTATTGGTCTGACCAAAGCACGACTGACTCCAGCCAAAAAAAACGCATCCCTTAACAGAATAAGGTAGCTTTAACAAACATGTGGTGACATATAATGAATGATAAAATGGCCTTAACTTGCAACATCGCCTTTTTGAAATGCCCTCTTCATCCTTTTAATCGCATGGCTGGCCTAATTTAAATGTTTTCTTTTGATATGAAATCCAACTAATACAGTAAATCTCAGTGTATGATGTCTAGATTTTAGGGTAAACTGATTGTATTTTGTTTCTTGTTTCTGTCTCCTAAAGTGCAATATTGTGTTCCAATAATGACTTGAGAGTCCTAACAAAAACGTCCTATGTAATGAGCCAATCAGCCATAGGTCTGTTTAAAATGTTGGGCTATGCCCTCAGTAAGTGTATATCTGAATTTCAAATTACATAGTACCTGTTTTTTAACCTAGATATAATGAATCTGAGCTTGCTAATCCAATGCAGCCTTCTCTCATTTAGCCATCTGACAATGCAACATAAGTGCAGTTGCAGTATTTTAAAACCACCCTGAAGTAACTATGGACATTTACAAAAATAATTTAATGGACCATAAAAAATCATGCAGGACAACTGTATTTTCTGAGGTATGTTTTGTAGTTAAGCATTGCAAATTGGATTTCATTATGGTAATTCTGCTTTGATTTGTCTAGCCTAATCCCTTATGCGTTAAAATTCCTCACTATCCTGCGTTGGCTCAGAGAAGAAAGTTAATTGGGTTGAGGGATTATGCAACGTTTTAACAGATAATGGAGGAAAAGTTTGTCTGTATCTCCAAAGTGTACAGCTTGCCCAGTGCAGGTAGGTAATATAAACAATTTTGTGAAATAAAATCAAATTAAACAACAATATACGTCAAAAAAGAAAAAAATATTGATTCATCTGAATAAAAGATAGATGATCCAATGAAGAAATGTACACTATAAAATTGTGGCAGAATTGTTCTAAAATTGCAGTTGATTACTATTTGCAAAGTTGCTGAACTCTCCTAAAAGACCAAATGTAATCGGATATTGCAATATGTAAAAAGTATGTTAAACTGTGCCATTGACAGTGGCCAACTAGATTCATTAGGAAAATAACATATGTTCCTCTAATCCATTTTCCCCATTTAAACTGTAAAACACATTGCTGTACACCAAGTACACACTTAAAACAACTAAAATCATGTTTGTTTGTTTGTTTTTTCTATCCCAGACAGTCTCACCTATAAGTGATGCTGAGTCATACATTTGTAACTTGAATAAACTTCTGTAATTTTGTAATATATCCAGTTATTGTAACCTTTGGTCTTTCAGCATATCTATACTGTACATTTTTATTTCAGAGGCGAGGTGGATATTGGATGAATACGGTGCTAAAAAAAAATAAGTTGGCCTCCAGTTAGCTTTCAAAAGAGTGTTTGTCCTCGCTTTAACTGTCTGGCTGGTCTCAGGGAGACTACAAAATTTCAAGGAATATCCTCTGGCAAAATGTGCGTTGATAACGCATTGTCTACACTACAAAGTGAGAGTTGAATAGTTGCCTCGGCGCTCTCGGAAATCTCTTCATGCTTGCTTCACAAACATCTTACGTAAAACAAATGCTGCAAATCATATCGTAGCTTAGACTGCATGACATTTCCTGCCTTGCTATCTCAAAAGCCAGTTTTATGTGTAAATTGTGGATTAAAATGTCTGTCAGTTTTACCAGAATGTAAATAAAGATCTCTTGTAAACATGTTCTATTGACACAGTTTTTATTCCATCGACGTTAAATACAAAATGTGCAAACAACAACCCAGAAATCACAAGCAGGCAAAATATCACACATAAATATTTTAAATTGTAAAAAAAATATATATATATATTTATATTTTTTGCATTAAATTATATTTTATAGGAGTAGGATGCTGCTTTAAATGGGAAGAATGTTCGAAATAAGATTTTTTTTTAACAAAGACAAGTACACATAATAATGGAATCATAAGATTAAAAAAACAAGTCGACCAAGTAATTAAGGGAATTAATTAGGGGAAGTCACTTATTTTTTTTCCCTCCGGTGAAAGTAATTTCTACCTGACACTCAAGAGGATTGGATCTAGGAATGTATAATTATGGCAAGTTACAACTGTAAACATTAATTACAGCCCTAGAGAGAAACACATTAACATCTCCAGAGTACTAACGATTATGAAGCTAAAACTAAAAATAATTAAGCCGCTGTCTGTGACCTTATTTTCCCTGAGTTCAAGAAATCTTGCATATAAATATTGACAATTTACATTTATAACAGTTCAAATAAATCATAAAATATATCATCTAAATGTCAGAAAACAATGTTCATTTTAGTGTCATTTGAAGCAATTTGCATACAACATTAAATTTATCTTTAATTCGTAGTGTATATATACAATATACTATATATATATATATATATATATATATATATATACTGCATCATTTTCAAATATTACCCACAGTAACAAGATCCAAACAGATGATTTAGTTCAAGGGAAGAGTAACCAAGAACTTCAGTGCTCTTTGACCTGTCCGAAAGGCTGTAGCGAGAGCTCGTTTGCGTGCTTGACATATACGTTGCCGTCCTCCAATTTCACTTCATAAACTTGTTGCTAAAAAAAGAAAAGGAAAAAAAAAACTATACATTTTGAAGGAGAAATAAAACTAAGCCCGCCTGCAATGCATCTGACTCTCAATTTCTGCTTGCACAGCTGTAAAAGCCTAAAGCTAGGAAGGTACTTTGATATACGAGCACGGTGGATGTGAACCGGTGGTGGGAATAGTCTAATTACTGAACATTTCAAGGTGTCGAGCCCCCCAGGATGACTGTCGTAATTATGGATTGGTTTTCAGAGACTTTGCCTTATATTGATTGGACGGAGTTCGCTGTCACGTCCAACCGCCCAATTATTTATTCGCAGCATGAGAGAACACATTTCGTCTGTTTATTAAAAAAGCAGATGCTTGGCTAAAATGAAACGTGCCGAAATGATGGTAGTTGAATTCTTAGGAACTTTCCAAACGTCTGTTTGGCAGCAATGCCTTCTGTATGTTTCTGTTGATGTACAATCCATTACCGCGTGAGATAATGTTTGGTGCCATACTGAGTTAAAGTGATGGCACAACAAATGTGGTTTTAATTTTAAGATACAAGTGTTTTTCGGGGGCGCTGAATCATCGGCTGAATCACTGTTTAACTTAACTGGTTCAACTGGCTGACTGCTGCCCCTTTACTGCTGAGTAATGAAATCCAGTGTTTATAATGATCTCTAGGAGGAACACACAAGCATCTCACTGATTCAAGAAATGCTACTTATATTAGAGATTCATATAATGTAGCCTAACATAGTTAGATCTTCTCATACGTGCTGCTTATCCAAACATAATCACATCTGATATAACTTTAAGGAATGTTCCAGAGTCAATACAAAAAGGCATTTTCAACAGCATTTGTTGTATACTGAGTTACCACCGAAAATAATTTTGATCCGCCTCTTAGTTTAAAAAAAAGTAAGTACAGTGCCAGCATATGGAGAGTTTGAAGGCCGAAATGTGAAGCTCATATTTTTTTAAGCACATTAATTCTTACTTCAGAAAAATATTTACTCATGATAACCTGTGTAATATTTTAGCCATATTGCGATCAAACTTTGTTGCCTGGCCCCATTTACTTCCATTATAAGTGTCTAACTGTAATAGTGATTTTAAAGAAGGCTTGTTTCCACCACGGAATAAAAAAGGTAATTGAGACTTTTTGATATGACTGTGAGATATAAACTTGCAATTGCAAGAAAAAAAAGTCAGAATAGTGAGGTAGCTCGAAATTGCGAGAAATAAAGTCAGAACTGCAATTTTATATCCCGCAATTCTGACTTTATAACTCGCAATTGCAAGTTTATATCTCACAATTCTGAGAAAAAAGTTCTAATTGCGAGATAAAAAGTTATTATTATTCCGTGGCAGAAACAAGCTTCCTTAGATTTTTGCTAAGGTACAAGTTAAAATAGTTTTCTGTGGTAATCAATAACCCAGACAGCAACATGGTGTTGGCCCAGATCTGGCCCACAACGGTACATGAGGAATCCATATGTACCAGATGTGGGCCGGATCTGGGCCGACACTGTCTGTGAATATACTAAAAATGTTATTGTTGAGCTTAACTTGTAATGAACCTGGAACAATCCTTTAAATATGAGTTAAAATGTTGAACCAAAAAATGCTTTACCTGTAAACCTGTGCTTGATTTCCCTGTTTTGAGATTGAAGTCATAGTCATGCCAAGGACAGAAAACCTTAAGAACCCCATCGGCCTCCTCGATATCTCCATCACACAGCGGACCTCCTGAAAGTCATTATACTTCATTTCACAATTCAGATAGCATTTAACGTGTAGACATATTATTTGTCACATACATATCAAAACAGAAAAGACATGTTGCCACAATGCTCATTATCATCCTATATAATATCACCCTAAAAACTTATTACGTTAGCAGGACAACACATAATATTAATGTTTTACAGCATACGCACCGCAGTAAAGAAACTGACATTTAGGCAACTAACGTTACGGTTAACGTTACCATGGTGGGAGAATGAACACATCGCACAACCGACAAAACAATTAATATTTAACGTTACCATTTAAGTCGTTGCTGCTAGTTAGCTGGCTAGCTAAAGTAGCTTTACGTCCCTTTCTAGTGCTTTAAAAACTGATATAAGCTAATACAATAATTCATTGTCATACCCGAATGAGCGCAGCGAGCGTCCATCGCCAAGAATTCACCGCTCACATAAAACAGACAAACATCCGCGTCGCCTCCATCGGATGAATAGATCAATCTGCATTGTTTCTTGGACAGCTCTGACACAGGCCCTACTAGCCTCCAGGGAACACTCTCATCTTCTGAAGAAGTCATGGAGGCTGGTTAACCGGCTCATTAACGTGTTGTATTTCTTGTTTGATATGAACAACGCGATGTAATTCGGCTCACCGACAGTCGCTGGTGTCGCCGCGTTGTCGCTTCCTCGGCTCACCGACAGTCGCTGGTGTCGCTTCCTGGAAGCTGCACTGCGTCTTGTCGCCAAAGAGGGGTCTCCAAAGGCTCGTTTAACAACCCTGTTGGGAGAGGGTGAAAAAGAAAAAAGAAATACAACAACAACAAATCCTGCCTGGCCCAAGCTGGTGTTCAGCTGGTCTCCCATCTTGACAGGCTAAAATGATAAAAAAAAAACCTCTAAAAAAACTAGCTTGCTAAACCATACGACCAGGCTGGAAGAACAGCTCAAACCAGTCAACAAGTTTGGCAGGTTTTAGCCCTTTGTTCATCAGGGGAGACTTGAAAAATAACCATATCATACTTTGTGGACTGTCACTATTAAAAAAAAATAAAAAAAATTATACTAAGCAGTTTTGAATGTAAATGAGGAAAAAAGTGTGTTTCATGCAGACTGATACGATGCTTACTTACAGCATTCTGGTAGTACTCAAAAATATTGAGGACAAGGAAGGAAATTAAAACAAGCCTACCCTGACTGGTTTATTACAATATGCATAACTCAAACTCAAAGAATAAAGCTCTCAGTGATTACAACACACAAAAATATCAAAAACAGATCAAGCTAGCTGTTTCACAATGTCCCAGCTATTTCTCAAAGCTATGATGTCCACCCTTGTGTTATGCAATCAGCCATTCTCAATCAACTGTGTCCCTCGTTTTTGCCTCATTTTATTCATAATCAGCATAACTTATTAAGTCAGATTAGTTCCATAAGCATAATCAGCCATGCACCAAAACTTAGTAGCAACATACTCTACAATGTGCATCACAATGCAACTTTGTTCTCCAGAATAATTTGTGCTGATATAGTGCAGGTTGCTAGCATTTATGTTGGCTTGCATTTAGATTAATATAAGATGCTTGCTAGATGCGAGATGACTGAACATCTGGTCGAGCACTATGAAAAAAGGGACAAGGCCAGTATCCAAAAAGCCTTGTATTTTCTCTACACTATAATCTTTAGTGAGTGAGCTGAATAGGCCTACTTAAAAGAGAGAACAATTCTGAACCCATGCTAAGACAGCTTCACACAGCATAAACATTAAATGTAGGCTAACAGGTTCTCCGGTCAATTACATCCAAGCTCTAGACAAACACTCAAAGTCTATTTATCATTAGAAGCACATTTCACATTTTCATTCCCCTCAAATGAAACGTTTTCGAAACCCACTTGAGCCACTCTGCAAATTGGTATTTTTAGTATCTGTTCTGCTATATATATACTGAATATTTTGCAAAAATATTAATTAACTTTCATGCCACATGGTTTTCCATTCATGTACCCTAATTAACACAAATTAACAATTATCAGTACCTAAGAATAATAAAAAAAAAACGTTGACAGGAAAATTCCCATGTCCCCAATCGTGTATTCTAAACTTCACTTTTAAATAAATAGTCAAGTCAAGTCAAGTCAAGTCAAGTTTATTTATATAGCGCTTTTCACAACACAGGTTGTATCAAAGCAGCTTCACAGTAATAAATTAGAACAATACATCAATGTTTGTTTCTAGTGGAACGTCTACGTTTGGTAATGCTGATCAATAGTATACAATAGTTACATATCTAAATTAGCATTTTTGAGTATTAGTACACACATTTACTTTTTTGTGATACATATTTTTAATGTGTATAACCATTAATTGTTATATCGTTTCTCAAACCTCTCAAACTTCAGTCCACCTTGTTGCGCTGGTGCTTCTTGCCCTTTAAAATCTCAGTCAAAGTATCAGTCATGAACTTTTTTTCTTTTCCTAATTTTTAGAAGACCTATCTAATAGCATACACAACATATCCACCATGTTGTGTCAATTTATACTGTATATATATATTTTTTGATTTTATACTATTAAAATTCTTTCTAAATGTTAATCTTCCACTATGCTTCCACATGTTGTTCTTTCCTAGCTAGTGGGCTTGATTACATTGTAAAATATTATTTTCATGATTTGTCATCGGAACTTTTTTCTTTGTCAATTCAATTTAGATAATTCATATGGTTCAGATAACATAATATTTTGAGTGTCTGTTGATTAAACCAATCTCCTTCTTTGTATTAACACAAATCTTTAATTTCGATGAACTCAAAATTTTAAAGCAACCAGGTTACTTAATTTTTAAAGTTAAACCAACAATCATTTTTTATAGTGTAGCTTCAAACATCCACCCTGTTATACCACTGCATTGCTAAAATAACAGGGTTGAAAAATGTCCTATAATATGAATGTGAAAATTGAAATATTTTGTCAGGATTATTAGGTTATAGCCTGAGCTTGACCAGTGTGTTTTCCAGACATTTTCTCCCTCTAACAAGGCAAAAAAGTAATTGAATTAAAAAATAAATAAATAAATCAGCAAACCTGCTCAGTCCAAAATCCACCAAACTGTTATGTTTTTTATAAGCTCAAATTAATTTGAGAGTCTGCATGGAATATAAAAAATTCATATGACACGCAAAACTAAATTAGTAAAGACAAAAACAAAACATACACTTTCCTTTATACAAATAATATTAATTATAAAGATAAAGTATATAGTTTTTGCTATTAAATGAAATCGCAAAATTCCAGACATTTCACGATTTGAAAACAAACTATTGCGAAAGCTCAAAACAATGCAGTTTACTGCATCAAATGAGGATTGTTCTGATTGTGTTTAGTACAATTATGTGTAGCCCAGAATTTCCATTGTTTGAAACAAGCCAGACAAGGGACTTGCACCAGCCTTCTGGCACGCAAGCGGACTCAGTAAGAGCATTTGTTGAGTTTTCCGTGCTTGGTGCACGTTCACGCAGTGACTCATTCTTTGCCCGCACCAATTCAAGAACCGAACTCAAATCACCATAATTCTGTGTGAGAGAATATTTTGTTGGCATGTTGCTCTGTTCCCCCATATAATGTTTAGTTACACAGTGATCTTAAAAATATAGGCTTGCAAAGGCTCAAAATGTGACTGAAACATGACGTCATTTGTCAAATGAATGTTCTGAGCACAGCTTACTGTCAGTCTTAATACTTCAGTCATATAAACCTGCTGGCCTCCATTTAAATAAAAACAAATTAAAACTCATTCACAGTCAAAAAAATGACATCATCCTTAATAAAGGTCAGCTCTGAATATGCACATTACTTGTAATCCATCCAGAGGTGGACAAAGTACTTCCTTATGAGTGAAAGTACAAATACTAGGCCTACTGGTCAAATATTACTCAAAACGAAGAACTCGTTTTTAAAAGTACTTAAATGAGAACTCCGGTCAATTTTAACATTGAGCTCATTTTTTTGTAAATTTGGAGTGCTTTCAATACAGAGAACAACGACAAAAATCGGTGTTGCCTACACCGTGTTATCCTCTTTTTAAAATTTGCACCCTGTTGACTTCAATGGGGCAAGTTTTAAACCTGCTTTTAACCTCTTAACATCCTTGATGTGTCATTACAAGTGCACAGCTAATGTGAGTGATTCCTTCAGAGTGATCACGGGTGAATCTGACTACAGTAGATGTGAAAGATATTAATAAAAATGATGTTATTTCAGCCAGCGCACATACCTGTATTTTCTTCCTGTTTTCGGTCGAAGTCCATAGTAATCGATTGTCGAGTTCACGCGCGTGATCATAGGTAACTAAACCTATGCGTGTGAACTCGACAATCGATTACTATGGACTTCGACCGAAAACAGGATGTAAATACAGGTATGTGCGCTGGCTGAAATAACATCATTTTTTTTTTTTTTTTTTAAACACATTTTATGAAATAACATCATTTTTATTCATATCTTTCACATCTACTGCAGTCAGATTCACCCGTGTTCACTCCGAAGGAATCACTCACATTAGCTGTGCACTTGTAATGACACATCAGGGATGTTAAGAGGCTAAAAGCTGGTTTAAAACTTGCCCCATTGAAGTCAACAGGGTGCAAATTTTAAAAAGAGGATAACACGGTGTAGGCAACACCGATTTTTGTCGTTGTTCTCCGTACTGACAGCACTCCAAATTTAAAAAAAAATGAACTCAATGTTAAAATTGACCGTAGTTCTCCTTTAAGTATCAAAAGTAAAAAGTAAATGCATTTTATTAATGTTGCATTGTTGTTTGTAATACTTACAGTACCTTATGCCTCTGAATCTATGCCATATACCTACCCTCATATCAATATCAGAATGTGAGATTGAATAAGTGCACTCAACGTCCACAATGGTTTCGGACACCCAAATGTCTGTTCCCTCAAATAGTGCCCTATTTAAAGTTTTTTGGCTTTTAGTATGAATATGTTAGCCTTACTGTTATCTATAAGCTAGTGTGCTCCAAAACAATGACACAATTCGCATTTAGAAGACCAAACCCAAAGTTGAAAATTAAAATAAGGTTGATGTCAGAATCCAACAGATTGATGTTAATCTCCAACGTTGGACAGATGTTGTATTGGGGTTGAAAATGAAAAACGGGTTGACGTCAGAAACCAACATCAGTCGGGTTCTGACGTCAACCCGACTTTCATTTCCAACCAAAATGCAACCAAATTCATTCCCTGACTGACGTTACTACTTTCTACTCAAGGACCTTGACAGAAATGTAGTGGAGTAGAAACTACGATATTTGTCTTTCAAATGTAATGAAGTTAAAGTAAAACGTTTCCAGAAAAAATAATACTCAAGCACTGATGCTCAAAAAGTGTACTTAAGTACAGTACTCAAGTAAATGTACTTTGTTACTGTCCACTTCTGAATTCATTACACACTTTATTAAAAGTCAGAATTCAAAGGTCAACTTTTATTAATACATTCCCCCAGATATACACACACACACACACACACACACACACACACACACACACACACACACACACACACACACACACACACACACACACACACACACACACACACACACACACACACACACACACAGCAGTTATTTTAAATACAATTACCTCTGCAAAGCAGTTTCTTTAATAGTTGATTATGGATGTCAGTTCGGTTTCTTTTCTCAAAACCATCGCATGCGTTGTTACAATTACATTGTTTTATGAGGACTGTGATTATGATGTCATAGACCTGACATCATGCCAAGGCACAAGTCTGGCAGTTAAAAATGAACACAGCGCTTTTTAGACAGTGATATAGCAAAGCAAAAATGCCAGACAGACAAAATGACTTTTGCACAGAAAAGCTAACTTGCCGCAGGCATGTTGGCCTTGTTGAAAACGCTCCTAATGACACAATATGGAAGCTTGGACAAAACTTTACTGAAGCTGCGCAGGATCCACTGATGCAAAATATGGTTGTTCTTGTTCCACCAGCATCTATACCCTCAAAAGTCTCCTGATCCTCAAGCCCAGAGCAGACACTGTGATCTCCAAAAAATGTGGTTTTCATTTGTGTAACTCCTGCTGAAAGCTTCTATTACATCAACAAAACAATCAGTCAACAGCATGATTTGTCCCTCGCAAACATTTCTCACTTGCAATTAGCGTGGCAGTCCAGCGGGTAAGATTGATTGAAATCTGCGCAAATTATTCCCTAAAACACCTGTCCGGTGTTTAAAAAGGTTAAGGTCCCCGGTATCCCTGAGGCACTGGAGAATTATTGTAATATCCATTCTCCCTTTCCACCATTACTTTTCTTATCCAGACATGATTGAGAAGCAAGGGGAGTTCCACAGGAAACAAAGCCCAACTTTGAACTTGGTTTACTGCTCTGTGAGAAACAAAAGCCTTTCCTTGGAGAGGCAACTGATTAGGGTTCATCCAGGGTACGTGTATATTTTGTCCAGAAGTTGAAATGGAAGAATTTTAAGTGTCACCTCTCAATAACCATATTGCTAAGTGGGATTAAAATGGTAACTTTTTACCTTATAATTCTGACTTTATTTCCTGCAATTCTGAGTTTATATCTCGCAACATTTTAACGTTTGTGTGTGTGTTTGTGTGATATAAACTTGAAATTCTGAGAAAGACAAATTCTCGAAATTCAGACTTTCTCAGAAACAGAGTTTATATCACACATCTCACCCGAGATAAGACAGAAATAAACTCAGAGATGTGAGATAAAAAGTCACTATTACGATTTTATGTCTTTTTGACCCAACGTTTTGTACCCCATCAAGCATGAATGATGGGGCACAGCTGCTAGTGCCTGCTGGGCTGAAGTTGGGAAATATCAACTGGGCCCTGTAGAACGGAGGAAGTGTGGATGTTGATAAATGTCCTTAAGGGAGATGATGAACACAAGCGTGGAGGATATCCATTCTCAGGCCTCTCCTGAACTCCGTGTCTGCTTAAATGATCAATGCATCCCTGACCCGTCATGTCTTCACTCATAATTATATCCAGATACAGTGCTTGTTTGTCTGGAAGAGGCTGTTATCAGAGGACGACACATTCAGAAGATGAAAGAGGAATAAACACAAAAGCCCTCAAGTCTTGAACGTATTCCCAAGGGTGGCCAGTCTCGCTTCGACCAAAATCTTTCATCTCTGCATACATGATTCATGATTGTTATTCTGGTTTATGCGTGAAAATCTCGGCGATCAGCCCGAGCGCAATCATTGTTGTTTGTGGTTTCATTTTAAAAGGAGGTTGGTTTTTGGTTCTGGTTAGTATGGTGCTGTTAGCCTCTGCTGGCAAATGCATGCCGTAACCACACCACCAAAACAAAGAACATCTTTTATCCATTGACAGCCAAAATTATTCAAAATGTTTTGCTGAGCTCCTGGACATTTATGAAAGGTTTGAGGAATTATGTATCAAAGAGAGAGAATTATGGCTTTCAAAGGCGCAAACTTTTACAGCATCTCCAATCAGTCAACCTTGATATCTTGATATCAAATGTAATCATTAGAGATCTGGTATTTGCCAAAACCCAACAAAGCCCTACAAACTACAGGGTTTTTCATGTTTCATGTTTCCTAAAGTTTATTAGGTTTGGATTTTTAGTTTTCATATTAAAGTTTCAAAAAAGTATTCAACAAAGCAAATAAGTAATAATAAAATATAGCCTATTATTTAAAGTCCCCCTGTGGTGAAAATCAAGTTTTTAATGTTTTTTATATGTCTATGTGGTGTTTTTAATATGCTTTAAGACAAAACTTGCAAATTCATAAGTCAACACCATTGCCGAGTATTTTATCTTTAAAACTGCAGTGATGAGACGCGGTTTGAAATCGCTGGTGTTTCTGACGTCATAAACTACCTTGTAACCAATCAGGTCAATGTGCTGGCGGGCTTTCGCATATCATTAACTAGGGGAGTCTCAAGAGAGGTTATCCCGGTATATTATTAGCCGTTTGATAATGTAGTCAAGCAAAAGGCTAATCACCGTTATGTGTCCGACGTGGAATCGGGGCTAATTTGCATATTCACGGATCCGCGAGGCTACTAAATGAAGCAAGGCCCAGGATGTTGAAGCAAGTTAAATTCAAGATATTTTAAAGCATGAAGAAAAAAAAATTCACAGGAAAAAAAACGTTCAATATGTCATTTTGGTGATCAAAGATGAGTTTATTGACTACCCTGCGTCCATTACAATGGACATCACGTCAACCCCCCTTTTTTTTACTTCAGGAGCATATCACCTATTAAAGCCTGCAGTCCATTAGATTGGACGCTTGTCATCCAATCAAATGGCAGTAAAGCTCTGCATGTAGTAATTATAAAAAAAAAAACAATACTTTGAAGAGAAGCATGTCAGCACTTCACTCCAAACACAGAAGCAAGAAACATTTTCTATGGTTTTATTTACATTTTTTGATATGTTTGCCAGTATTTCATAGTTTGTAAAATAGAAAGACTGAACTTATTAATTGAAGTTAAAAATCGATTGTAGAATTGCAAATTTTAAATCAGGATTTTTTCAAATGTGTCTGTCCATTAGAATGGACAGTGGGTTCAAAAGCCTGTTACTGAAATCACATTCCAGTAACTGAAGTCCAGTAATGCTGATTGAAATTTCTTATATAAAAAAATCTACATCACAGTACCGATACATTTTTGAAACTTTTTCATATGCAGAATAAATAGTTCTTGAAGTGCTTGAACATATAGTTGATGGAAATATCTCAGATGTTGACTTTATGTGGAGTGATGAGGAAGATGGAGATGTAAGAAAAATATCCATATTTATAACTGTGTAAAGTCAAATGACTAGCTTCCGGCCAAACGAACATATGGATTTGACTTAAATCTAAAGCGTAACTTGAATATGATTTTTTTTTTTTACACAAACGCATCGCTTCGCATCAGAAGGCCTTTATTTACCCCCCAGAGCAGTGTGGAGCACTTTTATCATGGATGGATGCACTTTTATGGGCTTTCAAAACAGAAACAACCATTTACTGCCATTATAAAGCTTGGAAGCCAGGACATTTTTTAATATAACTGATTGTATTCGTCTGAAAGAAGAACGATGTCATATACACCTAGGATGGCTTGAGGGTGAGTAAATTATGGGTTAATTTTAATTTTTGGGTGAACTATCCTTTATCGGTATAGTACACCCAAAAATTATATTTGTCATTACTTACTCATCCTCATGTTGTTCTAAATCTGTGTGAGTTTCTTTATTCTGCTGAACACATAAAGAATGTCGGTAATGTATCAATATAGATATTACAGTACAATACCGTATAATTAATTACAGCAAAAGCAGAACAAATGACGAAATACTATTTGGTAGTTTACAGTACTGATCTTGTGTATTGTAAAGTGCATTACAGTACAGTTACTGGAAATCGAAATACAGTAACTTGCTGGCAACCGTGCTGCCAGTAATGTCCAATGTACAATGTACAGTAATGTACTGTAGAAATACAAGAAAATCGTTAACAGATAAATTGTTTCAAAGATGCACACAGGAAATTACTCTAACATGAATGCATTGATTGATTTTGATGGGTTTATTTTGTTATGAATAAACAAATGAGCGATCTATAAAGCAAAAACCTTACAAATAAAGTTGAAATGTTGTAATGTTCAAGTTTTTGATCTAAAAAAAGAAAGATGCGCAAAGAAAATGACTCTAACATGACCATATTGATTGATTCTAAGATATTTAGTTTGTTACAAACAATGTGCAATCTGTAATACAAAAACCTCAAAATTAAAGTTGAAATGGTATACTGTTGAAAAGTTTTTGACCTTGAGAAAAAGCTTTAAGTATATACTAACAATTTTTATGTTTATTATTTAATTTTATGCTGGTACATTTTTGTGAAGTACACCTGTTTTGACCTGACGTCCATTGAAATGGACAAAAAAAAAATTACAATTAAAGCCAAACATTTTTTAATTTTTTTTTATTTGGTCTCATTTATAGAAGCCTTGTGAGCTGGGAAAATGTACTTTTATATGTTTCAGAAACTTTAAACATAATTCAGGTCTGAAGGGGTTAAATGATTTATTGTTTTATATATATATATATATATATATATATATATATATATATATATATATATATATATATATATATATATATATATATATATATATATATATATATATAAAATATAAAGATTATGTTAGGTTTGGATTTGTAAAAATATTTTAACCCTCTACTACATTTGATGGTACATGATAAAATGATTCCACATAATTTCATCAAGGCATTTTGTTGAATAAGAGTACTACCCCTTATTGCACAAAACATTGCCCTGAGGCAGTGGAAAGAAAAAGTGAATTTCTGAACATTCATACACACACACATATTTTTACACAGTTCATGTTATTTTAAGTAAGATTACTAAAGCAGATAATCTTGCCTTTGCTCCTTTACACACCATGTGCTCCTGTGACCATGTGACAGAAAAGGAAGTCCCACTTTCAAATGGTGCATGATATTGACTCCAACACCTTATTCGACTGTTCTTTCTTAAGAAAACGTTCCGTTGCCTGAGGGTAACACTGTACTGTAGAGGGTTAAGTTTTCATATTAACATTACAATAAAATGAAGTATTTCAACAAAGTAAATAATGAATAATTTAACTTAATTTCTAAATTATTTATTTATTATTTTTTGAGCACTGTTTATTTTATTTAAATGCAATTTTATTTTCATTTATTTTTGTGTAGCCTATAATTTAAGGATTGTGTTAGGTTTGGGTTTGTAAAAAAGATTAATATATATACATATACAAATATATATACAAAGTTTTTATATTAACATCTCAATAAAATGAGGTAGGCTACTTAAACAAAAATAAAGCTTCTCGCTATATTTAGTATTTTTGTAATGTACTGGGTTGTATTTATTGTTATTTCCTATTCTGGAATCACCTCAATTTTCCCCAAGGTATCAATACAGAACTAAAACTACTTCATTCTCCAATAATCCCATAATATCTTGTCCTGCACACAAATCAAGTACACTCCTGAACACTTCCCAGTTTAAACGGTGAGTGAAACTGCCTGTGTTGTTGCTCTCTGGCCCGTGCACAAAGAAAACCCGAACGAACAGCCGTGTGTCAATCAGAATAATCTTCCATTGTGACATGACATGATTTGCACTTAATTGAAAATGACAGGACATTAGCCTCAAACATTTATTTTACTTCTTCATTTGATTCCAGTGGTCTTGCCAAGCTCATTTTTCTCAGTCCTTAGACAGATGTCAAAACACGTCTTTCTCTGCTAAAGTCAGGCAACTTTGCGGCCAAAGCATGTGCATGTTTTTCCCCCCGCCTCGGTTCATTTTAAACCTGCATGCCGCCACAGCTCATCGCAGTGAACCCCAGAGACATGCAGAGAACAATGTGCTCAGCCTGGAACTCACACACTAAAAGAGGAGCGTTGTAAAACAGCACAAGATGAAGGGAATGACAAATGCTTCTACTGACTCTCAGATGTGGATAAATGACAGATAGGCCTAGCTCCTCTCACCCGAACGGCAGTCTGTCTCTGTTGGGGGTATACTAAGCAAAGCCCCCGTGACCATTTTTATATGCCCTGAAAAATATTTTAACCACTTTCCAGACAGTTACACCCTGTTAAATTCCCAAATAGCATTAACATATGTATGTTTTCATGCAATTCATCATTTTTGAATGAGCAAAGTTTTCTTGTCTTGGGCAAGGGGTCAAGTTTTGCGAGTTAGCATGGTCCGGTTAGCCCCTGCTGGTAGATATTATAACTACACCCTCTGCCTGTGTATTCTTAAGAAATACAATTGTTTGTTAGGTATTGTTTTATATATATATATATATATACTCTTTTATTAAACTTGTTTTGTAGCGATTCATGCAGTAGTTTGTTTTCTACACAGCACGTTTCCTCTGTGCTTTGAGCAGTATCAGTGTCATCATTACAGGATGCTGATAAGAATGCATCTGAGGTTGCTGATGAGTTGAGATTGAGAATGATAGATTTTCCCCCCGAAAAGAGTTTCGAAACCTTAATCTTATTTGATCAATTGACTAATGTTTATCCTCACAATATGCTGACTAAACTAAAATGACAATAAAATGTTGCTGTTTCAAAGGGAAAACATTGACATTGAACATTGAAATCACTTTTAATGGCATGATTTGTTTGATTGCTGACTTCATCTCATCTGCAACAAATAATTAATTAATAAAATAATCAGGTGTTTCTTGGCAGAAACTTTGACAATCTAACCCTTGTTCTTTTACCTAATATATCCAGTAAGGTCTAGAGCGGACGTGTTGCATCAAAAGCAAATAAAACCCATTATAATCAATTGATGCTGTCTAAAATGGGATATGTTGCATCATGAAGCACTGAACCGAGTGCAACAGTCGGGTTCTGAAAGTAAAAACTCTATCCAATTTCTCTATCCAATTTCAAAACTCTATCCAAAACTCTATCCAATTTCCAGGTCGAATAGGACTGGTTA
Source organism: Scardinius erythrophthalmus (assembly GCF_964197995.2). Lineage (NCBI taxonomy): Eukaryota > Metazoa > Chordata > Actinopteri > Cypriniformes > Leuciscidae > Scardinius > Scardinius erythrophthalmus. The sequence goes on from NC_138234.1 coordinate 22,430,415, forward strand.
CAAGTATGCATTATTTCAACTTATTTGTAAAATAATCGTAGTTAACAGAATAATTTGTGGTGAAAAACTACATTACCCATGATGCTGTACCGAAAATTCCACCAATCAGAAAAATATTTTGTTAGCTCCACCCACTCCCATGAAGCACTGCGAATGACGTAACTAAGTTAGTCTCCTATATGCTCTCAAAATACTTAAATATTTTAATATATTTGCATATTTTGCAATAAGCTTAAAATATATTGTTTTATATATATTCAACATTTTTAAATGAGTAGTTTTATTTTTCTCCATCGTTTTTAATTCGATTATTCTGTTCGTAGTGCTTCATGGGATTGAAGTTCTTTCCCTATAACTAAAGCCGTTAAGTACACAGTCTTTTGTATTTTTGTATTGTATTTTCAAATACTTTTTTGCTTCAAATCAAATTTTATAATGATGCGATTCACCTCGTAGCTGGTTGTTTTGGTGGAAGACTTTTTTGAAATCTCTATGGGAGAAATTAATGGAAAAAATACTTCTGGAAACAACACTGTTGATTTAGAATATTGCTGAACTGTTGCACTCTATTGCCCACAGTAAGAGACACCCAGTTACTACACGCGCTAACGCTATTTACGATACAAATTCAGATGTATTTGGAACGTTTGCTTTGACATATCCATTATAATCAGCCTAAAAGCAAAGCCTCAAGACGTTTTGGCACGTCGTGTGTAAACACAGTGTGAATCCAATATCAATGTCCCCTATCGACATGGGAATGAAAAGCAAGTGAGAAAAAACAATTCCAAACATCTGTGGTATGAATCATTAAATGACAAAACAGGGTACTGTTTCTTAGTAAAAACGTGAAATAAAACAATAACACTAATGAAAATACATACCAGTCCTCTGTAATAGGCCTTACTTTTTCAGGTTATGCAAAATGTTTCATAGTCCTGAGGCAACAGGTCTCTTAAGTATAATATAAAATAATGGATTCTCCACTGACCTTACATTTGGACAAGAGTTGTTATTTTGGTCAGGTTTGGGTGCACTGGACAGAAAGTTATGAACAAGAAGTATCCCGCAGAAATTGAATACAGAAGCACTTACAGCTGGTGACGGCCTGTCGGACCGATGTCTAGCCTCAACATTGTTACACTGAATTAAGCTTCCACAAACAGTACATGTCATTTTTCAAATTTAACCATTGCTTTTCATTTTAAGTATAGTGATATAATTGCAGACAGTTCCTTACCAAAATAATATTAATACAAGCCAAAGACTTAAATCAATTCCAGTTAAATACAATGTCAACTTAATTGTCCATTTTGGCAATTGCATAAAATAATTGTACTTAATTTTACATTATTACATTATAATTTTAACATATTATAACATTATGAGGTAATCGTCAGATCTTGTGAACCTTGACAATGGTATAAAAGACAATTATTCATATTGTTTACAAGGATCCTCCCAAGTATTTGTCAATGCTTTGAAAATATGATTTGTTAAGAACATCTTCACTCTTAAAGTGGTGGTATATTCCCCTTTTAAAAAGATGTAAAATAAGTATCTGATGTCCCCAGAGTGTGTATGTGAAGTTTTAGCTCAAAATACCCCACAGATATTTTTATAAAGCCTAGCATGTTAAAATTGTCACTTTTTGAGGGTGAGCAAAAACGCACCGTTTTGTGTCTGTTCCTTTAAATGCAAATGAGCTGCTGCTCCCGGCACAGAGGGCGGAGCTTCAACAGCTTGTGTCCTTTTACCTCACACAGACATGCACTGAAAATTTCTAAAACTTTTAGCCTTTTATGTTCAAACCGAAGTCAGAAAGATGGAGAGACTCAAGAAGAAGTGACAACATGTAGAAGCAACAGGACATTTCTGAATGGTTTGCTGTTGAATTTATGTAGCCTATGTGTAGTTATCCAGTCATTGATTATCATATTCTGTTTTTATAATCTGTAAAGGTGTGTTCGACATCGGCTGCGGCTGGATGTAACCGATCGGCGAGAGTAGCCGCGTGCAGGCGGCTGCAAATGGAGACGTGAAGTCAGACACTTTCTGGTTCCCGTAGTGACCGCTCACGTGGTGTTTGCATACTTTACCACAGCTGAAGTGAAATAAATGCAATATTTGCCAAATACACAGATGTTTCAGAGACATTTTCATTCAATACTTTATGTACTGCTTCATACAGCGTCTGTTTGAACAAGAATAAAGTTCAACATAAGCTACTATCAATGAAGTGGAGTCTACGTTTTTTAATCATGGTACTTTAATGGCACACGTCACAGTCACGTGGCGTGGGCGCTGTATCAAGTCGGACAAAATTTCTAACCGGCGTGCACTGCTTCAAGTCAGCCGCCGATCGGTCTGCGCAGAGCTGCATGAAGACGAACAAGCCTTAAATCTTGTTCCCGGAGGCGGGGTTTATGTAAATTCTAGGGTTGGTGATGTCACTAACCCGGGAGGAATGTGGCATAGTCCCTTCCAGCCGTTTGTTGTAGTCCTTAAAAAGCAATTTCTTTAAAAGCAAATATCTCCCTTTGCTTTGAACTTTGAGCATTGTAACTTTGCAGATGTTATTTATGCTCAAACAGCAACATTACACACTAACTAAAGTTAAAAAAGTGAATATGATTAAAAAATCATAATCAACCACCCCTTTAACAATAAAGATTTTTAAATGGCATTGATGGTTTCATAAAGAACCTTTGACATCCATTCCGCAAAAGGTTCTTTTTAGTGGAAAAAAGTTACTTTAGATTAAAAAATGTTCTTCACTCTAAGAAGAAAAATGGTTCTTTTAAAAACTGCTCACTGAAAGGTTCTTTGGAGAAATGGTTTTTCTAAGGCATCGCTGCGAAAACCCCTTTTTTGGAACCTTTATTTTTAAGAGTATTTCAAGGTCTAGGTTGTGTGTTTTGATTGATGTGTTATGAAGTGAAACATAAGAACGTGTTTTTGTCCATCATAGCAACAATAAGGAGGGCGAGGAAGTGATTGGGAGATTTCTGCTGAGGAACTGAAGCACATAGCGTTCTTCTCATCACCAGATTCTTTGAGGACTGTCCACTTAAGACCTCAGTCTGTTTTCTCCATCCTCTCTTTCTTCTAATGACCAATGCAGACTGTCTGCTTCGCCTGACCCCCCCTCCCTCCGCCCCCCAATCCATTCTTCTTTGTTTCACTCATTCGCGTTTTATTCCCAAATATCTGCTCTTCCTCTCCAAATACCCAGAATACCTGTTCCCTGGGTTTCCGATGTGAAAGACTCCATTAAGGAAAAGAAATATGATTTTGTTTGTTTCAGAGGAGAACATACCTTTGGGAAATATAAAATTTTTAAAAATGTGTGTTGAGTAAATAGATTCTTCTTAAGCAATTACAATGAGAATTAGGTTCATGCTGCAAGCCTTAGTGCTCAATTTATTTGTTTGGCTCTTCGCATCATTTTTTTTTTTATGATGGCTATTAATTTTTAAATGGCTGAAATAAGGTCTGTGGTGAACACAAGCTCAAGACACTTTCAGGTTTTATTCTACGACTTAAAATATATAAGTATTACCCCATTTTAAAAATGTTTTAAGCTGTTACGTGTTTTAAAAAAGGCGGTTGCTAACAAGTAGCTAAATGAGACTACAGAGGCTGTTGAGAAGATTAAACGTCATCATCACGACGAACAGGTAAACTCAGACTGCTTTTAATGCTTATAGGCTAATTGTAAACTATTCTAACAAATTTTTTTCTGGGAAAATGTTTTTTAGAGTTGTTTTCGAAGAGTTGTCGAAAGCTTATAATGTTGACGTTGAAGTCGAGCGACCGTGGTTCGTTTATAGCTTATCTTAACTTTTTACTTCTGCCGACTGCATTTAGGCTTCAAAAATAATAAAACTTGTGTTCATATCATCTGTGATAATTATCTCGATGGACAAAACGTGTAAGAATCATAAACTTTTGTTGATCACAGAGCTTGTTTTTTGTTGTTGCGATAATTCAAAAGCCTATGGGAAAATCATATTGGGTTTATCTCGAGGGAACCAGTGTGATGCTAACTGCCGGTTAGCCTAATCGTGACAAATGTTGATCTAGAGTTACGTAAACATCGCATGAATTCCGAGTCGCATATGAGCAAAAAATCAGATTTGGGCCACTTTTGCCTGCAGTCTGAATGTAGTCGTTTCCTTGAAATATTCTTGTTTGCAAATAGATTTTTATTTTTTATAACAGAAAAATATCTAAACAATGTACATTTTGTGTAAGACAAGACCTATATTAGCAATACAAAAAAAAAATCTTGACACATACAAATAAATAAACAAATTAATTGAAGATGCTAGTTTAGATACGAATTTCCCAGCATTTGAACATATATTACGAGATGTGTCATTTGAAATGCTTAAGTCATAGGTTACTGTATAGGCCTACTGTCTTTACTACAGCCTTTGCCATAACGACAGCTTTATCCTTCATACATATAAATCCTTTACCGATCACATTCTTTTGGTCCAGACCACATCTGGACAAACAATTACTCCTGGTCCGAACAATGATGAAAGAACTTTCTAAATATATCGGCTTACATTACCAAATAATTGCCAGCGACTCCGTGCAGACTTGCTAAAAATACAACAGTGGATTCTCACGCCTCCGGTTACAAGATCATGCCCACAGTCAGTCTGGTCAATAGATAAGTAATTCTAATAAACCCTACAATAAATCTCTACTATTTGTCTCCACAGTCTGGCTCATGCAACTCAGTCTCATTATGGTCCGAGGCTTCACAAACTACACAAATTACAAAGGGAAACTCAAAAGAGAGCTCATTTTGGGCTGCTCTATATCTGTTAAAGGAATGAATGTGAGCTGCACACTACCTTTGAACTTTGAGCCATTATCTTGTAGTTGCAAGATGAGTATGTTTCATCTCCATGTCTATCGCGTTAAGCTGAAACATAAGTTCAGTGCTTGAATGTTTGGCAGTTTGTCTCTTATCTCATCTCTCTCAGAGCTCCCTGCTTCTAATCAACCCACACATTCTAGAACAACATCTGCAGGAAGATGTGGAGATGATTTTTTGCGATTTTACATTCCTCTAGTTGAGTGTGTGCTTCTCTTTGCAGAGGTTGGGGCTTGCGGTGGAGCCTTTGAGTCTTGCTAATTCAATAGGCTTTGGGATTATATGATTGAGAATTATTTCGCAATATGTCATTTTGGTCATCATTGGATTGATTTTTAAAACGAGGACTTTCTTTGATGCGGGCAGACACCATATGTTTTACAAATCAAATTCGGAAGAGGAGAACATCCAAATGTTCAGCATAATTTATACCTCTTCTCTCTAACATGTCGTTGATCTCTCTGTTCTTGGTCTCAAGGGCTTTCTAGAAAAGCTTCATTTTGGCAAACACTTGCCAGGAGTTTCTTTTATTGAGCATCATTATTTCCAGTGAATGTAACACATGCCTTTGCCTTACACCACTGTCAGGTTTCGCATGCAGATCATGAAGTTCTACATCCTCATCGTTTAAAATTATTGGTACCATGTGATTAGTTCATTGCCTATCCTTTTAGCTATACAGTTGAAGCAAGCAGTAGAACAGATGCCAGTCCAACTTTGTAAGTCCGTAGTCCAGCTATAGGGTCCAAAATTATTTTATTTTGTGCCACACCTGCCAATGTCATATGAATTGAACAACCCAATCTCATGAGAAAACAACTATTTTACGTATTGGTGATTTTCCTTATTTGAAGTGATTCCAATCATATTTTTAGCAATTTAAAACATCATTGCGCATCTGAAGTGTCTCAGGTGAAGGAAATAATCCATTATTTATCGGCTTTAATATATCGGCCAAATTTTCTTATCAGGCCAATAACGATAACATTATAAATTAACCGATATAGGTCGATACCGATATGGTGATCGATATATTGTGCATCCCTACTTAAAATGATTAAGTAAATAAACTTAAAGCTTAATTGAAAAAATTAAGTTATGTGAACTTGACAATTCCACATAACTTAATTTTTTCAATTATGCATGGTTTATTTACTTAATTTTAAGGCAACGGGTTTCCTCACTTTTTTAAGGTTGTGGTGATGCAAATGTAGAATATTTCTTACAGTAAGGCCGTGTGTCCACCAAAGCGTTTTTAGCCAGCTGAAACTGTAGGCGCTCTGCTGAAAATGCCAAGCTGTGGGCGCTTGAGAGCGTTTTGCCAGCGTTGCGTTTTTTTCAGTTGAGACACTTTGCTTGTTATGATACGGAATATCCGCGAAAGTGTTACTAGTATCTCATTTCACACATATTTTGTTTCTGTGTTGATTCTATATTAAAATGTCAATACAATGTAATGTATTTTCTCTGGCTCTTGTTTTAAATGATTTTATTCCGTTATTATCCTTGTTGTTGTCATCTGTTGACGTTTGTTCCGTTATTATCCTTGTTGTTGTCATCTGATGACGTTATACAAGCAGAATCTGGCGGACGCGGTTGGTCGGTGTGGTATTAGTCCCGCCCCTCCTCCACTGTGATTGGACGGTTGGGTAAAAAGTGACAGTGATGAGTGCTGCGTTTTACCCAAAGTTGAACATTCTTCAACTCCCGGCGACCTGTAAAAAACGCTGAACGCTTAGCGCTTCAGCGTGAAAAAGACGCTCAGCGCCTCGTCACGTTCATGGCGTTTTAAAAACGCGGCGCTCCCATTGAAAACAATTGAAAAAACACGCCAGCCGCGTGAAAAAACGCTTTGGTGGACACACGGCCTAAACCCACAAAATAAAATGAGGAACTGAACGACAATAACCTGGGATTAAGCGCAGTGTGAAAAGCCCTCTCAAGGCAATTCATAACTATTTTACGTTTTGGCAATTCGGGGGTTAATTCGCATGATTTTGTACAATCTCATTTGTATGTTTTTGTACAATCTGCTTACACCCCAATGAGGGTTAAGGTTTAGGGATGGATCTTTTTTTCTAAAAAATAGTATATGCTTTCCTACAGATAAAATCATATGAATACGAAAATACAGTTAAGTGTAAGATGTGCAGTGTCTGTCAAATCTGTCATATTGGCTGCATAAAACATTATATTTGTGTGATTGGGACATGGATTTAATGGTGAAACTTTTGGTGAAAATTTGGATTTAGATTTATCTGTCAATATATCGTTCATCAGCTTTTAAAGAATTATCGGTTTCGGCCAAAATGTTCATATCGGTGCATCCCTAATTTTAAGGCAATGGGTTTCCTCACTTTATTAAAGTAAGTCAACTGATCACTTTTTACAGTGCCATGTAACTGTCTAAGTACAGGCATCCTAGATGAAATTATAAAGGACATTTTTCGAGTAAGGAAAAAGCCACGACTATCTTTTGCTCACATGACTTACAGCAGCGAGGGTCGGACTGTGATTCTTACAGTTTGACTTAAACCACATATTACGTTGCAGTTCCTTAAAATTACCAGCCAAAAACTGGCGAGTAACTCGCAAAAGCCAATTTTTCGCACATTTGGCACCTGTGACTGTTCATTTTGGATCTTGGTGTATCCGTTTGAAAAACCAGATGAAGCAGGTTCTCTGTTTACAGCGCCATTACTAAAGACATGAGATCATGCACAGTTGCACATTTGATCCTTGCCAGAGATAATAAAAATGCACTTGATGTACTCATTTTGTAACATCAGACCTTCAACCGCAGTTTGTGATGGATGTCTTATCGCTCTGAGAGGAAGAGAGAGAGAGAGAGAGAGAGAGAGAGAGACGGATCGTGAATAAGAGAAAGTGTGTCATGGTCCAGAGGAAAGTAATAAAACTGTACAAAACATTAAAAATTTTCCCTGTGTGCTTTGGCTGATAGTGCTGCCCACATATTGCTTCATCTCTGTCACAGCATCTGAATATATCACAGGTATCGGTGAGAAATCTTTAAAAAATATATATATATTTTCTGGTTCGGTATGTATGACTGGACTGGCTGGTGGAGTGCCGGATAAACTTAATAGCTCTGTTCCACAACCTAGTGAGCTGTCTCGAAACCTCATAAGTGACTGATTTGAAACGCTCTATATGCAGGAAGTCTGTAAATCATACAAATAGAAGCTCATTGGAGACCTGACTTGGATAAAATAGTCATTTTTTAGTCATTTTGAAATATTTTCAATATTGAATGAATTATAAGTATAGTTATAATGAGTGTTTCTCTTGGAATCAACCAATATGGGACCGATATATTTGTACAATTAAAAAAAATATGTTTAACGTACAGAAGTAGTGCAATAGGTTCTGAAACAGAACCAATTTAACAGACTTTTTTGCAATGGGATTGACTTCATTTGAGGCAGCTAACCACCAGCTCTTATGCAAATTACAGTCACCCTGAACTATGAGTCAAGGGCACTCTGTGCTCATGAAATACTCTATAATCCTCAAAAGGCAGCTAATTGCCTGTCTAACCAAGTGAAAAGGGATATCAAACTCTGGTGTACATGTTACACAAAATGTCATGTGTGCTAGTTGAATCTAAGGTTGCTTAGTGTCAGCACACTTTGGGTATGTAGCAAACTGCGGAATACCTCTGCTTTGAGTCAAGACATACATTGGCTTTTAGATTTTAAAATAAATATGCTCATGTTTTATTCTCCATCAAAATAACAGATATAATTTTGTTGGCAGGGAGCGTATTCCCATGTTGCGTATCCATCTCATGAGAACCCTCAGTCTACACAGTACAGCATCAGCAGATGTTATTTGAGACCAGATGAGGATTTAGACAAAAGTCCATTTTAATTTGGATTTTTCTAAAGCAAAAAAAAAGAAGAGCCATAGTGAATGTACTCAAAGTGTTAGTTCATCCAAAAGTATTTACTCATCCTCATCTAGTTCCAAACCCACAAGACTTTCGTTCATCTTTGGAACACAAATGAAGATATTTTTAATGAAATCTGAGATTTCTGTCCCTCCATTGACAGTTTACGCAACTACCACTTTGACACTTCAAAAAGTTCATAAAGAGATCGTAAAGCTAATCCATGAAGTGCGCGGTTTAGTAAACATTTTCTGAAGAGACTGGATCACTTTATATGATGAACATATTGAATTTAGACTAATCTAATTCTCATATAAACATTGATCAGCAAACATTTACATTTGGCAGATGCTTTTATCCAAAGTGGCTTACATTGCATTTCAAGGTACACATTTACATTCTCATCAGTTCTTGCTTTCCCTGGGAATCGAACCCATGGCTTTGGTGTTGGAAGCGCCAGCACTCTACTGTTTGAGCTACAGGAAACCCTCTCTTGTCCTCTCTGGACATAGTTGTATACATAGATGCCTAATTGGCCGCTTTGGACCATTACTGCGATATGTCAATGAGTTCGCCATATTGGTCTGGGCAAGACTAATGTAAACAGGTAACAGGTTTCCGGACAAAAAGTGCAATAGTTCACATTTCAATTGAGGATCCCGGATTCCCCAGCTACGGTCCTGTTCACTGTCATAAGGCATTGTGAGAACTCACGCTTGTCAAGCATAGATTTTGTTTGTTTTTCTTGGTTAATAATTGTGGAGACATCCCTAATGTAATGCACATGAAATGTGCACATAGTTTTTAATCATAGAAATGGCTTTTTCTGTCTTCAACTCCAGTCCGTCATTTTAGCTTTTTCTCTTAGATCACGTCATAATATGTCACAGGACAATTTCAAGTTAATGTAAAGATAATTTGCAGCTCAAACCCTTATTTATTTGAAGCATCTTCACCTTTTAATTTTTTATAATTTGTTTCTATGTGTGTGGCCTCCTAACCTTATGCGTGCAGTTTAACACACAAATGTTTGTTTTATTGTTCATACCAATGTCTTTAGATAAATTTAATATTAGAGTAAAAAATACATAAAATAATTTTCTTTTTAAATGGACAGCATTATTTTTAATTGTTTCTGGCAACTCGAAAAAAAAAAAAGGGGGTTTGTTGGGTTGTAAAAAGTTAAACATTTAATGATCTATAAGCATTTCACAGACTTACTGTCAGTACACCATAGTTATTCAAATGAACTAAATCCATTCAAATGGATGGAAACAGATAGAAAAGAATTGGACTTAAAATATCCCTTATCCTGTGGTTTCCTCTATGGGCAACATTAATATCACAGCTTGTACCCCTAACTATAAGATCATCCTTAATGGATACAGTAAACATTTAAGTTACAGTGGAAAAACATTTATAGTACAACTAAAGTACAATATAAATTGTATGAAATATAAGTAAAATTTAACGTCAGATGTATTATTTCAATAGGGCAGTTTTATGCTATAGCATATTATTATTATTAATAGCCTATATTATTATTATTAATAATAATAATAGCCCAAAAATACAATTGAGTCTGAGTATAATATAGTAGTAACTATTAATAAAACACCAAATAGTGTATATATATATATATATATATATATATATATATATATATAAAATCAAAAACTGTAAAATAATAGTCAATAAAATAAAAATAGTAAATAAAATAGTCAGTAGTATATCATCATTTAATTGTTTAAGTCATATAATAATATGATAGGCAGGAGAGGTGCACACGTCTGTTGGAAATGCAGAGAACAGTCCACTGACAGGCTTTCTTCAGTCTTCCTTGACGTTTTCGTTATCCTGGTTGCCACTGGCTAGAATGGGGAAAAAATATAAATGAGCCAATTAGATGACAAGCAATCAAAACACCTGCTCTTTGGTGAGATTATACGGTTTATCTGTAATTCTGACAGCCTGAGCTATCCTGTCAAAGGCATCTGGCTCACTGCAGTGCATGGAAGACTCACTTGCGATTTGGATTAATTCATAATATAAAATCAGACTTCAAGAGAATCATGTAAACTTTATATTCTTTTTTTTAAAGCCTCAGTTCTCAATGCTAACTAGCGTTATCGCTAGCTATTAGTAGTCTGACTTTGGTGGCCAACTAGTTGTCAGCATAATGTTATAATGACCAAATAAAACCAAAAACAACTCTTCAGACTTACATGTGAAAGGCAATTCCCCGAGAAATGGTTTGGATTGTACGACGGTTTGTAAAACCTCAAAATAGTCAGGGTTCTTTTCTCAGTCCACATATGAGAGTTACGGCAAGTTACCTGGACCAATATGGCGGCGCCGTTGACGTACAATCCATGGACCAATCAGGCTTCTATGTATTTTGTATTTTATAGAAATATAAACTTTAAAGAAAACTTTATTGAATGATTTATGAACAAATCAGATAATACAGATATAAACAAAACTTTCTTGAACATTCAAATACAGCAACAATGGATGTCAGCATTAAGAAAAAAAGGAAGACAATGAAAAATAAATAGTAGGTACATATATAAATTACAGTAATAAACAATTCAATGTACAGAGGCAGTAGATCAAGTTAGGCTACAATCAACAGCTTGTCATACAATTTCAAAATTTTTACTGTCAATGAATAATGGTGTAAATTGCACTTTTTCTTCACAAAAAAACTACTACGTCTTCTGAAAACTAGCAAGAGTGCCCAAGTCGTATACTTTTATGGAGCTATTTTGTCTTTTAAGACTACCCTGTCTCATCACTCAAATGAAACACCTCTGTTTTGTTCTAGCACAGACACAGATGATCCATTTTATGAGTAATAATGTAGGAAAAATATCAATTTAAAGAGTAGAATTTTTATGGGGAAGCAGCAAAGGGCGGATTTAGTGCTCAGACAAATAGGTATTTAGTCATGTCTGGAACGCATTGTCACTGCTCATCTTCCCCTCTTAATTCATGTCTCCTTTCCTATCCTCTTCTAGTCTTGACTGGTACAGAGATGAGCTTCAGGAAAGCATACAGAAAGCATATCGAAACTTACTCAAAACCACATTCTCACACATTTCCACTGTGGCACGTAACATTGCATGTGCAGGCTTTATCTGGTGATCTTCTGAGAACTGCAAAATAAACTTCTGTTTGTGAGTAGACGATGCAAATAGCGATGATATTGATTGGGCCTGAAAGCGATGCAAAACATCACGGTGAACATTTGTGAAGTCCCGAACCACACTCAGACATTATCAACTGAAACCATTCAAATCCAGAAGATTTTGATGATTACACAAACACAAAGCATCACACAAACCTAGTGACATGATCTGACTAGATCCTCATATGCGTTTTCATTTAAGAGTGGCCAGATATCGAAGTTGCGCACAGTTGTCATTTCCTTTTATTCTCAATAATCGTGATTTGCGCGGTGATTGATGGACTTTTTACAACTGTCGTTTCGTTCCCTGCTTCTATCATGACGTCTAATTGCTTAACCATCCCATAGTCAACCCCCTGGTTCTAATAAAGCTGACAGTCTGCCGGTAAACGTCCTTTTAGACACCCCCCCTTCTGCTCGGCCTCTCCAAACCTCCTCCTGTAATTCCCATTACTGTTCGAGACCCAGTCTTCTGCATGCAACCCGTTCCCCATCGTCCCTCGCTCACAGAAACCTCGGCTGCGCTTCATTCACAATAATTATAATAACGTCTTGTGGTTCAGGTATGAGAAGAACATACCTCAGTCTAGACGTAGGAAGTTTCTTAATGGGCATTCCTGTGCTACTGCTTGGCGTATCTGCATAGCTAAAGCAAGCATATAGCATTACAGCCTTTAGGAACTATGTGACCGCATCGCTAATATCAGAGGTACTCAAAACAGCGTTTTTGTTCAATGCGCATTTTATTACATCCATCAAAGACGTGTAATGAAAGCCATGAAAATGGATTTCCTGTTTTGGAGGACTCTACAAGGAGCTACAAAACCTCTGGCCCACTAAACTCTGTTGCTGAACAACTTTAAGGGTGATCACGCAAGCACAGCAAGCCCTCTGGGATTGTGGTTTGCATATTTATTTGGGCAGGTAAATGTAATTCCATTGCTGTAACTTCACTTCACTGTACCATTTTATCACAGTATAGTCGCATTTACAGTGCAAGCTTTGAATTCAATGCAACTCAGTGCATAACATTTGACTGCGAAGATTCTCAGTTTTAGTCACATTTTCTGGTAGAGTATTCTGGTCAGATTAATGAATTTCTGTTTGTGGCCAGAGCTGTACATCTGGGAAACCAGACAACAACTGTCAAAGTAGGTATCACAACTTAGATGGACAAACCCATTTGGACAAGTGTATCTGTATCTAAAAGCCAAGGATAACATCCAAGGGCGAAGTCAAGATTTTCGTCAATGAGGAACCATCTTTGAAAGAGGGAACTTTTGATTGTCAGCTACTTACTACAATTTCACACCAAATAACATCTTTAATCTCCACCTCTGCAAGGACACCAAGTTTTGAAAAGTCAGTGTGAAGAGGTTAAATGCTTGAGACTCTATTTCACCACAAAATATGACACTTGAATGAATGAGTTTTGTCTTGAGCAACAAGGAAACACAAAGAACACTCATAAAACATGCTCAAGAGGTTCAGTGAACTCCGATGGCTTCCACAGTCTCAAGATCTCAAAAGAGTACCCTTGGAACGTGAAGAAAGGGCAGATTCACATCACAAATGTGCAGTTTGCGTGATGCTACCATGTCAATAGACTTGAATTTCTAAAGAATGTTTCCAGGGACTTGCTGAATCATGAAGAATTACAGCTGTTCTGGGGTCAAAGGGGTTTGTAAAAGTTGTACCTGATAAAGTGTGGTAAACGAGGTACCAGAAGTTGCTTAAATTACAGATACTGAAATTCAACTGAACGTGTGCTGTCTGATGTTATCACCAAAGTTTGAGTTGTCAGACAGCGAGAGCTGATGATAATCACTGATCTGGATACAGAGCATGCTGCAGCTTCTACCATTAACTTCCGGGTATGGGTCTCTTGACTCTGTATAAAAGCAGGAGACAACCTGTCTGTGGTGCATACCGAGTGTGACTGAGCTGTCAACAATGAGCATCCTTTGGCATATCACTAGTCTGCTACTGCTGGGCTCCTGCACTCCAGGTGATCACATCTAATCTACTTATGTATTTACAAAAGTTTGTTTCTCAGAATATGCTGTCGAATTGTTTAATAGAACTAAACTCTTTCTTAGGTTTCTCCATGCATGATGGTATTGTTGGCGGGAAAGTCTCCGTTCCACACAGTCGACCCTACATGGTCTACATTTATGACTCTAAATCCAATAGAGTATGTGATGGTTTTTTGGTAAGAGAGGATTTTGTGATGACAGCCGCCCACTGTAAAGAAAGGTTGGTGAAATGAATCATCATATTTTGGAATTAGAAAGGTGACTTTTGATATCCAAAGTGGCAATATCTTTGTATTGAAATATGGTAACACTTTACAATAAGGTTCATATTAGTTAACAACCTTAGTTAACATGAACTAAGAATGAACAATACTTCTTCAGCATTTGTTAATCTTAGTTAATATTAATTTCACATGCACTAATACATTATTAAAATCAAAGGTTGTACTAGTTAACATTAGTAAATGTATTAACATGAACAAACAGCTGTATTTTTATTAACTAATATTAACAAAGATGAATAAATACTGTAACACGTGTATTGCTCATTGTTAGTTCATATATTTACTAATGTTAACTAATGAACCTTATTGTAAAGTGTTACCTGAAAAATATATATTTTTAAATTTTATATCTTTTTATTTTGTTGTTGTCACCTTTAGTCATCTTAAGGTGTATTTGGGCGTCAATGACACCAACTTTTTACCTGACGGTGTAGCTGTTCATCCAATTCCACATCCACAATTCAGCAATAAACCAGGTTATGACATCATGCTTTTAAAGGTAATATATAACATTGAACCATTTATAATTGGAATCACGTCTTTGAAAAACGGCCTTTCATAACAGGAAATCTGATGTTTGCAGAATATCATTTGGCTAAATCTAATTAATTAATAAATACAAAAACTCTAATCAATACATTCTTTAAAATACAGAAAAACATAGAAAGAAATGTAGAACTTTGCACCTTGCCTTTCAGCTTAAAACCCCTGCAACTTTGAACAAAACTGTGAAGACTATCGCCTTGCCAAAAACAGAGAATCCCAAACATGCGATCTTAAAGGATTGCATGGTCTTGGGTTGGGGTTTGCAGGATTACGGTCGTGGGCCTCCATCAAGGGTCCTCAAAGAAACTAATGTAACTCTGATGGACTCTAAAAACTGTGGGACAGCCGACACTCTGTGCAGCGAGGGAACGACAGGACCAGCAGAGGTATTTCAAGTGGCATCACTTACAAACTATTATCCATGGTGTATTGTTAGTGCATTTTGGATATACTAATAATCAAATGATATCATCCACAGGGAGACTCTGGGAGTCCACTTGTTTGTGGAGATGTTGCTCATGGAATTGTATCTTATTACAAACAGGAGTCAAATGGAGAGTACTGCTCAAGATACACTGACATTTCCCAATACCTTAAATGGATTCATTCCCACATTCCACCTACTCTACAGCAACATGAAACATGGAAGGACAACCTGGATAAACTCATTTAGTTCAAAACAAGTTGTTTGATTCAATATGAGTTCAATCATCCATGTTTGGTTTTACTATTACAACATTCAGCACATCTGTAACATTAAATGTGCAATTTAAAATAAAGGCTTCACAAAAGTCTAATATGCATTTAATTGTCTGCGTTGAAAATGTATATACCAAGCATTCATGCAGTAGTTCAGTGGTTCTCAACCAGAGGGCCGAAGCCCATTACGGGGCCTCAAACTTCCAAGGCGGGCTCAAGATGGCAGGAATGAAATGGTTACCAGATAGATAAACCAGGATTAAATCCCAGAGGGTTAGTATTATGGTTACATATTTTAATTATCATTAAAACTGTATTTGCATTAAGCAAAATAAAGTATCACGCAGGCGCAGAATGTAACATAGGCTTCATTTAGTGTTAAAAATTATGGCGGAAGGCAGTGAGCCTGTCTACCATTATATGAAAATTGGGCTGAGTTATGCAAAGCTGTTCATTTGAACCAGTTGATGTTAAATAAACATTCTAAAAATAGATAGAAATTTGAAGATATTTGAATTATTTACAGTGCAGATAAAATACCTATAATTTTAACTCATCTCTTTAAAATAAAAAAATTTAAAGTCTGAGAAATGAGGTTATTTTATGACTTAGTCAATCAATACTTGATAATGTTGGTAGATAACATGTTATGCTGCAATTAATTTAAAATAATTAATTTTGTTTACCCCCAAGCTGTAAAATACTTCTGGGAGAAATTAAGTAATATTAGTTTGTAAAAATCTTTCTGGTAAAATAAGATTTAAATAGGGGTGCCTTGGGAGTCAAAACTGTAGAGAACCACTACTGTAGTTGGCCAACACTGCCACCTTGTGGTCAAAGTGTATCACTGCTAAAATAGCCTCAAGGGGAAAACCTACGCTAATAAACTTGTAAAGCAAAATACTGAACAAATTAGTGTAAACAAACTTTATTGAACTTCTTGGTCATTCTCAAGACTTTAAAATGAACACTCTTCTACTGCATCACCTTGTAACAATCAGCCTTACTGGCTGACGTTACCATTGTCACAACCACTTTCAGCAAAATACAGCACAAACTTCAATCTAGACGATCGATTGTTCGTCTCTAGAAAGTGTTTTGAAGCTTCCTTGCTTTATGGAGAGATGGGTTCATCAGCTTTCCATGAGCTCTGGGTAAGAAAATAAAAACATCTTGTCAGAAATGAAAACAAGAATAGAGAAACTAGCAAATTAATGTTACTCAAACACCCATTTCTATTCTAATAGAACATCACTGAAATTAGTAATCAAATGTGGCTTTTAAGAGCAACTGCATACCTCTCATTTTTACCATGAAAATGAATTCATTTCATCTGAAAGGTTAGCTTCCTCCGCTAGTTCTCAAATGCAACACGTCCAATGCATCAGTCTGGAAAATAAAAGCATATTTTACTATATAGTAGACGGGACAACAATTGTAAGAACCATGCACTTAAAAGTTTTTAAATAAGAAACTAGATTTACATTTCTAGATTAAACAAGCAAGAAATTCACACAAAACTAATGTTGAAAAAGGACCAGGCATTTCTATAGGGACTCCATAGTGAATCACTCAAAAGACGATGAGGCGACGCAAAGGCTACATCTCAAATTTCAAGTCTGGTTTTGACATTGGTGACAAAAAGCTGAGTCTTTAAAGTGGGTGCAGACAAAAAAACAAAAAAAATTGCAATCAGAACAGGGACTTAAAACATCTCATCTGAAGGGCGGCTTGAGGTACTTTCCACCAAACACGAGCGCACTATAAAAAGTAGTCGAGTCATGCAGCTTGTTATTTTCTTTTAAAGGGGGAAGATGTGGAACAGGATTGACTAGATTCTGCAGACGTAATAGATCACTGGTCGAGGCAACATTCGAAGAAAACATGGACAATGAGAACTGTTGTAGGATGCGTACAGGAGAGCAAAAGTTTTTACCTCACATTACAGGCCTATCTCCACAAATGACCTAGTCAAGAGAGCAGCTTTCATCTCAGGATTCTTGAGTCGGAAGGCACAACACTTCATTCTCCAAGGACATTGTTGATTTCCGAATTTGCTAGCAGAGAACTCTTGGATCCAATGAAGCATTATACAGAGCCATTGCTTGCTATACCATAACAGCAACGTTTCATCTTCATATTGGTTTGCTGAACAAGTACTAAATTTTATTTTCCTATATGAACATTTAAGATCCCAGAAGCTAAATTCCCAGCTATCCATTCCAAAACATTCATCTGGCTTGCATTGAGATTCATATCGGAGGCAAAAGAAATCAGAGCAGTTTCCAACCATTTTTTTTTTTAATGGGCTTCATGAAGCCAGATTAATACAAAAAAGAAAAAGGATTCTGAGGAGTTGATATACAGAAACAGAGCACATTTCTTTCCAAGGAGGAACAAAACCTTGACATTTAAGAGGATAAGTTCAGTCCACAGTAGAGCATACTTTTAAAAATAAATTTAGACTGTGCAAAGAGCAAAGTACCGTGGGTCATTAGTCCTAACATGAGGCTCAATGACCCGCTGAAGTGGTTTACTCTTTGGATAATGAATATTTACAAATCTTTAGCAACATCAAGGAGGTTTGCCGGAGACAACTCCAACGCAACATGCCTGCCTTGCTTCACTAAAGGAATGCATCACAAAATGGAGGTGGCAAGGAGCCATAAAGAGCACATCACAGCTTATCAAGCTTCTACTGGAGGATCGGATTAGAATATTTTCTGATGGCGAAGCTTGCCTCTTTAAAATTCAGTTTAAATGCAAATGCCCCTAGCACTTTCAGTGAGCCGATATTAAGAAATTGGTCCAAAGATATTTGAGGAAATTGGTCTTAGAAGCTATCAGGCTGTGTTGGACAGGTCAATTTTCACGCATGGTTTCAGAGACAATTTCTTAAACACATACTAAAAAGAAAAACAAAGACAATTTCAACCCCCTGTGAGCATCTATAACAATCGCAAGTAAAAAAATGGCAGATACAGGAAGCCTCACTAGGCTTGAAATTCTTATAGTAGCTGAATGCTCATGGATTTGAGGCAGCTCCTCAATGAGAGGAACATCCTGCGGATACTTGACACGGTAAAAAAGGAGTCTGTCTTTAATAGAACATTTGAACCAGAACACAAAACGTAAAGAAAAAAGTAAAAATAAAAAAAAAAGGTCTTCGAAGAGCGCATCTTTTTAAATACAGCCAGCGTAGTAGGGATGGATCTTGGAATCAGGATTTTTTTTTACTCGTGTGAAGCTGAGGACAAGAAGTAGGCAAGAGTGTAAAGGCACTGGAGCATTGTGAACATCCTTTCCAAAAAGTGAACTGACACCATGATATGATTCTTTTCGAACAAGGTCTTATTGACTATCAGAATTGACTATTCTGATCAAGTGCACAAAACCGACTTTAGTCGCTAATATTGAAAAGTGACTCTTAGGATTGTGGTCAGCAATTCCATGATAAAGCAACCAAGTTGACTCATCTCAAAAGTTGAAATGGCAGTTTTCTTTCTGCTTAGGTCTAGACATTATTCTAAGAACACAGTGGCCTGAGATCTATTGGTGCAGATTGGTGCAGTTGACTAGTAAAATTAGTAATCAATCAAGCAATACGTACCGTAGCTGTCGTAACTGTCTCTGTAGGATCCGCCAGAGCGGTCATATCCCCCCTGGCTCCTAAAACCAAAAGTAATATTTGCCATATTTAAGGGGTTCACGGTTACAAGACCAGAAAAACTGTTCCTCCTGCACAACCATTCCAACCGTAAGAGATCCCTCACCTGTTATCCCTGTACCCACTGCCGCCGCTGGAGTACCCTCCACTCCTGTTGGAGTATCCTCCTCCGCCGCCACCACCGTATGAACGGTCACCTCCACCATAGCTTCTCTCCCCTCCACCATAGCCTCTATCACTACTGCCATAACTGCGGTCTCCACCATAGCTCCTGTCGCCACCGTAGCTTCTGTCTCCACTGTATCCTCCACCACCTGTTTAACAAAGAAAAAAAATTTGCATACAAAGTCAACATGACGTGAGCAAGAAAGACATTCAAGATGGTGGACCATTAGCTTTGTCATGATAATTACATGGCGTCAACACCCCTTCAAATGCAAATGTGGCCATCTGGTAGCAAAGGTATGCAAGTCTAACACCAACCTCTTCCTCTGCCACCCCTGAAGAATCCCCTGCCACCTCCAGAACCGCCTCTGAATCCACCAGACCGTCCACCAGATTTGCCGGCTTCATCAACACGAATCATGCGGCCATCAACAGACTGCAAGAAAGATGCATCTTATGGTTAATGCATTTTAGGTTCCAGCTCATTTAACGAATTTCATGGCACTTATTACTTGGTCTTTAAGGGATAGGTCACCCTAAATTTATAGTGTCATAATTTACTCAAGTTGTTTCAAACCTGCATGACTTTTCTGCTGAACACAAATGATATTTTGAAGAATGTTGGTAACCGCAGACAGTTGAGGGTAGCCATCGACTTCCATAGCATAAAAAAAATACTATGCAAGTCAATGGCTACCATTAACTATTCGGTTAACAGATTTATTTAATGTTCAGAAGAAATGGGTTTGGAACAACTTGAGGGTAATACTAATTTTCATTTAGGGTGAACTACAATTTTAATGTTAAATAGACTGAAATTAGCAGACAACAAAATGGCCACCATTAAAATATTAAAGTTTAGAAACACTTAACATTTGGCTACTATTCAGGTTTAGTCGTTAATGGCATTAAACTCCTCACCTTTCCATTCATTGCAGCCATGGCATCCTTTGCATCCTCTGGATTTTCAAACGTAACAAAGCCGAAGCCCCTGGAACGATCGGTCTCACGGTCCCTGATGACATCAACTAAAACAAACAAAAGCAGCGCGTAATCATGAATAAAGCTATAACGGGGATTTTAAAAACACAAAACTAAATTAAATTTAAGTCAACACAAACCTTTGGCAATGGTTCCATATTTGGAGAAAGCCTCCTCCAAAGACTGTTCCGTGGTATCATAACTCAGACCACCAATGAAGAGCTTTCCCTCGTCAGACATGATTAATCTGCAGAAAAATAGATTTTTTTTACAATATTACCACGCAAAAACAATTAAAAACATGAAAAAATAAAAAAAGGCCCAAACGGAAGTAAAATGGAAGCAAATTCGTCGAGTTGCTCAAGCGCATCGTGTTCAAAGTGCGCAACAAGGAAGCGCCATTTTCTACCCATCCCCTCCTCTTCCTCACAGCGTGCTGCAGCCATTTTGCCACAAAGAAATGCTTAATCTTTCAAACCCGTTTGAACTCTTATAGTTTCAGATTTTCGACTAAATACATTTGTAAAGCCGAAATGAAAATAACCATTCAATATTAGACGCGCTAGCTTTGAAAAAAGTAGGTCAGTGTAACTAGGTCACGACGAAGAGCTTTTGAGCTACAACATGAACAAAGAAAGCCATCTAATCCGACGGACCCAAAACGATTTATATACCGAATGTGAGACATTAGAATTAAAAACAGCAATAACAACAAAAAATACTTTAAAAAATATTTGTAAAGACTCGGAATACGCAAAAACCGTGTATATACGACAAATGACCCAGAATTACAAATTAAACATCAATATAAAGCAACAACAGGATATAACACTTCATTTCAACATAGAAAGAACGTTTGGTGAAGAAAAAAGAAGAAGCTGTATTCCTTACCTCACAGTTTTTCTCGAACACACAGGAAGGTTGCAGAACGCGAAGCCGACTGCGGCAGAATGAGACCGGGCACAGAAAATGGCGCCAGTTTAAATGCTTCACGTGACTGCAGATCACTGGGGGCGTGTCAAATCTCGTCGCGTCACAGGTCACATGAATAAAGAATACCTTTTGTCACCCTTACGACTAAAATATATGACTTGATCTCAAAGAGAGATTTTATATAATCTTATGTAAATGTCTTAAATTTATCCATACCATATTATAAGCAAAATGAACAATTGTATTGTTGTTTAAAAACGTTTTGCAATAAAAAAAAAAAAAAAAAAAAAAAAAAACCTGAATTTGGATGTAGGCTATATGCCACATTGCAATGCTCGTTTATTCTATAGGCTACTGATATGATGTGTTTACTATAATTTGAACTAGTAGCCTAGAATCTGTTTAAATATAGCATTGTATGATCAAAAATCTTGGTAGGCCATAGTTACAGACAAACAACCCTAATGAAAGAACCTTAACGAATCAACCAATGCCACTTCTTTGTGATAAAATGCAATTTCATTAACTGATATGGAACAATCTGTGGTTATAATGATAGGCTATTTTTTTTTCAATAGGGCTATGGTAACATTAGAGGTTGATTATATCAAAAAGAGCTGGGAACATATCTTCTAATTCAATAGTGTTTGCATTGTTTGCAAGAATCACGACACACATAATAAATAAAATGGATTATCTTTCAAGGCTGAATGAATCCACTCTACTTTTCCTTTATAGGCTTAACAATGACTTTGGTTCTCAATAATATAGCATATTATTTGCCACAAAAAGTTGATTTATTCTGAAACCTGCTTATAATTCATGTTACCTTTCGAGGATACAATTAGACATGCGATTATAATTGTATAGGCTTCTGATGAACTGACTGCAACTTCTTTTAAATCTTTATTGAACTCAAACCCCATACTTTAGGTTCACATGCAGATTTGCTAAAATGTCTTGAAATCCTGCTTTAGTGTAATAAGGATTCCTAAACGTAAAATGAATGTAAAATGTTTAAAAGGCTGCTGTTTCTTGATTTAAAAAATACAAAAGGCTGAAAAACACGATTAACGTTTTATTGAGAAGTAAAATGGTTTAACTAGGCTAATTCTGGCCTCTTTTTTAATTTAATACAATACAATAAGATCTATGCAGGTCTAAAAGTATTTAACTTAGAATAGTACTCAAGCACTAAAAACAATATTTTACCTTTGCATTCAGCAACGCTTGTGCAAATAAGATACTGGTCTTGGTATCACTTGTTAATGGTTCCTCAAAGAATATCACTTGCTTTCAGTAGTACTCAGTACATTAGCACAACAGTGCTATCACCATATGTTCCTCTTTAGCATAGTGAACAATGCGGCAGACTGAGGCCCCCTGCAGGGCAACGATGACCCCACCCAGAAACAGTTGGGTGCAGATTGGCAGAATGATTGTGAAGTGAAGTGTTGCTATCTCTTTCGGCAGGACAATGAAAATGAAATAGTTCTGCATGTGCTAATGTGTGACAATCAAGTAGCTAGCCTACAACAGAATGTGCTGGCTAAAGAATAGTCAAAACGCATTCTTACTTTTTTGTTCGCAAAATTATTAATATGATTTTTTTTTATTTTCATGTGGAATTGAGCTACTTTTTTTAAAGCCCTCCCATGGAACTCGTTTTGTACAGCCCGGAGACTCTTTATTTTTATTTTTTATTTTACCAGGGGACCCCCTGCCCCCCAACTAGGATTGCCATCTAGTGTGGCAGAATAATGGACACCCATTCACGGCCCCCCTTTCTCCAAGAGAAAAGTTGGAGTCTTTACAGTTTATAATTTATTTCAAACATCTATTTTTCATACAATTCTACAAATTTAAAGTGTGCCACTTCATCTAATGTGTTGTTTCTGATTTTGAGGATATATTTTGTCCATTTTCTAAGCGGGGTCAGACAAAATTCATTTGATTCTAATCATAATGACATTATTGAAAAACAGATTTTTTTTTCCAGTACAAAAAAATGCTAAACTTTGACAAAAAAAAATATTATTTTATTGTTATAATTGTGATTTCATATAAAAAACTTGTGAAAAGATGTCTTTTAGTTTGTCAAATAGCAAATAGTGGAGCTCTGCAGCTATCTACTGGTTCAAATGATAATTTTTTACTTTTAAAACACCGTTTTCCAAAAGGTGGGCAAAATCTTACACTAAACCATGTCAAATTATCCATGTTATCCCCATGAATGAAATTTAGAAATGTGTGTCTTTTATAAAGTGAATTTTACATAAAAAACTGTTTTTGTTATATATTTACAGTATTTATATAAACTTGTGGGAGTAAATGTGGAGTAAAAACATTAATAAACTGAGTAAAATTACAAAATTACATTTTGTTGCCTGGAGACCCCAAACCACACAGGTATGACTTTCCCCCCCATACTAATATAAAAAAAAAACCATATCATTCAAATTATTATTATTATTGTTATTTTTATTTGTAGATCTAGAAAGTTTTGACAACTGTACAGAGTCTCATGCCATTTGGACAAAGATAGGCCTATATATAATTTTTTTTATTTCAGTAAAAGTCATTTGAGCGCCAGCACTCAAGGGATTAAAAAACCGCGCAGGTTTACCGCGCATGTTCACGAGACTCCGTCGCTATGGAAACAAAACCGCTAAAATGCATTCACGCGAAAATTAGCTTAAATCCACTAGGCAACTTATTGTGAAATTGATTTCTTTATATTTGCTATTTGCAATTAACACTGCAAAATCCTTATGTTTTTATTCAACTATGTGTGGGCCTATGCAAAATACTGGACAAATCGCGTCCCGTGACTCCCGTCCCGTTTTGGTTTGGTTTGATACGGGACGCATAATTTTACCTGTAGGGTAAAATATCGCAAACATACAGTGAAGTACAACAATAATAAAACACACCCATGTTGGTTGTATCAGGTTTCTCGTGGTCATGGAAAAATTGCAAATCAGCATTTGTGGTAGGCCTACCCTACACACACGCAAAATGCACAGCACCTTATCTGCTCATGCAAGAACGTCAAGAAGCTAAAAATAACTTCTCTCAGAATTGTGCAGTGACCTGGATAAATATGTTCCTTCATCTATAAGGCAAGAGAAAGCAAGCTAGAGCAAGGGTGAACAGCTGAGTTATAAATATCGTAGCCTTGGGACCTTGAGAACTGTCCTCCGCTTCAAACACCCACGCATGCGCTTCCTGCACCTTACCACAACTTTCCATTTCTCGAACAAACCCTTCCCCAGCCACTCAGCACGGTCAATATATCATGATATGACATGGTTACATACAGTACATAAAACAATAATAACATGTAGCTTACTAATCACACACACACACACACACACACACACACACACACACACACACACACACACACACACACACACACACACACACACACACACACACAGATAAAAACCTCATGCATTGTATTACAATGCATGCAGATACAGGGCCGCCATCGCAGATATCAGAAATGTGTTGTTCCATTTAACTATTTGACCAGTGGAGGGCAGTAATTGCATGTCTGATCTCGTGCCTCTTATCAAGCAAGCTTAGATCAGCCGGTTGACAGTATATCTCTAGATAGCTATATATGGAACAGAAGAGATGTATTTACTGTATATATGTCTAATATATACCTGCCTATATGCAACATATATATTGTTTGTTGACGTATAGGCTATACATCTATGTTACACACACACACACACACACACACGCGCGCGCGCGCTCTACCATATAGTCAATATAGACAGTCAGCATGCTGATCAAGCTAGCCTGTATATTTAGTATTATATATGTTTACACATACATATACACTAACACTATATATAGCCTATATATATCCTATCTATGACATATGAATTCCTTACACGATGTTATATATTGACTGTACTGGTAAGATTTTGTCTGACATTTGTGTAAGCACACATTTTGCAGCTTGTAAGGCATGAGCTCATGTTTTGTTTACAAGCTTACTGTGGGGGTGGATTGACGGTGGTTACTGCCTTTGTTGGTTGCACAGCAAGACCATGGCGTGCTAGCGTATGAACACAAGCATATATCTTCATTCACATTGAAAAGTTGGGTTACATAACATTCTGAGAATGAAATTTATGAGCATTTCCGAGCTTCACACTCCTGGCACCGACTTACATTTTACATCCTCAAAATCATTAAATCACAAGTGATTGCTGCTATTGTGCCATTTCTGGGAAAAAGCGAGGGCAATGCAACTTTTACAGCAGGTTCATTGCACAGATTTATCAGTGTTGGTGGAGGATGACTCATAGCTCTGTTAGGTGAGGCTATATTTCAAACAGGACATTTTGATACTGTCAAGTTTATGCCCTGAACGACACCTGCAAAAGAAAAAAAAACATAATTCTCACACATTATTATTGGATGCGTATGACTCATGCAATGTGTGCTTGTATATATTCAGACAAACACCTATGACTCACCACTTGTTTTCAGTCTATATGTTCTATAAAAGCCGTTAAAGTCCTCCCTTCTTGCTGTCAGCAGCATATGTTGTGTTTTGGATGCTGGTGAACTGGTGAGTTCCCTTATATAGTTCATATATACACACACACACACACACACATATATATATATATATATATATATATATATATATATAATATAAACACAAACTTTTATGTTAGATGTGATATATCTGTGTGTATATTTATATGCTACCACAATAGTCCCAAACAATCCAGATCCAGGTTTATTGTATCGATACAACCTCATATCTAGCATTGTAAAAGCTGATGGTATTACTTTAAAGAAGTGACCTTGTTTCACATTCAGACGATTGCTTAATCATGATATAACCACCTTCTCTTTGATAAGTTGTTGAATGGAAGCTATTAGTAATCATATCCGCCTCAGCAAAATGTCCTTGATGGACAATGCCTTGATAGGGCATATTTGTCCATGATTACTCTCTTGTGCAGGTGTAACGCAGAAGTTGTGCGTCAGTCTCGCAGCCAAGCTCTAAATATCCTGTCATCAATGGAGAGGACAAGCTGTTTCCCTGTCCAGCTGAACATCACATCTACCCGATTCCCCTACCCGGCTACGAGAGACCTTTTCTAGCACCACCGAAGAGAAGGACATGCTGGCCTGTTGTCATAGCAACTGATCAAACCTGCCTATTCACACCAAGGCCGATAACTATAATGATAACTATGAAGTTTTGATAATCGTTTTAGGAAACCATACGCCACAGAGGAACAATGTCGTTCAAATCACTTTCAGGACGAATATATATACATGAAACGATAAAAACATTGCTGGCCAATCAGAGTCCACCCGACTTTAAAGAGCGCAAGCATTTAAAGCTGCAGAAGATAAGTGCGGCGCATGCTTATTATAAAAAGTTGGTGTGGACACTAAGTCATTGGCTGCGTCCCAAATTATAATCTCTTATAGGTACTTATTTTGAATATAAGTAATTACTCCACGACCGCTAAAAAAGTACGTTCTATGCATGTGTGTAGTATGAATGTAGTCTGGACGTACTACATTTGCCATGTTGTCATTATCATGTGACCTATCAGTGTCAGTGTCACTGACATTCATAAATCCTCTCCCGTGGCATCATGGGATAGTAAAGCGCCCCATTGTTTGCACACTTCAGAATCTCGCCGGAAGTAGTAGGTCACGGGTACTTTTCGCCTACTCTTTTATGAGTACTGTGAATTCGGACATACTTCTTTTGTAACATACTGTTTTTCGCCAACTATATAGTAGGGAAGTATGTGATTTTGGCTGCAGCCAGAGCTCTTGGTGTGAACCATAGATATGTATACGTAGATTTCACATTCGACTGCTCAAGACACGTCGGTGCGCCCGCCATCTTGGAACGATCAGTGTGTCGTCACTCACAGTAAGAATCAATGATGTCCCCACAACATTGCATAGCTTCTGCTTGTGAAACTGCCGAGAATTAAATTCCTGATGAACTGGGATTGTCGAAGCTTAGTGATGGTGACGTTGAGGTCGAGCGACCATGGTGTAGTTCGTTTATAGCCTATACCTTTAGCTTTTTATTTCTGGCAACTGCATTTAGGCTTCAAGATTCATAAAAGTTGTGTTCATCTGTGATAATTATCTTGATGGACAAAACGTGCAAGTATCATAAACTTTTGTTGATCACAGAGTTTGTTTTTTTGTGATAGGTAATCCAAAAGCCTATGGGGGTTTTCTGAGGGAACCAATTTGATGCTAACTGCCGGTTGGCCTACAAAGTGACGTCATACCTGCACCACTCTATTGTGTTAGTTTAGCAAAATCATCTGCTGAAGTCTATATATAGAGTTTTGACTGTTCCAAAATGGCGGCTAATGTGGAATCTATGTTTTTCTATGGTGTAAACGGGCCTTACCCCAAATGAGGCACTTGGAATACGATATGTACTAGGACATAAACTAAAGGAGAACATGTCATCCTTAATAAGAATACACTCTGAAAAGAAGGTTGTTGGCTTGTTGTGAGCTGTCGCTGAGGTGAGACCTGGGAAAGAGGCAGCTGCTGTGTCTTTCTGTATCCTGGGCCGTACACAAACAACGCTCGTTGCCGTGGGGGTGTACCGACACTTGGTGATTGACGCACTTCTACTCCACCCTCCTTCCGCAGTCTCTAAAGGCTGTTACGCGAATCCCACAGGTCTCCATTCATACAAGGTGAGCGCGCGGCTGACAGGACATGCCGCTGCCTTGGCAACCAACAGACATTGTGCGTTGTCATCGTACATGAGGAATAATGATGGCTGTGACTGGAATTACAAACTTCCCAAATCATTATTTACCAAAAAAAACTGTGTAAAAACAAATATGAAACAATAGAGGGAAAGATAAACAATAGAGAGACAGATTAAACATTTGGAATCCCTTGTCAAACACAATTTGCTTTGAGCGAATCGAAGCATATGTACAGTGCATGACTGACAGATGCTGATGGAAAATCAACTTTGCCCATCAGCTATAGTGCATTGCTTATTATAATTTTGTTTGTGCTCTCTGCCTTCCTGCAGGTTGTAAGACTAATTAGACTTTTACGAGCCAATTATACACTAGCTGGTGCCAATGAAACATTACTGTTTTCTTGTCTGCCCTCCTCTCTCTCAGCGCTCAGAGAGTTGCTGATCATCACGTTGATGGACGCGATATTAATCAAGTATTTACCGAAAGGCTTTCAAGATGTGTGCGCCACAGAGAATGATAATATGATGAAAGCTGCTTTGATGTCAGGAGATGGTTGATAATTTACCTGGGGGTGGAGAAAAGAAAACATTAAAATCCTGACAGAGAGGTTTAAAGATTCACCCCCCCCCATTCTCATTACCGTAATTGTATTCTCATTACCGTAATGCAACAAAAATATGTCATTCTCATTACTGTAATGCGAATAATAATAATAGGCTGCTTAATAGTAAAGTATTTATAAATTAGTAGCCTATTTGTTAATCAAAAAATGACCATTGTGGTAATGATAATGAGATGATTTATACAATAAATAAATAAATAAATAAAACTATTTCATTGTTATTACCATAATGCACATACAAATATTACCGGTATTAGTTAAATTATGAAGTACTCATAAATCATGTTAGTATTTGTTAATCTCATTATCATTACTGTAATGCAAAGAAAAATATATTGCTTAAATTGTAAAGTATTTACAAATCATGTTAGTATTTGTTAAACTCATTACCGTAATGCAAAGAAAAATCTCATTCTCGATTTCTCATTAACATAATGCACATAATAATAATACATTACTTAAATTGTATTGTAATGTCATTACCATAATAAAAATAAAAATAATATATCGTTATATAAATGCATGTGTTCATAAATAATAAAATCTTTGTATTAAAGCCTTTTTACTGTAATACAGCAAAAAAAAAAATACTATAAACCATGAACTCATTATGGTAATGAGAATTGGAGGGGTAATTGGAGGCGGCGAATACACAAACCTGCCAGACATAGCCAGGTGAGCGTGAACGCGCATGACGTCACGCCCAGTCGATTCCGTCCCGAATCCCTCTTATTTATTTTACTGTACAGGATTATAGAGGCAATCGCAGAGATCATAGAAGGGCTCATTCAGCCCATCAGGCAATTGTTTAAGCATGTATGGGTTAGAAAAACGGGTATTTTTAACATGAAAAGTTGCTTAATGCACCTTTAATTGTCATGAAATGTCACAAAGCAACAAAGATTAGTGGTCCAAAAAAATTGCCCCGTTTTTTGGGTTAATGAAAAATATTTCCTATTTTTTTTCCTTTTCACGGTGACATTTTGCTATGAAATGTCACCATGACCTGGTTTTGTGTTTGTGTGAGATTCGCACTTGCATCGTCATTCAGACAAACACACAAATATGCAATTATCTCTTCAAGCAGTTACACAGTGTTTACTACATAACACACCTGACTCGCTGACCATGTTTGGCAAACGGCATGAACAAAGACATCATTGTGCAACAGTCCTCTGGAAATGCATTCAAGACATTATGAGTTATTAATAGACCCGTCCTGATTTGATCCAACACCTTTTCTATTTTCCTAATTTAGATAATTAGGCTGTGTGAGTCACAATGTTTCAGTCCTGTCCCTTTGGATGAGCTGTCTGAGTGAAGAGGCATGTAGAGGTGTGTGTATGTGTGTGTGCGCATGTATCATATCTGTGTGGGCTCTAATGTGTGAGCTGGGGGAGAGAAAATGGTGTAAAATGAACAACCGCAAACAAGCCAAAAACGCAAAAAGCTTTTTATTAGTAGAGCTCGGCGGATCAAGTGCATTACGTACATGTGTATTTCTTGTACATGTGTGAGTCCACGGCCAAACAAACGTGTGTGTATTGCGCCAGCCCACGTGGGTGTGTGCTGTTTTAGTAGGAGCTGAATCGATAACCTGAGGGCAGGGAGTGGAGACGCACAAGGAAATGCAATTCTCTGGTCGCCCACCTCTTCCTGTCCCGCCCCCTCACCAGCAGCCCACAGACCAGCTCGGCCTCGAAAAAACCTGTTTGATTGGGGAGAGGACATGAAACCTAACAAACATGCGATGAGATGGAGGGGTGCAAAGTAGCCGTAAATAAAGAAGGTTTGATGGGAAACGCTGGGTGACACACACACATACACACTGACACCTTGGTACAACAACACCGCCTTGTTTGCTAACCCTCCTTAATTGCTTAACAAACCAGAATTCATTTCGGCTTCTGATTCACTGCCATTGTTCGGCGCACAATAAGATAATGCACTTGAGTCAGCACCCTGAGCCCGTGCCAAACGTCTGCCGTGAATTTCATTTGCGCAACATGTGAGTTCTGCATGTTTGACCTGATATAGTACTCAGAACAATACATATTTGTGGAAGGAACTCGTTTGAGCAAATCACTATGTCAGAGGTTCTGAACACCGTGGGTCTCGGTGCAAAAACGAAACTAATGCAAATGCAACTAATCATAAAATTGTGCAAGATTTAACTTGAAATGCCAGCTATATTCGTTGCTGTTGGTGTGAAATCAACATCAAAATGGTGATGTATTTTTACTAATATATATATATATATATATATATATGTTTATATATTTGGTATTTATCTAGCCGGAGATCCCACATGAACAGGTTGTGTGACATGCCCTCATAATCAAAAACCATATAATGCTAAGTAAAATAGAATATGAACCCACATTAAGTATAGGCTCAGGTGTAAATCAAACCTTGAATTTATGCATTTTCAAATTTTTAGCCTACATCATGTTAATAATAATAATAATATATAAAAAATAATGATATATATATATATATATATATATATACACACACACCATTATGATGAAAATAGCTAAACATTTATTATTTGACAACAGAAATGACAATAGAAATTAACCGACCAACAGTGATGCAAACTACTTGGCTTTTATGTCACATTTTGTGTTTTTAATTGGAAACGTAGGCTAACATTTTCGTGTTATTATTAATTGAATGTGACAAGAAACATTAATTTTACGGTTATGGTGAGGGAATGTGTGCAAAATAATCTTTTTAATAATTTTTGCATTTGCAAATAGTTCAAATAGATTACAATCAATTCTAGTGCTTTATCCCCTTAAATCTTTCTTTAAATAAAATGACCATACTTTGGTTTGGTCAACCCATTGTTCAAGATATGGTTACGGCCTTGATTTAATATATTCATCAACGCATGATACTGTACTTTGTGTTAGAGCACGAAAGTGCTGTAAAGACATTGCAGTGGCATAAACACACCAATAGGGGTCTCCCACTGATCAGCTCACCTCTAGGGCAAGAGGAAAGGATGACGGGCTCTTGGATAGAGTAGCTGATCTTAGCGGAGGACAGCTGTCTAAGGCACGTTTCCTCTCCCCCACTCCCGTGGTCGGGCCTTCACTCCACCTCGGGTACCTTGCACGGCATCCCTCTTTCGTGGAAAGGCCGAGCAGCTGCCCTCCCCCCTCAACCCCCTTCACCGTGTGTTAGTCATTCCTTCATCACACATGCCCATTCAACCTTCCACCCACAAAGGAATGCTCGGAGAGGGGGGACCGGGAAAACCGAGCAAAAATGCTGGAAGAAACTCACGATACAACAAAAATAAAGATGGGACCAGAAAGGAGGGGGAAAAAGAAGAGGGGAAAGGGAGTTTGAAGTCATGGAACAAGCGCTAGATCCCCATTCTGTGCCTCATCCAGCACTCAAGCTTGTTTTGTCATGCGCTGAAACGGACCCTCAGGTCATGCTGCATGCCTTCACAGCGCACACACATGGGCTTTTGTCTGCAGATGGAAAACAGCATCAGGGCTCTCACTATCTGCAAGGAGAGTTCATTGTGAACAATATATGTTCTCGAAGGCCAAGCGATATGTGCATTCAGAACATTCCTTTGATGTCAAGTGAGCCGTGAATCATTTCAAAACCAAGTATTGTATTACGCCTCAACTGAACGTTTCACCTTGATCAAACTTCCTTAACAGAAAATGCTTGGTTTAGTTTTAGTTTGGGATGATAATTCACAATCATAAAAAGCACTTTAAAAATACACATGTTCTTCATTGTCACTTATTGAGGTGCAGCATTTGAAAGTTGTACTAAATAAGGGTTACTGAAACATTTTCAAACCCTCAAATTGTTCATGGACCCTGAATAACATTCACCTAAAGCATTGCAAATGACAAACAAAGCTGTCTACCCACACTGTCAAGCAAATATGCAAAGCTTTTGTATTTAAAATAACAACATTTTGTTGCATTTTCTTTTGTTTGTTGTTCATTCACTCCCTACCTACACAATATTGTCACTTACCCTTCTTCTTTTTTTAAAATTGGAACTAAATGTTGTCATGTTGTGATTCGTCTCGGGATTGGTCTGGCTCAAGGCTGAAAACTCTACAATGAACAATTTTTTAAATGTCTAGAAGAAAATAAATCGGAGATACTTTGCAGAAAAAGAGCCATTGTTTTACAGTGAGATTTAAGCACTCTGCATCCTTACACATGCAAAAATGAGATTAAGATTTCGGAATATTTGAATATTTTTCGTGCTCCACTGGGAGTTTTCAAGCATAAACCTCACTAAATATTACTTTCACACAGTAATTTCTTGCAGCCTTATTATCGTCTTCATTGACATGCAGTACAACCTTAAAGCTCAAGGATCTCTGGGAATGTCTGTAATAATTTGTGTCCAGCTGGCGCTGGGTGTGAATGATTTTCCATTAAGAAATACTAAGGAATGGCCATATTTGGTATGCAATGCTGGTGATTTGCAAATGGGAATCACACACACATACACACACACACTTAACTAACCATCACACAGTATGAGGTATAGGGTTCGGCTCTATTTGTAGGAGTCGTTTGAACTCAGTCCACACAAGCCAGGGCAGGTGGTGTTGACAGAGGACATAATGACCCCTCTTTAGGCACAGGTGGCCTGGAGCAAGGCCTCTCCTCTCTGAGGTATCCTACGAAATAGAGGTGGAACACGCAAGCATTGCTATTTCAAGCGAGGTACTGACCACTCTAGGACGTTCCATACTGCCAGTAATCCAGTCAGTGGGAAGGGTAGCCCACCAAATTTTTGTCCCCACATTCCAGCTTGTGAGTAACATGTAATTTAGCCCTATAAGTCAGCAATGAGCATTCAACCAAAACATTTCAGTCATTATTTACTCACAATCTTGTCATTCCAAAGTCCCACCCCACATTTGTTCTTTTTCGAGAAGTCAATTTACTCAGATATACGTCACAATATCGAGAAGAAAAGACTATCGCAACTTCACGCCAACTTTAAAGGAATCTTTAAAAAAACAGCTGTTCATTGTGTCACTGCACTTACATAACATAACATTGAACTCTGCTAAACTCTAACCGTCTCTGTCACTTATCTGTCTACAAATTGCTAGCTGTCATTAAAAATGACTTATTTTTATTGTCTTATGCAAATCGTTGTCAGTGTTAACGCCTCTTAATGGGAAAGAGTCATATTAAAGAACCTTTAGCATTTAGCATATTTAGCATAAGACATATGTTCCACAGTTGAAGGAAGGTATATTTGAAATATACAAAGGGATTTAGAAGTCTGAGTCCACATTGAAAATCTGGAATTCAAAATATAATTGGAAATAAACAACATTTTAGGTTTTTATAAAATACTCTAATAAAGGAACATTATAAAAATAAGATTCTGCAATATAAGGGACTTATCAAATAATCAGCAACAAATACCAAGTCATTCTCAAATTCATATTCATTTTTAACTTGTAACTCAACTGTTGTGAAATAAAAATAGTGTTAAATGAGAAAAAGGCTAAATGAACTTTGCACTGTTACTATGATAATATGTGTTAATTTGGTTAAGTGCACTATATCGGAGTAAGTGTAAGTTCACTGTCTTCGGTACCCTTATCTTCCTCCTTCCCTCTGCCAAGTTGGATTTTTACGGCTGCTTTAATACGACATAACGATGAGTCAAAGCTAAGCTGGCAAAACACACGCTGAGCCCTTGATTAACATCAAGCACATAAATCCATGTTTCGAGAGAGCCTATATTTCCCACTCACTTCATGCCTACTCAAACCGAAAGTGCCTTTAAGGACTGTGCGCGTCTCTTTGGCGGAGGCCGGACGCCTCAGCCAGACGCTGGCTTTCGAAAAACAGGCGACGCCGGTTAACGAGGGGAGAGAGAGGGAGAAGCGCTCCGTTTAGAGTGGAGAGCGCTGGGTGTAGGCGGGATGGTGGTGCATGGGTGTTTCTGTGCAAAGGGCAACGTCTGTGCAGAGCCGATTCAGCGGCCCTGAGCCTTGTCACCTTTGAGCCGGACGCTCACTGTGGCTGCCTCCCACTCCCCATTCGCAACCCCCCTGTTTTCACACTCCAACTCGGGCAATGAATGTGTGTGTCTGTACTTAACCGCCCCCAGAGAGGCTGCTGGAATCAGAATGCATGTCTGGCTGGGCGAGAGAAAACTGAACGTCTGATTGAAATCGAGTCGCTTTACAATTGCTGTAATTGTTAGTGCATTTGTGCTTTAGGCTGCTTGCACACACTAGACTTGGTTGGTTTTTAAACACTTTAAGCAAACACCCAAGGTTCGGTTAATGTGAACTCCAATTCGGTTTGCAAATGGTGTGAAAGAAAGAAAGAATGTCAACTGCTCTTCAGTGTAAAGTTTTGGTGGACAAAAGGTACAAATACTGTCTTCAATACCTAGTCTAACAGCGATATTCATGCTATGGAGGTTTGGAGATCTGCGGGGGCAGAGGGAGTGAGGCGAAAGTAAACGCTTGTTCGGACCAACCAATTGAACCAAGTGTGAAACTCACGTGTATAGAGCGTGTGGTTACACACTTGAGAAGGTCATGGTGTGGTTTCTGCATATTTAAAGGTGGCCCAATGACCTTCTAATATATAGTTTTTGGTTTCCAAATCAGTGTTCCTTACAAATAATACCCCAATGGCAGTTTTTAAAGAAACAGGTTTGGAAGACATTGCACAATGGGAAGCAACCAGAGGCCGGGAGCAGTTAGAACTCTATGACCCTTTTTTTTCCGAAGTGTGAATTATGCAACAGGTCTGCAGACAATGACATTTGAATGTGCTGACTGTCTAGGAGGCAGCACGCATGTGTATGTGATGGAAAAAGATGACCTTCTCGATAGGGGCACTGCTAATGCATGTTCTGCACTCCTGCTAGCTGCCAAAACGTGCCTATTTAAGCATTTTAATTAGTCACAAATGTTTTAAAAGCTAAAACCCTGCTCTTTTGAAAGTCTGTTATCACTCAAAACTTCACAAAAAATAACCAATGGTGCTCTGAACGACTTGCCATGAACGAACAATAAGAAGGAATAAAGCGAGCTCCAAAATGTCATTTCACAAAGGCTGCTATTGTGTTGTGTGCTTATAAAGTCAAAGTGTCCTTTCTATCTTTAACTCCCTGACTTTAATTTGCAAATCTGAAACCTTAAATGGCAAAATTGCAGTAAAAAGGAATTTTTGCATGCTTGAATGTCATTCTCGAGCTTGGTGAGTGCGCATTTCCAGTAGGACGTCCGTGTAAACACGGCACGTCAGTGTGGAAGAATGTAGGGGGTGCACGAGGCCCTGGGGACGAGGCCAGGGGGCAAAGGAGTAGGAGGAAGTCTGTCAAACAGAAGAGGGGGTGTAGTGCCTGTGGGCAGAAAAAGAGAGAGTGAATGGGGAGGAACGCGGAGGAGTGAAGAGGTAGCCTCGAAAGAAAGAAAAAAAACGCGAGGAAGAAAAGATTCCAAGTGAAGGTTGAGGAAGAGGCCCTAAACTTCAAACGCCAGGAGAGGTATATGGCCGCTTTAATTATTTAGTTTCTGTGGCCTGCTGAAAACAATTAAAGGAGACCTTCAGCAAATCCCAGGTCAGGCCTTGTGTTGCCCATGATGGATAAGGTATTTTCATCAAGCACAACATGTTCCCGGATCAAAATCTCTGTTGATCCTGGAACAACATTCCAAATCAAACAATCAGATTTAAAGCCACAATATGTAATTTTTTCGCCGCTAAGGGTCGCTAACCTCTTACAATAACAAAGGCGTAGGTTGATGACGCATAAGCGGAATTATGGAACTTGTCATCATGCCGATTGATATAATAATGTTTATGGATGAGTGAATACATTGATGTTTTAAACATGACTGTGGTATGAAGCAGGTCGCGATTGCTAATGAGAGACAGATATCAGCGCCACACGCAAGTCCCGCAGATATAAAGGAATAAGGACATTTCATTCTACCGAACTACGCGCAAGTGCTGTATTACTACTCACACAGGTCAGTTTATTAGACGAATGAAACTTGTGAGGTAACGCAGCGCTGTTTCACTTGGTCTACACTATCACACTAAACTGCATTTGAGTGTGTTGAAAGCTATATTATAGAAATATAAATAAAATTCTTACATATTGTACCTTTAATGGACAAGTTTACGGTTTATGTCAAGTTTTATTCACCTATAATTTCCCTATGATTTTAGGGGTAAGTTATGGATATTGTTATGTTTTGGAGTAGGGATAGGGTTAGGACTAACTTTTCAGACAGGAATGTATTTTGTTGATCCAGGAACATATTCTACTTGGCAATATCATGGATGCAGGAGCCTGGGAAATGTAGGCCAACATCCAGCAAAAGAACATGACCTTTTGCATGAAACTGCCTGTTGGTCCATTCCAAATGCAGTGGTTTAGCGTCAGACCATACGGACAAAATAGTTAGATCTTCATGGGAAGGTTTGTTAGGATCATGAACTTTGGCAGTCAAGATTCTGTGCCAATATTTTAATATGAAGGCCACTCAGTTCCTGTGGAGCAACTAGAAGCCAGAGTATTCCTCAGTTTAGAAACAAATGCTTGGCGTATACATACAGCTGAAAAAATAGACTTTAAAGGATACTTTTTTGATAGGTGCTCGACATGTGAACTAGAAAATTTGGTCATTGTCCAGTGTCTGTGCTATTTCTCTCCAGAAGTTATGGACAATAAAATGTCTTTGTAACTTGTTTAACTCTTTAACTGCTATTTACGGTATTTTCCACCAATCCATGTTTTCACTGTTATACGGTAGGGGGCGCTAGTACGTATCTTCTGAAAGAGAACAGAATCTCCAGATCAAAACACAGGCGAAGGAGAAGCAGAAACAAGCGGTAGGCCCTGTCCCAAATTGCACACTACATGTGCACTTTCGGTCTTGTGGACTTACAATGGCTGCCGCGTGCGCGTGTCCGTTAAGTCCGTGAGACCGCAGTGTGTCCCATTTGTCATTTGTAGATCTCAGAAGGATGCTCGCGAGCGCCCCATGTGGTTGATTTGCGCCCTTGATGCGCACTTTTGCAGAGCCCGCAGCAGACTTCTTCCCGACAGTCAAAGCAGCATTACGTCACGAAAGTGCGGACTCAGAGGAAGACCGCGAGTGCTTAGGGTTCCATTTGGGACAGGGCCATAGAAGCATCATGCACATTGTAGTCTTTGACAAAAACACGATTTTCTCAGCTTTTTGTTCAAAATGTTTCTTTTTTTTTATGAACAGCATCAAAAATGCTGGCGGTGGCTGGCAATTTTTAAAGAAAAACGCTGGTGGGGAAAGAGTTAAACAATAGTTCTATTGTTGTTGTGTCTCCAGTTGTTTGTTGTTTCTGTTGTTTTTTCTCCTCAGTTTCTTTTTTTTTTTCAGCCATTTGTCAGCTTATCTGTAATTTTAATATCACAAGTCTCAAGTTGAGTTCACTGTAAGGCAGACAGCTATTTTCCAAACTATGGGAAGTATGATTGGCAGTGGCGAGTCATAAACCGAGCCGGCCAGCTCATAAAAAGAAAATCAGGAAAATGTGAGTGAGGCCTCAAACGTATAAGGACTAAAAGTGTGCGAGAGGATCAGCGCGCCCTCTGCGGCAACAGATTCGATTGTGCGTTTGTGAGTCATGCGTTGTGAAAGTTGTTGAGCTGTTTAGTCATTGTCGGGGAGTGAACGTGATGAACTTAGAGGGAAAGAAAAAAATGAACTCATTCCCTTTTCCTCCTGCAGTCCCGTGACAGGAAGATGGGAAGGGAGTTTTGCAACAGTCAAAGAGGAATCAAAACAAGGGTTTAAAGTAAAAGTTCACCCAAGAATGAAAATTCTGTCATTACAAAATAACACCATTTTCATTTTTGGGTGAACTATCCCTTTAAGTAGGTGGTGTAGCATTGTGTGAGTGGGTTGGATGTCTCTCATCCATGTGTGTTTCCTTGTCCGTTGTGTGTTTAGGACAGGCACACTTTGTTTGCGAGTATTTCACTGTGTGAGAGGGTGTAAATGCCTGTGGTCTGTCCAGTCCTGTTCAGGGGGATGACAGGATGTTCATGTGACTGCTGTGTGTGTGTGGGTGGGTGTTACTCTGTACTGTGTGGGTTATGGGTGTGGGTTGTGATTATAGGCATCTCGTGCCAAGAACTCACAGCACTTCAGTCTGACACAACAGCAACAAACCGACGCGCAGCAGATGCGAGCAGACTGATAGGAAAGGACCTCACATGCACATTTTAATTGCCTCATTCATGATAGTTCATATGTTAATGAGTGCTAACTCAGATATGAGTCGCGTTTAAGTGATCCACTGTGGAACATGCCTGATTCGAGGCGTCCGCCATTGTGAATTCCCCAGATAAAGCTTTTAGTCATGGCGCACTCCCACACTGAAACACCTTCTTTAGAACATGCAGCATTAAATAGACAGGAAGTGCTTGACTCTTCATATATAATGTAGACACTGCATGAGAGACTCTTACTACGTCATTAGTGTGAAGCAGTAAAATTTGTCTAGATTTAACATGTGAGAAGCTTTCGTTTTAAATCTAGCTGTTAAAACGTGCGTTTTGGCCGTTCATTGACACGCCAACGGTGTTTTGGGGGCCTGAAAATGCAAGCTTTTGAAAATGGGTTTCAAGTGCAAGTTTTTGAAAATGATACCGTTATTGTTTCGATGTAAACTACAAAAACGTGAATTTGTGAAAACGGTGACGTCATGCGCATGCGTATTACGTGTTCAGTCTATAGGTGCGTGGAGTTTCTTTACAAAGTGACACCTACTGGCCTGGCAGCATAAAAGGCCGTACACACCGGGACGAATATCTGCACCTGTTATTCGCCAGCGTTTTTCAACGCGTTTTTTGTGTTCACACCCAAGCGATTTTCGCTGACGATGAGCCGAGTGAACATGCAAATTAATTCCCTGACATTAGATGGCGCTTAATACCACTCCATAACAGTTCTCTTTTATCAAGATTTTTGTAGTCGCTGTCGCGTTTGTCATATAGTTCTTTATGTTCCGACACCAACGAGACCAGCAGCTCTACATTCATCTTGCCTTGCATCTTCCTCGTCTTATTTCTTCCCGGCAGTGTAGACGCTACTCGGCGTGTATCTTCTTCGCCGTTACGTATGTGGGCTCGGCAAGACCGTTTTGTGTTTGAGCGCCCCCAAGTGGTGTTTTACTGTAACTTCAGAAGCTCCAGACATGTGAGCAAAAGCGCCAATCTCATTGGTCGGATAGTTTTTGACGCAGCGCGTCAAACCAAAAAAAACGAACCCGAGGCGTTTTAAAAAAAATGACGCTTTTACGCGTGGCGTTTTTCACGTCAGTGTGCACACTCACATTGGCGCCCTTTGTTTAGTCACGAGGCGTTAAATGTCGGCGAATATCGTCCCGGTGTGAACAGGCCTTAATACAGCCTTTTTAGTCGTTTTTGTAGATTCATGTGAATGGGGATCGTTTTGACAGCGTTGTTGAGAACTTTTCCGTTTTAAGTACATCGTTGTTGTTTAAACCCTTATTAAGCATTCACCTGCTACAGGCAGCAAATTCATGCGACAATGCATATAGCGCTCTGCATATGAGACTCGACTCGCATTGGAAGCCAGCATATTGATAAGCAAATAACACAATAATCTAAAAAGTAGGCCCAGACAGAGAATGTGAATGTATTTCCTAAGCTAAATTTTGTGGAAAAATTGCAGAATGGATTTAAAAATGACGTAAAATGTATTAAGCGAGAGTACTCTTATTTGTAGCTGAAAGCATTAATCCAGTTTATTTATTTAGCCTACATTTATAAGGTGAGCATACAACACTCTTATTTGTTAAATACATTCCATTACAAGATACATACAAAAGTAAATTTAGTTCATGATTTTGGATAGTAATAAGAGTTTAGTATTCTCACTTAAATAAATTAAACAAATGTGTTAAATGGTTTTAATGACTTGTTTTAATGTTTTAATGACTGATTAAATTAACCAAATTTGCATAATGCTTTTAGCTACAAATAAGAGTGTACTCCAGCTGCTAATAAATTTACTGTATTAAATGTAATAAATAAATTCATAAATAAATAATCTGGGAGTACTACATTTACATGGATATCTTGTGAAATGGTGCATTGTTTAATTGAATTGATATATTTTGTTGAACTTTATTCTAAATTTTTACATCTGTAAATGGATTTTTTTCTCAATAAACTTTCCACAATGCAAACTGAGATTTACTGTACCGCAAAAGGACACGTGTGATGCTGCCTAATACTTTGACCAAAATTTGTTCAGACAGGCAGCTCACCAGGTTTTGTAAAAGAGCTAATGTGTTGCGCGTACGTGTGTATTGTTTAGACAGCCCAATGTGAGGTTACTCACAAAGCTTGAATATCATCATTTGCAGCATGTTCATGTTGCCTGTGAAAAAGCAGTTACGTCGACAAATGTCAAAGGACAAATGCGAACCACACCTACCAGAGTCTATTTCTGCCCATAAATGCATCCGTATTTGGAGCTGTGAGGCGTAAACAAACATCCCAAAGACCCTGTTTTGACCTCAATGAAGGCTTGTTTCAGCAGCAAATTGCTTTTTCCTTTGTGTCGCCAAAAAAATTGGTTGTTGTCTTGCTTTATTTAAGTCACTTGTTTATCATACGGATATGTCTCTGCATGCATGTGTGTATTTTGAGCATAATTTGCCACCCTTTGAGAATT
This sequence comes from Scardinius erythrophthalmus, assembly GCF_964197995.2. Taxonomy (NCBI): domain Eukaryota; kingdom Metazoa; phylum Chordata; class Actinopteri; order Cypriniformes; family Leuciscidae; genus Scardinius; species Scardinius erythrophthalmus. The sequence goes on from NC_138234.1 coordinate 22,471,830, forward strand.
CACAATCACGTAACAGCTGGCTAAATGAATTCCTTATAGTTCACGCTCTATTTTTTTAGGATCCAGAATGTGTATTTCCTAACTGCTCTGGATTCAGTACGTCCCTGTGGTGAAGTGTTCCTGGAAAAAATGCTTGCTCATGACAGGACTTGCTGTATAAGGGGCATGAGAGGGCCAGTTCTTAAGGGTTTGGTCATCGTAGGGAAGCTACATTTTGAGAGGAACATGTTCTTCCTTTGAGTCACATCAACCACGGGGTGGTCTGAATGCAGCGTTTCCTGCTTCCCATGTTCTTTGCATGTAGAGCATGCTGCGACACGCTCACCCCGTTTACACCTTGGAAAGAAATGGGGGGAAAAAACAACACTGATTAGTTTCCCAGAAATTTACTTGGAATATGATGTCATTGTTACTGAATGCGCAACGATTTACTTTCTTCGGTTTCCTTGTGATGAGATTTAGTGGCACAAACATATATTTTTCCCACAGTTCTTGCGTCATTGGTCGCCTCAATTTTGCAGATGAATTCCCAGTTATTTTGACAGGCCTTAAGTTTTTTTCTTTTTTTCTTCTTCTGGAAAACACAACTTTTCTCATCTCTCTGTGAAGTCCAGGATTGCACAGCTTCCTTTCTGCTGTAGTTGACACTCTTTTTAGGGAAAAAGCTCCAGCTCAGCGGATTCTTTCAACCCTGAAACGGCAATTAGCCACAGATCAGTAGATTAATTATGGGTCTCCAAGAGTGAATAATGGTGCGAGTTCGGAGCACCCTCCACGTGCTACGGCTACCGGTGTTAGTCCACTCGTCTTTTACCGAGATACGAAACCATAAGAGCCTAGTGGAAACAGAAGCAAGACACTAAGCCAAAGCCAATCAGGGTGGGTATGATTCATCCTGATGCATCATGGGAGTTACTCATCGCTGTATATGAGCAATGATTCTCTGGAACACAGAAAACAACTCAATTTTTAGAATAGTAAACATTTTTAGATTCATATATTGTGTCCACGTATGTTTTGTTCTCAGAGTTTGGGTAAAAATACTGATTTATATCAATCGATCTTGGATTGAATGTGACAAGATATAAGAGCCATGCTATCATAAGATAATGGCAAGAAAGCACCTTTTTCTATTCAGTTTTTATTCAGACTAATATTTGATTCACAAACAAATGACTCGTAAGAAACAATTTTTTTTTTAATGAATCATGCAAAAAGACTCACGAACTCAAGAGTTCGTGTTTGATTCAGTCTGATGGATCATAAAATAATAATACAATAATACAGTTGGGTCTAAACAGTCGGAGACCACATTGAAAATCTGAGATTTAAAGTTGTTTTGGAGAAAATAAATTAATAAATAAATAATCCAAAAATCAAATAGTATAATTAAGCAATTGTATTCAAATGTATACTTCCAAAGGAGATTTAAATATTAATTTATATAAAATATAGCATGGTCTAAAAAGTCTGAGACCATATTGATAATCTGAGTTTAATGTTTTTTTTTAGGGGGAAATAATATAAAAAGAAAATAATAATACAATAAAAAATCCCAAAATTAAACAGTATAATCAAAAATGAATCAGAAAATCGAATCAAGATCTGAATCATCATCTAAACTGAATCTAATCATAAAAATCTGTATGGATACCCAGTCCTACAGAGTTACGTCCAATTTCAGATGAACTCGCTTAAAAGGCTAAAAAACAAAACACTTCCAGTATAAAGGTACGTTTACATAACAATGCACTAAAAACGGAAACGTTTTTTTCTCTGCGTTTATCGCGTACAAACGACAATGTTGTCAAAACGATCCCCGTTCACACGGATCCGCGAAAATTACTAAAAGCGCTGTATTATTCATGCCAGGACAGTAGGTGGCGATGTCACTTTGTAAAGAAACTTTACACGCCTATAGAGTGTACATGTAATATGCATGCACATGACGTCACCGTTTTCACAGATTCGTGTTTTTCAAGTTTACACGGGACGATAACGATATCATTTTCAAAAACTTGCACTTTGAAACCCATTTTCAAAAGCTTGCGTTTTCATGCCCGCAAACCATTTTAGGCCAAAATGCATAAAAAGTTTGGTTTTTAGTTGAAAATGGTGTTGTGTAAACGGCTCCTAAATGGGCAGTTCTTGGCCAAAATTATGTAATGCTGACAAAGTTTAATGCAAATAGGCGAAACTCTGGCTTTGCGAAACTATCAGTGAGTTGGCGGAAGAAGTTATGTGGATTGGGGGAAGTGGTTCTCTGTGGCTTTCTGTGCATATCCCTTTTTTCATAACGTTTGAGGTTTGATTTGGAAAGGTTCTTTTTTTCACATGGTCACCATAAAGGGCAAATCTTACAACATTGTGGTACATTGCCTAGGTGTGAGCTTTGAGCCGCTGAGTAGGAAGGAAAGTGGGAGAGAGAGACAAGAGTGAGGGATGGAGGAAAGGAACAGTTGACAGAGGAAGGACAACAGACTCGGCTTCCCTCGGCGCATGGAATGATGGCTCAGCAGGATGAGTGGGTGTCAGAGTGGGATTAGAGCATCATCCATTTGTTCTCTTTTGTGTTTTTGCTCGCTATCCATCCTTCCCCCTCTTTTTCCCATATGCCTGTCCAGCATCGTCTCTCTTAGGGGAATTAGGATTTTCCAAATAAACAGAAGTTAGCGTTTACGTCTGCCAGCGAGATGGAGTAGCGCTTCATTAACCTTGCATTGTCTTTCCCTGGGTTGCACAGACAGGCTATTAAACAACATCGTAGATGTCTGCAAATGGTAAACCGAACCCTGCGTTGACAGATTACACAAACACACACTCAAAACAGTGTAGGATCAAATGGCTTCAACTAATGTTTCTTCGTAGGTGTAAACCAAAGCTATAATTCAACTCAAACCATGGACCACAGAACATCGATGTGGTAAAAAAAAAGCTGTAATATCATTATGAATGATCTTTTAGGCCGTTCGTTAATTCATTAACATTCCAGTGGTTTTCTCATGATTCATATTAAAACTACAGCATTCCAGACCAAAGATTTACCACTTCCAATAACCCTTTCCTAATGGAATATTAAACAAAAATGGACAGATTTGACAGAAAATACAAAAATATTACAGTAAAATGTTAAACAGAAAAGGCAAGTTAGGAGAACTATTCTATATATTTCTTCATTCTACTATTTGTTTCATTGTAATTAACTGATTCATGCCATATTTTTGGTTTGGTTTGAAAATTGTTCATTGAAGTCTCATTTTAATTGCTCTGCCATTCTGGTGTTTGTGCCACACACAGATTGATATTGCTGTTTCCACGTAGGGGGTTAAAAATCAATTTTTAGACAGTCTATCATGTGTATCCTCCTGCATGGGTAACTCTATGAGCATGACATCTGACAAATAATGAAACACCCATGAGAATACCAACTGTAAGCTAAAAGAAATCCACCACAGCTCATTTAACTGTACATAACTATATTCCATAAACTCCTATAAGGAACTGAAAGCAACCCTGATGAAAAATCCAGCATAAACCAGCATGTCCTCTATGTGCTGGTATAGTACTGGTCTAGCTGGTGGACCAGCATAGTCATGCAAACTGAAGCAGGTGAAGCTGGTTCTCCAGCATGCTTGCGGGGTTGAGTATGAGTTAAGTTAGAAGCAGTTAATCGCAACTAGATAACTCACGTGTCAAAATCCAGCATAGTAAATAGTAAAAGGTATGTCATTGCAGTCAGGAGCATGACATATTACAGACAATAGTGACATCATGCACTTTCATCAATTGCTGAAAGAAAATTCATCTATTTTATTTCACTAACTGCAACACTGCTTCAGTTACTTTTACTCTATAGAGTAAGTTAATGTTAGTTTAACATTGAGGGTTTTGATCTGCCAGTGAACATGTAACCTGAATCATGTGTTTTTCTTTATTAAAAAATCTATGAAAATTAATTGGAATTGACTTTATTTAACTATTAACACATAGAAACATGACATGTAACACATACACAAGTTTTGTTGTGGTCTTTCTGTGATCATAACGGCACCCAGAAGACAACATATGCTGGTCTCCTAGCAACCAGCATCCCATGCTGGGAACCAGCAAACCATCAACCAGCATCCCATGATGGTGACCAGTAACCATCAAACCATCAACTAGTATCCCATGATGGGGACCAGTAACCATCAAACCATCAACCAGCATCCCATGATGGGGACCATCAACCAGCATCCCATGATGGGGACCATCAAACCATCAACCAGCATCCCATGATGGGGACCATCAAACCATCAACCAGCATCCCATGATGGGGACCATCAAACCATCAACCAGTATCCCATGATGGGGACCAGTAACCATCAACCAGCATCCCATGATGGGGACCATCAAACCATCAACCAGTATCCCATGATGGGGACCAGTAACCATCAAACCATCAACCAGCATCCCATGATAGTGACCAGTAACCATCAAACCATCAACCAGCATCCCATGATGGGGACCATCAAACCATCAACCAGTGTCCCATGATGGGGACCAGTAACCATCAAACCATCAACCAGCATCCCATGATGGGGACCAGTAACCAGCAAACCATCAACCAGCATCCCATTATGGGGACCAGTAACCAGCAAACCATCAACCAGCATCCCATGATGGGGACCAGTAACCATCAACAGGAGTTTAGATAAAAAAAGAAATTCCAAAAATTGAATGCCATATTTGTGCGAATGAATATTCTAATTATGAATATTCTAATTATTATTTTTTATCAAACTGCCCACTTCTATAAAGGAGACTTACATACTATTGAAATATATAAAATACAGTTGCCTGAGACCACCTTGAAAAACTTCAAGATTTTGGATTTAAATTTTTTTTCAATGAAATAAATTGTAATAAATTATGTGTGTGAACATATATATATATATATGCAAATAAAATATTATATTATATATATATATATAATATTATATATATATATATATATATATATATACAGTATATATGCAAATATATATTTGCATATTTTTTATATGCAAATAAAAAATAGTCCCAACATTATATAGTCCCTTTAACATAATTTTAAACATAAATTATTTAAAACATAATATTAAATCAAGTCAATCATATTTCTCCATGTGATTTGTCATCAGTCACTTGTAGCAACTGGGACACACTACATTGTTTAATAACAGACTTTTGCTTTGTCTCACGCACACATCATTTCAGAGCCGCACTCAAGTTGCCCCCCCACACCAGCCCTCAGCTCCGAGCGCTTGAGGAGTAAGAAAGCATTGATTTCTTTGCTATCAGTCAGAGAAAAGCCGTTTTCTTGCTGGAAACTAAAACTGAATTATTTATTTCCTCATTCAATTTTTATTGCACTCTCCTGGTGGAAAAATAATGCTTCCTCAATTAGATGGTGTTCTACCCCCACTATCCTGCTATCTTGCCTCTTTCTGCCGCGGTCTGGCTCTCCAGCTCTCCTCTGGGCGGTGAAATGTGGACAGTGCCGTCGGAAATCATGGAGTGTGACAAAGAGCCACACACGGAGAAGGGAATTAGATCATGTAATCTGAACTGCTGGCACTGGAGTAACTATAACTAACCATATTACACACTGGCCATCTGTAGCGCTTTACTAATGTCTAAACAGAAAAGGGGAAAATGTTATTTGGAAGAGTAGGTTTATGGCAAAAAACAATTATACGACAGTTAGTTCCAGTCCTCTAATCTGATTGGCAAAGCAGCGTTCCAAGAGTGCTAAACGGTATCAACTTAACTAAGGAATATTCTGGGTTCAATTCTCTCTGGAGAAGCGAATGTAAGCTATCAATGGAATTATCCTGTTTAAATAAAGGATTAATAAATAAATAAATTCAATGCAAGCTCAATCAACAGCATTTGTGGCATGTTGATAACCACAAAAATTTGCGGTAATAATATTGACTTTGTCACAGAAAGTTATTACATTTTGATGATGGATAAATCATCCCATGGATGATTATTAATAAAGTAGGGTCTAGTGTTATTTTAGTATCATTTATATACTAATACAGTATTAATAAATATTTTAGTTTGTTTTTTAAATTTTTTTGTTAGATATTTCTATCTAGCTAATTTATTTTATTTCAGATTTAGTTTAATGGGGTCATGATGACATCAGAAATCAAATTTGCATTGATCTTTTGACATATAAGAGTTTTTTGTACCATTAAAACATCCTGCAAGTTTCATTGCTTAAAATGTCCTCCTCATTATAAACAACGCATTTATTTAATCGCGCTCTAAAAACAGCTCGTTTTGATATTGCGGGATCTGTGGTCAAATTAAATACATTTTCATATGCCCGCCTCCAGAGTGAGAATCGACGAATAGTTACACATCATCGCACCATAGGCCCCGCCTACTGGCGTTCAGTTGCTTAACGGCTGACATTTGCCTACACTGGATGTGAGTGTTGCATCAAAAGCAAATAGAACCCATTATAATCACAGACGCTGTCTACACTGGATATAGTATACAGATGTGCGTTCAGTTTCTCTCATACTCGCACTTTAATCTGTCGACAACAGAAAAAGTGAATAAACGTTAGCCTTTTAAACGCTTGTCTAGTTTAAACAGCTCAGCTGTGTCTCTGTACAGACTTCAGAAGGATCCTAGCGTCGGAAACAAGCGGATGGTTTATTTTCTAATTTTTTTATGCAACAAACTTTATTTTTATTTTATAAGTGAACCTCCACAAACATATTAAAATAATATGTAATTTTAGTACTTATTTAGTACTAGTACTAAATACTAGTACAGTACTAGTATTTATATGTAACTTTCTTTCTGTCTTTTAAAAAAAAAACAAGGGACGATTCAGAAGTATTTTTCATGGTACTCAACCTGGTACTATTGAGCTTAAATTGTGTTGAACCCGGAATATTTCTTATCAATTTACTTTATTGAACTGTCATATAAAAGCAAAATGACCTGTGGCCGAATCACAGTTGCACAGAAATTCAGTACTAAAAGCATGATTGCGAGTGTGATATTGCTTAAAAAGATTTAAATCAGGATGTCAGGTGCCGCTGGGTAGAGGGGGTAGAATAAAAACAGAAAAGTATTGTGGGTGGATGGTGAAGGATATATAGAGAGAGGCAGAGTGAGTTTGTTTGCTCACTCCCCTGTTTTAGCCAAAGATCTCCTGGCGTCCTCTGTATTCAAACCTGGCTACAACAGCTGATGGCTGATCACAGCCAAAGAGCCTGGTTTGACCCCTGCAGGTGCTTGGGTGATGTGGTCAGGTGTGCATAACAGCACGACAATGAAGCAGCTTGATATGAGAGAGAGAGAGAGAGAGAGAGAGAGAGAGAGAGAGATGGGAATGAAGCAATGGTTGATGGCGACAAAGAAACAGCAGCGGGCTCTCCAGGCAAGAGATGAAATATTTGCAATTCTGCCTGGTCCCTGGGCTGCAGGCCTACACTCCATTTATATGGAAATTAGTTTGTCTTTGCTAAGGTGGGGATGGAGAGAGAGAGAGAGAGAGAGAGAGAGAGAGAGAGAGAGAGAGAGAGAGAGAGAGAGAGAGAGAGAGAGAGGGAGGGAATTTTATGCTTTTTTTATCCACCAGGATTTGATTGGTTCTTGAAAAGTTGTTTATGATATTATTGGATAATATTATTTTACTTTTTACTTTATCAATAAAAAATAAATAAAATACAATGTTTTGGAGGCAAAAAAAGTTACATCATTTGATGAATGATTATGACATTTGACTTTAATATATTTTTTTTATTGTGCACAATTTATAATAATAGCACGTTATAATTTTTTTTTCTGGCTGAATATTCTGTTTTACTCAGAAATGCACATTTTCATGTTAAATTTAAAGGGGTAGTTCAACCAAAAATGAAAATTCTGCCATCATTTATTCACTCTCGTGTCGTTTCCAAATCTGCATGCATTTCATTCTTCTGCGAGACACAAAAGAAGATATTTTGAAGAATGATGTTGACCAAACAATTTTGGTTACCTTTGACACACTGTATAGACTAAAAACCACTGAGACGTTTCTCAAAATATCTTTGATGTTCCACAGAAGAAAGTTTTTTTTGGGTCAAATATCACTATAGAAGAATGCCACACACTATGGGTCCTATTTTAACGATCTAAACGCATGGTCTAAAGTGCACTTAGGGCGTGTCCGAATCCACTTTTGCTAGTTTAACGGCGGGAAAAATGGTCGGCACGCCCAACACATGGTCTAAAAGGGTTGTCCCTATTAATGAGTCATGGATGTGTTTTGGGCGTAACATGCAATAAACCAATCAGAATCTCCCATTCCCTTTAAAAGCCAGTTGCGCTCGCGCCATGGCGGATTCGCTATTTACATGGCGGAATTTGCAAGTGGAAAAACTGAAAGCTTCTCTAGCGAGGAAACGGATCTGCTTGCTTGCTTTAACCATCTATGGGACAAAGTGTATGTGTGTTGTGGACCTGCCTATAGGCGCATATTACTAACGTGGTCTTTAAATAACAAAAAACATATTGCGCCATTGACTTTAGACCAGGTTTCAGTTGGTCAATGGCGCAGTCTATTTCAGTTGCCTCAAAATAGCAACGCGCTAACAATGTCCCCGAACACACCTCGTTTTCAGACCTGAATGGGCGAACAGATGGGCACAAATGCATTTGCTATTAAAACAACGTGACACAGGATGTGAAAATGATAACTGCGTCGGGCTGAAACTAGCAAAAAACACTTGCGTCGGCGAAAGGCACTGCATTGCGCCGGGTGTATGGTAGGGTTCCATGTCTTCCTCGACTGTGGACATCATCTGGAATCTCCAGCTTTCACAGCACCCTTTGTGAACCAAACAAACCCCAACATCCCTCACCTCCAGGCCTCAGATCATGCAGCAGCACTGCTGGAAAATTAGCACATGTTCAACAGACCATTCATTCCAAATCAGTCCATTTGTGCTGTGCTCCAGAGCCTGGCTGAGTCTCGCTGGAGCGTTCATGGCCAGCTGCTCCTCTGTGATGCCCAGGGCATTGCTAATACCAATGCTGATGCCCGCTCTCTTTTCATACAATCAAGCTTAGTCATGACACCAGGACCCACAAGACCACAATGGTTGAGTCACATGATGGTGAAGGTCAGTCACGCTAGGACTGAGGGGGAACACATCACATAGGAGTGAGTAATTCTGTTCTAAAACCTAGTGAGCTGCCAGTTGTTGCCTAAATATAGAGATAAACAGAACATCGTAAGTGACTGATTTAAAATATAAAAAAACAAAAAAATAAAAAACAAAACAAATATGCATATAAAAAATGAACATAACGTAGACTGCATAAGAAGGCAAAATGGAAGCAGCTTGCTAGGTTTTGGAAAAGAGCTAAAATCAGGCAAGGCTGAGTGAACACGACAAAGAAGCCTTGTCGGGGGCTCCAGAGTTGAAATGTCCTCAGGGTGGTCTCTGAGTGATTGTCTGTTCGTGGAACATGGTTTGTCTTGTGCACTGCCTCATAATCTGTGCCTCAATGCCTCGTTGAAAGGGTGGGAGTGTTTGTTTTTGATTTGCGCCGAGAAGGCTCGTTTTTATATGCCAGGAGAAGGGTCTTTCTTGTGCTGATCCTGTTTCCACTGCCATGGGGATGGTATTGGTGGAAATCACTCTTTCACCCTGATTTCAGACTGGTTTTGAGATTACCTTCACAATGGTTCTTGTTTGGGTTTGTCTGGAGAGGCTGGTCTCAGATCAGCGTAGGAGAGATGAGCTTTCCGCGGCCATGGAGACAGATGTGACATTCTGGATTTAAGAAAAAAAAAAAAAAAAAGAGTAAACACACACAAGGCATGTGTTGAATGAGAATGAAAAACAAGACCACACAGGAATTGTGAAAAGATCTTATACTATGCAAAAAAAAAAAAAAAAGATTTGTACCACATTCAATTCTTTTACTGTAGGGGAGAGCAGGGGCGAAAGTTTAGAAAAAATGTCATTTTAAAAGATAATGTTTTAGACAGAGATATATTTTTGCTGTGGTCAATAACTCACAAGTGTGGTCTATCAATACCAGGTGGTATTTTGTAAAAATGTAGAACGACTTCAGTATAATTTCACTTTGAACATAAGTTGCACATTGTTACATTCGCCCTGGTTTTCCCATACACTTTGACATGTTTGAATAACAAAGCATTTGTATCAGGCACAGATCTAGCCTGTTTTGTTTGGGGTTTAGTGTAGGTGGTCCCTAATGCTTATGAATAATGAGATATGCCTACAACCACTAAATTAAGAAATCTAGAACTGAGTATAGAGCTACACTGTGAGGACCAGCCAGCCAAGCAACTTAATAAACATGTAAATCAATGACAAATTAATTTAAATATAATTTAAACCTATAAATGAATGAAAAATTAATAATAAATTAATGTATTAATGACAATATAAAGCTGAAGAAAGTTTTCTGTGATTTAAAGTTAAAGGTCCCATATTATGCCCCTTTTCACAAGATGTAAAATAAGTCTCTGATGTCCCCAGAGTGTGTATGTTAAGTTTCAGCTCAAAATACCCAACAGATAATTTTTTACAGCATGTTTAAATTGTCATTTTTTGGGGCTCAGAAAAACACACTGTTTTAGTGTGTGCCCTTTGAATGCAAATAAGCTGCTGCTGGACGACCCAGGGGGCGGAGCCTCACGAGCTCGCGCTCAGTCTCTCAGGACAATTTCATCTCACGGAATGATGATAATATCAGAAACTCTCAGTAACGGTGTTCATTTCGAGTAGGACAATAATGCCTACAGAGTCAGAGTGCTGTATAGAGATGAAACAGGTATAGTTTAGTAGTTTAATTACGGTTATTATAACGCATTTGTCATCTGCTTGTATGTATCCATTATTTATTAATAGCCTACAAGTCTGCTGTTTCGGACCAGGTCCGAATGATGATCAAACATATACTAATGAGTTTAATAAAGTTTATTGTACATCACACAAAAGATGAAGCGTCAGTTTTACTTCAGAAAATCACCGTAAGAGCTGAATAAACACAGTAAGTTATAAGAAGTACATAAACGAATTTCGGTAGAGTTGAGGGAGCATTCCTGTGGGCGGAGGTTAGTCTGTTCTACTGACGTCATTAAAGAAGGAAGTAGAGGGATGTAGTCCAAACGGGCCGTTCGATGTAGTCAACTTCTGTTAAATAAAATATCTCGCTTGGTATTGAACTTTGAGCTTTATGATTTTACAGATATTATTTATACTCTAACAACAACATTACACACTAACTAAAGTTTGAAACATGGGATCACGAAGAACGGGACTTTTAAGGGAAATATAAAACGCAATAGAGATCAACAGAACTTCCATGTCATGACAGAAAAACGCCCACGTGGGTGTAGCCTACCTGAGATAAAGATAAAGCTGCAATCTTCATGTCTGGAGTTTGCTGCAGTAGAAAGTTGATTTGTATTTCCACCATTTACACCGTGTCTACTACACTGCAAGCGAGCAACACGTCAAAACTAGATTTTATGGAACAATTAATGCGCGCTTCTATTATCAATGCAGCTGGGCTGGCATTGGCATGTTTTTTTTTAACTGTCATAGAAATGCGATGCAGATATTCATGTTTTACATGGATTCCGCGTAAAATATTGTACGAAATAATGTAACTGCAATGTGTTACTCCAAACACTGTTTGTTATGGCGTATCAAATGTCAATCTTTACCTCAAAGAGCTTGCTGTCCGAGAGGCCGTATGATTCTGAGGTAAATATAAACGCTTCCACGAATTATTTTGGAAAGCAATGTAGTTTACGTGCTGACAATAGTACGTTTTTTATATAATATAATTTTTTTAAATATAATCAACTCTCACTACTTATAGTCACTTAAAGCACTTAACTTTTGTGGGTTTTATTATATGTTTATTACTTTTAAGATCATTTATGCTAGTGTAATAGAGGCCAGCTAGTAGTTGCTGTGCGGGTAAACCTCACTCCTCTGATCTCAATAGGCGCTCTAGCGCTAGAGGCTGCAGTCTTTGGTCTTTGGTGTTTTATGCCCCCAACGGCGCCTTCCAGGCAGCGAGGGGATGGGTAGGTTTAAGGTTGAGGGTAGGGTTTAGGGCTCTAAGGAGCCATTGGGGGCATAAAACACCATCGAGCGCAGTCTTTAGCCTCCTTGTTAGAGCGCCTGACTCTCACGCCGGAGACCCGGGTTTCGAGGACCGCACAGAGCTGGGCTAATAGGACCTGGGTGGAGGGGTTACATTGGTGCCGTGACCCGGATGGGAGTGTGGTTTAGGGGGGTGAGTGTCACTGAGGCCAGCTAGTAGTCGCTGTACGAGTAAACCTCACTCCTCTGATCTCAATAGGCGCTCTAATGCTAGAGGCTGCAGTCTTTAGCCTCCTTGTTAGAGCGCCTGACTCTCACGCCGGAGACCCAGGTTCGAGGCGAGTAAGACCCAGGTGGAGGGTGTAGGGGTTAGTGTTATCCGAAACACTGACAAAATTAACTTCTAGCACATACATAGGCCAATTTAAAAATGTAAAGTCTTTCTCTTCAGAAAAATATTGATGACGTGTTGCACATTTTTGTCCAATCAAATGCTTTTTTGAATGACAAGAGCTTCATCCAAAATTGCATACTTCCCTACTATATAGTAGGTGGAAAACAGCATGTGACAAAAGAAGTATGTCCGAATTCACAGTACTCATAAAAGAGTAGGAAAAAAAGTACCCGGATTCCCTACAACTTTCGACGAGATTCTGAAGTGTGATTCAGACTCTCCCTACATTTATAAATACTTGCATATAGTGAGTATTGCATATAATAAGTTTTTTATAATAAGCGATTGATCAATTGATTGTGAAGAAAGTAGTTTTGTATGGATTTGCCAGGCTGTGATGTTTATTAAAGTATGCTGTTTTAATAGGAAATATGGCAGATATCTGAAAGAGGCTCCGCTTTGTGCCTGACAGGCTGATCGGTCTTGCAGGCTCAGTAAGATTAAGGTTAAGGCCTCGTCATCCTGTCAGAGTCATGCCAATAAAGCTTTCTGAATTGAGAAGCGCCATCCTTCAATGGGCGGAAATATAGCAGCATAGATTTCTGTTTTAAACAAGCAGTATTTAGGGTATGCCGAACTCTATGTGGCTCAAATGAGAATTCTGTGGCCTTTCTAAGGCATACACATGGTTTATTTCTCTCTCCAGAAATCAATATACTTGTTCATCACGTAATGTTTGGGCTTTGAATATTTTTAATAGATATCCGAGGTCACTTTCCGTGCATATATCAATTTCAGATAGGACTCGCCATATGAATGCAATCTTTATTATCGATCAGATGGTCAATATTAAACTATCACGGAAAGAGAATGCACAACGACATTAAATACGCCGGCTATTAGAGCCCTTGGGGTGTACCATCTCTGTTTAAAATGAGAACTATTCCTAACCCAGTATTTGTCACAGAATCAATCAATGTGGCACATCAATATCTGTAAGTGTGTTTGTATGTGCACTGTCCTCCTATTTTGCAGCCACGTTTCTCCCTGGAAAAGCTGGATTCTCATTCGTATTCTGGCAGAATCCTCTGGCAGTGAGACTGCAGTTGCTCTCAGAGCAGGCGTGGTCACATGGGCAAAGGATGAGGGAAGAAGACAAGAAGAGGGTTGGGGGAGGGATGGAGAGGGGATGAGATGCTCGAAACGGAAAAGAAATGGACAGGGTCAATAAAAAAGATGGGTTAGGGAAAACAAAGATGGATAGCTGAATGCAAATTCTAGAAGAAAAGAGAAGACAATAGGGCTGCACAATTAATCGAAATAAAACTGCAGTGGCCTGACGCGATTACCAAATCATAAAGGACATGATTTAATTAAATTAATATATTTTATCTAGGCCTATTTCAGAGTGAAGTGGGTTTTTTTTTTACTCATGAGCAGCTCATTATCCAGTGTTTTCAGTGTCAGCAGTGGCTTGGTTCACAGTAAAAGAAAATTAATACTAGTAAAAAAAGATTTTTTTTATATATAAGAAAAAATGGCTAAATGTGACAGCAAACCGTGAGCTTAAAAAATAAATAAATTGATAAATTTTTATGGAGCCCTGCACGACATGCAGACAAAAAAATATATATCATAGTAACCACGATAATACGTTCTCTCGTTTTAGTAAATCATGGCCATAAATCAAGAATTCGTTCCCATGACTCGTTAATTTGTTCCCTTGTTTTAGTAAATCGTGGCCACGTTGAACTTATTTGTTTCCTCGTTTTGATTTAACGAAAACAAAGGAACTAATTTTTAATACGTGGTCACGTTTTAGTAAAACAAGTGAACAAATAATATTGTGCGCACGATTTACTTAAAACGAGGGAACAAATTAGTAAAACATGCTGACGTATTAAGTCGTGGGAGCGAATAGTTAAGCCGCCTTTCCACTGTACACGACATTCACATTCGATTGTCGCATTTCGCCCCCTAGTGGCAGTCGCAAAGAACTTTAAAATTGGTCGTGAAGCAACCGTTACCTCGGCTTATTCACCATGGTAAAATGAATAATTTTTTATAATTATTTAGAATTTTATATATCCGGTCCGGTCTAACGGCTGTCGTTTGTCATTTGTTGTGTGTATTGGAAAGGCGGCTTTAATTTGTGGACACGATATACATATTTCCCCGCGCATGTCATGTTTGGAGCTCCGCATATTTTTATCGTATTGGCAATTCTATCAGAAATTCGGACAGCCCTAGAATGCAATTGATGTTTGTCTGTGTGTGTGTGTGTGTGTGTGTGTGTGTGTGTGTGTGTGTGTGTGTGTGTGTGTGTGTTTTTAAAAAAAAAAATATTATAAGATGGTACCCGCAAAGTTGCACCAGCCAATCAACTGCCATTGAGCTGAATGGGAATGTTAACATATAGCTTTCTCGATTCCTCCTTGTTTGGACCTCATGGGTAGCGGGGGCATCGCACGCTAACCTCCAGCTCAGGCTAGTGCACCATTAAGGCCCGAACGATTGCTTGTTCTATGTCTCTCTCTCTATTTTCCATCTCTTCCCCCTCTCTCCTACTCGCTCTCCCCCTCCCGTCGGCTGTCAGAGAGATGTGTGTGGGCAGCATTGTGATAGGAATAGATGTTCCCCTAAGCGAGACCTGCAAAAGCCATTTGAAATCTGCTTGATGGAGAACAGTAGGTAAGAGAGTGGGCTGCTTGCTCTCTCTCTCCCTCTCTCTTTATCTCTCTTTCTCCCCCCTCTGTCTGTTGTTCCCTCCTGTTCCCCCTCTCCCACCTCTTTTTCTTTCTTTCGCTGTCCTCTTTTTCACCCTCTCTCTCCTCCCTGCGTTCTGCCACTTAAAGCGTTCCTCCATCTCAGGTGACACTTCCCCCCTCCGCCACACCATTCGTTTGCCCTTTCTCTGTCTATCACACACACACACCCCACCTCCTCTTTTCTCATCTGTTTTTCTTTCACTTTCTTTTCTTTTTTATCTGGGCACGCATTCCTTTCCACCCACACTCGACATACTCTCTAAATGATTCCAAGTGTCTGGCCCCAAGCCTCCTCGAACAGACGTGCATATACACACAATGCTTAAAAGAAGAAAAAAATGAGCTCATGAAGACCTTTTCTAGTATTAACCTCATTTACCACAATGATTTGCCTTGTTCAGAACTGATGGTATTGCCCAGAGGAACATTTTATTGCTCAGTAGTTGCTCCTTCATAGCTCAGGAGACTTAATGGGTTCTTGGTTGTTTTATTCAGGTTTTATTCAACTTTCTTTAACTTCTTTAAAGGGGTAGTTCACGAAAAAAATAAATAAAAAAAATCTGTTATTATTTCCTCTCATTTACTTTTGAGTTGATTTTGGACCCCATTAACCTTCACTGTATATATATAAATCTAATTATCTTTTGTGATCCACAGACGAAAGAACTTCATACAGGTTTGGAATTCCAGGACATGATGTTGAGTAGGGGGAATTCAGGGTGATTGGGACTTTTACCATTGAGATGACATGAAAAAAAATGTCCCAATCAACCTGAATTCACCACATTTTCTTTTTTGTGTGTACTGTCCCTTTAACATGGTGCCAGCAACGAACAGATCATGGGTTCGATTTCTCAGGCGCACAGCTGCTGATAAAATGTATCGCTTGAATGCACCGGTGAAAGCGTCTGCAAAATGCATAAGTGTATTATGTTCCATGCTAGGCTTTTGATTATGTTAGCTATGTTTAGTTGCTTTCATGGAGATCTGGGTTAAGGCCTGTTTGCCTGTTTCTTCCGAAACCAAATTATCTGTGCTACCCACATTCATTTATATTTTTCGTTTAGCTAAAGAGAATTTTTGATACTTGATTAAATCTTCTCAGATGTTTCTCCTAAAGCACCATAGGAAACATAAAATTAAGACAATTGTTGATGTAGACTAGAGAATATTATTTTATATTATTTTTTGGTTAAGCAAGTGTCCATTTGCTCTACTTTTAAAGAGAACATCTCTCTATCTTTTTTTATTTACAGGTGAAAACAGAAAACCCTGAGGAAAGTGATTGAAAGGACACTCACAGACACCCTCCACAGCTCCGTCTCTGTTTAATGAGGTCGCTACAGGTCATAGCATCTTACAGTTACATTTTACAAATGTTTTGGGCCATTTTATTGATAGTGAGAGTGGAGATTTAAGAAGAAACATTGGGGTTTCAAAGATCGAATTCAAACCCACGTCAGGGGCATGTGTGCTAACCGCTAGGCTAATGAAATGCAGTGACTGAAGCTGGAAGTGGAACACTAGCATACTGCTCAATATACACCGCATACTAGTATTATATTTAAACAGTGTGTATAAAAGTATGCAACAGTAAACATTTAGTACAATAATATTCTACATGACTTTGTTAGTGTTAGCGTAACATGAATTCAGCAAGTGGCTCAGTAATCATCCTGCAAATAATTATTTTGCATTTTTAACAGTTTTATATTAAAATGTAATAACTTTTGGCTGTCTAAACGAATTATAGCTACCATATAAAGAAATAGTAAGAGTAGATTGGTTTCCGAACATAGCCTCTGATGTTGAGTTTGTTGCGTTTTTACATTTTCCTTCTATTGCATCATTGTTCTTTCTCAGTTCTTTCAGTTCCTTTGATTTTTTTCTTCTATATTTTCATCAATAATTGAGATTTTGAAGTCGCCATGAATAATGCACAACGCATTGCTAACCATACAGCACATGCTCCGAGTCTTAAGCTGCGAAGGTCTTTGTTGTGAACTATTAAGACCCTGTTTAGCGTAAACAAAAATGCTTCTTCAAACCCTCGTCTTTATTTTCTTTCCCCTTTCTGCTCGTGTTTTCTTGTCCCCTTTCACATGAAATGAAATTTTCGCTCCCTCTGTCTGTCACCGAGATTACATGCGTTTATGACAGAGTCCTTTCGGTTGAAAAAAACAAGAGAAACAGGGATAAGCACCAGTGCCTGACAGAGGATTTCGCTCACGATCCCCT
The DNA here is from genome assembly GCF_964197995.2 of Scardinius erythrophthalmus. Taxonomy (NCBI): domain Eukaryota; kingdom Metazoa; phylum Chordata; class Actinopteri; order Cypriniformes; family Leuciscidae; genus Scardinius; species Scardinius erythrophthalmus. Next base: position 22,489,361 of record NC_138234.1, read on the forward strand.
TGCTCCACAATGAAGCCCACAATCACACAAAGTAATCCCATCTCCTTAAGAGTCAAAGCATTCTGAACGTTGTGTGCAATTGTGGCGACGTTTTATTCATTTCAAAAAACCTTGTATTCCTTGAGACTTGCTAAGGATTTTGTTTTTGGATGAAAATAGTGTTATATTCCAAGTCAAAAGCTGATACATATTTTCATGGCCTTGTAGCAAGTCAATTTGTGCTTGAGAGGTGCTGTCATAAAGCTCTATTTAATCTTATGCCAATCTGTTTTTATATAAATTTCCTCAAGTAATGAATATTGGCACCGCGCTGGTTTGTGAAGGAACATGACTGAATTAAGCTATTGAATTTCACGGTTGTGATTATAGACATCAACTGTCAGCGTGAAACGATCACATTTCAATGACACATTCAAAAGCGCTAAAAAAAAGTCTGTCTGCATCGCATATCGACATCTTGTGCAGGTTTTTTGGGATGTCAACTGTTAGCTCAATCCTCCAATGTTTCCTATGTTTCCTAAACGCATTCACTGCAAAAAAAAAAAGATTTAATAAGTACAATCAACTTGGATTTTTAAGTCACTTCAATTTAAATTACATTAAACTGACTTGAATGAAAATGAGTTGAATCTTGTATAACTGTATAACTGAGTTAAAGCAATGTAAAAGTTTATGTTGTCATAAATTTGATAGATTTTAATAGATTTCAGCATTCAAATTGCCTGCACAATGAGTGTGTTGCAGAATAGCGGAAGTGCATTTTGTTAAAACACTGTGAGTCTTGCAGTTACGCAGGCAATTATGCACTGCTTACATTTTTACTTAACAGCTCCCCCAAGATCTTCACGAAAGCAACTAAACATAGCTAACATGATCAAAAACTTGACATTATACAGTCAAAAAGGAGAACAAAAAGTTTGGGGTTGGAATACCAACAGTAAAACTTTTAAAAAAAGAATTCCTTCCCTTTGTTTTTCTTTTCACTTCACTCTTTCCCACACCTCAGCCGCAGTGTTTAAGTTCCCGTCATGTAAGAATTCACCACAACCCTCCCTGGAGGACGAGTCTGTTTACGCTTCACATCAAATGCGCTTTTGAACCACCCCGACGACTCTCTGAACATCAGTAGACATATGTACACATAACTGAATGCTGACTTATCAGTGTGTTGTGTTTGTTTGGTAAATAAAGCAGTTCTGTGGCAGGATCCTTCTAAGCCAGTACTCGCTTCATTTTGCGTCCTGGTTCGCTTAGTGTTCACATTGACATTTAACACCAAACCTAACGGCATAGGGATATATTCCCAACTCTTTTACGCTCGTTGTATGTGCATATAGCCTACATATGATGGTATTCTGACCAGCTGAGAACTCGTGAAGAGCTAATAAAATGTGTAAAGGAGTCAAAACAGCGGCAGGAATCCCTCCGTCACACAAACGAAGATCTGCTGCAAGGAGACGCGGTTCTGATGCCTGTACCGAACTGTGATGGGCAACATCACAACTATGATGAGAAAAATAGGTATGCTTGAGCGTTCTGTCCTTTTTAGGGTAGTAACTTGTGACATATTCCCGTTTTTGGGTTCGTTTACATGGCTTTGGTCTGTGTTGCGTTCATATTTAACCGCGTAATTCGAACCGCACCAGAGTTCGTATGGAAGCGGATCATGACCCATCTTTTCAACTGTTTGGATGGCAGCGTTCACACTTATTTAAATTAACCGCACTAATAGAGCGATCGCACCAGGGTTCGTTTCAATCGAACCAAACATGCCAAGTGTGAACACCCCCTTAGTGAATCTGTGCAGATTTTAAATCAGTTTCGTATTTTTACAGTATCACCAGTATATAAATGAATAATGTGTATTTCTCTGTTACCTGTACTATATTCTCAATTGTCAGTAAAATACTTTCGTGAGAATTAAAGATCGTGCTTCTGCATATTTGTAGACAAAAGTTGTACAAAAGGGAACACCGCAGCCCTTTTTCTCAGTTTTCTCTTGTCATATAGTACTGATTTCAAAAAACATTTCGCCTTTCTACTGCATAGACAGCCAAGTTGTATTAAAAGTCCATCTTGTCAGCGACAAATTACCCCTTCAATCAGTCAATCTGACTCCTTTTGCTGAACCTATTTGCATGAAATACACCAAAAAAGTGTTTAAGATTGGCTACATTTCCTGATTCCTATTTCCCTGATTTTCGTCCATGTTGGCATCTGCCGAATTTGTCTACCTTATACTGAAGGCTTTAATTAGTTACACACCCTTTAACATCAACAGCAAAAGATATAAGAAGCATTTTTTTGAAGATTTTAGTTTTTGCGGTCCGCAATGTACAACCCCCTTTTTTGGGCCTTGCTGGAAACATCACTCTGATGTATGTAATGATGGCTGGATAAGATTGGGTGGCGAAAAGAAAACGTCTTCTAATGAGCTAACAGCAACAAAACACATGATTTTGTTTTCCTTTCTATCCGCGACTCCTCTCGCATTTCCGAACAAAAATAAATCCTTGTTAGAGGAGTTTGTCTAGCAGAATACACAAGCAAAATCCTCCAATCAGCCCACAGTGTTTTGAAAAACAAACAGAGGAGACATGCTGAACTCCTAAAAGGTGCAGATTTGGTCACGGATAAGTCAGGGGTCGAGTTTGAAAAGGCTTTGGTTCATGGTTGACTGGTCTTCTGTGGCTGACTGCCTGCTGTTAAAAACACACTAAATTTCACAAAGGAGAGGTCTGAGAAGTGGGCAAACAGATGACTGCTCTTTCAAAAAGGTTGAAGGGGGCATTTCGCTGAAGCTGTGCTCCAGGAACCAGCTTGAAGGTCAAACCGAAATGGCCATGTGCCGGTTGCTAATGCCTGTGGTGTGTGGTCAGCAGTATTGCACTCATTCACAGTCTTCACACAAAGAGAATTGCCTCAGCTTCCTGTGTTGGGGACAGTACCCGTTTTCTGCTCATCGCTCTTTTTTCTTCTTCGCAGGTTAAGAGTGCATTGTTCTGCCGGCCTTTCTCAGCCTCTGTGGGTTGATGTGTCAGCGGATGGAGCGCTCCGGTCTTGACTGCAAAGGTCAAAATCTAACAGGAGGAAATGGCCTTCATGTACATGTGCACGGCTTTGTTCTAGCCTGCGCTAAATTTAGCACCCAGAACTGGATACTACAACGCTTATCTTTACTATATCTGACATGTAAATTCACAATGGTGCCACGTCACGGCTGTCCTTTGGCTCGCCGGTAACGGCCATTTACATACGGTGTGTCCCGCTTATTTGCCTGCGGGCTGTTTTATCTTCGCCGCGTGTCGTCACGGCGTGCCATCTTTTTTATTCCCTTTTTGAACAGACACTTTTAATGCGATGGCTTCCCTCCCAGGCCTGGCATGCCTGCAGCTCCCTCCTATATCGCCACTGGCCAGATTCCCAGCCTGTGTACTCTGGCAGAGTGGCCCTGAAGCGTCAGCCGCTTCCTTGCAAAAGTAGCAGCCAAAACCGTTAGTCACCAGCCCCGCTGTGACACAGTGATGGCTGAAAGGGCCTAAGGCCAGGCCTGAAGAGGTGGCTGCTCGACTATATGTGTGCGGATGATTTCCGGAGGAGGGAGCTTGGCACGCCTAACACCTATATCAACATTTTTCAGAAGCCGGGATGTGAACAATGAGGGGTTTTCAGCACCGGCTTCTCCTGTAAAGGCTGACGAGGTGACAATGAGTCACACTGCGGTGCACCGGACGACTCCAAAGCTTCCACGCCCTAGTCGGGCGTAAGACCTCTCGTTGACTTTGAAACCCAACCCGCATCTGATGCGGGCGCTTTGTAACTGCATATCCGCTGTGATGCATTTTGACACGGCAAATCTGAGAACAAAGAAAAACAAAAATGCAGCTGGGCAACGTGCAACGCAGCAAAGTTGTGTCAACGAAGCCGAAGGAACAGCGTCGAATGGAGGCGCAGGGCGGGTTTGTTATGACACCAAACAAGGGGCCCTCTGGAAAAACAGATAAAAGTGGAAACCAGAGACGAGGAAGCGCACAAACGAAGTATAAATAACATCCAGCCGTTGGAATAATATCCACCTATAAATTCTCAGCGCTGTCTTGCTAACTAATTTATGTTAGCAATAATACAGAACCGGCATGAATGGTTGGTCCAAAAAAGGCCAGTTTCAAAATACAGCAGCAAAAATGTAAATGCTTTTCCATCCGGTTTTCAAGCAAATTCATGTAATCCAGATTGACGTAAACATAAAACATTTAGCTAATTGGAGTGAACCGTTGAACGCACACATCTTTAAAATACGAATAATAATTTTCATACTAAATGTATTCTAAATTTAGGGAAAAAAAATGTATCCAACCCATACACAAAAATCAGATATGGCCTTATAAATGTTTTAAGATGAAATTTTATATGTATATACTTCACCTGTATTTCATCTTATACTGCAAAATAGTAAGAAAAGCTGCATTATAGCTCGAGCTCCGAGGTTCCTCTGCATAGAAACGCAGATACACGTATAGAGCTGGCTTATGGGATGTCTATATTAAAGGTGTTTATTACAGCGTGCGCTCTCATGCGAGAGAGCATCATATGTTGGCGAAAAGCTCTAAAGAATAAGTTGTGTGGAGATGGTGTGGGCGTGTTTTGCTAACATTGGGCATGCAGTCCCTCATTTAGACTACTCCCAATTCATTAGCATTGCAACGAGGTTAAGAACAGATTCATGTGCGTATGCATGTGTTGTGAATTAGGCGAAAATTATATATATATATATATATATATATATATATATATATATATATATATATATATAAAGACGAATAATCTGTTGGTGTATGAGACCCATTGTTTTTGAGGTAATTACAAAACCAAACACACTAACCTGAGCCCTTATTTTTTTGGGGTATTTACGATTTCACACCGCCGTCATATATCCGAATGTGGGTAAATTAGTGGGACAGTGTATAATGACTTTCATGAGGGTTTGTTTAGGGTCAGGACCCTTGTGTGTGTTGACACAGCTGCCGTCGGGGCACTGCAGAAGAAAGACGCAGGGAAGTTCATGTAAAGCTGGCCTGAGCTCAGGGTCAGGGCCAATGTTTACGTATGTGCATTAAATGTGAATTCTGGCATTTCAGCTCCTCCACAATAGACATATTGGCTTCCTGGATTTGGCATTTATGTTGCATTAGCAAAGTAGTGTGGATAAGGTTGTGTTTGTTTTAGCTGTGCTGCATTTCAAGGCTCCTTTGTCCAGATTCATCTCTCAACATGGCCCTCATCACTGTCAATGGAGCGGCGCCTGTCTATAGCGTTACAAGCTAAGGAAGTGTAGTGGGGATTGCGTGCTCATCAGGTTTTGAGCTCAACCACTAGTGACCTTTATCCTTTACAAACTTCCTGTGGGTATAGTAGTATACCTGCAAAATAAGTGAGTGCTCTTCTTTGCTAACTCTTAGCTAACTTTGTATGCCAATTTGTTCCAGAGTAAGTTTTGTTTTACTAGTGCTCTGGATTTTGTGCGTATAACTCTGAATGTCGGAATTCTTTTTAAAAAGCAGATATCTAGCTTATATATAGAACTCTTCAATGGCAGGTCGATTTCATTTCTGCCACTGAGCAGTTATCCAAAATGCTAATTACGCAACTGTTCCCGTACAGGTAGAGATCCAGACTCTGTCATCTCAATCTTAACAGCAGGCCGTCCAGCGATCTGTTCAGATACATCAAGGATCAACGTGACACGCTGTATTTATCTTTAACTTTAAACGTTATGATGCTCAACTGCTCATTCATATTCTCCGCTTCACCCATGGAGCTGGATTAGCATCCAGATGTCACAACGTGATGGGGCTCACCTACGTGAAATGGTCCATGAAGACACAAGCTGATATGTCCTGTATCTACTGATCACTTTGTCTCAGTTGACATTTCGATCCCTTTGTCTGTGACTGCCTGCAATGAAACGGATGGGAAATTTCTGGATTTGGCAGGGATGACATTTGGATGAATGGAGCTGGCTTTCCATCAGGTGACTTGGAATATTCGGTCATTTCACTGCACTGCAATTTTGGTGCTGTCCATTGCAACTAAAACCCTTTAAGATAACCCTTAAGTTCAAAAACATAGATTTATTACTTTACATTTTATTTAACATTTGATTTATGTTCAAAAGTGACAGGTAGGAATTTGCTAAATGCAATGTTTCAAAATGCCAATCAGTATTGACAATGTTTGCCTTTTACTTTTCCACAGAAACGTTACTCTACAATATTCTGCTGTAAGTGTGTCTTACATTGCCTGTGACACTCAAGTCCCTACTGCCTTTTCAAAGCCAGTTGAACTTTCTTTGAACCTCTACCCTCTTAAGGAAAAAGCAATATCGTGTTTATTTGTGTAATATCGATGTTCACACTTTTTGTATGTGTGAGTGCAAGACACTCCCAGTGTTTTCACCTTTAGTGGAATGCAGTGTATGTCCTTGCTTGGAGATATTGCTGTGTCATGAGCACAGATTGATGGTGGTGGAAATGGGAGATTAAACATTACATGCATTTCAAGTGGTGTATTCTCAGAATTGTATAGAACATTCTCGCTATGTTTCAAATGAAATGGGAGAGTAAAGTTAAAAAAGAGCAGCCAGAATGTTCTTCAGAATTGTTCCTTTTGTGTTCCACAGAATAAAGGCATACAGTTTTGAAACGACACGATGGTGAGTAAAATGACAGAATTTTCTTTTTTGAGTGAACTACCCCTTTAAATGTGTTGAGCATTTGTTTGCTGTATCTCAACTGTGTAATTATCCCCACTGAGACCTTATTTTATGCACATATTGTGTGTTGCGTTCATATAATTGTCATTTGAAGAAGGGTTTTAGGGATTTTTCCTCTGTTTACCTCGAGCCTTCTTAGTGTAGCATTCCTTTGTTGTCGGACCTTGAAAGGGAATATAAATGGTTGCATTTGAGGATTAGAGACAGGGATTTGTTTAGAGCAGCGCGAGATAGATGGCAGTGCTGTGTTCCGTTTGCCTCAACTCGTCGTCTGTGCGCGCGCCGTGAGGTGATGTTTCCCTTATGACGCACTAGCCTGCACGATGACGCGCTCTCTGAGATTACAGTCACTGAGGTAAATTGAGGAAAGAACACCAGGCACTGTCAACAGCAGCGAGTGCGTGGGTGTGGATGGCGAGTTACACACACACAGGGGGAATAGCGTGGTTTGTGATGATCCCACGAAGGGATCATAACAATAAATCCATTTTTGGATAACTTTTTCGTTCTCCTATAGCCTATCTTCCAGCTGAAAATGACTCACCGTGAGAAACGTGTAAATGTCAAGGGAATTATTCGCCGCTGCCTTATTTACCAGCATCCACGGACGAGCCGCTGACTGACTGCGATAAAACAGGTTCAATTACTTTACGTCACCTTCACAGAAAATCAAAACCTCCCAACTCGTTCTCCTGCGGATGGGACGCAGAACAGACGCGTTTCTCGTGCCTCTCATGTTACTCAAATACCTGGAAGTTCATGGTGTACTGCCACAATAGACATCCTTCCAGCACGTGTGCTTTTATTATTACTCACAGTTGCACAGTTGTCACAATGACAAATCACTGATGTAATCAATGCTTTTTAACAATAGTAAAAATATGCATTAGCCTACTTGAGATGCAAGGTTATGGTGTTTTCAGAATATATAATAAATCATAAAGATGTTTATGTTTTTTATGATTCTTTTTCACGTTTTCATTTAACCTGATTAAATGTTGTGTAAAACGAGTGCTTAAAAGAAATGTACAGGTGATCATTCTTCTGTTAAATTCATGCTTAAAACAAGAAAAATGCCTTAAAGGAAGAAAAAAATGCGACAATTGGCATTTTTATATTTACTTTAGCCTATCTTTTTTTTTCAATAAAATATTATTTTAATAATATTTTATGTTTTACATTTGAGTATTTTTAAACATAAATCTGACTAAATGTTGGTAAATGCCTAAGACAACAAAAACCAAATCTGTAGATTTGCAAGATATAAATTCTCTATCAATTCATCTTTGTGGGTTTATATACGCACAAGTGCATAAATGTTATCTCATCAACATGTTTACTGTGACCAAAAACGAGGCTGACAGGATTTTTTTTTTTAGGATTCGAGCCCAGCCGTGTGCAAGCATGTGATGTGGAGGCGGAGGGGGCGTTTATAGGGAAGATGATCAGGGGGTTGTGGAGTGTGATTTCGGATCAGACGCAGCTTTTTACAGTCTGATATTCAAACCCTTTGTCCTAATGTAGCTCTGTGAAAATTGACTCAGACTGAGGGCTGTGTAGGCAACTTCCTGGCCTGAACTCCACTCAATACTCCCACACAGCCAGCCGGCTCTTTTTAGATACTCAACATTAGGTCTGGCCAAGACTCATTGCAGAGTGTGGACTGGAGGAGACGGAGGTAGGCTGGAAGTGTTTGCGAATAACTTTCGTGGCCTCGACTGAGTGCTTCGCAGACCTAGTGCAAGACGCTGCGAAGAGCTGAAGTACAAGTAGATCAAATGCCATTGACTTGTAGTTTTCAATTGGCCCAATATAAACATGATACAGCAGCGCAGAACTATTCATGAGGGAACATTTTCTGAAAATTGTCATTTGCTCACCCTCATGTCCTTTCCAAACCAAAATTGTCACAGTGTTTTTAGTTCATACAATAATAGTCAATAGAGTCCAATGTTGTTTTGGACCACGTTGGCTTTCATTGTATGGACAAAATCATCGAAACATCCTTTAAAACATGGGTTTTCAACTGGTTTAACCCACATTTTCCCCTTGGTCAATAGGCCTCAATTTTCTTAGAACTTGTATGTTGTTTGTTACATTGAATGCTCCTAATTTATTTTCCTCTTTATTTCATAAATTACAAAAAAATATTTTAGAATAATGACACTGACAACATCTTCCCACTGTATGCAATGAGTCTGAGATTCAAATGTACGCAGACGATTCTGTCATTTACTGTATGTACATGCACCGACCAATCAGCAAGCAGCATTTAAGCTCACGGCAGTTATGGCCGATGTCACGCAATGGCTTAATAATTCCTGTATTCATTTAAAACAAAGAATAATGCAATATCTGTCATACTGTTTTGACTAGCTGGGCACAAGCCTTCAATACAACACTTAAACCTGTGCAGCTAAACCTGTGCAGCTACTTTACCATCAAGCTTCCAAGGTGAATCACCAATGTTACTGCCTAAAAAAACATAATTTAATGACCTGGGATAATCACATCAAATTTATAGATGCTTGTCTGAGACAGATGGGTGAACTATCCCTTTAATCAGCTGACAATACCAACATGTTGATTTATAAACATGTTACTGAACAGTCACTAAGCTAGTCTGTTAAATAAGTGACTCAATTTGTTATTGCATTTAAAACACAGTGCGAGCCACTGATTACTTCATCCGCGATTGTTCAGTTGAAGAATAATAATCTGTTGTCCTTTGTGTGTTAATGAGCAGTTATGACATCAAAGGAGGGAGGTGCTGTTTACTTTTGGCGGTTAAGACAGAGATGTCACAATGTTTCCAGTGAACAACATTGGGTCACTAATGGGCAGGTCTATATGCTGTGCTTTCGAATCGACTCGTTGCGCAAGTGCACCTACTGCAGTGTATACTTTTTGTACTCCTAAATTTAGTACAAGCCTGGTAAAGAGGCACCGCTGATGAAGCACTGCACTTCCTCAAAGACAAGATGATGTCCACTTCTGTATCAAAAAGAGCATCTCAGTCCTCTAATCAAGAGGACTTCTGATAGTCCTTGTTTTGAGGGGTTCCAATGAAAAGACTCATTGAATTAAGGTGTGTTTTTTTAATGGAACAGATGCACTCGGACATGCTCTTGAATAGAGAAGCTCACAGTCCCCATGATAGCTTAAAATTGCTAATGTGAAATCCAGGGTTCTCAAGTTTTATCAAAAGCTTGGAGTGAGATCACATGCAGTTGGGGGAGGAGCCATAGTGGAGCCACGCCCCCATCTGTCCCCACCCCCCAATTTTACCCAAATTAACCAGCACAAATTGAAATTATAACAATTGGTAAATCTGATAAATGACAGAGCAATTCATCACATCAAATATACTCTTTAACCCTTGTATGGTGTTCGGGCCTGTTAGACCCGTTTTCATTTTTTATCAAAAGAAAAATGATACAATTAATTATTTTTTCAAACTGAGACTTATTGGCCTTGGCTCATTTTCTGTGAGGAATATATATCAGAACACATTTTCAATGAAAACACACTGTACACCCCCCCTACACATTTATATTACACACAGGATGTTCGGGTCCCCTGGACCCGGGGCTAATAAAAGTGTGGAAATTGTAGGTCCTGTGTACCTTTACTCTGTCCTCCTCCTGTCAGGGCCTGCTGTTAGTGTGTGTATGTTCTTGTATGTGGTTTATGAGGACACAAATGTGTATAATGACATGGGTATTACAACGTAAACATGGTTTATGACGACATCTGTGTCCTCATACTAAAACATACTAAATGGTGTTTTTTGAAATTCAAAAAATGCCAAAAGTTTTCTGTGATTGATAGGTTTAGGGGTAGGGTTAGTGTAGGGGGATAGATTATACAGTTTGTACATTAGAAAAACCATTATGTCAATGGAGAGTGACCGTACACCACATATCCAAGTGTGTGTGTGTGTGTGTGTGTGTGTTGTGGGTGTGTGTGTTGTGGGTGTGTGTATGTGTCTGCATGAGTGTGTGTGTGTGTGCGTGTGAGAGATTGTGTGTAAGTGTGAAAGAGTGCAAAGAGTGAGTTTTGTGTTTCTACTCCTGCCATTCCCATACGAGGTTGCAATTCTTAAATGTGATATAACAAAGGTAAAGAGAAAATATTGACCATATATGCTGTTTATATTGCTTGTAATTGGGATGAAGTAAACATCTGTTGAGTATTTTAACATAACATTTTTGATTGTGTTGAATTAAAAACCCCAAAATGCGGCGGGTCCACCAGACCCACGAACACTGGCTGTGTAACAAAAATATGAACACCACACTAGGGTTAATGTTATATTTCAAAACTACAGATAAGTTATACAAAAATTACAAAAATATAACAAATTTCTCCAAACAGTTTTTGAAAAACAAATCTTTTTGCATTTTGAATGTGTCTAGTCGAAATGGTATAATAATTTATTGTGTGGTGGGACATTGTGAACAAATGACATATTAGAGTATTATTAAGGTGTGTGTGGGTGTGTGTGTGTGTGTGTGTGTGTGTGTGTGTGTGTGTGTGTGTGTGTGTGTGTGTGTGTGTGTGTGTGTGTGTGTTTGTGTGTGTACACAAGAGTACACACTCCAGCTTATGAAATGTGTTTTGTGTTGTAAGTGTTTGAAAAATACAAATGCAATGGAAATGATTAATGTATGTTTTGACAGGATATAAAATATTACCCAGAGCACTCTGCTTTAATACATGTAGCCTTAATGTAACTAGAAAGACTATTCATACAGTATAATATATAATTTAAAATAAAATAAAATAAAATAAACAAATTTAAATGTATTTAAAATAAAATGAAGAAATACATCTTCATTCCTTCCCATACCCACTAACATTTCCCTTAGTTTCAGATAACGTAAGCTAGCCAAACTGAGCCAAAGCTTCTGGCCTGGTTGCAAAGTAGTTGTAGAGTTTTTGACTGCATCAATAATAATGTATACGATGGGCTATATATTAAATGTTCTAGCCTAAACATGTTAGACGAGCTTTCTTCCAACTTACCTTCTCCATCATTCACGAGTGTTCGCGCGATGTTGTTGGTTACCTAGTAACGAACGTACGGCGGCCGAGAATGTTCCGTCAACTTCCGTGTGTTCGCGACTTCGCGCATCTGTGTTGCCTATTAACGAACGCAATCTGGCCGAGATACGTGCTGGCGGCAGAAAACTTCACTTTGTGTGCCCGCGCCTCGTATACAACGTTATATATAAAGCTTGCAGGACAACTTGGTTGACATTGCCTTTTTAGCGTGAGAAATACACGGTGTAGCGTGTGAGCGTGTGAACTGGTTGAATTGCGTGTGTCTCACGGCCAATGCGTGAGACTTGAGAACCCTGGAAATCTACACAAACATGATTGCATTTAATATAATGGATATTACACTGGATATTTATGTGCATAATGTGTAGTCATAATAGAATAAAATAGAACTAAAATAGAATAAAATATAAAATGGATAAGAAATAATACAAAAATTCTGTCATGAAACTCTTAACTCTTTAACTCAAACTGCTTGCAATCACATCGTTCTCTGTAGGGCACAGCTGATTGGTTCCTGCTGTATCAGTAGCCAATGAGCTCAACCTTTAACACTTTCAGAAACCCTACACCTTCCCCAGCTCCACCTGTATAAATCTGCTATGGGTAATTCATGTACACTATATTGTATAGCAGCAGCATGTCTTACTTGCTCACAGCAGCGTGTTGTGTACACTATAAAAAATAAAAAGTTGAGTTAACTTAAAAAAATAAGGCAACCGGCTGCAAAGCATTTTTTTTTATTCACTCAACTTCAGTGTTCGAAGTTGTGCCAATTCATTTTTGAAAGTTGACTAAACTTATTTGATTAAGTTAATTATACCTTCCTCAGTAAGTTCATCTAAAGGCCTGTTCACACCGGGACGTTTAACGCCTCGTGACTAAACAAAGGGCGCCAATGTGAGTGTGCACACCGACGCGAAAAACACCACGCGTAAAAGCGTCATTTTTTAAAAAACGCCTCGGGTTCGTTTTTTTGGTTTGACGCGCCGCGTAAAAAACTATCCGACCAATGAGATTGGCGCTTTTGCTCACATGTCTGGAGCTTCTGAAGTTACAGTAAAACACAACTTGGGGGCGCTCAAACACAAAACGGTCTGGCCGAGCACACATACGTAACGGCGAAGAAGATATATGCAGAATAGCGTCTAAACACTGCCGGGAAGAAATAAGACGAGGAAGATGCAAGGCAAGATGAATGTAGAGCTGCTGGTCTCGTTGGTGTCGGAACATAAAGAACTATATGACAAACCCGACAGCGACTACAAAAATCTTGATAAAAGAGAACTGTTATGGAGTGGTATTAAGCGCCATCTAATGTCAGGGAATGAATTTGCATGTTCACTCGGCTCATCATCAGCGAAAATCGCTTGGGTGTGAACACAAAAAACGCGTTGAAAAACGCTGGCGAATAACGCGCGCCGATATTCGTCCCGGTGTGTACGGGCTTTAACTACCAGTCCAACTAAAAAAAAAAACAAGTTAGCACAACAGCAGAGGCCTGAAGTTCAGTAAACTCAAAAAAGCTTTGAGATGGTTGTCTTAATTTAAGTTGATTCAACTTTCTCCAAATATGTCAGCCATATATTGGCAGTAGCAAGTCCCGTACTTGCTCTGCAGCAGCAGCAACGTAGCAGATCTATTCCGCCAAGACCAAACATATCATCATTGTCATCTATTACCATGCCAAACACTACGAGAGTTTTCAGGACAGAAATATGCCTTACAGAATATTACTGAGTATGAGTATTATCAGATGTGTAGTGAAATGAGAGAAACATAAAAACACAAGTGGAAATTGGCCATTTTAAGCGTTTCCAGTGGGAAAATTTGACCTCAAACCTGCATTTTGTTCTTTTTTTCATATTCAACTGATGCTACCATGACTAAGCTTTAAGCGTAAATCACATGCAGTAGTAACGTCTATGATGTATTGTCTCCATGGACTCTATTTGGCACAGGTTTCATGTTTGTGCAGGCTGTATTTTTTAGTCTGGTTATGAAAGCCGGTGAAGACAAAGACACGCTTTGAGCCAAGCCATTTGGAAATTACCCCTCTACCTTCATCCGCTGGCCTAAAAACCCATCCAGAATGTAGTCAACCCCCACGCAGATCCGTGTCTGCAGGCTTGGGTGAAACGAAACCATCACAACAAAAGGGACAAAAATGAATAAACCTGTATTATATTATATTATAATATATTATAGTTTTATGAATCATTGCCTAGAACAAATCAAATGCAGTTGGACGTTTTATAAAAAGCAACACAATGTTCTGACGGCGGAGCTTAAATTAAACTGGCCAAACAAAAGCATGAATAAGCACGATTGCACACAGCGTTTTCAGAGAGGGATCCCCTTTCTTCTCTCTCATGCCTGCTTCTGCGCCGTTGCTAGGCGACGACACTCACGACCCTCCGCAAGTTGGAGGTGCTTGACACCGACGCGAGGGCCCGTCTGGCTCCTCAGCTGTCATTTAAAATGTAAAGCAAATGAAAATAGACACACAGGCATTTTCAATTAGCACGGCAAGGACGACCGAAGACATCTTGTGTTCTTTTTTGCCCCATCCTGTTTTTTGAAATGGCATTAGCCATGAAAGGGCTGTTGTTTTTCCTAAAAGGTGATGAAAGGGCACTTGCGTCGGTGACTACAAAGGGCCTTTTATTTGGGTTTATTTGGTAATGTAATGAGAATTGTTGAGCTTTTATGTGCCATTCTCTCTTCACTTGCGACATTATAAACACCTTTTGCAATATTCATGCATAGCTTGGTCTATAAATGTGCATCTTTATTAAGAGGGGACTAGGGCTCGTTGTAACACTTTAGTGAATATTTCTCAGAGTTTTGCAAGTCACACTATATTTGTTAAATTGTCACAATGCAACCTTTGCATATGCTAGTGGAATAGGTTAGTTGTCACAACGAGTGAGACAGGTTGACATGGAGCAGCTAAATCTCGAACCTCCGGGGAATTGCCTGTTTTAACCCTTTAACTGTCAACCCCCCCTTTTTTCGCATACACAAAAAAATCACTATACAAACTTAAATGGTTGTAATTCAAGAATGCTTTGGAATATACACTCACCTAAAGGATTATTAGGAACACCATACTAATACTGTGTTTGACCCCCTTTCGCCTTCAGAACTGCCTTAATTCTACGTGGCATTGATTCAACAAGGTGCTGAAAGCATTCTTTACAAATGTTGGCCCATATTGATAGGATAGCATCTTGCAGTTGATGGAGATTTGTGGTATGCACATCCAGGGCACGAAGCTCCCGTTCCACCACATCCCAAAGATGCTCTATTGGGTTGAGATCTGGTGACTGTGGGGGCCATTTTAGTACAGTGAACTCATTGTCATGTTCAAGAAACCAATTTGAAATGATTCGAGCTTTGTGACATGGTGCATTATCCTGCTGGAAGTAGCCATCAGAGGATGGGTACATGGTGGTCATAAAGGGATGGACATGGTCAGAAACAATGCTCAGGTAGGCCATGGCATTTAAACGATGCCCAATTGGCACTAAGGGGCCTAAAGTGTACCAAGAAAACATCCCCCACACCATTGCATCACCACCACCAGCCTGCACAGTGGTAACAAGGCATGATGGATCCATGTTCTCATTCTGTTTACGCCAAATTCTGACTCTACCATCTGAATGTCTCAACAGAAATCGAGACTCATCAGACCAGGCGACATTTTTCCAGTCTTCAACTGTCCAATTTTGGTGAGCTCCTGCAAATTGTAGCCTCTTTTTCCTATTTGTAGTGAAGATGAGTGGTACCCAGTGGGTCTGCTGTTGTAGCCCATTCGCCTCAAGGTTGTGCGTGTTGTGGCTTCACAAATGCTTTGCTGCATACCTCGGTTGTAACGAGTGATTATTTCAGTCAAAGTTGCTCTTCTATCAGCTTGAATCAGTCGGCCCATTCTCCTCTGACCTCTAGCATTAACAAGGCATTTTCGCCCACAGGACTGCTGCATACTGGATGTTTTTCCCTTTTCACACCATTCTTTGTAAACCCTAGAAATGGTTGTGCGTGAAAATCCCAGTAACTGAGCAGATTGTGAAATACTCAGACTGGCCCGTCTGGCACCAACAACCATGCCACGCTCAAAATTGCTTAAATCACCTTTCTTTCCCATTCTGACATTCAGTTTGGAGTTCAGGAGATTGTCTTGACCAGGACCACACCCCTAAATGCATTGAAGCAACTGCCATGTGATTGGTTGATTAGATAATTGCATTAATGAGAAATTGAACAGGTGTTCCTAATAATCCTTTAGGTGAGTGTAGACCTATGGTTGGTCTTGTTTTTAAGAAGACATTTGCCAGATTATTGTAGAAGTGAAATAAATTATGAAAGTGAAACAGAAAAAAAAGTTATATAAGTTTGAGTTTATGAAAATATAGAATGTAAAAATATAATTATTTATATTTTATATAAAATATATATATTACAAAATATATTTTACTCTAAAACTGCTAGAAAATTAAAGCCAAAAATCCAAACAAGTTGTGTTCCAAATTTTAGGTTGATATCTCAAAAAATGAGCTTTCAGTAAGATTTTATTTGGGTGCAGTACCAAACTTTTTCACTAGATGGACAGCCAGCTTCCTTACTGACCATATAAGGGCGTCTCCATTTTCATATATGTTTTGAGTGATCTGAACCATGTATTTCCATAATTTAATACAATTTATGAAGTATACATCCTATTCAGAAATAGTATGGGTGTTTTGGCAGTATTTGATTTGATTTCAACCTCTAATAAACATAAAAAGAGCACATATGTGCGTTATAGCTCGCTGCCGCTGCGTGCCGCATCACAAATCGAGAATCCATAATATTTTTCTTTATATTCTAAACATTTTCAGACCTTTTTTCTTATAAAATTTAATTGGTGTTATCTTTTGAACTCTTGGCATGAAAACAAACTGAGGTTTCTACCAATCTTTCATGATTTTTCATGTTTATTTCTATTTCAAAATAAAGGCCTAAACACGTCTAATGAATATGAAATATTCTTGTTGCAAATTGATAAATTACTGCTCCTCTGTAATTTATTTTAAAAAACAGCCACCAAATATGAAAACTAGAGATTGTAAGCTTTCAAATGATATATAGTTTGTCAATATTACTTTAGGTTTTTACTAAGATATTATTGTTCTAAATATGTATGGGCAAACGTCCCACCTGTGGGACAGTGACAGTTAAGGGAAACGCCAAACAAACAGAGGAGCTTCTGCTTGCAAAAAGAGAATGTGACAGAGCTCGTAATAAAACAAGAATCAACATTAGCTTAGCTTTTCGGAGATAGCAAGAACTGAAGGATTTCAAATGTTGTAAAAGCGACGTGGAGATGGTGTTTTTATCAAAGTTAGTCTAGTCTAGTAGTGAATATTTTAACCGTATTCATCCGCACTGGCACGCAGAGACGAAGCACAACCAAAACAACGTTCTTCCACAAAATGCATGCAGTTTTGTTTTTAACTGCTAGAGGGCCAAAAGTTACATAGTTTACCTTTAACTCAACAGCTATAGCAAAAATATCATGATATTGAAATGTAGGTCAAAGATAGAAAAATGAAAGACCTTTAAACCAATATACTGAGATGTAGTCCATTGTAATGGTCTGGGGGTATGTTCCTTTAAGACCCATTTGGGGTTTCCCCCGGAGCCCGAATGCATCCTTACAACACAATAGGTTACACCATGTCACAACTAGCCCTAGCCCCCACCATATAATGGAATATTTAATGCAAAACAATGTTAACGTTTTGCACCTACAGCACATATCTTGTCGATTGTATATGTATTTCTTGTATATGGAAGTAATGACATGTGCTGCTATCACAGGGTGTGAGGGGGTCACAAAGTGACAATAAAAGTACAAAGGATGCATACATACAGATAGGCGTGATATCCTAAATGCATGTCTCTCATGTATTCAATTAAAACATCTTGCACGCACACAACAAGTATGGCATATAACACACAAACCCATGCTAACACACCAAACCCTGTTCAAACAATCCTTCCACTCTGGAAAGCCCATATTTTATGAGGTCAGGGTCAAAGCCCCAAAAGACATGTCACTTCCCCTTTCCAGATACAAACCCAGGAGCGGAGCTGGTTTCAATCACCAGGGACGGCAGGGAGTTGACTTCCTCTGAAGTTTAAATGTAAAGGTGATTTAAGCCAAACATCTAAACAAGGGAAGTTGCACATTCTTCCCTCTGTGCTAATAGCTCTTTGGAGAATCCAATCTTCACTTTTGGCCTCCTACTTCCTTGCTAATTTCTTACATACGTCTACTTGTAATAATTGTTATATGAAAGTCTCAGTACTTCTTGTTGTTTTATGTTGATGAAGTCGATGCATCTGATTTTTTAAGGTAGCGCTACAGATGTCTTCAATTTAAAGGTTAAGTTAAATGCTCCCAAGTCTCTACAATATTCTGGTTTCTAATGACTTTCAGTGTAAGTGTATGGTGTTTTTTCACACGCATTCTCCAAAAGTGATAATCGTAATTTTCATCACGATTTGAGGTATTATCCAAGTTTGTAGCATAAATGCTTACATGCCATCATGATGTTTGGTCATGTGTTGTGCAAGAATCAATTAGGTTCGAGACTTGTTGAAGTTGAAGGTTTATGTCGCTGTGTTTGTTGCAACCTTGAAAAAATGTTTTGCATCTTACTAGCTGCGTTTCCATTACCCTTTAAATTGCGCAAATTGAAATTGCAAATTGAAAATACGGCCCATGGAAACGTAAATTTTGCAAAAATCTCATATATCGTAAAAAGAATTTACGCTTGCATGAGGTCAGGGTTTTTTTTACGTAAAAGTCGATCATTCTTTAAAGATAGCGCGGTATCATTGGACAGAAGACAAGACAGAGTTCTTTATTAAACTCATGAAAGACAAAAGAATTACGGTAATACTGGATTCTTAACAACAAAGTAATGCCACAATTTATCAAGACCTTGAAGCAGATATGAAGGAGAAACACCCAGAAACATCTCATACGTGGGCGCTATAAGGGGCTTTCCTTGCCATTAATGCTTGGATAATACGCCTACATGTCCTTCAATTAAAAACAATGTCTAGTGCGGTGGCTGCAATATAAGTAAACCTACAAACATCTGTTGTCATGATTTTTGGAATGACTTATAGCGAGAGAAAAAAATTACTTTTTAGTCGCATAACATCAGTTAATGGAAACGCCGTCATTTCGCAATAGCTTATTTAGAAAATATCGCAAAAGTTTTGAACAAATCTGTAATGGAAACCAGGCTACTGACTTTCATATTATGGACAAAAACATCTGAAGCATTCTTCAGAAATATCCTCTTTTGTGTTCTGCAGATGAAAAGAAAAGAAAAAATAGTTTGGAACGACACAATGGTGAGTAAATGATAACTGAATTTTCGGGTGAACTATTCATTGAAATACAAGGGAAACTCAAGCATGTTTTGAAATCTACATAATGAAATCATTATTTAGTTCATGCATTTCAGAAAGCAGTGCGCTATCATGTCCCGTCTCTCAGGCTGTTGGATTGTTTCCAAAAGTTAATAACGGACAGGATATCTCATAAGAAATGGGAAACAGGCCCGCTTGAGCAAAACCAGGAGCTGTAGTAAACTAGACTGCAGGAGAGTGGCTCGTAAAAATGAGGGATGGATAATGCTAAGGGCCAAAGCGGACCAGAGGGTCAGAGGTTCGTGCAAGAGATAGTATAGAGTGTGAAGATTGATTGCTGTATTTAGCCTCAGTCATTTATCAGTCGAGTCCTTTATATTTATCAGATGCACCTGGAAGGCGCTGGCAACGACTGGAGGTAAAAGGCTGTCACGTTTTGTATGTGTGTCCACATTTGGGAAGTGCGGATTTGGCCAGGTTCACCCCCTGCAGTGCAGCCAAGTCCCTATCTCACCGCCACAGATGCCAAAGCGACAACCCGCCTCCATGTCTGCATCTTGGAGGCCACACCACCTCCTCAATCCTCCCCTACCTAACACCTCATCACAGTCACTTTTCTCCTTCCTCCTGGTCATCTAGCAAGTGCTGTGAATAGCACTTCTCTATTCTTGGACGAGTTATTTATTAATTGATATCACATGAAGAGTGCTGTTTTATTTTCTACGTTGGCGTATTTCCTGTTGAAACAGGAAGTTTGGGTGTGACTTATCGAACGGATGTCACACCCAATAGCTTTTAATTTATATCAACCATGACCCACTACATCCTCCATGTGATTTCTAGTAATATGCCAAGCAAATTCTCATTCTCAAAAGTATCTGATTGGACAAAAATGTGGACACGCCCCTAAGTGAAGGATGTTATCATCAATATTTTTTGTACGTTTTACTGAAAGACAAACTGTGTCAGGAGTGCATTAGCTTTAATCAACAACAATAAAATATACAGCATTTTAACTAAGCATGATTAATATTATGCTAATGTGTTACTCATATATAACCATTTTTATTTATTTTCTGCTTACTTGATATTGCAGTTTAACTGCAAAACATTTTTCAACTTTTAGGAGTGCACTAGCACATAGTTAGCTTCAAAGTACTAAGTAGCCTAGCTTTAATAAGCCCTTTTACAATCGGACAAGAAAATATACAGCTTATTTTAATCAAACATGCTAATGTATTAGTAATCATGTAGTGAAAAATGCAAAACCTTCAGGTTCCTTTTGTGTATTTTTGCTTTATTGGTTTCATTCAGTCTGTTGCTTGTAATTCGTTTATTTGTTCATTTTATTACTAACTTCTAACTGTTTACTTGAAGTAATTGGAACTCGATGATTGAATTAAATCAGAAATATTCAAAGGAAACATGCCATTGCTTTTATTTAATATTATATACAGTATTGAGCCTTTCAAAAGAAAGCAGTTTGCTCAATAACAGTTTGTGACAACCCTACTGCTGCGTTTTCTGAGCCATGATTCCCCTCGAATGTTGAGAAAAGGTTGTGTCGAGGTTAAACAAGCAAGACCAGAACCAGTAGAACCAGCGAACAGTTAGTATTTTGACTGGCTGGCCTATGATTTTAAAAGCACATCTCCGACATTAAGAGCATGTTTCTTTGTCGAGGGAGAGGCTCGGCATGGTCTCTCTCCATCGGTTTTGAGAGAGCAAGACATTGAGAGAAAATGCCTCTGGGATATCCAAGTTCCTCTCCTCTGCAGCTCAACCGTGCGGCAGCCCACAGAACCACAAGTGGCCTCGGGGCACAGGGAAAGGATGGGAACTTTTCCCCAGAGGCCCGCAAGGTGGGCAGCAGACACAGCAAATAAACAACCCACACTTCCCGTGTGTACAAGACTCTTTAAGGTCCTTAAGGATGGTCGCACTTCTCCACAAGTCTCTCTCTCCCGAGTCTCCAAAAAACCGCGGTGCCACCCCCTTAAAAAAGTCTCCCAAGACAGGAGATCAAAGGCTGCCAGCATGCGATCTTTGTCATTCTCTCTCTCTGCAGCCCACACCGTGGTGAAGTTTCTTGTTTTCAAAGTTTTTTTTCCCCCCATTAAATACAATAAGAAGAGCACAACAACAATGAACAATGTGGGATCTGTCGCATGTGCTTGTCCCGAGGGGGCTTAAAGTCAGACGGGAAATTTCATTAGAAGTGGGGAGGAAAACGAACAGATAAACATTGTTCAAAGAACCTCATAATGCCACAAAAGTGCATTCCTGCAACTTTCTCTAAAGTTGGACAGTAACTTTGAAAATGATTCTGTTAAATTTGCGTGCAAGCTCTAGACTCTCTCTAGACACAGCGGGGTTGACCCACTTCTGCACATTTGTGCTAGTTGGCCCATAAAAACTGTATACTTGCCTGCATCAGAGCTATACCTGATGAATAAAACATTGCATCTTGACATCCTAATCATTGTAGTTATTAGGTATGTGCATGACATGCTTTAAAGTTTTAGAAACATGAAAATGAACATGAACATTCCTGTGGTAGCTCAGCTAGTAACGCATGATGCTGGCAATACTGTCTGCAAAATGTATTTATGAAACAAATTATGCTTTCTTGACCCTTAAAATACACAAATACCCACAAACAAAACCTAAATTTTAATAGCTACACTTATAATAAAGTTAAATACTCCAAATTAGGGTTTTTAAAAATCCCTGCCGTACCCTTTGTATGACCAATAGTAGGCTAAAAGTCATGCTTGCCTTAGCATGCTAATGGGTTAGCATTCCTGGTTAGCTGGTCATAATGAAGGCAAGAGATTCAGTGTTCACCCATCTTATATATGAGCTAATTTGGTATCTGACATGGAAACCGACATGTTTACATCTATACAGCCTATATTAGCAAACAACAGCATGCTAACCTGTTATTAACTGTAGGCCTATGCTACGAGACAGTGACATGTATGAAAAAAGCATTCAGCCTGGGTAATTTTCTCTTTATGAATCGTGCAACAGAGTTCCCTGAGTGCACTCATCACTTCTTATTATACCAGTAATAACCCTTAGGTGCTTACTTGTCATTTAGCAGACGCTTTATACGCAACTCATATTATGCTAATTGCATGGGCAGTCCCCTTGGATCAATTTGAGTACAGGCACGCAATCATGATAGAGTATTTCCTTGAGCTAAAAATGTGTTGATCTTGTTAATAGGACATTTAATGCATTACATATATAATATAGTTGCCTAATCCAGAAGCTAATTGTATGTTATTCTCTCCATCTTCTAGACTCCAGTGCTACGCAGTAAGAAGTGTATTTCTCTTGGGTTTCGCTCCAGCCACAGAACGGGGACTCTAAACAGCCACAGACACAGTCATGGTCCACAGAAACTTCAACAGCCAGAAATATCAGTACCCATGAGACTGCAAGCAATGGCACTCATGAGAAGCCGCATGACCCAGTGTATCACCCCACTGTCCTAGTCCAGAAGCCTCTGTGACAGAGGCCAGCTAGTAAGAGCTGTGAGAGTAAACCTCACTCCCCTGGATCTCAAGAGGCGCTCTAGCGAATGACGGTAGAGACTGCTGTCTTTAGCATTGTTGTTAGCAAAAGCTAATTTGACCTAAGATGTTGTGAGAAGCTGTTGCTAACTTGCTAGTAAATTTCACAATTACTTACAAGGAAACAAGCTGTAGTCGCTATGAAATCAAAATTGACAATTATTTTTTTAATGGAATAGTGCAGTAGGCTATTTATTATAAATGATTTATCCATGCACATCATTATTTGTTTGTGTTGCAACTTTAAAATGTGTCAAGTTAAAAGTAGTTAAATCAGTGCAACAGATACATTTTAGACAAACAATCAGATGAATCAGAATTGGCATATTTACATATGGACGATTTTGTTTATATGGTCAATATTGAATGAGAGCGACTGTGCCTTTAAACGCAGTCTGAATATGTGGGTGTGTGAGAATGGATATTATAATGAAGAATTGTCTTGTCGTTGTTGCCCAACGCAGCCTGTTAGCACAATCTCCTGCTAAACAAAACGCTAATAAGCTAGCCAGAAACTCTGCCTAGCAACCACTCCCCGCAACCCATGCTAATGACAAATGAAGAGGGTCAAGTAGTCACGCCGGCCCCACCCGTCAGATGTCACGGTGATCAGCGCTTCTGACGAGCGGGCAGGATTATGTTCGAACTATCGAGAGAGCATGTCAATATGTCTTTCTCGCGCACTGCCACACACTGACACAGCAGAAGCCTCCTAGTACTCCACAAAATTGATTTGAACAAAGCAAGGGCATCACTCACGTGGAAGGAGATGGAGAGGTTGCCACCATACTTGAGCTGCTCTGCGCTCTTGAAACAATTCGTGCATTGGTCAAACGTGAAGGGTGTGAACTTCTCTACTGGTAAATGTTGTGTTTCGCATGCCTTTTCAGCTGGTTCCTGAACTGAACAGGAATTATTTACGTGTTAAAGTCAACTCAAATGAACTATTTTTGGCCTCAGAGTGCAGTCAGAAAACAGATCTCACAAATATTACGCAAAATATACATAAAGACATACATTTACTTCAGATAGAAGATTTCTTTCTTTGCTTCTTATCCACACCCTGTTCTTCCTTACAGATAAAGGGGGGAATGTTCCCTCAGGGAAACATGTTTCTAAAAACATTCACTTGCCTCTTGAGCTGAAGCTAAAACGAACACCCTACCCAAGAAGCATGATGACGCATGTAAATGTTTGTGCATTCTTTTAAACAAACCAGACCATAAGGGTAAGAGGTTAGGACAGTTGTTTGTTATTCATTTTGACTAACAAGTGTAGGCTAAGTCAAACTCCAGACCACTCCAGTACGTTTCCGATAAGTTCAAACCTGAATCCTGAATCATGTATTTGTTTATGATATATTTGTCTAGTTCCTTCCAGAGTATGTTGCAAATAAATAAACTTTGTACGTCTGGAAAAAGATTGAATAGCTGTCAATTTCATAATTACTGTGTGGACAACTGGTTACAGAGCTCCATGAGGTGCCGTAAGTAAACTCACAGCCTTTGGCAAAATACATAGAGCAAGTGACAAGCAAAGTAATGAGGACAAAATGTTCTCTTATATACGCATGCATGCATGCGTGCACACATGCTAAAACAACACACTCCAACACTTACCTAATCAATTCAGCGTTGCATTCTTTCTTGGCACGACCCTTGTTTAGAGGAGTGGCCTTTCTGTTATTTGTGCTGGCGTGTTTGGATGAGCCCGGACCCTTGTTAATGTACATAATTTACCATTACCTTTATCCTGATGGAATCTTAATTGTGCTTTTACAGTGCCTTGGAAAAGCCATTCATCAGCGTCACAACCGCACACCCACATTCACAGGTGCACACGCTAACACAGGCTTAATGACATTTCCTTGAAATCAAAGCGAATTTGCTGTTTTCATTTGGTTTTGCTAGCCCTCTGTTGCTATCGATCTGTATCCCAGCATGCCCCGGTGAAGCTGAAAATATCACAGCAGCCAAATTCACATTTCGTTTTCTTCTTTATCCGTGTTTATCCGCAAATGTACCGCTGATTTATTTGAAGGCAAGCTTGACTAGCATAATGATTTGCAGCAGGGTGTGTTCCAATAAAGTCAGGTGTTCGCTGTCTGCACATCAGTAGATTTTAGTTAAGTTATTTAACTCGTAGAGCACACTGAGACCCAGCTGTCCATATACTTGATTAAAATAGAAGCTACACTTGAACTTAACAGAGAAGGCCAAATGGCCACATAGCTTTAGCAGAAAAGCATCCTTTTACCCATGACATTTAGACGAGTTCAGTTTATTTCAAACTTGTAACTTCCATATCACAGGTCGGTTTCACAGGCATGTTACAATAATGTGTAAACCTCATAACGAAATAGCCATTTTTTATAGGTTTTATGCAAATGTTGTTACTCATTTTCCAGTAAAAATACAACACAACATTAAGACTTTAAGACTAAAAGTACACTTTGTCTTACTGCAGAACTGGTTAAAGTCTTAATATCATATGCTTTTAAAGTAAATTGATCTTGTTTCAAGTATCTTTAGATATATTTACAGCAAAATAAAAGAGAAATACTGGAATGATGCATTAAAGAGTTTCGAACTCTGCAGTTTCGAAGGCGTTTTTAGCACATTATGTGGTTGCTGGGGTGTTGAGAAAAGTATATATAGATATTATGGTCCTATTAGATGTCATCGAAATATTTGTTGGTACCCGTTTTATCATAAATTCTATTCTATTTATTCATGAAGTACCTCTCTTCAGCAAACGCATGATTTATTGCATCATTCAGGTCTGTAAAGTTTAGGAGTTTTAGATAAAAGAACAGCGATGCATGACTCAGCAAACTCATCCTAATGAAAACCAATCACCATCATTGCGAAAGAAGTACATTTTTCAGTTTTGGAAGTGACATTTAAATGTGCATCTGTTTCTGTGACTTTCTTTAAAATGAACAAATGGGTGTTCAGTTTGTGAAGAAACTACACATTTAATGAAACATTTTTCGGGAATGAATACGGTTGTGCAATGCGGCTGTCGCTCCCATAACCAAACTTTGTGTGTACAGAATGAGATTAACAACCATATTTAGCTGCTGTTTGCACAAAGGATATGGTTAGGAACAGGTGCTGTCTTTGCCGTTTTGGAGGGTTAAATAGGGGGCAAACCGCTCCAGCTGACCCAAATGTTGGTTTCTACAGTGTCAGAGACACTCATTGATCCCAACGGTTGTCATCGATCTGGGATTGCTTGCTCCAAGGAAGTCCTTTGGCCACCTCTCTTGACCCTCCTGACACTGTTACCCCAACGGCTTCCGTAGTTACCATCAGGACTATGCATGTTCCTTCAAATGTTCTCCACACCCTGACAGCACACCTGTTTTGGATCCCAGACAAGACCAAACAGCCGTCTGTGTGCTCTCTGCTGTGAGTCAGTGCATTGCTAAAATGCTCGTTCTTGTTGTTTTGGCTGCCTAGCCCACCTAAGCCTTGTGCGCACAGCATCTGCCGGACTATAGATCAGGCCTGACAGCACTTCCTGAGAGCTATGATGCTGCAGTACATTGAAACCTCCCTGCACGGCTACTGCAGGTGTCCTTAGGGGTGGGGTGGGATTCTTTTACACAAGCAAATATTTGCTCAAACAAGTAAAACCGTTGAGGTATTGTTGAGCGATGACTCTTATGTACATGGTGACAAAAATGAAAAATGGATGGAACAATAAAATCATTATTTGGGATGTGTCACTATGGATAACTTGTCGTTTGTCTGTCCAACAACCAACTAGTCGTTTAGTGAGATCTAATAGTAGGCTATATCATATTTTTTTTTGTAGCCTGACTATGTCAGACTTCGTACTTCCGCTCAATTTCAGTTCGCTTCTGTACTCAGTCTGAGATAGCGACCGTTTTCCCCGTTTTCCTCCGGCCTCAAAACAGCCGGCCAATCAACGAACAGAGGGCGGGCTGAGAGCCGTGACGTAGACGCTGATTGTACCGTGGATGCGTAGATTTACTTCACATAATCTGCAAAAGTCATTCACAGCCATGTTCACTCCGGTATTTCGCCAGATGGTTTTGTTTTCGCATCATACATGTGTTTACAGTGGAAGTTAGATTCGGCTGAGCCTGCGCATAACACACGCCATAGCCAAACGTCATGTGATTGGCTTACGGGTAACCAATGATTTTAAACTTCAGACAAACGAATTATGCCATGCCAGACTCTGTCTACGAAGCAAAGCGAAGTAGCAGAGTTTGGTATTACCAGGCAATTTTTTTTTGTAGTTTTACATGGAAAAATCATGGAAAATCTTGGATCTGTCGTCAGACCGATATCTTTCGCCACTGCAATGTTTTTAGTGTTGTACTAGGACTGTGGCATATAGGGAAAAAAAATTAGATTGTGATATTTAGTTTTTCTGCTATAAATCGCGATATGAAAGTTTTTTATTAATTTTATTTTCATTTTAGTTTAATACATTTTATTTATTAATTAATCATTTTGGAACGATCTGGGTGATTTTGCTGGTGAGTGCATCTACATAAAAAGCTGGAAAATTAGGCTAATTGAAGATTTTTTTTATTATTTATTTATTTTTTTGCATGTGAAGCATCCTTTTAGGGTTAAACGATATGGGGAAAATGTTTACTCTTTTACAAAAACCAACTTAAACCTCTTTCAGCAACCATAAAGTGAACAGAGTTCACTTGAGTTTCTCATAGCCCATATTTCCACTGTTTTTACCCATTCAATATCATGGGCCATTTTTTTTTTTTAACAAAAAAGCCTGCAAAACACGGGGCCCATGTGGGGCCACGGACGGCCCTGTCAATATGACAAATCATAATAATATTTTTTATTGAGATAAAAAAAAAATATGAAAAATATATTTCAATAACTATTATTGTATAAATATATTTTATTTTAAACAACTGTAAAATGTCAACACTAATATTTACAAAAATTATTTCTTAATTTTCAAAAGTTATCAAGCTTTTATTTTGGCG
Source organism: Scardinius erythrophthalmus (assembly GCF_964197995.2). Taxonomy (NCBI): domain Eukaryota; kingdom Metazoa; phylum Chordata; class Actinopteri; order Cypriniformes; family Leuciscidae; genus Scardinius; species Scardinius erythrophthalmus. The sequence goes on from NC_138234.1 coordinate 22,517,208, forward strand.
GGTTGTTAGTCAAATCATGGATGTTGTGAATTAATTAATTATATGTGCAGCTGGTTTCAGAGTGAATAGTGGCACTGTTTATTTACATTAATGCAGCTCATTATCTGGCGTTTCAGCAACGCATATATTTATTTAAATCGCAACATACGCGATCTCACTATCGCATTAAGCCATATCATGATTGATTTTATGTCAATATATCATGCAGCCTTATCTCCTCCCACAAATGTTCTATAAAACAGTGTTTCAAATAAAAGAGCTGCCTCATGTAAATGGGGTTGGGGTCAGGTGAACCTGAAACCAGTCTAATTATATAGGGCTTACTCTTAAGACTAATGGAGTCATGGATTTGAAGTCATGATTTAAGAATGAATCATGCAATCATGAATCATGAATTAAGTTGGCGAGTGGTCAACTTAATTCAACCAGTTTCAAATCCACCTGGCTCCATATATTGAAAACATCCCTTCAATATACACAAACAAGTATCTCATAGTCTTTACTGCCACTAGCTCTATTGAAAGAAGACCCATAGTGAAGACCTCCATTGGCTTTTGTTGCCCTTGAAAGAATGCTCTGTATAAGGCCTGAAAGAGCCAACTGTTTCGTTGCACATGCCCCCAACAACCCCTCCTCCAAGAAGGACTGCAAATGCTTCACATATTAATTCAAGGTATCTGGTTGCCCGGTATCTTGTTTTACAAATAAGCCCACAAAAGACAGATTGGTTATCAGGACCAGCTGTCCCAGGCACGGCGGACCAGCTCTTTAGGAGGCCGGCGGACTTGTAGACACAGGCAGAGAGCAGATGGACAGAGTCCAGGATCAATCCGGTAAATCAATAGCCGGCGTCTGATTTGAGGAGGGGGCTTAGGCTGGAAAGGTGAGTTTGAGCGAGTGATACGGAACTGAGAGGATATGAGCAAGATAAGAACTGATGCCACTACCTGTGCATTTCAATAGGGGGCATGAGATGTCAACAGCGGCGGTGGGTTTGTAGTTTTCATTGTCTTTATATGCAGTCTACTAAGTACATTTTCAAAATATTATAGTTTCTTGTGAACAAAATAGACACTTTAGTAGGTCAGAATGATACACTGCAAAACATCATTTTCTTAGTGTCTTTTTGTCTTGTTCCCAGATTTCCATATCTGAACATTCTTAAAAGCAAGATACATTTACTTGAGAACTTGAGATACTGCATTAAAATGAGTGTTTTTGAGTTCATGCCTTAAACCCAATCGACCCAATTGGGAGATATTTTTCTTGTTTTAAGAAAAACTCACTTTGTTTTGATCAGTCGACTTAATATCTTTTAATTTTGCTTCTCAAGTAAATGTATCTTGCTTTTCAGAATGTTTCGATATTTGTGCTGGAGAACAAGACAAAAACACCAGAGTAAGAAACTATATATTTTTTTTTGCACTGTAGTGAGAGTTTTGTTGACAGTTGAGAGACAATGTACTTTTTCAAAAACTAGAGGTAAATGCACAAAAATCCCCAACTTCCTCTCTTTCTTATATGAATACAAAAACCCTCATCCGTCTTGAATAATTTGAAAACTAACTTGAATCACAGAGCAGAAAACAAGGTCTGGTATAGAGCTAAGCAGGCTAATTTGTTCAATAGTCCATCCATCTTCCTGCATGGATATGTTGCTTCCGTGAAACAATAAGAGCCTGGGGTCAGACCGGGGAGCTCCCAGCACCAGGAACAAGACAACCTGGTTTCAGCCTTGTCTGCTCCCCTCCCCCCTTTGTAGTAGCATCTGTTTTGTGTTAGCCTGTTAGCCATGTTAGCTGCAGATTCCAGTATATTTCACATTAGCAAAGCTAAAACTGCACAACTCCGTTTCATACACTGACTCACGAGTCAAAAAATAGCAGAGAGTTAATATGCAGTGACTGTAAATGACACAAACGGTCACTAGCAAGCCGAGAAGAGAAATACGGTCAGAGGGAGTGCACTAATGCACAGGGTTTCCTGTGAGGGTAATGAGTACCCACAGTTCCCTGCTGAGAGAGGAAGTAGAGTGTAAATAGAGGGATTCCCACCTCAGCAGCGCAGCCGTTGTCATTGAGATAAGAATGGAAATTTCACAATGGCTGCCGTTTGGGGATTCCGGCCTCCTGTTCTCTACCAGACGCTTTCCTTGCCTGTTCAAATATCTTTTGGGTTTGCCTGCCTGGCTGATGGGGGATTCTGCAAGTTAAAACAGTTGCACGCATCAGCTGACGAGAGACATGAAGCACTGGAAATTCTCATTATGTTCCCATAGTTAGTCTGAAACAAAAATATACTGCTCTGTTTAAGTAAATGGAGATGTAGTAAGCGAAAGAATGGATCGTTGAAGATATTAAATAATGGAAATATTTTCTAAATGCATCTTATTGCGAATAATTCATACATGCATATTTTTCACTGTTCTTTTTTCAGCATTTTAATCAAAATGTCATAACTACACCTTCCAGGGAAACGACAGACTTCTCTCTGGTGATGTATGCCGGATTTCTCCAATCATTTTGTCCGCTTAAACCCGCCCCTTTCTTACAAGTGACTGCAAACTTGCATTCAGCCGTTTCCATCCAATCAGCAACTGGTGGACTGAACCAAGTCCCGCCCTACATTTCTCTTCCATTATACTTTTCACTCTAATGTGTACAGAATATAATACGGAAGAAAAGATCTGTCGCTATTTCCATTTCATTGTGACTTTAATTGTGAGATATTTTCCTGATGTTAAAATGCAACTATAAGTAACTTTTGTTCCCTTTCAGTCGGTCACTCCCGACGCCACGTACGTATACGAGATGCTCTCTCTCTCTCTCTCTCTCTCTCTCTCTTCCATCATAACCACCCCAACACAGCAACAATAGCTCAACTAATGGCGTGAGATTGGGGAGATTTGACCCACCAATGAAATAGGAATGATTGGGAACCTAAAATGTTTAAAATCATGTTCAGAAATGACTCTCTTCCGTTTTAACAAAAGTGCTCATACATTTTTTCGGCTCAATTAAATTACAAAGCTTTTTATAGCTCGATTCATACCCCTCGGCAACTGAATCTTTGCAGCCTATTAGAATGGCAGCCTATTATGATTTAAGGCCCTTTTCAAACATGTCAAAAGAGTCAGGCAGCTGGTGCTGCTACAACACCTAAAAGATCCAGATCTAAATCCTTTGTGAATTGATTCAGCACTTTTGAATATTTAATGTTAATTTAATCGCTTGGTGTAACAAACCAGACCCAAATCTCAATTTACCCTGTCAAGCCGTCATTGATTTAATTTCAGGATTTATAGAAACATTCTCCTTTCCTTGAGGCAAGGATAAACGACATTGGTGTAAAGAGCAGGCAATGCGCACTGAGATTTTCTTTCTCCTTTTTACATTTCAAAGCATCTAACTACCTCATTTGAATTATTTACTTGGGCACGTGATGGAGAGCCCAGCAGAAGGGTATTGATTGGACTGATTTAGGACCTGCTGCTTGGCTAAATGCAATTCTCTGCCGCGCTGATGCGAGTGTGGGAGGTCTGGCCATCTCGGAGTCCATCGTAAAAAAAAAGCATCAATCAATCAGTATGTAATAAGGTATGGGTGTGAAAACCTGCTCTGGTTATTTAGCTAAACACAGGCAGCTAAATGGCTATGGCAGTACAGTCATTTGCTATTCAATAAATGCACACAACAAACAGCAAAAGGATTGTAGGCTACACCTTTAGGCTCCGGTCCAAAACCTAGTTAGCAGCAGGCAGCTGGTATTAAGCAACCTAACTAAAATGAAATGACCAATCTGGAACATTCACACAATTGATTTCAATAGAGTTTGGTGTTAGCATGTAGCTTAGCTAAAAATGCAGTATAGTTTAAGAGGATAAATGTACATAGCACACACATGATAGTATACTTAAAAAAAAAAAGATAGATTTTTTATTCACACTTTCAGTGTTAAATATATTATATTTACAGCTCATTGTTCACTACAGAGCTTTGGATCTGTAAGATTTTTTTATGTTTTTAAAATAAGTCTCTTCTGCTCACCAAGGCTGCATTTTTTTTTATTGCATTAAAAAAACAGTAATATTGTAAAATATTATGACAATTTAAAGTTTTCTATTTTAATATATTATTTAAAATATAATTTATTCCTGTGATCAAAGCTGAATTTTCAGTATCATTACTCCAGTCTTCAGTGTCACATGATCCTTCAGAAATCATTCTAATAGCACATTTGATGCTCAAAAAACATTCATTATTATTATTATCAATGTTGAAAACATTTTTGATGATCTTTGATTTACAGAGTTCAAAAGAACTGCATTTATTTGAAATAGAATCTTTTGTAACATTATAAATGTCTTTACTGTAACCTTTGATCAATTTAATTAATCCTTGATTAATAAAAGTATTGATTTCTTTCCACCAAAAAATAACATAAAAATTCGTACTGACCCCAAATGTTACTAAAGCTTTCTATTTCAGATAAATGCTGTTCTTTTGAACTTTCAATTCATCAAAGAATACTGAAATAAAAATGTAAATAACTGTTTTCAACATTGATGATAATGAGAAATGTTTCTTGACCATCAAATCAGCATATTAGAATGATTTCTGAAGGATCATGTGACACTGAAAACTGAAGTAATGATGCTGAAAATTCAGAATTTTTTTTTTTTTTTATCAAATAAATGCAGCCTTGGTGAGCTGCAGAAGAGACTTCTTTTCAAAACATTAAAAATCGTACCCGATCCAAAACTTTTGACTGGTAGTGTACATGCCATGCTGCCTTGATTTTGGCCAAAGTAGCTATTTTAGAAGCTATCATAGGCTAATTATGTTAGCTACCTTTTAGAACAGCATACAATGTCTTAAAATGCTGCTTACCTAAGTAGCTCATTTATATCAGACACCATATTTCTTCAACATATTCAGCATGCGTTCATATTTGAAAATACAGCTGACAGTTCTTTTAAGGGCACATTGGGAAAAACAGTTAGTTACCGAATCATAGTTCGCACCGAGGGGATGGGAGTGATGATTAAGAGAATAGCCAGCATGGGTCAAAGGATCACCTGTCCCTCTCCCTTCTCAGGCCAATGTGCACAGATCAATACATAATATCTTACAAATTGAATTCGACCTGAATCGACCCAAAGAGGCGGGAGCCTTGCTCTGCGATTTGTAGACAGCTTCACTGCAAATCCAGACAATCAGCATGGATTCAGTGCATATGTGCGTGTATGTGTTTTTGGGTTGTATAAATAGGTTTGTGACATATGGAGAGTGTGAGCCATGGAAATAACAAGGGAAGTACGGCATCAAATGCACATATTCACAAATACGCTTGATTATTCACATACCGTAAACTGCACTTCTGTGTTGAACAGTTCCTGTTTCTGACTTCCTCTTTTATCACCATAAACATGCCTGTTTTAAGGATAGTTCACACAGCTTCAACAAACACCAACAGGTTTAAAGAGATAGCTAACCTAAAACGGCAAACTGTCATCATTTACTCACTCTCGTGTCCTCCCAAAAGCTTACAAGTAAATGTATTATGAAAGTGTGCAAATATTCCAAGTCTTCCTAAAGTCATATGATAGCTTTGTGTGAGAAACAAGCAAGTTGTTTAGGCAATGCCATATTAGCAAAACCTCTGCAAAAATGTGCAAAAATGATCTAAATGGTTCCTTTACAAATCAGACTGATCTGGGCTACGTTTCCTGAAACATTGTTTAAAGGTAGGGTATCATTTTCAGAGAGGCTAGCAATAGCGAGCTAGCTTTGAAAGCATAAGATCCCTCCCTCCCTTCAGAGCGTCTCCAAAGCCACGCCTCCTCCAAAACACATGAACGCGTACAGCAGGGAGCAAACCAAAGCGTCACGAGAGACGGCGTTAAACTACCTCATGTCTCAAAGCACATAACATTACAATAATGAACATAAACAACTTTAAGAGCCACGCTGATGACGTGTGATGTCTGCGCGAACAGGTGCGCGGATGTATGAAAATACATACGTTGACAGGCAGGTAGGACACCGTATCATTGTATTCGGACCGAATGCAATGATTGGACGGACATTTTATGCTCCTACTCCTTCAACAGATGAGATATATACATAAAACTTAAAGGAGAACTCCGGTCAATTTTAACATTGAGCTAATTTTTTTTGTAAATTTGGAGTGCTGTCAGTACAGAGAACAACGACAAAAATCGGTGTTGCCTACACCGTGTTATCCTCTTTTTAAAATTTGCACCCTGTTGACTTCAATGGGGCAAGTTTTAAACCTGCTTTTAGCCTCTTAACATCCTTGATGTGTCATTACAAGTGCACAGCCAATGTGAGTAATTCCTTCAGAGTGAACACGGGTGAATCTGACTGCAGTAGATGTGAAAGATATTAATAAAAATGATGTTATTTCAGCCAGCGCACATACCTGTATTTTCTTCCTGTTTTCGGTCAAAGTCCATAGTAATCGATTGTCGAGTTCATGCGCGTGATAATAGGTAACTAAACCTATGCGTGTGAACTCGACAATCGATTACTATGGACTTCGACCGAAAACAGGATGTAAATACAGGTATGTGCGCTGGCTGAAATAACATCATTTTTATTAATATCTTTCACATCTACTGCAGTCAGATTCACCCGTGTTCTCTCTAAAGGAATCACTCACATGGCTGTGCACTTGTAATGTGCACAGCCAGAGGATAAACACATCAAGGATGTTAAGAGGCTAAAAGCAGGTTTAAAACTTGCCCCATTGAAGTCAACAGGGTGCAAATTTTAAAAAGAGGATAACACGGTGTAGGCAACACCGATTTTTGTCGTTGTTCTCTGTATTGACAGCACTCCAAATTTACAAAAAAATTTGCTCAATGTAAAAATTGACCGGAGTTCTCCTTTAAGACAACTTAATTTAGTGAGTGCTATCAGGATGTGAAGAGACTTTCTGAGCACTAAGCTATATCGCGATTTTGTTTTCTGTTCGATTGGCAGATGCAAAACACACCATTAGTCATATTTTAGGTTCATTATAAAACTGTGGATCAAACATACCTAGGTTACACATAACACTTTTTGTTTTGCTTTAGGTTTACAATGCTTTTGAGAAAAAGTTTTTTGTTTCTCTAGTTCAACCCGCTCACTCAGTGATCCAGTTACAGTGGTTAACAGCTTACTGGACGAGACAGTTATTAGTGAATAGCAACATAAATTTTGGTCATTTTACTCTCATAAAGCTGTTGTATCTAAAGTCATTGCAACTGCATGAGAAAGAGCAACCAGTAATATTTTTATAATTTCTGATTTTGTGTTCAGCCGAAGAATTAGTCAGATTGGGAACGACATGAGGGTTAGAAAATAATGACAGAATTGTAATTTTTGGGTGAACTATTTCTGTAACACACTAATCCCAAAAGAATTTGCTGTATTTGTTTGTTGTGGCAGTGTGAACTTGCCCTTACATTGAGTCATTTTTGAGAAGATAATGAGGAATATTCTATGTGCAAATTGTGTAAATTCCTCTTCATTTTATGGACTTTTCAAGTTGTTCTCAATGCAAATGTGTTTTCAGTCAGTTTCAATGCCAACCGCTTGGTTAAAGACAGTGTTATGAAACCAAAAAGGGGTAAAGCTGTTGCAACAAGGTCAACTGAATAAAAGCATACTGTTCCTGTGTATACCGTAATGCGCACATATATGTCTTTATTCTAGAATGCGTGTCAGCATGTGTGTAAATGTGAAACTGGCTGGGTTGTAGCAAGGCGCCTGATGAGCTCTTTGGGTGAAATGACTGTTTCTCTGAAGCTGTTCGGATACTTACCAGAAACCATTTCAAAAAACGTAAAAAAAAATCTCTCGGACAAGATTTGAAAAGACTTATCGGTGCAATCTTCAGTGTGACGCCGTTTGTTTTTACAGAAACCGCACAGAGTCATTTCATAAATAACCACGTGATGCATTTCTCTGGGTTAAAGGGTTAGTTCACCCAAAAATGAAAATTCTGTCAGTAATTACTCACCCTCATGTTATTCCAACCCCGTAAGACTTTTGTTTATCTTCGAAACACAAATTAAGATTTTTTTGATTAAATCTGAGAGATGTCTCACTCCTCCATAGGCTTCTCTGTAATTTAAACTTGCCGGCCCGGAAGGTTAGTAAAGACAATGTTTAAAATAGTCCAAGAACCAGAAGTTTATCAAGCGACGAGAATACTTTTTACGTATTTGTATGTTAGAACGTAGGCTCACTACTGGCCAGCGTCACACGCATCACACACATGACCAGCGTCGGCCTCAGTGAGCCTAACGTACAATCCAGAAGCGCTGTTTTTTTTGCGCACAAAAAGTATTCTCGTCTTAAGGTTGAGCCCCTGTAGTCACCTGGACTAATTTAAAGGTCCCGTTCTTCGTGATCCCATGTTTCAAACTTTAGTTAGTGTGTAATGTTGTTGTTAGAGTATAAATAATATCTGTAAAATTATAAAGCTCAAAGTTCAATGCCAAGCGAGATATTTTATTTAACAGAAGTTGACTACATCGAACGGCCCGTTTGGACTACATCCCTCTACTTCCTTCTTTAATGACGTCAGTAGAACAGACTAACCTCCGCCCACAGGAATGCTCCCTCAACTCTACCGAAATTCGTTTATGTACTTGCGCACTTCTAATAACTAGCTGTGTTTACTCAGCTCTTACGGTGATTTTCTGAAGTAAAACTGACGCTTCATCTTTTGTGTGATGTACAATAAACTTTATTAAACTCATCAGTATGTTTGATCATCATTCAGACAGCAGACTTGTAGGCTATTAAAGGGGGGGTGAATTACTGTTTCATGCATACTGAGTTTTTTACACTGTTAAAGAGTTGGATTCCCATGCTAAACATGGTCAAAGTTTCAAAAGTTAAGTTGTACGTTTGAAGGAGTATTTTTGTTCCAAAAATTGTCCTTCCGGTTTGTCACAAGTTTCGGAAAGTTTTTTTCGAGTATGGGTCTGTCTGACGTAAGAGAGGGCGGAATTTCCTTATATGGGTCCTAAGGGCACTTCTCCGGTAAGATCGCGGGCGCGCGCGCACTCGTAAAACAGAGCAAGAGAGTGAAAGCAGTTCGCCATCAAAGCGCCCTGCCCGGCTTTTGGGAAGTCAATGTCACCAAAGAAGTGTGTTTTTGGTTGCCAGGGCAAGACAACCCTGCACAGATTCCCAAAGAACCCGGCGTTAAGGCACCCGTGGATGGAGTTTGTTTTCCTGAGCATAAACGGAGTTGTGTAAGACTGTTGTTCCCTGCATTTCGACGATGATTGTTTTATAAACAAAGCCCAGATCGTCTAATGCTTAAGGATCGAGCAGTCACAATGATAAAGGTTCGCGGTCGTGCATTGGAACGGTGAGTAAAACTGTTGAACAAATGTCTCTGTGTGTTGTTAGCTCGGCGCGTTAGCACAGCTTTAGCTTCGCCCACACGGCCCGCCCCCAGCCGCTAGTTTTTTTCCGGAAAGACTCGGTACAGCCAATCTTTCAATTAAAAATATAATAAAACAAAAGACTTTTTGGAGATATGAAGGATGCAATATTACTCTATAGGTACTCAAGATTAACAGGAGATTGAGTGAAAATGAGCATTTCACCCCCCCTTTAATAAATAATGGATACATACAAGCAGATGACAAATACGTTATAATAACCGTAATTAAACTACTAAACTATACCTGTTTCATCTCTATACAGCACTCTGACTCTGTAGGCATTATTGTCCGACTCGAAATGAACACCGTTACTGAGAGTTTCTGATATTATCATCATTCCGTGAGATGAAATTGTCCTGAGAGACTGAGCGCGAGCTCGTGAGGCTCCGCCCCCTGGGTCGCCCAGCAGCAGCTTATTTGCATTTAAAGGGCACACACTAAAACAGCGCGTTTTTCTGAGCCCCAAAAAATGACAATTTAAACATGCTGTAAAAAATGATCTGTTGGGTATTTTGAGCTGAAACTTCACATACACACTCTGGGGACATCAGAGACTTATTTTACATCTTGTGAAAAGGGGCATACTACGGGACCTTTAACAATGTCTTTACTAACTTTTCTGGGATGGCAGATGTCGATTACCAGCTCTCAGATTTCATCCAAAATATCTTAATTTGTGTTCCGAAGATGAACGAAAGTCTTACGGGGTTGGAACAACATGAGGGTGAGTAATTTCATTTTTGGGTGAACTAACTCTTTAAAGTGAGACTACGATAATTGTCGCAATGCTTGCAATCTTTGCGTCGCATTAGAATAAATGGGCTCTCGTGTTGGTGTTGGTGTGTGGGCTGCTTCTGCATATGTTCGCCAAGGTTAACGGCACATTCATTTGAGTCTATCCAATTGATGTCTTGCGATCGATTGAACAGAGAGCCTCTTGGCCAAGCAACCCACCTACTCCCATGAGCCTCGGAGCACGGTGCCCCCCACCCCGTCGGTCACATGATTGCAGATGTCTGAAAGACCTTCTCCACATTCTGCACCAGCCCGCTTAACAAAATCCCTATTGATTGAACCACCCCCCACCCATAGAAAGGCGAGGACAGCACTTCGGGGTTCTTGAATGATCCCTCCATGAACAATTAAATCCAACTGAGAAGTGTTTATTTTGAAGCCCGGCGAATGTTCCTCAGACGCCAGAGGCCTTTCTTGTGGCCCAGAGGGACTAAATATGGCGGATATACAGTCTCTAGTGGATATGAAAGTAGGTCATCAAAATTATTTAGTGCCAAAAAAAATCAGTCTGATTTAATATCTAATCTTATTATGTGCAGTAGAGAGGCTGATGCAACAAACACCTAGCATGCTTTTTTTTAACTGTTGCATGTGAACAATCTGTAAAGTTATAAAGCACAAAGGGAGTTAATATCTCCAACAGAAATAAACCTGCCTCAACTTAGCTACTTATGTTACATGCTTGCATAATGTCTGCCTACTGGCTGCTTTGGTCCCTCCTCAAAGAACAATTGGGTAAGTGATTTCACTATGCCGAGGAAACACTGTTTTTTTCTTTGTGAGGCTATTAAAACATTGAATGGACTTACAATACAAACACTATTATAGTAAGGGCCTTTACATTTCCAACACAACCTCTAAGCGGATGACCAATCACAACAGACTGGGCTTTCAGAAAAGCATCTTTAAAGATACAAGAACTAAAACAGAGCGTTTTAAGCAGTAAAAGAGGTGCTGCAGCACTGTATAGTATGAGAAAAATTTGGCTTTTTGAAATTTAAATCATGTTAATGTACTAGCAGACCCCAAAAATAAAATGTTGAACTTGTAAAAAAGCATATATGGGAACTTTAAAGGTTCCTCTCAACAAAGAGATCTTGAAAAGGTGGAAACACTGGACACTAGACATACTAATCTACAAAATGCCAACTGTGGGAATAGATACATATATTGCGCAAGATTTCACTGGCTTAATGTTTTGGTGTGGCTAACATTTCAAAGGTGAGAAAGTATTCTGACAGCTGAATATGCCAAGGATCTATTTAACACCTGATTTGTTTTAGTAGATACTCATAGTACTCATAAACACCAGAGCGATTTCGACATCCTCAGAATCCTCAAACTATTTACTTTTTATATTTTCCTGGTTTTATTACATGTTAAATTGGACCTATTATGCCTCTTTTTACAATGTGTACTATAAGTTTTAAGTGTCCCCAGAATGTGTCGCCTCAGAAGACCCCACAGATCATATACCATGCTAAAATGCACCTTTTTAGGTGGAAGCCAAAACACACTGTTTTTGTGTGTGTATCTTTGAATGCAAATGAGGTGCTGCTCCCCGCCTCCCTTTCCAGGGGAGGGCTGTGCCTTTAAAGCTTGTGCCTCGGATATTCCGGAAACAACAAAACAGGATAAACAGTATGGGGCCATTTCCACAGAACACATTTCCATTCCACTGCGCTGCTTTTCTATTATTTTCTTTGTAAACACGCTGGACGGACCTTGCATTTTTCCCCCCTCCCATTTGGGGCCATTCTGGCACACTTGCGTCTTAAAATGAGAATTCTGCATAATAGATCCCCTTTAAAGAAACAATTATTTGTAACAAATTTTTATCTTCTGAAAAAAACATCACCAGTTCATCTTTTCGACCCCTCCACATCCAATCACTTGGCTCCATTCTTGTAGGTAACACAAACTATTTACGATCCAATCAATTCCTGATCAAATGGTCAAATTTTGGCTGGTTAGCATAAGCTGATAAATTTTATACACCATCTGGACCCAAAAAGCATGTTTTTCTATTGATGGCCATTGTATTTTTTGAATGTAATAATAATAACAAGAATAAATTGCAAATATTTCTCTCTTTTTTGTAGTTTTTTCATCTAATTTCGGAAATACAGACGTAAAATTGATTTGCAGACTAAACGATCATATCGACTTTAAACTTGAAAGTAAAACAAGCCAAACTTAGCATATACCATAACTTGAAATGACTTGACAAGTTTGATGCTAAGTATTTTATGTTTACCCAGTGGGAGGTTTGCTGTTTCTTCACACATCGAGGCAGAAATGATATATTATGTCACTCAACACCCTAAAACCTTAACCCGCACAAACACACACGCACACACACAGACACACACACACAAGCAGCACCTGTCCTTAGTCCCTCATCAGCGCATTTCTGTGATCTGAAGTGGGTGGGTGGGTGTTAAGACAGGGCCGTATGGGAAACCAAGCTGTCAGTACGATTATCACAGGACAGAACTAACCGGGTAAGGGGAGGGAATGGATAACGTGGTAGGGGCTTTTGTGAGGCTGACACAAACATCAGCTGAAATCCAGACATTCATAATCACAGATATAGACAGAGGGGCCTCATGGATGGGATGACAGTGTTTTGGTTCGCTCTCTCTCTCAGCTTCTCTTTCAGTCATCGGCGAACACGTAACACAACAAATCACACCTCATTTCGGTACCCAGAAGACTTTGCCCAGATGACATGTCTTTGATTGCAGAATGAAAGGAAACCACTGACTCATATTATTCATTCAAATCATGGCTTGCCAACAAGAATCTAGAGCGTGAATTTCCAGAGGAATCGCGATCGCAGCACTGTTCATCGAGCCGGTTGGTTATTGAGAGGCGGTAAAGGTCAGAGGAAGGTCACCGGGGAACGGGCTTCACTCAGGTTCTCCTTATTGATCTAGACTGCAAATAGCTTTCGGGCTCTTTATGGCACCAGTGTGGTACATTTAACTAGCAAACATACAAAATCACTGGTAAAGATGACATTTACAGCCATTTTTTGTTTACCGTCCAGTAATTGCATTACAATAGACAATTTTGTAAAATAAGCCTTTACAGTACAGCGCATATGGCAAAAAAAAAAAAAAGATTTGGAGATATATATATATATATACACACACATAAATATAGCATACAAAGCTGCATAAATACTTTCTGAGAAGACAGTGCCTTTCCAAACATCGGACCATGGCCCTCGTGTAGCATTTCTGAGCGAGCACTGTAAAGTTCATCTCCCCCTTTGTTTATTTTATGTCTTCGGCAGCTGTTCTCACTCGCTCTCTCTGTGCGCGAAATGACGTCAAAAGACAACGATTCGCGAGAGCTCCACCAGGGCTCCTTCTTTCAGTTTGTTACCATAGCAGCCGTTCCCACTTCCTGCCAGAGTGAGGTTTCCTGTGTTCATTCATTTCTTTTCTCTCACTTTCTCAGCTGGATTTAAAGCACTCTGTTTACAGCACCATAAAAGGACCTTGGTGCATTAAGTCGAAGGATCCTGGCTCAATGAAATCTGGAAGTTGAATACCACCTACATGCTGTTCCTTGGCATGAATTGTAATAAAAACAATATTTTTAGAGTGGCTTTGACTGTGCGAAAGCTGTCACCATAATGCTAGAGTGTCGTGGGTGGTTGCCAGAGCTTCTGTGATGATGAGCTTGTTTTTTTCATTTGTATATTTTAAGGAGGGCATGACGTCAAAAAAATGTCAGGGCGATACAACTGTCCTGATATGATATAATGATTAAAATGTGTACGTGCACGTTTAAGGTATGTGGGGAAATTGGTTAAACTACATGACATTTTGACACTACACTAAGCACAGAATGTGTTTCCACTTTTCCATTATTCTTTCTATGTACACATGCGTTAGATGGGCGCTTTTGACCGTTCATGTCTTTTGCAGCATGACACAGGGTTATAAAGATGCGGCGATCAAGTTGAAAGCAGTTCAGTGTTGTTCCCCTAGAACTTATGTGCGTTTCCTTTTCTATGTTGTGGATACTCGTATTTCCACTAGCTCTAAAGTCTCTACAATAAGGTCTCTAGATGTGGCGCGGATCCCTTCAACGTAAGTCTGCTGGATTATATTTTGCCCATTTTGTTGTACGCCGAATGAAATTCGCTAGTCAAGTTGTTAGAACAGTGAAGCACACCTCTTTTCAACAAGCCGCAAAATCTGAGGCATCATTTAAGCCTACAGGCGCCACTAATAACTGACATTTTTTGTGCACCCTGCAGCCCACTTTCATTAGACGTGACACTTCTAACACATTTCAGACACTTGTACCCTTCAAGCACAGAGCAAGGGACGGCACCTTTTGCACAATACAGGTCACCCCTGATATCTATTATGCAGATAAAGCGACTGCCGAAGGGAGATGCACTTCACGCGAGCCCTCTGCGGTTCTTTAATCAACACCTGCATGTGTCGCATTAGTAGCTTCGTTTTCCCAAGGCCACGGGATCCAGCTGCACAGATAAAGGGTTTACGTTACAACACCCCGTCTTTCTGGGCTTGCACTTCTCCTCACAAGCGGAGTAGATGCGTCTGTTTCAGGTATGCGTGGGTTGGCTGTATTTTCCACTCAGTCAAACCTCAAGGATGTTGAAGTCTCACCGTGAGGCACGAGACTGCAACCACAGTGTTAGTTAAGGCAGTTGCACAAGGTCTCCAGGATTTTGCACAGTTGGGTGCCGTTTGAAAAGCCTTTCGCAGGGGTGTTCCTGAGGTGTCGGAAAGGGCTCAATGCTAAACTTTAAATGCCAAGTGTCTTTAAATG
Organism: Scardinius erythrophthalmus; assembly: GCF_964197995.2. NCBI lineage: Eukaryota > Metazoa > Chordata > Actinopteri > Cypriniformes > Leuciscidae > Scardinius > Scardinius erythrophthalmus. The sequence continues at coordinate 22,532,296 of NC_138234.1, forward strand.
GCACATGTGCAATCTAACAAGAACACCAGCTGTTCTTCACAAAGTAATGATATCCTGTAAGTTACGTGCCTGTAAAAGCTTCTCCTAACTGATGATCTGAGACTATCAGAGCTGACATTTAAACGGGGAATGCTGGAGCTGACTCTTGGATGGTCCGGAGACCGTTTAGGAGATGCAGGTTGGTCGTCTTCCCACCTGTTTGGGACCGCGAGGATTCCTTGGCCTTTCTCGAAGCGTGGCGCAATAAATCATGTCATTTGCAGTGCAGGCCTTCAGAGCCCTTGAGCAGCAAACATGTAACACAATTAGCTTCGAAAGCCCGTAATTAGACCACAGATCATTTGGTGAGGTTCTGCCTATGCTCGAGGAGCAGGTTAGGTCATGACCGGTAAATGAGAGGCAGCGATTATTAATTTCAAGGGTAATGTTCGCAGCATTCGACGTGCATGCTGAACCGAGGTGGTTTTGGCCTTCTGAAGCATGTGTCATGTTAAAGGTTGCATGTGTGGGGGCTAAAGCAGCGTTGTACTAGAAAGACGAGGACAGACCACACTTAGCACGTCCCACATAGATGTGACACCAAAAAAATGTCCCAACACTAATTACTCAAACCACATACTGTTAAATTAATGTCATGAGAACTGGGGTAACAAGGACAAAGCATGAAGGTTTTGCAAGCACGATCACTGACGTATAGCCAGAATCTGAAGTCTGGTTCCATGCTCCAGAAAAACTCACTATTAATTTGCCATGGTGGTGGACCAGGATCAAAGGTTAACCCTGGTGTTGAGACTGGACAGCTGGAAAAGCATGAGAAGCATCCAGAACAGCTTGGTGTTGTCCGAAAGCAGTAGAGAAGGACAGAAAGGAAAAACTATGAAGGTATTAAAGGTCCATTCAGCCCAAACAGCTGCAAAAATAAGATGAACATTTAAACAGATCACCATTCTTCTCTTGCAAACTTCACAGGAAACTAACTGACGTGGACGGAGAGCAAAAAAAAAAAAAAAAAATGCCTGTCAAGAAATCACATGAGGGTTTTCACTTTGTGTACTCACAAAGCAACCCTTCTGTAAACGTACTGCAAGACTACCATGATGCATTTCAGTCTTGTTTCACATATTAATTAATAAAAACAACAACAACTGTAGAATGAAAAACGGGCTGGTTTGTACACGTGAAGCAATAACAAGGGTACAAAAAGGCGACAATATAAAACATGTTATCTTTGTTCATGAATATTAACTAAATTTTTTTTGCTAAGCACTAGTTATTTCTGCATTCATGCCTTGTCGTAATTACCGTAAGTAAGAGATGACAACACGTGACGTTGTACTTGGAGCTGTTCACACTTTTTCTTGCTCAATTAACTCCAAAATAAATCTGCAGTGGCCGGTCACATGGTACAAGTCGTAGCTCTCAGAAAATGATGAGTCTAATGTTGCGAGTATGAGTTCTACGATCACTTGTCTGCTTTTTACAAGTCTGAATAGTTACGGTAATTACGACACAGCGTGAACGCAGCAATTGATTACAGTCTTAAAGACATTTTTCACACAATATTTGTCTTTTACACAAAGCACCATTTTTCAATCAGCTAATAGTAATCATAGAAATGTTAGTGTCATGTGACCAGTCTCAGCTGTGCCCAGTCGAACCGTGGAAATGTCTTCATAACTCAACCTCAAGATCTGCCGTTCGTGGTGTAGGTCCTTGGCCACAGGCTCATCTCTGTTCCCCATTGCTAAGTTTCGTTTTAAATACGCACCGCTAACATGCGCTAACTGCAGTTTTCTTCTCACAAGCTGGGTGTGGAGGCAGATGCAAAGCTAAGACAATGCATAAAAGGGTTGTCTGCTTCTGGGAAACTCGTCTGACAGAAGAGTTTTAGCATTACAGGAAACTTAAAAGGTTAGCCTTCAAGCTTTGCTTGGGCAGCAGTTCTTACTATGATAACAGTAGGTTACAACAGTAGTACTTTGTTCTTGTGTCTGCATGCACTTGCATGCAATTTCAGTCTCTGCATATCCTATTAATTGCCAATGGCAATTTTGCATATGAGTTGCACATGTGGAGAAATGTAGGCCTATGTGAACTGCATGATTGGGTCAGATTCTAAAAATGCTACAAAACCCACGGACATGGATGGCTATCAGTTTTTTTTTGTCAATTTCTCTTTTTTTATTATTGTGAATTACAAAGAAAGTGGTTTCAGAGATTAATTTGAGCTGGTGCAGAATGAGGAAATGAATCAATGTAAAGTTCACGGAAACTTTGATTGACGTAGTGAAATGAGAATGTTAGCAAGTTGCAACTGCTAACTGCTACTAATCAAAATAAGCAAACTATCCCACCTGTAAATATCATTACTGAGGAAATACCATAAGGAACTTGGGTGGTTTTGCTTGTGTAGTACCACACATGTAAACAGCCATAATTCATTCACCATTAACATAAAGATAAAGAAGTAGATATGTATTATTTTAGCAGATGGGTTGTTTACATTTCAAGCAGTGTATTCTGCAGTGTGACAGTTGCTATATTTCATCTAAAAGTACTTTAATGTTACAAATATATTCAATTTACTTGTAGCAATAAAGAGCAAAATACACGTCGAGATAAAAAACAACAACGATGCTTTATAATTGTGTTTGGCATTGCAGATTTAAGAGACGCAGAGGGAAGTCACCCACATACTATTTCTGAGATGACCCCATTCACTAGCAGGGATTTTAAATAGAGTAGTTGGAATTAGCGTGCGTGGTGTGTGCCAGTAATCTTCCTCATTTGAAAACCAATTTGAACTCCAATGTTCTTGTCTTTTGCTTAAATTTTTCTGCAAATGGCTTCCTCTTATGTTCTGAGATATTTGATTTCTCAATTCTTCGGAGAGAGTGGGAGCTTTGAGCTGAAGGCTTCTCCTTAAAACAGCATGTGTGTGTGCACCATTTGCCTACTGTACCAGCCAGTCCTGCGCTCACCCTCAATCTGTCATCTCGTCTCAGCTCTCGAGAGGAGGACGGACTGGCTGACAGATGGGGGGAGCGTTGGGAGTCTCAGTCGCCGTCACTTCGCTCGATCCGGCTCTGATCTGGCACCCCTGCGGTTGAGCGAACAGCAGACACATATAAATCTGTAGGCTTTAAAGCTAGCTTTCATCACGAAACTGCACAGCCATTCTGACACTCCATGCAGTACGTAGATATACTCCACCCTTGTTATAAACTATAAGGAATTGGTAATAGAGAAAGACACGAATGAGTAGTAGGCCTAAGGTGTTAACACAAGCTACTAACACAATTAAATCTGTTCCCAAAACTATCTATCTATCTATCTATCTATCTATCTATCTATCTATCTATCTATCTATCTATCTATCTATCTATCTATCTATCTATCTATCTATCTATCTATATATCTATCTATCTATCTATCTATCTATCTATCTATCTATCTATCTATCTATCGCTTATATAGTATAGCTCTTATATAGTAGCTCATAGCTTTTCATAGTAAAATATAACTTGCAAATTCCACATGGGATAAAGTCACACATAGACAAAAACCACAAAATACACCAAAAAATTCATTTTTTTCTTTCAATTTATTACCTAAAAAAAGAAAATGTCCTATCACAAGTCACACTGAAATGTATTGCTTAAGAAAAAAATATATTTAGATATTTTCCTTTTTTTTTTTTACTCGATTATTTCCATTATATTCCACAAAAACAAAACAGGGCACAGCAACGCCCTTTTTTCCCGCCTTCTTCCCACTTTAAAAAAGCACAAAGAAATACATAATTCACAGTTACCATTTTGGTTTCATAAATTAATACAGTCACACATGTGCTACACCGGTCTATAGCTAGAACATTGTAAATTGTTTTTTTTTTTTTCTTGACTCTTGTAATCAGTTTTCATTGGCTACAAGAAAGAACAGGCAACTTAAATGATGTGATCAGAACTCCAACAAACTATTGAAAATGCCCCCCTTTCCCTCCCTCCACCCTCATTCAATTACCCTATCCTAAAAACCAGATCATCTCCTATGCTTTTTTTCAGTTTTCACTTCTTTTTTTTTTTACCGCTTTACATATAGGTGAGGCACACACAGAGTATATTTCATACATATATAAAAATTAAATAATGATTTTCTTGGGGGAAAGGGAGAAATTGTCCTTTTAAGTCATTTATCTGAGAAGGGAAGTGCATGTTGTCAATGTGTCCTTAAAGGACTTCTCAGTTGAGAGTTAGGGCACTTTGTCACTATAGCACTGCAGTTGAAACTTCCTTTTTTCAATTCAAATTTGTTGCTTCTTTGTAGGACAGCAGGGTTCAAGGGACGTAATCAAACAAACAATGGAACACACTGATGGAACCTGTTTAACCTCCAGGTTGTGACTTGTAACAATCATAAAAGACAATATTCTACCAGAGCTCCTATAAATTGATAAAAACCTGCATAAATGCGAATAATCTGTTCAGAATTTTTTTTTTTTTTGTACACACCGATAGGGCAAAACTTTAAGGCACCGAAGCCTTGACATAATAGAGCCTCCACCTCCTAAACACAAAAATTGCCCCAGAAAAAGTGATGCTTTAACAAAAACACAGGACAAAAACAAAAGAAACATCCCTATGTTGTCCACCACTCTGCAAGTGTTTAGATAATGAACGTTAAGGCCACTTGAACAGAAAAAAAAAGGAAAAGACAATGTTCCCTTTCAGGTAGGTAATCTCATTGCAAACTCAGTGAGTGCAACATCGATGTGGTTTAGGACATTTTCACGTTTATTTCCAAGTAGTCATTAGGGGCGAATGTTGGTTGGTTAGTCTCCATCTGGACAGGTCAATGGGAGTGTTGGGGTTTGCTCTGAGAATCCCTTGGATGTTGAGAGTAGAAAATATTCCATTGTTCCTTGGTTAGTCCAGAAACGATCCATGTACAGTAGAATTCCAGTCCTGTTTTGGTTTGCAACTGATATGTAACATCACGTTTCCAAATCGAAATCTGGGTCCCCTCCCCCCACCCCATTTTTCACAAATTCATGCTTGTATATCTTTTCTTTTCAGCACCAGTTTCTCAGTATTGTTATTATTATTATTTTCTACAAAAAAGGATCAGGATAATTCACACTTTTGCATGCAAAGAGAAGTCCCATATAGCAGCAGAACCGTCTGTCTGTGGAACGCCTGATTGAATATGTCAGTACGTCTATATATGAGGCACTATCAGAGTGTAAAGGGGGGAGATACGCTCCAGTCTGGATGTTTACGTGGGAATCTGCAAAGAAGTCTGGCCGAACGCACAAATTGTGTCACAACTGTCAGTGTTTGCTGGAATAAAACCATTGAACGGCGGGTTGTTTTAGTTGAGTGCATAAATGAGAGATTCCCCTCTGCCATTATAATGCACATTTGTAAACTATTCCTCTGGCACCCCACCACTCTCTCTATTATACACATTTAGACAGTAATGTATTTAAATGATTATAAAACATCAGATTCATTTCACAGCGTGACTTGAGCCTTGCTGAGCAACTGCTGTTTTACATTTGGTTAGTTGGTTTGTTTGATTTTGCGGAGGTAAAAAAGAAAAGTCGTTCTTATATATATATATATATATATATATATATATATATATATATATATATATACTAAAAACAACCAACTTCACAAGCCTCGCATCTTCAATCACATCAGCATATTTTTGTTTCGTTTCATATTCTAGTTTCCTACTTGAACCTCTGACTCTACTGAGCTGTTGTTGAGAAAGACTTTTTTGTATTTTTTGTACATTTATATACTAAACATGCACTGTGCCATTTCTTGCTTATGTTATGATATCATTTGTCTATTTCAAATCACAGGTGTGTGTGCAAATGAATCCTCCTCGTCTACAAGATAAAAAACCTGAATGCTTTGTGGGTAATGCTACATATTGTTTCAGAAATCATCATGATTCAAGAAAAACAGGACTTTAAAACAAAGATAACCCCCTTCAAATGATTCTTGAACTGTGAATGCCCATTCATAACGAAAAAAGGAGGAAGTAGAATCAGTATCTGATTTTTGTCAGTTCATCATGCCTTTTATTTGGCATGTATGGATCTTCCCCCAGGATAAAAAAAGAAAAACATAAAAAAGTAAAGAGAAAAACAAATCCCAACACCGATGACGTCTGCTATGCTCATTTGTGTTTACTTCTTGGACGTTCAGAGTCCAAATTCTGTCTATTCATCAGTCCAATCCATATCCAAACATCGTCATTTGGAAATGTAGTCTGTTCCAAGATCGTAGTCTATCAAGGACGTAAGGTAAGTAAAAGTCTGTGAATCTTCCTTTGTGTGAAGTCTTTGTGGTCACAGGATAGACGAGGAGTAAAGCCTACCATATTCTGAATGTACGTCTGTGTGTACAGTCTTCGGAAATTCTCCTCTCTAAAGTGTAAACCCCAATCTTCCTTGAAAATGGTGCAACCATTGCGGCTTCAGGCCATGATGAACTCCGATTTCATATCAGCTTTGACGTCGGGCTTCCACACAGAGTCCTCAAAGTCCAGGTCCAGGGAGCCTTCGCTAGACATACTGCTGTTGCTGTTGCTGCGCCCGGCCTTGCGGTTGGGGAGCCAGTGGTACGGGGCCCGAGAGTCTCGCCGGGCCTTCCTGCGCAGACGCTTCTGCTGCATGAGCAGCTGCAGTCGCTCCACCTTGCAGCGTGTGGCACGGTTCTCCGTCTGACGCAATCGGTCTCCTAAAGAACCAGGGAGAAAGAGTAAGAGTTAGAGTCTAGAATCTAAAAATAAATAAAAATCAGTCAAGCCTTGAATTGTTGCTTCAGACTACTTGGCACTGATTAAATTAGTATAAACTAGCTAAAGTTGCTAAGAATGTGCAAAACTACATAGTTCCAAAGTCAAATCCTGAGGTACATGCCATCTTAAAATTGCAACACTCATGACGAGACACTAAAAAAAAAAAAAAATCTGTGAAAGACATGAAACAATGGCCAAAGACGTTCATTTGAATGTGTATGGCTGTGATGGGTAGGAAATGTGTCGAAAAAAGACAATTTGTGCATGTCAACAAATATATATTTAAATAACAAAATATGTAAATAATAATAATAATAATCATCAATAAATGACTAGGAGGTTGCTGAATGACTAGTTGACCACTGTGACTCATCCCTAGCTGCCGCACCAAAGCATTCAGGCAGAGCTGGTTGACCAAGAAATACTTCATTCGCATTTGAGCATCTGATCCCAAGCTAGATCCACAACCCCGACAAGCATCCAAAACACAACATAAGGTAGTGACTATCTACGCTATGTTTTCAGCAGGGGGAAGTACACATATTTGGTCTAGGACAGAATGACTCAGTGCTTTGGATCCCGACTGCTGATCCTGCTGAACGTTATCAAAGGCCGGGTGCTGGATAAATAAACTAAAGTCTGAGTGGTGACGTCAATGTTCTTAAAAAGGCATGCTGCGATTACCTCCGGCCAATCACTCTCTCTTTTTTAGTCAGTACAGAAATAAGCACACTCTGCTGCCGTCTCATTTTAGAAGAGCATCTCAGTATGTGGCAGCAAGTCCTCTCTTCCCTTATCAGAAGTGGCTCTGGCAGGCGTGTCCTTGAGATAGGCTAAAGGGAGACGTGCATTCTCATAAAGGAACCTACATGCCCGCGAGGAGACCGCCGCCCACATGTGCATGTGCGCACACATTCCTAAGCGATACAATTTCTATAACAGGAAGCAAATACCTTGCAATTTCTAATCTCCTTTCTAAACCTTTCTAAAGGTTTTAGTGGCTAAATGCACCAATTTGCATGAGGGGGTTTTCCACTCCACAGCTCAACCCTAAACCTTTCATTTATAAATATATTCAAGAGAATGGAAGAGAAAAAGAAACCACAATCTATTAGCCAGCTCCATTAGGAACTATACCAGAATTAAATAATGAAATAGCCGGCTAGAATGTCAATAATCCCGAGCATAGACTTTCATCGCATGTGCTCCGCCACACATACGCACACAGCACCAGCAGCAGTAGCTTTTAACATGGATCGATGGCAAATTAAAAAGACCTATTGATTAAACCTTAGCTCTAGCGCAGCAATCCATCTCCAGGCGAGGACACTGCTATTGGCTTTCAATAGAAAATGCAAGCGAATGGAAATTGTAAGCGAAGTAAGCCGGGCCCTCCCCCCCTTTCTTTTCCTGGCCTGAGCTCATTGAACGAGTAATCACCCACCCAACCCCCCAATACCAAGACCCCCACCCCCATATGCACACATGGTTCACCCCTCCCCAATACCTCAGGAGAGAAAGACAGACAAGGAGGTAGAATGGGAAAGACAAGCTCTGGAATTCCACCCAGATTGCAATAGAAAAAGAGTTCAGATGCATATTCTCATTCGCTAATCAATTTCATCCACCTCTCCATATCAAAATGAAATCAGGATTTCGTGTGGCTTTAATTTCCCCCTTTACATAATACCTTTCCGGGGTGGGCGGGTTTGAGCCATCTAGGAAGGATTTGCGATACAAATGTAAGTGGTAGTTTTAATCATTTGGATATTTGTAGAGAAAGAACAGGCTGTACAAACAACAACAGAGATCCACCAAACAGTTCCTTCCTAACCTGGTTAGACAAATCAGATTTGGGGCTTTCTCTGGCTTTTTAGCATGATTAGAGAGGTTCTGGTCTTATAGGACCTTACAGGTTATGAAGGTCTTTGTTCGACAGCACAAACTCAACATATAAAGCATTCAGAAAGGTTTCTAATGGTTACACTACTGTTTTTCTCCTTCATCTGCCCTTTCAAAGAGTCTCGCTGCAACTCTAGGCCTCAAAAGTAGGCCAGCCACCTCACCTTGCAGCCTGTCAGCTCTTCTCTGCATACCAACTGGGGCTGGTAAAAAAAAAAAAAAAAACCTTGCTGCATAAGGCTGCGGTGCCCCAAGGGACCTAACTACAAAAAAAATCTGTGAGGAAAAAAAAAAAAAAAAAAGGAGAGGAGCTCATTAACGGCACTGGGCACGGCATGCCACTGTCAAGGTATTGTATGAAGCTTACAATGGTCTCAAAAGACATTAAGGCAGACCCTTGGCTACTAAGCCAAGTTCCTTTTTGTTCTTTGTGAGAATTTGTGGCCTCTGCCAATGTCCTTTCTCACACAGTCGCCCATTCAAACAGATCCACGCACACTGTAAAAACATCACCACTAGTTTGGCATGGCTTGGGGACTGTGCTGCAAGGAAAAACAAACTTAACTTGAATGTTTCGAACAACCCCCGCATCATTATAAGGACGAGCGTGGCTGCCCGGGGGGAGACTCAATGCACCCGTTTAGGGGGGTTATTATTAGGCTGTGGCATGGCTCACCAGCCTGAAGCCATCCCAACAGATCCGCCTAAGCTGTCGTGAGTGCAAAAAGAGTGAACGGCTGCGGTAGGGGGGCTGGGATACACTGGGAACAAAGGCAGAACAAGCAGTGCAAAAGCTCTCCCTTTTCTGTCCCTTCGTGCTTCCTAGACCCCTCCCTATGCTAAGGTTTGGACTCATACACATATGAGGGGGGGTGGGCGGACAAGAACAGAGAGTAATTTTGCTGCCAGCAACGATTGCAAGTGAACATCATGGACAGAAAAAGCCCCTCCCCCCTGCATTCACCCTCTCTGCCCTTCCCTTCCTCCCCTCATCCTCCTTCGCCAAAGATGCATTGTCTCAGAGCGAGCCGTGTGTGCTGCAGTGTCCTCACTGCGCACTTGGCATTCTCAGGCCTGCGGCTCAAATTAGGGGGGTTGGGGCAAAAAAAAGGGCTTGTGACAAGCTCTGCCCGAGCCTCAGGGGAAAGGAACAGGGGGAGGAGAGGACAAAACAACCCTGGCCCCGCCTCCTGCCACACAGCTGTTTGGGCCCGCGCATGAGATATACACCTGGCCTTCTTTCTTACCCCCTCCCCCCAGCACCCACATCCACCCACGTCCCTCCTCCTCAATACAGCCTCGTGACAGAGACCTCAGAGGAACATAAATTAAGACAGAAATAGGCAAATGAGAACAAGCCATGGAGGGTGGAAGAGATTACACAAAAAATCCCTCTGGAATCTAAAAAGTAGCAGCGTGCAAAAAGCTGGGATGTTATGCTCTCGCCTCGTGCTTTTTGAAGGGAGCGAGCTGATGTATGAGAATGTATTGATCCCTGCATGGAGGGAGAAAGATTCAGGCCAAGTGCTGATAACCACGTGAGAGAGGAAAATGGAAAGCAGGAGGATTAAGAATGAGGAGAGAGAGAGAGCAATGGAGGGAGGATTTTTACCCAATCGATGAGGCTGTTGGCCTGTCTGCAGGTATTAGGTCAGTTAAGCAGGGTTTTGGGTAAACATTAAGCCCAACCCAACGTGTCGGCCCACAATACAGCGATCTGGCAGTCTCTCTGAGCTTCCCTTTAAACATTGATCCATTAAAGATCAGCTTAATTAACACTTGTCTTCGACTTGTTTGTTTGTTTGTCTTGATAAGTCTTCTGATCTTTTCGAGTCTGGGTGCAGCAATCACTCTACATCAAGGGGAGATGTCTTGGCAGAGGAGGAGGGAGTTACACAAAAGTATGTCACAGTGTGTCAGACATCAAACTTTGGCCTCTAATGGTTCTTTTTTATCCAGTGCTACTGATTTCCCCAAACATAATTTGAAAATGCAATACACTCATACAATGAGTTGAATATGCTTCCTCCCAGATGATAATATTTTTAATTTAGGTATTCAAATTTATTTTCATATATTTTGGAGGTATAAAGGTAAAAATTCTGTCAAAAAACCTGATTTCTGATTCCTGATTTTAAACTTAAAAACTGGTGGTTAAATGAAAAACTTGGTAAAATGTTTTTAAAACCACAAGAAACCAAAATAGATACAAAGAGTACATTTCTAGAACATGGCATGTGTTTTAAACAATTTTAAAATACATTCTTTATTGTGAGCACTCTTAAAGTTCATTGACCAATCTACAGGGTCAGCCATTTATATGGATACACCGTAATAACATGGGAATGGTTGGTGATATTAAAGTCCTGTTTGTGGCACATTAGTATATGTCATGGTCACCACCCATCTGTGAGGGGGCAAACTCCTCAAGATGGGTGGTGACCATGACATATACTAATGTGCCACAAACAGGACTTTAATATCACCAACCATTCCCATGTTATTACGGTGTATCCATATAAATGGCCCACCCTGTATAGGCATTTATAGCATTTGCGCTGTCCAAACAAAACTCCTCAGGATCTTCTAACAAAGTGACCAGCTTTGCCCCCAAGAAAATGCTATTTTATAGTTTGCAATGTTCCTGTTAAGATGTACTCTGAGATCAGTAGGTACTCCTGTTCTATAGGCCAGCTGTAGCTAACTCCCAGAGAGCTGGGATGGGCGCCAGTGTTGCCTCTGGGTTGGGAGGAGCTCGGAGTGGGTGCACAGCATAGGACAGGCATTGTGTTCAGCCATCTGCACCCCTAGCAAGAACTAAACCAGGGGAGCGGCCAAAGCCTGACATCTCCATTGCTTCTCTGATGCGATGGCATCAATGACCCGGCAGGGAGCTGTGGTCTCAAATGACCACAATTTGCATACTAGGAGCAATAAAAGACATCGGATATGGCTAGCCATGGCCCCCGCCTGATGAGCAGCTAAGGATAGTCAGCCTGGGGGGTTTCTTACATGCTTGTTGGCAGTGAGCAAGGAGGGGGAATGAATTATTTAACCCCCGGTTGAGCTGGGCAGGTCAGAGCACCACAGTGACACGGTGAGAGCCCTGGGGCACTTGATCAAGCAATCCGCACAGAGGCAAACTGTCTCTTTTGGGTTAGGAAAAGAACTTGGCAATGTTTAAGCACCAGGGAACCCAGGACAAAGAGGACTGAAATCTTGACATTTCACATCGCCGCAGTATGTACACAGCAGCCAGGAGCGTTTGCTTTCGGTCGGATTAAACGAGCGAGGGGAGGAATTCAAGCACCCTTCCTTGTTCTTTCTCTCTCACCCTGCTAAAATACAGCTCCACCCTGACGCTCTTGCACAGCCCAAACTAAACTAACCTGAGCTGACAGATAGTACAGAACATTGAGGGGCGAAAGCATTCCTGCACTATCCGCCCCCTCCCAGTTTGAAACTTGTTTCATCCCCCTTCCCTCCCTCCATTCAGCGCAGTGGCCAGGCAACACCAAATCTAAAGGCCAGTCCTAAGTTCTAAACCTACAGGCATTCATTCTTTCACTCTCTCTACAAAAGGCGAGGCCTGTACACTACCGCACTATTTGAGCACACTAGGTCAAACAAAGGGGCTGCCTGCAGTGGGCAAAGTGGTCTGAGAGACCCCGGCGAGCACAGGAATTTGAGTCAAGAATAGCCGACCCTCTTTGCAGCCCCAGCTCTCCATCCCCCATATTCTCTCCAACCTCACTGCAAACACTGACTACAGTCTGTCAAAGCCAAATATATAGAAGAACAGTGTGCATAGATGGATGTCTAAACAAGTATGGTGGGGATATCGGGTTCGTTTGGTCTGCAATCACATCAAGTAGACAGTATACTGAGAAATGATGATACCCTGGCTAAAAGTATGTGACATTTCAAAGGGGTCATGAAAGACACAGGTGTCTGTCCAATGTAGACAAGTTGGTCACCAGGTGCTGAGAGATAAAGGTCTTAAAGAGCTCAAAACAAATGTCTGGCGATCTCACAACAAAATCTCGACCTACACCATGGGTTCACAAACATGTTGACAAGCAAAACAGTTTTGTCCAGAAAATAGGCACAGCGTCCTGCCATTTTTTTCTCTCTTGCCCAAGAGGAAGTGCCAATTAATCAGTGGGCAGTCACTGGCCGGATATAAACAACAATTTTATGAATGGACTCTTGGTATTTTCCCTCCGCCTCCTCTTGCTGACTTTCAAACACAATGAGCATTCTCTTGGAGCTCATATTTATTGTGTAAATCTCTATTTAAAGGCTGATGTGAAAACAAGTGTCCAGTGAGTAGCCCTGGCTCTGACTGCTGAGACAGTTTTTGCAGATGAGCAAGAAGGGAACCAGTAGGATGGCCCATTTAATTTCAATGTGGGATCAGTATAAAAGGGAGAATCAAGCCAATGACTGAGTATTATGCAAGCAGAAGAGGGGTTAACACACGGGAAAAGTATGCATCCTCTCAAAAAATGCGTAGGATTCCTAACCCCTTTGTGAAAATCGAGTGACCGAAGTGATTCCACCCAAGTAGTTGATGATATGTTTTCATATTGTGCAGTGTTAGCTTGGTATGCTTTTAATCTAGTCTAGATTGATAACAGGCCCGTGCTTTGAACAGTGCGAGGATGATATTTCTTCATTATCTCTGTACTCTCCAACAGTGGTGTTTCATGACAGAGCAGTTCAATTTCCTTCTCAGCGCTAAAGTGAGCTGCCCCAGATAATCAGTTTTTACCAGACAGAGCGGGGTACCTGCCACACGTCTGTGAGCGCTATCTCGCTTCGTTATCTCTCTCGCTCTGGCTCTCTGCCTTCTTCCTCTTGGTAACAGAGTAGTCCACCCCCATTCTTTGCCTCTCAGAGGAAAGAGGACACCGTCAGCACAGAGACAAAGCCAGACATGCTGTGGCTGCTGGAGCATGACTACCAGGGCCTGAAAGAACAAGCCTACTTCCTTCTCCACCTCTCTAACATCTTCACTTTTCTTATCCTTACACCCTTGTCTTGGACCTTCTGAAGCTATGTTAACACTGCCTTGGATTTGAATCCTGAACCTCTTGGCTACAATCTAAATACTTTTAGCTACAGTAAACACTCCAGGACATGCATCACTACAAGGCCAAATTCAGGCAAATGCAGTAAAACTTACCGGGAGGCTTGCACATGCGGATCTGGCTCTGGCACTGCACCAGTGGGTGGAGGGTGGGCTGAGTCTCAGAGGGCACTCTGGTAGGCAGGCCGGTTAGTAGGGGAGTGTGGGGAGGTGAGGGCGGTGGTGATGGTGCTGGCGAACTTGGGCTGTTGCACTGGGTCTGGTAGCGGAGCTGCGTGAGTGATGGTGGCATGCCCTGGTAATGCCTGGTGGCACTCAAAAGGTCATTCAAGATTTGGAGGATGGTGCCTATGTCCCGCCTGGGACGTCCGGTGCTGTCCTGACAGTTGGGATGCAAAGTGCCTTAGGGAAGAACCAATTTAGATATTAGATACATTATAGATATAGGTTAATTAGATTACATAAATCTTCTATATACTGTATAAAGAAGAATATTTAAATCTTCTATTGAGAAGTTGTACCTGAAAATGTTCCGGAAAAGACTCCAGGAGCATGGTTCACAAAACTTTCAATGATAGCGCCTGGTTTGCGGGACCGCGAGGGAGTGTTACAGTTGCCAGATGTCTTTGCTGGGCAGTTGGCCTGTGCAAAACATGGGCCAGTGGTCAACACTTAGTGTGGTTTTTACATCTTAGTGCATCTTATCTAATTGGTAAATTAACTCTATTGCCATTATTATACCAAATTACTGAATTGTTAAATATAGGACAAACAGTGGCTCACCTCTGGACAGGAAGCTGCAGGACTGGGGCTGCTTGGAGAGGTGGGACAGGCCGAAGATGGTTGCGGGGAGTGAAGAAAACTTCCAGGGAGTTGAGAGGGGTTTAATGGAGGGCTACAGTGCCCTGGGGCTGAGGTGGGGTATATGGGAGGAACAGATGGGATAGAGGGGGAAGGTGGGAAGGCCGCAGGGTTAGATGGGAGCTTTGTGTTTGGATGGTGAGGATGTGGGTGCGGGTGATGTGGGTGGGGGTTGTGTGAAACCCTCGCCATCCCAGAGGCAGAGCCCGAAGCTCCATGAGACTGTCCTGTTGTGCCTTCTGGACTCCCGCGTGATATGAGATGCCGATGCTGTAACTGTGGGCCGCCCGAGTGCTGCGCTGCCAACTGCAGTTGGACAAACATCATATGATCGCCTACTCGCAGAGCCAGGGTTAAAGGAGACCGGCCAGACAGGAAATCGCTGACCTGTGAACAGGAAATGAAGAGGGGGGTGGCTTTGGTTATTACATTTGTACTGCTATAGACTGGAAAAGAATTTGGCAATATGACTGAATGCCTTTTTATGAATAAGCAGAAGTATACAAAAGGCACACACATACACACAATACTCTACCATTCAGCACACCCACGAAACACTAACTTCTGTCTGGCCCCAGGCCTGAAAAATCAGCCATAGAAACAGGATGCAGACCCACTCGCCACACAGTCACATAATAGCTAATTGTTTGAAAGGCTGGACCGGAAAGGCATGTCCATTTTAGGAGTACCCAGAATGGTAGTAGAGCCAAGGGTCTCTCCGACCCCTTGAAAACAAGGCGAGAAATACAGAGTGCTGGCTGACCTGTTGTTAACCTTTTGAATCACTAGGGTCTACCCTCCATCGTTTTTTCTCTAGCTCTTTTGCTGATCTATTTTTCCATCGAACAGCCACTCTCACAGTCGAGTGGCCTTTACCACTCTGTGCATTTCACTGACAGACGTGGAAAGCCAGACACAGAGACCCTTTTCCATCTTTAAGAAGGATAAAGTAAAAAAATAAAAATAAAATCCTCCTTGATATCCATGTTTTAATATGAGCTCATAAAATTAAAAGAAAATACACTGAATATCCTGTCAAGTTTGATTGCAACCCATTTAAATGTCAATTGTGAAATTGGTGGCTCACCCCAGAGTGAGGGTGGATCCCACCCCTGACTGACAGCTGTCTTGTGAATTGATTTGCATCTAATGCACAAATTAGACTCCAACAAAAGGTTCCTATAATTACTCTACTTCCATTGCCATATAGCGGAGTGACTTTGTAATAGGACAAAGGCTTCGAATAACTGCAGCAAGGATGGCGCTGAACATCCAAGCACTAATAATTAAAATTATTTGGGCTTGCGAATCATCAAGTAAAGTGTGCCAGACCCCACATTAGCCTTGCAGATCAGTCATCATAAAGCCCAAGCATCTCACTGACTCACTGAAAGCCCAGACTCATCCCACATAATGAGAGAGTGTGTGAACCCCCATAAACCAGTAAAAATGCCTCTGAAAGGTGAGGACACGGTCTGCATAGACATTCCCCACAACAGCCGTCAGTGAGTCACGCAGACCTTTGTCAATACATCGGCCAGCCCACACGCTTCTGGTGCAATAAACGAATGACCACAAGGACACAGTGGGTTTACAGATCTTCAGTCTTCACTTACACGGCATCTGAGAAATGCGTGTGCAAGTATACATTTAAAAATGTGTTTGTGGTGTTTTAAGTGTTCTTGTCATGACTAGAAAAACTAAGAAATATTAACAGACCATTATGGAGAGTCTTGGTGGTTGTGGAAGAACGCTCATTTAATTATCAAAAGAGTTTCAGAAATTCCAGACTTTGGCTAGATCTGTAACACTGCTATATAGAATCTGAGCCTGAAGTGTCAACATGTAGTCTATAATGCCGAAAATGGACAAGGTACTCGAAAGAGACCGCAAGTGTACGTTTGCACAGGTCTCTTTGTTCTAAGGCCACCAACTATCTCTCGTCAAGGCACTCAGATCAAGTTCTATAACCGAGCGCACTTGACACTGGCTTGGAAATGCCGGAGGCCTACCTGGATCCACCATTTCTTCACTCACTACATGAAAAATCTAAATAAACTACAGATCACAAACTCCAAACAGGCACACAAGGAATCAGTGACCACATTTTTTTTTTTTATTCGCAGAACTGGAATGCCAAAAATTCAACATTAATCATTCCTTGTCTTTTACATATTAGCTTCACATTTAGGCTAATATGTTTTTAGCTATCAATAATAATGCTGTACAATGCAGAAAAAAGATAACTATTATTTTTACGTAATTTTCCAGGTAAAGTATCCGTAAAACAATTTTTTTTAGTTATTTGAAGCTAAATTAAAAATATCTAGACTGATATTTTTCTGCGATTGTCTATTTGTATCTCTAGGACTTGTTTTGAAAGGACTTTTTTTTTACTGCATAGGCAGATTTTTCGCTCTTAGTATAAACAACTTCACTGAAAGTGAACAAAATCTGCCAGATCATTACTTGAATGGAAACAAATCTTAACATCTCCTGCAGAGTTTCTTCTCACGTAAATTGATCTTGTTTTAAGGATTTTTAGACATTTTACTGGAAAAAAAGTCAGAAAGACACTTTTTTTTGTTGCACTCTTCATTCATTTCGCAAATTTAACACTAAATTCAGTGCAGAAAATGCAGGAAAAGTCTGCATATTCTGTTTAGGTTCATTTAAAAGGTAACAAAGGTAGATACTGACATGTCTATGGCAACAAGTTACCATGTTGAAGAATTCTATACTTGTATAAGCCAACATTGGTTCACCTGAAACTGACTAGCGCTACTATTCCTTTATCTTTGCACTTCGTCCATTTTGATTTGTTGGGGAGGCATTTTGCTCTGCAGTGGGCTGCGGTTGCTATGCAGTGAAGAGCGAGTGAAGGAGAGAGAAAGAAAACATGATAAGGGGAGACAGGGGAGGAGGGCTGGGGGAGAAACCTTGTAGCGAGAGAGAGGGTGGAGGGGTGTAAGGATGCCAGTAGATGCTGATGAAATATTCAGTGAGAGTACGCCTCTGGCTCCTTCCGTTTTTTTTTCTCCCTCCCAACTCTATAGCTGACAGTTTTATTTATTGGGGTCCCTGCGGTTCAAGGAACTCATTTTCAGGCGGTTTCTTCTGTAGCACAGGAGATATGGGGCAGGAGCTCGGAACAGCACCAGGCTGACGTTCACCCAGAGTCTGAATACACCCATCTATGAAGGGTCAAATCAGAAAACAGGTTCTTTTGATACCAACCATTACTAAAAGACTACTGGTCACCTATCAAAGGCCTCAGCAAACCCAGAAAGTTCAAAACCAGCTTATTAACCCTCATCATCGACTGGCTGGTTTTGAACGCACCAGGGGGTGGTATAGCCTAGTCCTTAGGAGCACGAATGGTGTGGATGCAATAACAAGCTCCTTTACAATAATCAATCACTCGCATCTTTCTTCAAACCCTGAAGAGACGGCTACTTTTAAAGATTTCACTCGAGGGGTTTGACCTACTCAAGGTCTACATAAGATTGAACGCTGAGGATTCAGTGGGTAAAGGCTAAATTCGATCATCCAGAACTTGCATGGAGTCTCTTTCCATCATGTCTGTAGACCAAAACTAAATCATTTTAAGGCACAGACAGAAACGATTGCCTTAAGGGGATAGTTTTTCAAAAACGAAGATGCTGTCATCATTTATTCAAAAGATTTTTTCTGTTGAGCACAAAAGAAGATATTCTGAAGAATGAAAATATTAGGTCCAATTGAAAATACTTTTCAATTTAAAAAGCACAGAGATTTTTTTTAAATATCTTTCATGTTTTCCACATAATAAAGAAAGATGATACAGGTTCGGAGGAACATGAGGTAAGTGACAACGGCATCTTCATTTTTTGCTTCTGCCGTGTCCCCTCTTCCTCATTCTCTGAGCTCCGGGTGACCATCAAAGATATGCGGCGTGAAAGCGCAACACCTTTTTCCTCAGATGACTGAACAGATTAGTCTGGGTAGGCGAGAGACTGAGTCAAAACAGACGTGTCGCACTTGCAGCCAACAGGATTCAAAATATCTACAATCATGGGAATCATCATTAATTATTAATGACTAAAAAAAAAAACATTTTGAGAAAGGTCACAGAATAAACAAACACTAAGAATGACAAATATAAGAAACAGTGCTAAAAAAGTAACAGCTCAGTACAGAAGAGGAGTTTAACTCTGATTAGAAAAAGCTTGTGGCTTGGTTATCGGCTAAAGAGAAGTTCTCCATAGTCCCCCTCCCTCCCTCCTTCCTTCCTTTTCAGTTCAGTCACGAAACTGAGCACTTCAATCACAAAGGCGGATGGGAAACAAGAACAGTCACGAATCAAAGTGATTGCCCATGTCAACTTAGTCCCCCTTGGATCGGGAGTGCTCTCTGTGCAAACACACATAGGCATGGCCCTGATCACAGATCAGATGAATGCAAACGAATATCTCCTCCCATGTGCCAGCTGTTCACACAACATGCCAAAACCCACCTTTTCCATTTCAAATATTTGCTAAATCCAAAAACTTCATTGTGGATATGGCACGAAAGCCATCGACGTCCCGTGTAGCCTTGCCACTCAGTGTGACGTGCGATCCCACTGCTTCTATTTTTGTCCTCAATCTATACCTAGGATTCTGACTCATCACTGTCCTCCCTGGTAATCACATACACTCCAGACCCTCCTCAAGGGTGACGTCACTACGGCCATTTCTCATATTCAGTTCCTCTCATCCCTTGCTCCCTCTGGGAAGGGGGTTGGGCGGGTGGAAATGACAAGGGGGTGACTGAGAGGTGACTCGCTCTATATTGTTGAATCCCATTATTTGCATCTGTCCATTTTCAGACACAATGACAGGCACCGGACCCATTCTAAAGTGAGTAGGTGGGTGTCTGAAGGGTGGAGAGTTATGACAGGAAAACATCTCTAGTCTGTGGCACTGAGGCTTGCTTGAGGAAACAAACCAATTTGTTATCCCCCAAGGAAAAAGCGAGCAATCTACCTGCCTATAGAGGTGGATTAGCACAGAAACCTCTAATTAATGTACTCCCATCGCCGGAAGAATCAGACACCAGTCATTATTTCCAGCAACAAAGCGCTGCTCGAATGCAAAAATGGCGTTTAAATGTTCAAGAGGATCAATCAAGTGGACTGCATAAACTGGGCTATATTTTCCCTTGGAACTAAGAAACTCCTTGATGTCATTCCGTTCTTCCTCTTTAATGGCGGAGAGGGTAAAACTGGAGACTATGGAGAGACACGCGAAACCACAGCAGCTTTAAATTATAGGCCAGAAAAAGCTGTTAGGCCAGAGTTACAAGGGGAAAAATGCCATTCCAATAATTGCAAGCCTTCCCTTTCCATAAAACAGTCTGGTTACGAGGAAGTCTGAGATAGATCTTTCCCTGGAAGCTAACACTGTAGCTCTTGGAATTCTGCTATGTATATGTGGCCGTCCACTGTAACAACGAAGCCTGACTTTAACTAGCCATACATGACAAGAACGCTAGGTATCATGGAGCGCAGATCACTTTTTACAGTCGTTGTGGCTGCACAATGGTGTTGACTAATTTCAGTTCTGAAGGACTGATATGTCTCACGTTTGACAATGTTACTGACTCAGTTCATGTCTGTAACCATGAAGCTACAAAAAAGACACAAACGATGACTAAAAATGACGATTTCTAAAACGGGGTCGTTTCATAAGCAACCGAATTACATTGCTAGCTGCCTAGTGCCTGCAAATAGCTAATTAGATCAGAGGAAAAGCACAACTAACGTTTGCACGGCACTGCAAAAGGGTTTTTTTGATAAGAAAGGACAAACGTGAGCCACTTTTAACAGGTTAAAAAGCTTTTCTACAGAAAGAGGAGACACTGCAGCTGCCGGGAGAAGGCATATTGAGCATCTTGATCAAGAGTGGTGTACTCCCCTGTCTACCCTTTCCCCTTGTACACTCAACCACACTTCTGTCGTCATTACAGATTGGCCCTTTACTCTCCAAAACAAATGCACACACTGATGTCACTCACACACAAACACAATAATCCAGGATTTCCCAAAATATCAGCAAGAAGATGCAGTGGAGGTGGATTATTTTCATGCACATACAAGTGTATTTCAGAATATATAACTGTCAATATCCAACATTAGATTGGATAACCAATCAAAACATTAAGTAAAATGAGGTAAGCATACACTTTAGATAAATAGTAGTTGCAGAGTTTCTATCATTTGTAAGGTGGTGTTTCAATGAAGTGGCTTCTAGGTGGGGTTTGCCTCGGCTCACAGATGTTGCCTAGAAACTGGAAGGTGTTTCTTAAAATATGCGTAGTAAGTGTGTGGAGGTCTTTGAGTTAAAAGCTTAGAAGGGCATCATCTGTATCCCATTACCCTATGTGTCAGTGCAACATCTTGCCCAGTAGAGAGTTCAAAAACACACAAATGATCCTTTAAAAAAAAGAGCCAAGTGCGGGTGTGCAGTGCTGCCCTGGCAATTAGGTTAAGTGTACGCACAACTGTCCATTTTAATGGGCCACTGTGTAATTCAAACATCTACTGGGATGACCTTATTAGAGTGAAACCTTACCTGGGTTTCCGTCAAGCTCTCCAGCGCCTGCATTACTGACTGCTCAGGTCTTGATGCTTGAGACTTTAGGAAGAGAGAAATTAGGGTAAATATAAGTGTGACAAAAAGGATCAACAAATATAAAGTAGCTCATGCTATTTTTACCATTAGGCCTGCTTCAACTGTCGGAACCAGCGTTAACTTGCTCCCATCCGTTATTCCCAAATCTTGAAGTTTTCCTGAACTCAGGCGTCTAGAAAGATCAAGGAGATGTTAGTCTTCAAAACTCAAGATGTGAAAAATTCCAGCAAGTTAATTCAAAACAGATCTGTTTACGACTTTCTTCTGCCAAACACAAAATAAGATATTTTGAAGAATGTTGTATAACTGTTTCTGTCCATACAATGAAAGTCAATGGGGTCCAAAATTTTATGAAAACCTTTAAAAAAAAATTTTTTTTGTTGTTCCACAGAAAAATAGTCACATAGCTTTGGAATGACATGAGGGTGAATTTTGAGTGAACTATCCCTTTTTAACTGTACACTATAACAGCATGAAAATAACAGTTTGGTCCGGACATGATGTACATTTATCTAGATATAGATATTTATACAAATAAAGAAAACAAAGTAAGCTTATACATGTGTAGCCTCTACCAGTAGACAATAAAATTGTCTGATAGCAGTGCATAAACAAATCAGCATGTTTAGTCCAAAAACTCCCCCGCATGAATCCAAATGTTTCAAATAAACTGTCTAAATGTATTTTTAACCCACCAATCCTTTAAAAATGTCTGTCCTAGTGGCATAATGTACACACATGTGCTCAGGCTAAATGTCACCACCTCCTGCCGAACAAAGGGACTGAGCACTTGGCCTGGAGGCAGCTAAACCAAACAGAAGAGATTAAGCGACGCTCTTCGTTTTAAAAGGATGATGTAATTTGGTGGTGATTACTTGTGAGGGCTTTTCAATCATCCCAATTCAAAGCACAAACAATGCAACTGTTTGGGTCATTTGCAAGTGACAAAAGAGCTTCTCTCTCACCTCCTAGCTCCACCACCCAAGTGCAATTGTTAGGCAATGTGCAAACTGCCCTGAAACTAACATTGCCTCTTATTTCCTTAACGTTCGCTTAGAATATTCTAACACAGCAGCGCAAGTCCCACTATGAATGCTTTATTCCTCCGACATCAAGTTTATAATGACAATTACTAATGCCATGCATATTCTAACCAAGCAAACGAACCAGTTTAATCAAGAGATTAGGAAAATCTATTTATATGCATGTCCTACTGTCAGCGGGAAACACCTTTGGGCCCTTTATAAGCTGTAAAGCTTATATTGCTTGCATAATGTTTTGAAACAGTAGTACAGTTTCAGATATCACAGGTTTCTAGCGAACCTTGCACATGGTCTAACTGACTTCCACAGCACACTGTCAACAGCTTAGATCACTTTCATTTCTTTATTCAAGAGGCTGTGGACTGCCACAGCAAAAATAAAAAATAAAAAATAAAAAAATAAAAAAAATGTTTTGGTGCTGTGCATGCAACAAAGTGAAACAGGGCTATAAGAGCATCTATGGCAAGCCATTTCCTTTACTAATTAGTTACTAGTAGCCTACTTATTCTTGTTCTAGTAAGAGACTACCTTTCTTTGTCATACTAGTACTTATTCCGGTAGTGCCAACTATCTATTCAGTAAGCCATCAACTGCTCATTCCTTGCATACTGGTGATTATTGTTTTGCTTGTAGTCAATATCCCAATATTAGAAACTACACTGGAATAAATGATAGTAACTATTTGAATGGTTAAAAACTACTAAACAGTTAGTACTACTACCTAAAGAGTTGAAAAACTGGATTCAAGTACTAGTCAGAAGTGAATGTATGTATGTATGTATGTATGTATGTATGTATGTATGTATATATATATATATATATATATATATATATATATATATATATATATATGAACCACAGATCTCCTTAGAATTGCAATTGATTACCAGTAACGACAGTAGTTACCTGTCATTATTGAAATAGAGTCAAGTAGGTAAAGAATACGCCATAGTATTAAATGAATAAGTACTGGTTACTAACTGATTAGATACTAAACAGTACTGCTAATTCAATGCACTAGATATCTAATGAATATTTGCCAATGAAGTGGAAAGATTACTACCAGTAGGCTACTAGTGATACAAAACAAGTACTGGAAACACAAAAAATATAATTCCTACTAGTTAGTTCAACTGAATAAATGTTAAAACGGCTTGCCATCGGAGGTGGCTGCAAATCCAGCAAAAACCAACCTTCTGACGTGCTCTTAACCATTGTTAAACACAAGCAACCGTGCAACCTAACAGTAACACATCAGGCTACTACTCACGTTTCTTTGTGTAGCAGAGCGAGTCTTTCTTTGGGGACTTTCAGTCTTTGAGAGAGTCTTCTCTTTAGCCCTTCCACGGTCTCTTCTGCGGGAAGGGAGAGCTCGAAGCGTGTGCCGGTGGTGGAGTGGATGTACAAATTCATGGGGGGCTCGCCGGAGACGCTCTCGCAGGACGGCGCAGTTCCGCGACTGCTGCAGCTCCGGGCGCTCGGATGCTGGTCCATTCGATAGCCTACGATAGAGGAGACAGGGTCGGTGGAAGCGGACGGATGGACAGGGCTGGATCTCTCAGTGGAAAGCTATCTGTAAAAGCTCTTGGAAAATATTCCCAAATGATTATTCCCGTTTGGTGATCGATCCTGCTGTGAGCCTCCAAATTAATAGCTTCTTTTACAGCAGTATTTAATTCTAATTTTCCGATAGTGCATAAACATGGATATTCTGTTAACTGTAGTCCTTTGTCGTTGACAGTGTACTGCAAAACCAGCGCAACGGTTTCTTTAAACCCCAGCCCTCATCGCGAAGAGAAACTCCAGTGAAACACGCATAATAATGCCCGTTGTTTCGCCGTATCTCGCTTCCACTGTGCAGCTACGGTTACGCCCACAAAAGCGCTGTCCAATCAGAGGAGGCTTCTGTAAAGACGTCACACGCTCGTGGCCAACGAGACAACAGACTCCTCACCCACGTGGAGCACAAACCCCGCCTCCTTTTTCTCCCCACATCGCTGTCCTCATTGAGGACAAATCCAATCTGAGTGGGCGAGGAGCTCCAGTCCTGGAGTTCCAACCTACTCTTACCAATTCCACACCATTCATGAGGCAAACTGTCAAAGTAACAAAAGTCACCGAATATCACCTTGAATGTTTAAATGGCAACACTAACGGTATGTTTCCAAAACAACGCATTATAAACAAAAAAGTGTCTAGGTTGTATATTTGACTTTTATGGGTCGAATTTTCTGTCAGTAATTATTATTATTTTATTTTTTTAAGGTTCGTCTTGCGTAACCCATTTTGTTTCAGCGATTTTGGTGTTATATTTGTGATATGTAAAATTTTGTTTGTTTAATCGCGCGACTACATGGCTACTTTCGTCGATACAAACAGTGATATAGGTTTACCTCCATAATTCGCTGTCCTTTTTACCCCCACCTTTAATTTTTTACACATTGATTTATGGGTGATTCTTCAATGATGACAGCAGTTTTGGGAACAGAAATATGTTATAAATAAATACAACTGTATTCAGAGATAAAAGTTAACATGTCTCTGTGTGAGACATATTCAATATAGAGAAAACTGCCATACAAAAAATCTTTAAAATCAGTCAATTTACGTATAAAGCTATAATGATACTGAAGAATCATCCATATGCAAATATCTAATTATACACGCATGTTCTAAGAGCCTGTAATCTGTCTACGTGTGCAGCTTACGTTTGAAAGCCTGTATTATGATTATGATTATCTCTATTCAAATAGTCCTCCATAAAAGACAGTATGCTCTTAAGGAAACGTCGCGTCCCAGACCAGTCATCCAGTATAAGCATCGCTTGGGGCGATACACAAATTGACACTTACGTCAATCACTCATCATGATCTCGTGCCAAATGTGCTGTAAGCTACAGTCTGCAAACGTCTACAGATGGTTGGGCCAGCTATGATATAACACCTTATCTAAAGAAACTACTGATAAAAAATAACTTGTTTCGGGTTAAATGGCAGATCTGTGGAAAAAAACTAAAACTCTGGCATAATGCCCAAGTGTATGCCAGACTTTACAACTTATTCACGTGGTGCATGATCAGAGCCATCACTGAGTTGTGTGAACCAGTGTGAGAAAAAAATATATCTATCCATCCATCTACAATTTACGGTGTAGTTTTAGCGCCAGCCAGTGACCAAAATAGGTATAAGCCCATTTCCAAACAAGCGAGGCAGGTCCAAAACAACTTTTTTTTTTGTCGCATAAGCAAGAAATTAACATCAAGTGGAAGCTTAGAAGCTTAGTATTTATTTGCTACTAAAAGGAAAAGTTCACGCAAAATACATTTTTATGTCATTTACCAACATGTTGATCCAAACCCATCTGACTTTCTTCCGTAGAGAACAAAAGGAAACTTAGGCAGAATGACAACCTCAGTATTTTATGGAAAAATATGCTGCATTGAAACCGTGGCAGTATTTTAATTTTAAATGTCTTTAATTAAAATCTCTTTAACTTCCCAAATTCAAATAATTTAAGAAGGTCGGAGCTAGATTTTTTTCTCAAAACAAATGTAAAAAGTCAAATTAAACACGTAACTTGCTTTAAAACGAAACTGCAAAACTCAAAAAGAATAGACAGCAAACCAGCTGTTGCATAAAAAGTTCAATATCCTTATTAAAAATATGACTCTGACACTTACCAATAATTGTGGCGAAAACCTCAAAGTTTCGCGACAATGTCTCAGAATCCTCCACAAGGTTGCCTAGCTTTGGCATGTATAGAGAAAATATTGATATAGTTCAGATTTGTCCACAAAGAATATCCGCTAAGATGTGCCTGGGTTAAATGAATCGGCTTTCCCAGTGCAGACACCGGTTTAAATCCCAAGTCTATTCCAGTGTTCCTGCCATGCGAAGCTACACCGTGTGACAGCATTCGAGCGTCGGAGTTGAAGTACAACACCTCTTTACAAAGCAGCTCATAGAATGGGTGGAGTCTTCGCTTCTTGCGGTGTCAGCATGTGATTTAAGGTGGAGGCCTTAAATCACATGCTTTATTTCATTTTTATGGACATTTCATAACATTTGTATGGATTAATGATAGTAGTTTCACTCGAGTGTAATCTAAGAGTGAAAACGAGGTTCATTTGGATGGTAAAACACAGATATAGCCAAGTTATAAGATCCGAGCCACCTTAAAAGATGTTAACATGGAGAAGCCATTGATTTAGCAGGGGCGTGACTATGCCCTGACGTCATAAAGAAGTAACTGGGCAACCAGTCAAGGAAAACACATCGCTTGGATACGAGAGAAGTCTACGGTAAACAACAAACTTACGTGGAATTCGAATCTCAGAAAGTTGGTATAGCAAATAAGCCTACTAAAGATCAATATTTCAAGAAATAAAAGTATACATGTTATGTAAGGAAATAATTTGAGCATTTTATAAAATAAATTATATAAAAAGGTAAACTCAAACCAAACAAATATAGCACTATAATTATATAGTTTTAATATACTATATATTTATTTTACTTACATATTTTTTTTTTTGGAGTTTACATTAGTAAACTCCAAAAAAAAAAAAAAATGAGTTGAATTTTTTAAATAAAATGTTGAAAATTGCTTATTTTGATGAGTTTAAACAATGTAAAAACATATTGTCATAACTTATTGATCATAAAAAAATGCTAAAAAATGCTTTTTATGTAACGTTACAATCAACTTGGATGTTTAAGTAATTTCAACTTAAATTACATTAAACTGACTTAAAAAAAATAGTTGAATCTTGTATAACATAAAAAAGTTGAAAATTGCTTAACTTATTTTGATGAGTTAAGCAACGTAAAAAAAATATATGTTGTCATAACTTATTGCTCATATAATTTTCACAAGGGCTATATCTTAGTAATAACAATTTTTTCACAAAGTCACAAATGTGTTTTCGCTCTTTGGTTTATGTTTGTTTTTAAACATTTAGCACAAAACCAATTTAAACTATTTTTTTTTTTTAATTTTGTCCTCCAAACTAAAATCACCATCCTAATTTTATATACTTATTAGATCAGGAGTATTTTCATAAATGTCACAAAATGGTAACTAATTGTTTTAGGAGAAATAATAGAGGAAATGTTCAGCAGCTATTCTGTAGCCATGCAAGACTTTAAGATGCATACAGAAATTGATTAAATATGTATACAATGTAAAAAAATTACATGATCAATAAGTTATGACAACATATGTTTTTACATTGCTTTAACTCAACAAAATAAGTTAAGCAATTTTCAACTTTTTATATAAGTTATACAAGATCCGACTAATTTTTAAAGTCAGTTTAATGTAATTTAAGTTGAAATGACTTAAACATCCAAGTTGATTGTACTTAAAAATTTAAGGCTGGAAGAATGATGATTATGCATTTATATTTTTATCTCTGACTGGTTTCTTCTAAATGCCCTACATTACTACAACACTGAAATATGTTTCACATAAACCTTCCCTCGTCACCTTTTCGAAGCGGTAATGCGGCAAGGTGAAAACCGTAAACCTGAAAACAAATTGTTGATGAATGATGAATTCTTTGTTGTGCTCCTCATAAGATGACACAATGTGTTGTAAGAACGTCTAACTCCTAAAGGGAACTTTATTGAAGAGGTTGTTTGCTCTTGCCAATTAAACAGCTTTCAATGAATCAATTAGCCTTATTCATGCTAGAATCTCTGTCTTTAAATGGAATGGGTGGATGTGAAGGATCTTGAAGTGTCACATACAATGAATAATCTTTATGCGTATTAAAAAGTGAGACATGTGTGGCACATATGTGGGCGTCTGTGCATGTGTGGGTGAACAGCATTCCAAACCATCAAAGTCACTCTGGTTCCCATATTCATGTTCGAGAAATTTTCAACAGCCTGTATCCGTCAGCCCATTCCGATTGTTGTTTACCCCCCGATTTCTTTGTTGAAACAGAGAGGGAAGCATTAGGACATGCCTGTCAGTGCGTAGGGCCGTGGCTCATAGGTCTGTCAACAGGAAGTTGGGGAGAAATGAGTACTGTGGGAACACAGAAATTACACAAGACATAGTTACACATCCACCCTAAAGGTTATGAAGCGAAAGACAACAGTGTACTTTGCAGGTGTATTTCCTCCAACAGGGTGTGGGAGATATTACGTGTGTGTGTGTTGACTATTTTAATATATTTTAAAATGTCATTTATTCCTGTGATGGCAAAGCAAAGCTGAATTTTCAGAAGCCGTTACTTAATTCAGTCACATGAACCTTCAGAAATCATTCTAATATGCTGAGTTGCAGCTCTGGTAACACTTTTTACTCTCAATGTTAAAAGCAGTTGTGCTGCTCATATATTTGTGGAAACCGTGATCCATTTATTCCATCTATTTTGATATATTGACAGCTGACTCTACATATAATGGCTCTTACTCAACCAAATGAATAAATACGTGGACATTAACTACTGATTTGAGTTACCTGTATATTAGCCATATAAGCCTATATCTTAAAGCTTCCACTTCCTGTACAAAATAAATCGACCAATTCGTTGTTGAATGTTTATATGTGAATAAAAGCCTAAATTCGAACTGTTCATCATATAAAGCGGTCGTGTCTCTTCAGAAGATTTGGACTAAACCACTCGATTCAAATGGATTCGTTTTATGATCTCTTTATAAACTTTTTGAAGCGTCAAAGTGGTAATTGCTTAGCTGTCAATAGAGAGTACAGAATTGGGACAGATTTGATTAAAAAGATCATGTATGTTCCGAAGATGAATGAAAGTCTTATAGGTTTGGAACACATTTTTGGGTGAGCTATCCCTTTAAAAAATATCTGACCAATGAATCCTGTGATTAACCAATGAGAATCAAGTTTTCCAGAGAATCATGTAATGAGAAGTTAATACTGAGGCCCTCAGCCAATCAGAATTGAGGAACTAAAATAACCTGTATAGATTATGACATTTATAGCTTGCAATTCTGACTTTATTTCCCAGAATTCCGAGTTTCTATCTAACAACTCTGACTTTATAACTCGAAATTGTGAGTTTATATCATGGAATTCGGAGAAAAAAAGCCGTAATTGCAAGATAAAAAGTAGCAATTACCTTTTTTTGTTTTTTATTCAGTGGTGGAAACAAGCTTCAATAGCTTTTTTAATATTTAAAGTGGTTAATCTTCAGCTAATCATGAGCCCACTGATGCAGGTATTTTCGATATATAATCACAATATTACATCTTTTGTTCCAGGCCTTAGTAGCTCTGTAGGCATATTGCATTTGTATAGTCTTTCATAAGTAGCACCTGCAGAGCTTGACCACATTATAAATGAAAAAGCACTCCTTAATGGAAACCGAGAATAAGCACAAGAGAATTCGACCAACCCGTCAGCCAAATTCCAGAGCAAATCAAGTGTGTATTGCTTGTTATTAATCCACATTTCATGTTATATTCTACAACATCATATGATGAATTAAGACAAAGCGAAATTTCAGGGGTACCTTTGTTAGCCTCATGTTCAGCAAGGTTTATTTGTTCTCCGCAAACCCTTGTTATCCACCACCCACTCAGCAACCCACACTCAAACATGCATTCTCCCATGTACTCTCGATGTCCTGCAGGCTTAATCCTGGGTTGGCTCGGATTAGCAACTTCCCACGTTAGGCTAATTTAATCAGAACACTGCCTCTATAGAGAAGCAATGCACGGGGGCAGCGTGGCACACTGACATTTCACCTGTATCCGCTGTTTGTGGTAATCTAATCATTGATATGGAAGGTAATTCTGGCCCTCTGATTCCATCTGTGACGTAGGAAGCTTGGTCATCCTGCTTCCAATCAGACTTTAAAAATAGAAGCATATACACTTCACAAGAATGCCATTATTTCCTGTCTCTGTCTCCGAGCCGCAGTCCCCGCGAGTGGCTTTTCGCGCTAATGTGCCTGAATTGCTTACTTCCTCATTTCCCTGTGCTGTTCGAGTTCACCACAGAGAGCTCAGTTGTGTCCATCCGGTAAAGCATTTACATATGGGCCAATGAGGTTGTTTACTTTTACAACTTCCCACATAGTGGCAGAAGGAATCAGTTTATGACCTCTATGAAGTGTTCTTGGAAAAAGATGGATTAATCGAAGACTAAAACGTTGTTTCCTAGACAAGTTAATCCGGTTTCTGAACTTGGTTGCACTCTCTGTAGAGAATGTAATCTGAAGGTGTTCTTCATGTTGCTTAATTGGTGACTTCAGAAGTCAACAGCAATATTAAGAGGTTGATATTTATTTCGGTTAAGATACTCAAGAGTTGGTCAGGTTCATTGTTAAAAAAAGATAGATATTGTTTTAAAAATATAATAATCTTACCTAGTGCTTATATACCAGAAAAGAAAAGGTTTCAATATATCCTTATACCACTTCTTTTCAAAGGAAAAGTTTAATTTGTTCATGCAAATTAATTCTTCTTTGGTCCTTTCAGTTCCTCATTAGTTGATATTCAAACAGCTGCAAAGGTATTATGAAGCAAGAATTTTACAATTCAAAACTGAAAAGAATTACAGTGTACTAATGTGTGCAATGGCACTTGCTCGGCTGTGGTGGAACCCCGTGGATGTATGTAATGTGAAATCTGGCGTATTTACTCATGAGCACTATAGAGCTGCAGCAAAATGACGTGGCCAAGATGCTAATTGGCTGATGAACATAGGTGTACTGTACAGTCCTGAAATGTTAACTGGCGATTATACTAAGTTGTGGTGTCAAAAGCAGCAAAAAAAAAAAAAAAAAAAATGAGGTTAAAAAAACTGTCAATGGAGAAATATAGTGTAGTTACAACATCTACCAGCAGGGGCTAATAGGCCATGCTAAGAAGCAAAAGCTTGACTCTTTATGTTGCATCAAGCATTCTTTATGATGCTTTACATCATCATTTTGTGAAGTAATCTCTTTTAAAAATTAAGTGTGAAACATTGTTTAACCGGGGGTTGAAATGGCGCTAAGCATAGTGAGACCCAATAGTCGCTAACATCAGAGTATCCAATATCCGGTGGGTAGAACAGCACACTGGTAATCATGACTTTCCACTGAATCACGGAACCAACCCTTAAGGCGATGATACACGGGGCAACATTTTTGAGCAATGCTGCCGGGCAATGTTGCTTGGGCACTTTCACATTGAGAATTGCCAATAGATTTCTATCTGGATGCCTTAGATCAGTCGTGGGCCCTGTGTCTCATCTGGTTGCCCATTGACGGCATTATTGCCCAGCAACATTGCTCAAAAAGTTGCCCAGTGTATCATCAACTTTAACCTCTTAATACCTTTCAATTAATAACTCTTCCCCCTGGGCTTTCACAGACAAGGCTTAAGCCCAGTCCTGGACTAAAATGCATGTTTGAGCTGTTTTAACTGTTTTAAATTGTTTTGTCTCAAGATGCACACCAGTAATGTTTTTTTCTAAGGCACGTTTATAAAAGCTACTTAGATGTCCTCATTAAACTAAGGCCTAATCCTGGCTTAATCTAAGCCCTGTCTGTGAAACCAGGCCATTAAGCTAAGAGGCTAACAGAGACTGATGCAGTCCATGTTTAGTCATGCTGGGGTATAACAGATCAGAATATATGATATGTGCAGCAGCAATGCCTTGCAGTTCATTTGTCAAAGAGGTCTATTTTTGTACTCTTGTTAACCTATCTGGCACCAAGCACGAGTATGTGTTTACATGCAGCACTATGTTATGCTAATGTTTCTGAGGACGTATTCACCTCACTGAGGTGCATCATTTGTTGGATGGGTTACAAGTGCAGTGCGTCAACACACTGAAGGTTCATAAGACGTTTTGTACACCGATATTGCACATTGCCCATGTGGTATTCATATTTAAATATCTTTCTGCAAAACCACACCAGCAACCTTCTACTTATTACATGTAGTGGTTTCCAATAATCTGAGGCCTTGTGAATTCTAAGAGGCGATCTATTTGGGGGATTGCCCTAGATTGAACCCAGTATTTTTTGCCCATGTAATACCTTTATCAGCATTCTGTAAACACCGTGATAAAATGCATGCTACATAACACCATGGCTAAACGGTTAAGATGTGTCAATCAGTCAGTTATAAATTATGTAGTGAATCATGTCCAGTTGTTCCTCAGCGCACAATGGATCTTTTTGCTTCAATTCACCCTAAACCTGTAGCAGAAGAAAGCTTCTACTAGTTTGAGTTAGTACGGGAAATATGAAAGCTAGCTTTAGCATGCACGCTATCTTTCTGGAATGATGACAAGACGGGAGTTCCTGGGAGTATTACCTCAGAGGGATAGTCATAGCATAACTTGATGAAAGGGCAACAAGGTGGTGAACATAAATAAGTTCACTGTCAAGCCTTCGTTTTGGCTTCGTATAAGGCTAGTTTGCCTACTGCAAAACTGCTGTCATCATTACTTCTCGTAATTATGTTCACCATGAAAATGAGTGACCAATTGGCATCGTTTTCCATCTAGCGCCTATACAGTCAGAGCATTCCTGACCTCGCCTAACAGCCCAACCTTCCCCGCCCCACCACCTGCTAATTCCGGGCCAGCTGACAGAATTAGATCAATGGCTGGGCTCATGGTTATGTTTGATCTGCTGTCTGCCAGCACTGGAAAACGTCATACATTTGCATGCGGGTGTGGGGCCCTGCACCAAAGTTCAGGACTGCATAAGTGTGTAAATGGTGCTATGTCTACTTGGGTAGTGCTGGATGGAAACTAGCATGATGACATATTTTCCTAGTGCTTCAGCATTAAGACATGTGATTAGGAAACCAGCACGAGTGTTGGGTAAGGACAGGATGATACATTTGAATCTACATTTACAATAGGCCTTTCAAATGAATTTGCTAATTTTGAACTATTCATTATGAAAATAATTAGGTAAAAATTATAAAATTATTAATGTAAAAGAACAATTCATGCCCATGGCCTGTATGTAAATTCCATAAGGGAATCCATAAGTTCCAATGCCATGGAAACAATTCAAGCAATTCATTTTTTTTTTTTTTTTTTTTTTTTTTTAGAAGTTGAACTTCTAACTTGATACAGCCATCAAATGCAGCACTCATGCAGGAGACACTGCAGAAAACTCAAGTGCAACAGTCAATGTCCACCTGGTGCATGTATACATAGAACAATAATTTCAAAGCAGTGCTGTGGAATGCAGAAACTTGTTCTTTGTGAATGGCCTTTTGCTGTGCATTAAAGGTTTACATTCTATCAGTCCCCTGGGAATCAAACGTATGACTTTAGTATTAATTGAGCTATTGAAAGAAAAAAAAAAACATTCTATTTTTGTTTGTGCAAACTCACTTAATGTTCTTGCCAAACAAGAGGTTCTACTTAGAGTAGAGATGCATCTACAGAAGCGCAAATTTACTTTTCTCTCTTTAGTTAAACAGTAGGTCTATGTGACAACTGGGTTTTCCCTAATTGGTTTTCCATGCAGTGCTGCAGGGTTGATTCCACAGTGTAATGCATTCTAAGGGGCAATGTTTTGCATTTAAGGGGGAAAAATCAGAGCTTTTTTCCAGCTGGATACCTTACATGGGAAAAAAAGTGATGAAGGTGGAGAAGGAAAGTGCTTCTTGATTGGTTAGTTTAAGACTAGACACTTGACAGGTGACATGAGCTGCGTCCCAATTCAAAGGCTGCATCCTTTGAAGGCCGACTGTGTAGCCGCAGCGTGGCAAAGGCTGTCCCAATTCGAAGGCGGCCTCCAAATGCGTCCTTCATTTCCCATGAAATTAAGGATATAACAGATGGATCCTTCGCGACCTTGCCTATCCCATAATTTATTGTAACCCAATACTGAATTACACTTAATTGAAAGTATTGGGTTTCAACTTACTCAAATATCTAATGATACAAATGTATAAATAATAATAATAAAAAAACTTAAAGCGGTTCAAATGTTGACATATCTTACTAAGATGCTGTTATATATAGTTATACTGTATATAGACATAAATGGACCATGGTGAACATATTTAGACAGTTTGTAAATCCTGTTTTGTTTTCAGACAGTTTAATATAACTTTCAAAAAATCCCAGTACAAACGTTACTGTCACTCATCAATGGCAGCTGTCACAGTTGCTAGATGACAAGAACAATCCTCCGTCGGCTAGACCGTCCCATTTAACAATGCTCGGTCTGACCCTCGAAGGATGCTGGAGACTGAACAGGAAGTCTTTGGATTCTGGCAAGTTTAGGGGGAAGGATTTGTGAATTGTCAGCCATTTCTTGATGTGCCTTACAGATAATAAAATGGGTTCACCTCAATTTCTCTGGCTGTAGTGTAGACATCTTTTAAACCTTTAAAGTACATCAAACGAATGTGTGTTATAAGCCTATAATATACAACTGTTTTACTTAAACTGTGCTGTAGAGTTTGTGTACAGGGTTTCACTCTACAAGAGACCCATGTACCCCGCCTCTCCATTGCTTTCCCAGTCAACTGATTTAACAACCTCACCCTTCGGGAATGTGACACTTTGCTCTGTGGAACGCAAGACCACCACAAACGCCACTGTTAGTATGAGGGAGATGCAAAGAAAGTTAGCTTGTCCTTTCCTTTCCTTGCAATCAATAAAAAGTATGTTGTACCTACTTCTCTGCCATGGTTTGTGGAGGACTGTGTGTTTGTCTGGACCAAGTAGGTCTACAATACCTGGAGAAGGTCAGGAGGCCTTCCCAGTCATCTCCATTGCTTAGCTTGCGTAGGACCCCCAGAGGTAAAAGTCTGGTAATTAATATCTCTGGAAAGATACTATTTGCAGTAGATGATCTAGTTATGACATTTACTGGCAGGGACTCTCAGGGAGTCATTATTTAACCACTAATCCGTTTAGTACCGCAAAAAAAAAAAACCTTAACAAAAGATAGTCAGTATGACTAATTTGAAAGACTTACAAGGGGACGCCATGTCCCCTTGCCCAAATGTATAGTTGATTACTTGAGATGTCAATCAGGGTTATTTATCACTAGAGCAAAGCTGACAAAGTTCAACCTCAGAGTTTTGAGGTGTGTTGTGGATTTGCAGGTTTCTCTAGAATGCTTGCTCTACATTCTATTTGTAGGCACCTTTGCAAGTGTGGGTGGGAGTGACAAAAAAGGATGTGGTGTAGGGTCTACATCGAGAAACAGCTCTATAAGACTGACCTAAGACCGGATGCTTTTCTCAGAACTCCAGCCGTAGTCAATTCCAGTAATTGCAGAACTGGTCGCAGATCTGCGCTGGTCCGTATGTCTGTGTAGGCGGGAGTGTCAGGCCTTCGCGCCCACTCCCAGCCTGTGTGCAGTATCTCACAGTCACCTGAGAGTCTGAAGCCCAGCAGACTGCAAGCAAAACCAGGTCAGAGCTTTAAGCTGCACTTTTACAGTTGTCAGGCATCTCAAGCATTACTGTGACACCTATGCCAGTGGTTCCCAACCCTAGTCCTGGTGTACCCCCAACACTGCATACCCATTAAGGTCTTGGCATCTTTACTAATACTGGGGGTACTCCAGGACAAGGGTTGAGAACCACTGACCCCTCAAACAAACGGGTCCAATCCTTCTCCAAGAGGGACATTCCTGCAGAGTTTAGATTACAAAGGTGTCCACTCCTGCTACTGGAGGGCCACCTTCAAACCGTGTTTAGCTCCAGCACCAATTAAACACACCTGAAGCATCTAATCGAAGTCTTCAGAATGACTAGAACTTGTGGGCAGCTGCATTGAAGCAGATTGGAGCTAAACTGCAAAAATGAATACAGAAATGAACACTAGTCCCAACAACCTTATTTTGCAATGTAGAAGCTATTTCCTGTGAATGTGTTTATTAGCCGCTATAGGTACACAAAATAATTATGCGTGTTAAACCAATAAACCAGTGTGCCTATGGTTACGATAATTAAAATTATTTTAAAAATGGCAGTTTGCAATTTTTTCTACTAACATTACTCAAAAAAAGCATATGACACCGGAGGCCTTGTACATTGCACAATGGCCATGCCCACTTTTACCTTAAAAATAAGGTGGACAATGGTGGCTTTTTTTCCATTGACATTGCTTGATCATTTTATTCCAATTTGGTATACTATTTCTTCAAAAACACTTTGGTGCTGTTGGGATATCTTGTTCCTAAAATTAAAGATAGAGAAAAGTTTTGCAAGGGAAGAACTTCTAACCTAAAACTGTCCCTTCTTGAGACTTCAGAACCATAATTAGGACTATCCCGTAGAGGAAGTTTAAGAATAGAGGCTATACTCACACTTGAGATAGGAACAAAAGATGGCAACAAGGGAAACATTGTGAGACATAAATAGAACCTTGTGGTTCCTTAAACCATAAGTAATCTTAAAACATCAGACTTGCCACACTGATTTCCGACACTGTCAGTCTGTGAAAAGATGACATGTCTGCATTGGTTTTTCATTCTGTCTGTTCAACTATTCATAAGCAATTCATCACAAACATATAGTAAACATATGCAAGTTATGCAGTGCAAGTAACAATTTAGACAAACTAGTGAACCCAAAAAACTTTTCTTAGCAAAGGACGATTACTACTTTCTGCAAGTGTTCTCTGTCAATTCTGTACATGTGCCACTGGGGCAAGCTGTAGCATGTTGCCACGCTAGACATCTGACGTTCATAAAGACGCATTTGGTTTAGTCTCGTAAAACTCCAGTCAGCACAAGCATATAGCTCTGGAGCGTCCATATACCCAAATTACCCTGTACTTAAGCAAATATAGGACTTTAACTCCACAACGTCCACCGTCTGTAGGATGTTTCTTCTTGCACCATAGTCTAGCTGTATTTCTAACTCTGTTGTTGGCTTGTTAGTACCTGCTTATCAGTTTTTAGGGATCTAGAAAATGCTTATGAAGGAAACTTGAGTAGGTTGAAAATTAGCATAACAGCTACGAGGCTTGAAGATGCAAACAAGGAACAAATGCAATATGGGTAAATAAAATAAAAAAACAGTCACAAGAATTGGTGTCATTAGCTATGTTTCCATCTAAAGTTGTGAATTTAACATATGCAATTGGAATATCGCAATAATTATTTGCAAATAAAGCACCGATTCCATCCAGTAAGCCGAAGACAACAAAATCATCACTTCCTGATACACTGGTGCTAAATATCAATAAGAAAAAAGGAAGTTGCTGCAGTAGGAGAAGCCACTGTATATAATTTCATATATAACAAAATTACTCGCGCCTCAGAACACGCAGACGGAACGCAGTAATGTTATCTTGCTTTTGGAGGCGGATGGCTGTTGTTCGGGAATGCAGTCGTGTAAGACAGTTCTGGGAGGTAGCCTAATTATACTGAAGCACTTTCACAACATTTCAGAACAACCAAAACAGCATTTCAGATGCTGTGCAAAAGATAGGTCCACTGGTTGGTCCAATTATGCAGTCCCATCGCAAAATGTCTTTTTTTTTATATGCGCATCGAGGAACTTATTCTGTAAATGTGTTTCCAACAAAGATTATGAGCATATTTTCTTTTCGGATTCAATTGAGCACACACATTCTTGGCGTTTCCATCTAGCGTTATTATGCAATATCACAAAATGCATATATAAATGTGTCTGGAAAGTAAACATCGCTATTGACTGAATAATAAAGAGGAAAATATTTGCTCAAGTCCCCTCTGCAAATAGCTTGCCTTAAATTTCCAAATTTATCAACTTGGATTTTTAAGTAATTTCAACTTAAATTACATTAAAAGTGAATTGAGTCTTGTATAACATAAAACAAGTTATAAAAAATTGCTAAACTTATTCTGATGAGTTAAAGTAATGTAAAAACATGTCATAACTTATTAATCATATCATTTTTTACTATGTACTATACTGCCCCCTTTCTGTCATGAACAGTACTGTACTCAAACAAATCTATAGCACACCAAATACAGCTTGAATTGGTTTTGTGAAGCGCAAAGAACATGCGTGACGCAACGTGTTATTTCAAATAAATTTATTGTTAATTTCATCCACTGTACAAAGCAAGCAGTCTTGCAGGTTTCTGACTTCACTGGGGTGGGGAACAGACAAAGCCGGAAACTTTTTCACACCGACAGAATTTCCAACTGAGAAAAAAAATAGAAACTGATGAAGCATAAGTACATTCATATGCAGCATTTACTGAGTGTTGTCCCACATTTCTCATTTGCTAAAAAGTGAACATACCAACACACAAGTGGTTTACTCCAGCGCTTTGACGATTGCCTCGTTTGCCTCTATGCTGACCAGAACCTCTGCCCGGGCTGCCTCATCTGAAACGCCCATCAGCTCTGTCTGGGCTTTCTCGAGGTTCGCTTTCGCCGCCTACAAAAAAAGACATGGCACTCTTGACATTTGGTTCACATTCACTATAATCTTGACACTGAAGTATCAGGCGAAAACTCAATCCATAACAGCTGACATTATAAAAGGAGCCATCAACTGGAACAAGTGTCGTATAGATCTGAGAACTTCAATATCTTGAAGCAAGTGAGAAAACTCATCTTTGCCTTAAAAATCAATGCTGCTGCTACTTGAGCCACATTCTAGACTAGCATGGCCGTATTCTCAACAGTGCGAGCAAATAAACGTGGCCTCTTTCCTGTGAAGGACATTTGTCACAGTGGCGATTACACATTGTAAAGGCCAAACATTGCTGGGAGTTAAAGGTCTCTCAGTGGGGATTTGACACATCTGCACCACTTCAACGGTGGCTGACCTTTCCTTCCTTATTAACCAGCGAGGCCCCCGAGCATAGCTATCTCTAGGAAGAATAAAAAATTGGCTTATTTATGTGGAATGAACCCAAAAGTCATTCTGAACATTCGACTAGCAGACTGAAGAGCATTTTTAATGATGCTGTAGAGGGTAAACAGCATGATTTCTATAAAAGGGCGGCTTGATTTAGTTTTGAATGCTAAATTTAAATAATAATCCAATAAAAGACGTCTATGCAGTCCGACAAACAAATAATAAGGCGTTTCTGAAACAGTATGAACTTTCAAATACGGCACAGATTCAACCTCATTAAACGCCTACAAGCCTACATTATAATCTGAACAGTCTTTGTTTTTCGAAAATTACTAGTCCCTTTATTTCTTCAAATGGACCTTGTAACCCATTTTTCGTCCATAATGATGCATTTCTGAGTGAACTCTACCAAAAAAACACCACCCAGGAATGGGCTGGGTGGTGAAAGGTGGAGAATGGAGCTATGCATGATTGGGTTTTTCCATTATTCTTTGCGTTTCAGATAACAGCATAGCAGGGACTCACTGCGAGGTCAAGGTTGTCCAAAGGAACGGCTTCCTCCGCCAGCAGCTGCACTGAAGAGTCAGCATTAACGGTGACTGATCCACTGCTCACTGCAAAACACAAAGCACAGAAGGTACACCATATTATTTGATGACGTCTGAAGAGGCTCTCATTTCTAGGACAAGTCTGACCCCTTCTGGATGGATTTCTAAAATCATTTGCAATAAGTAGTCAGGCGTCTTTATGGTAGATTGCTTTCAAACATGCTTGCTTCAACACAGAATATCATGTTACAAGAAGTGTGCAAATGAGGACCACAAGTCAGTCACTTCCATCTTCTCCCAGTTTCATTCTCGTTGCAAGTGTTTCTATAATTACCATGTATTATATTAAGAATTTTATCAAATGTTTTTTAGTCTTTTTAATAGCACTCCTCCCAAATGACATTCATCTTATTCATATTACTCAATCATATTATGTGGGAGATTTTGGTGGCAAAATCAGGCCAGGTACTACTGATCAGACTGGATTTAAAGTAAATTAGAGTTATGGAAGTAATAACTTGTGAAAATTAGGGAAATAAAGTCAAATCACTCTGCTTTTTAGAAGGTTTTAATAAATCAAAGTTTTATGAAGGTATATTTAAGACTTATATAAGACCTTTTTAAGACCAAGTAAGGGAAAATGTCAACATGCTCTCTAAACTTAAATGTCTAGGGAGACACACAATAAGTTGTATTAGCAACACTTCAGAGTTTGGAAAATACAACTTCCAATAGATTTCCATTATGTTTTAATTCGTTTTGCAAAAAAATAAATAAAACTGGCTTGAATCGGTCTGCTCTCAATCATTAGTATATGGAAATATCCTTTCCTGTATCCTCTGAGATCACACTGCAGATAAGTAATGTTCTTTCTCAGTATGTGTGTCTTGTTTTCCAGTGCTGGAGATACAAAATATGAAGTACTGATTTCTGTGAAAGTGATCAAAATGAAGTGAGTTTATGATTGAAACTAAGAAAAATCAACTTAATTCAAAAGGAAAGATTGACAGACATTTGTTCTTGTTTTAAGCATAAATTTCAAATTTGCACATCAAGTAAATGTATCTTTTTTTTTTTTTTCTCTCTGCAATGTATGCAACATTTAATGCCATGATTTTATGAATTTTGAAATTTTTGCTTTGATTTAAGACTTTAAGGCCTTAATTTGTGTAAAGGTGAATTAAGACTTTTTAAGACCCGCAGAAACCCTGCTGGTTGTTTTATGCCATGTCACTGTTCAGAACACATGTGATTCACGGATTAATTGCAGTTTAACCATCATCGAGTTAAAGGCCTGGTTTCACAGAAGGCTTAGATTAAGCCAGGATTAGGTCTTAGTTCGATTAGGACAATTAAGTAGCTTTTATAAACGTGCCTTAGAAAAAAAACATTGCTGGTGTGCATCTTGATACAAAACAATGGCACTGATATATTTTAAGATATGTCTGTACAGTTGGTGTTCAGTTAAAGGAACACGCCGACTTTTTGGACTTTAGCTTATTCCCCATATCCCCTAGAACTAGATAACTCCATACATACCCTTCTCATCTCCGTGCGTGCCGTAACTCTGTCTGACGCACCCACCTCTAGCCTAGCTTAGCACAAATACTGGAGGTAAACGGCTCCAGCTAGCCTACTGCTCCCAATAAGTGACAAAATAACGCCAGTGACTATACAAATCACAACATGTAAATAGAAAAATGTTGCCGTTATTTTGTCACTTATTGGGAGCAGTAGGCTAGCTGGAGCCGTTTACCTCCAGTCTTTGTGCTAAGCTAGGCTAGCGGTGTGTGCGTCAGACAGAGTTACGGCACTAACGGAGATAAGAAAGGTTATGTATGGACTTATCTAACTCTGGGGGATACCTTGAATAAGCTAAAGTCCCAAAAAGTCAGCGTGTTCCTTTAAAACAGCTCAAACATGCATTTTAGTCTAAGTCTAGACTTAAAGTGACAGCAGCCTAATAAACCTGCAGCTGAAAATCACTTTTGCAGCTTTAGCAAAGAAATAAGGGCTGCACAATATATCGAAACTATCGAAATATCGCAAATGTATATATCGCGATATGCATATCGCAATAACTGGGGTAATGAACAAAAGACAAAGAAAATCACTGACAGCTCTTGGCTGAATAACTTTTGTAGCTTTAATAAGAATCAGTATACTATATATATTTAATTCATAGAGTGAAAACTAAGCCGTGTTTTATTTTTACATTTAATTATTCAGTTTCTGTTGTTAAAGGCCTACCTGAAACCCTAAACCCCGTGGTTTACACTGATGTAAAAATAACACTTACTTTTTATGCTACAGTAAAACACTGCTGTTCACTTTCAGAAGTTATAGGGATGTTTTCTTGTCACAAAAAGAATGTGAAACACGTATGTAGGTTATATCATTTTAAATATATTTTAAAGATAATTTAAGTTTATTTGACACTTTAAAGCAACACTGTGTAGGATTTCCTCCCATCTAGCGGTGAAATTGTATATGACTACCAACTGAATATTACTTTCTAGCCCCTCCCATTCCGAGGGCGTTTTAACTCCTACGGTGGCGTATTATTTCAAATCTGCCGGCAGTCGCGAGTAATCTCCCCCTCGCATTCGTCACGGTGCCACTGAGTGTCAAAACGCGAAAGGCGAAGCTTGAATTTCCAGGTATGTCCCTCTTTGGCTAATGTATTTTCAAGAAGGATGCGCAACATGGCTGCCGCCATTCGAGCGACTCGCTCGTATGTATTCTAAATTGCAGATTCTACGCTTACGAGAAAACTTGGTTGAAGTGATTACACATTAATGAGAATATATAATTTTGAAAGAACAAAGTGTTTTTTTGCTAAAAATCAATTTAAAATATTACACAGTGTAGCTTTAAGCATTATCGTATTGCATATCGAATATCGCATTATTTAATGAGTTATCGCATATCGCATTTTTCTTCAATATCGTGCTAGCCTGGTTCTACCAGACTCTCGTACATTTCATTTGTACAGAGAGTCTGGCCTCGCTCCATTGAGAAACGTTTATTCCCTTGAAGGCGGGTTCTCTGTTAAAGTTCAAAACTATTGGATCTGCCCAGAGTCACTCAGGATCTGCCATAGCCAATCGCTAACGTGTGGTCGTCCGAATGATCAGGGGATTATGTTTAGAATAAGATGTCTGTCTTTTATAAAGTTTATAAAGCGACGAGAATACTTTTTGTGCGCAAAAACAAACAAAAAAACGACTTTATTCCACTATTCATTTCCTTCTCTCTGTTCCTTGAGTTTTGATAAAGCAGCGCGTCTGTGTGTTGTACGTCACACGTAGGCTCACTATTGGCCGACGCTAGTCATGTGTGTGATCACATCAACGTCATCGTTCTCAGCCACTCCCTCTATTCGCTGATTGGTCCTACAAAAAA
The DNA here is from genome assembly GCF_964197995.2 of Scardinius erythrophthalmus. Lineage (NCBI taxonomy): Eukaryota > Metazoa > Chordata > Actinopteri > Cypriniformes > Leuciscidae > Scardinius > Scardinius erythrophthalmus. Next base: position 22,575,385 of record NC_138234.1, read on the forward strand.
TTTGTTTCTGGAAACCTAAGAATATACAGCAGTCCCAGACGTAGTACTGAAGGAAAATGAAATTGAGCGGAAGTACGTAGGAGGGCGGAGCCAGGCTAATATCGTGCAGCCCTAAAATAAATATATTTCATTTATACAGTGAAGACTATTCAGTGTTATTTTACATTTGATTATTCAATTTCTGTGCCTGTTAGACTTACCTGACAAACAAAGCACTGGTTATTTCATTTGCATCTTTGTTCTATTGTATTCATCCATGCTTGTAATGCGTTTATTATTTTCTATGCAGATGCACCAACAGAATCACCCTGATCATTCTAGAATGATTAATTATTTCCAAATAGAGCTATTCAAGTCATCTGGTAAAATTGTTTTCATATCGAAATATATATCGCAGAACAACAAAAATAATCGCAATGTCAGTTTTTTCCAATATCATGTAGCCCAAATGAACTGATAAAAATGTACGCCTTCAACGCAATGCAAGTCACTTTGGATAAAAGCATCTGCCAATTGCATAAATGTCAATGTAAATGTAAAATAAGAAGGGGAAATTAGAAATAATTTTCATACAGAAAGAAAAATTAACCATTTGCTCAAGGGTTATTAAATAATGATATACACTTGTTTTGCATCACTAAAAAAAGTACTTAACTATTAAAGTACTACACTATGCATAACCACGAAGAGAGAATAATAATGCTGAAATCATCCAATGTAAAGTCAGTATCAGCACTATCAAATATCAATTCATCTCAGATCTGATTGGTTTAGAATTTTATGAAATTCCTATGAAGAAAATAAATGGACGCCCACTATCGAGTTTTTATAATGGTTGTTGAAACAGCACTAGAGAATGACACATCTGAATGCTATGGAAAAACGCAGCTACTGAAGCTAGAACTCACCGAAATACTTAACAGAGGAACCGTCGTCGTTGAAGACGGTGACTACGCCGGGCCGGAGGACCTGCAGTGTCGGGACGTGGGCTGGCAGGATACCAAAGGCGCCTGTCAGTGTTGGGACGTCAACCTGTTTTACGCTGGCTTCCTTGAAGAACACCTGCAAAAGGCACAACAAGCTTGAATGCACCAGATGAACAGTTTGCCAAGAAGCCAGCAACCAAACAAATGGCAACATATAGGCCTAATTAGAAAGCTGAATTTTCAGCACCATTACTCCAGTCTTCAGTGTCACATGATCCTTCAGAAATCATTCTAATATGCTGATTTTATGCTCAAAAAACATTATTATGTTCAATGTTGAAAACATTTGTGTACAATTTGTTTTCAGAATTCTTTGATGAATAGAAAGTTCAAAAGAACTGCATTTATTTAAAATAGAAATTAAGATTTTTTTTATTACTGTTATGAACTCTGCGCATTATTTATATGTATTACCTACTTTTGCATTTGATGTTCTTAGCAAGCAAATGTACAGATCTTAATATGATTTAATTTATTATTATATTACAATTTAACATTTTAATTTACAAAATATTTCTAAGATTCATTCATTCAAATACACATCCGTATGACAAATGGCATTTTCTACTAATTACATTTTTATATGGTTAGTAAACAAATATGCCCTACAATTCCACAAACAAATATATTAAATACATTAAGTTAATAGCGGTCACTTAATTATAATAGAAACTTCCTTGACTTTTAAAGAATAATTTTAAGGATTTTTTTTCTTCTGGGAATCAGTTTAAAATACCCTGATATTTCCAGGTTTTTCATGAGTGTGAACAAAACATTTAATGTTGTAGAGACTGTGACAGTCAACGTTACTTTGCCCTGCCACTATGACACCCATAAAACATAATGTTAAGTGTGATTTAAAATTTGATCATTTCATAAAGAAATTACATAATTTATCAGCTGTCCTAAGACATTTAATTGTTTTGAATCTGTCAAAAACAAAAGCAAAAAAACAAGTCAAGGTGATCGGTGGCAATGCTAGCAGTCTGCTAAAGTCATTCAAACGTGCGTCCATGTTTTGCAAGACAGAATTTGTGTATGTATATATATCATTACAGCGTAAACATTGTATAGTATTAAATTAAATACATTCGCTGCAGATGCAAAACAATAATCTTGTGCCACCACAGTAGTTGTATATATTGACAAGCTTACCCACGTAAGTAGCACGCGCAACATGCACGCGCACACAAATCAAACTATAGCTAAAATAAAGAGTATATCCACGATAAGCTGATGTAAATCATGACATATAAGACATATAATATATCTGAAGTAATCACGGCCGGTGATTAGCGTGTTAGCAGAGCGTGTAACTTAGGCCCGAGGCCGGAGCGTCAGTGACGTTACCTCTGTCGGCGATGCGAAAGTGAAGGACATTTCAGCGGAGGAAGCCACCTCGGCATAACAGCGCGCGTGTCTCAACGCAGGCACCGCGCGACGAAGGAGAAACCTCGCTGCCATCATTTTTACCACGGAGAAGGGACCTGACCTTTACAGCACGACAATGTACAAGCCTCGGCTTCCCTGTCCACCACACAGCACAGGCAGTCAAGTCAGAGAGTGCGCGGCTGATAGGACAAGGGCACGGGAAACCTATCCCGTCAGGCTTTGCGCGAACTGTGGGGCTTATGGGAACTGTATTTTTTTTAAAGCAAATATGATCTGACATGGAGGTTATCATTTATTTATGTAAGTATAGAGTGGTGTTTTGCATTGATTGTTTTAGCCTTCCTTGTCCCAAATTTAGCTTAACATATTTAAATCGATCGTACAAATCTAAATTATTGCACGTTAAAATCTATATTGAACAAGGAGGACAATAAACAAATGTTTTCAACATTCATTGTGTCAATAATTTTTTTTGTAAATCTTTAAAACCAGTAATTATTATTATTATTGATTTTAAAGATTTACAAATACAGATAAAAAATAAAATAAAAAGACAAGTTCATGTTTAAAGCTTTGTTAGTTTTTAAACTTAATATTGTAAAAATCAAAAAATCTGAAAATATATTATTTTTCTCAAATTTTTCTCAATTTTCAGATGTGACGTATTTTCCACCGCTACGGACAAGCCCCTAATAAATAAATACAGTGCACTTATTAATCAAATAGAAAAACAGTGTCGTGAAGAGTAAGCTCAAGATCAATTGTGAGAGAATGTGTGAAGAAAACAAAGGAAAAAATAAGGTAATTATCACTTGTGAGCAAAATATTTTTATTTTACGGCATTGCCAAGCCAGCTGTAATTATGAAAATGTGTATAGGAGACTGACATACAATGATTTAAAACATCATTAGCAAGACAAATGAATCGGCCATTTTACTGGGAAAAAAATGGTTAAATGAGGTCGTTAATGAGTGACTTTGTGGTGCTTTATATTGCTAAACAATATCGTTTAAAAACGACATTGATGTGCATGTATGTTCACTGATGGTTTGACAAATAAACGAGTGTGATGGTCAAACAATTGGTTTGAAATACTACCTTTTCCATTTTTGTAGTTGTGTTGTGTCTCATGATTGTTTAACTGAAACCTTGCTCATAAACCCTGGCTTAAACAACTTTGAAAGCCATTGGGGCAAGTTGTCACACACTACCGGTATATCAGTGAGCTGTATCTTCGTTCCTGTGCAATAACTATCAAAATGTTCAGTGTCCTAATATGTAGTACATTTATTTTGTCTTTAAAATATCAGTTTATATATAAACTTACTGTGAGAAATATTCACTGAGGTAAAAACTAGCCACATACAACTACGTTAAGGGTGTAATGTGTTGTACGACCAGGAGGGGGCGCTCAGTAAATATACATTTCAATACCCGTATTCATCGCACGAATTGAATTGATTAACATATTTGCTCTTGTTCGATAGGAGCATCACATTGAAACATAATAATGATTCACTTCAAATAGATTTATAACTCTATATTGTGTTTTTCTGTTTCCAGCCAAAAGCTGAAAAATATGCATTGGACATAGAGAGCAAATGCATATGCTAATTTGCATCTCAGGTCCATAGAAAGGCTTTTTCTAAGAAAACTACCAATCCTGCTGACCTAAAGCTAAAACTTTTAGCTATATAGAGAGAAAGAGAGAGCAGACCGCATGGGGTTGCCCGTTACTGAGGATTTTTACTGACTCAAATGGGGGATTACCTCATTTCCATAACATCATCAGATGAGGGCGTGAGAGACACTCGTGACAAGTAACTCTGCACCTCACTCTGACGTCACCGTATCACTGGGCGATGGGAGAGTGGGTGTGTTTAACGGGGCACTTCATTCATAAATACACAAAGATTTAAAACCCCAAATTAAAGAGAAGACCGGGGAATCGTTTGCGAGCTTTTTGTCTCATGGACCACGTGAATTATAGTTAGGTGAGTTCTGTTTGCTTGTCATTCACGCTGCTATTGTTTCCGTGATGAGCGCTCAGTGTCTTAGAATGACATCGTGCTTTATTTTGGGGAATTATGGTACCGTTAGTCTAAAATGCGGAGAATATCTTCAAGCAGTAGCTTTGGAAAACAGACATGGGTTATCCTGTGTTTTAAACGGTTATCGTTTAGAAATAATAGCCTGGACATCACTGGTTTGGAATGAGATTTAAATTAATCTGGGTTTTGTACTGTTTGTTGACTATGGCAAGCGGGTTGAACATTTATTCATGCAGACTAACTAGTATCTATTTTTATCCTACTAATAGTTTTTTACTAGCAAGTTTTCCAATACTGACTAATCTATAACTATTCAGTCGATCTCAATAGTACCTAGTATCTATTCGAGCCTTAGTACTTACTGATTCGATTCTTGTATTTAGGCTCTAGAATTGATCACTGTTATTACTAATAATATATATTTTTTTTATCTCACAAATTACCATTCTTTTTCTTTACATGTCGTATTTAATGAACACTCATAATAGCTCAGTTAACTATAATTTATATTACTAGCACGATTAAAAATGTTAACAGTAACACTAGTGTTTAAAAATATACTAGTATGTATTGAATAAGTTGGTGTACGTGATTTCACCAAATGCAACATGTTCCTGGATCAATACATTCCAATCAACCAATCAGATTTTGAGGACAGGTTTACAGTTTGTGGCAAGTTTAGGTTTGAAACCAGGGTTAGGTGCTTGTGCTTCTACATCAGTGTTATTCACCTATCATTTCACTCTGATTTTAGGGATAAGTTATCGGTTTAGGGGTAGGTTAGGACAACATTTTTGTACATTTTGTTCCAGGATGTCTTATTTGGCAAAATCATGATGACCTGAATAAGTTGTTAAAAAAAAAACTGCAATATACACTTTTGGTAAAACTTTTGGGAAAGGTAAAACAAGTACATGATTTGTTATCACAACTTTTATCTTTTGTCGAATCAACCAACATTAATTTTAAGTACTTTGTCTGAAAAGAAAGAAAAAAAAAAGAAAAAAATGTGTTACCAGTATCAATGGAATATATTGGTTTTGTACTTACTTATTAAAAATAAAATGAGTACCAGTAATATGAAAATACTAGTGTACATGAAGATAATACATGATTTTTGAATGTGCTACACCTCCGCAGAGTCTTCCAGGCATGACAAGAAGAATCACAGGAGCATATGTTGCAAAACGTTCATGATAGTTAGATAGCCTAATTATTAGAAACTGTAAAATATGTTTCTTCAAATAACCTAAAATGTGCTTAATGTGGTACTTAAGCCAAATTATTAACCAAAATAACCTGACGACTTTGGCTACAAAGAGTAAAAACGCTCTTTACAGTATATCATACAGCAAAATATTTCATTACAGAGAGAAATGTTGAAAACCAAAGAGAGTGAATCTCTGTGAGTGAAATCTGGCAATGTCATCTGAAAGAATAGTCCATCAATGGTACTAAATGGGTCTCTCTTGATTCGTTTTAATAATCATTACTAATAACGCAGTGCATTAGGCGCGACCAATACAGCAGCATTATGCTTCCGAGACGCAAAAGAATGAGCTTGAATTATCTCAGGAATGCCTAATGCTAAAGACTCCAAGAGGGAGACAGAGAGAGAGAAGCTATGAAAACAGGTAGGTGGGCAGAAGCTGGATGAGTATGCAGTAGAAGCTCAAGGCTTCGCAGTCCGAGCCGTTAAACACACTGCTATCTCTGCATCTCATGCACACAAACACACGCTGCCTTCAGATAATGGGAGAAAAGGCAGCGTCGCAGCATTAAAGAAACGAGGACTGCTTGGGAGGTGAGTGTGCAGGAGTGTGAGAGAGGGTTTCTTTGCAGTTTAGGCAGAATCTGCAGTGTTAATGGTGTTAAAGGGAGCATATGCTGCTGGGCCTCAGACTGGATGGAAAAAAGAAAATGGTTATTTGATGGAAAGCGTGACATTGGAATGCATAAGTATGTGTTTGTACATACATGAATTGTGAAGAAAATATGTTTAAGAAGGAGACTGGGAACTGTATTCTTGTTTAAAAGCTAATAATTCTAAAGAAACCTCCAGGTCAGGGATGCATTTGTTTTATTTTCCTTCTAAAAAGAGAATTCAAATCTGTCTTTAGTGCCATAACCGGCTTCAAAGCAGCTGCCTGACTTCCTGTAATGTCTTTCTCAGGGGGGACACTCTCTCTGGCTTGGACCATGAGCAATGAGTCTGCCATATGGAACCTAACAGAACACCCCACCGTAAGTACTCGCGCTTCTCCTTCCTGTGCTGGTTACTTTCATTACGTCCATTCCCTCTCTTTGCAGAGCTATCTCCAGACATGCGAATCAAAAATATCCTGTTCTGCATCCGTTGTAATTGGATCCACCGCAAGATCTAAGCAAATTAGCCCTTTGCGAGAGAAGTTTGTGTCAGACCGAATCCATCGCGCCGCCAGACGATGTGATAGAGCATCAGAACCCAGAGTTACTGTCAGGAACTTCAATTACCGGCATAAGCAGCATCATTCGATTAGGTTAGAATAGAGAGATTTATTCAGGAATAGGAACTAATTCCAGGATGTTCCGGGATTTTTGGACCTTATGTAAGGCTTAGAGGAATGGTTTCCTCAATGATTAATTTACTCGTTCCAAACTTGCATGACTTACTTTTTTCTAAAAACGAGAACTTTTTAAGAATGTCCTATTTGCTCTTTTCCATGCAATTACAATGAAACGAATAATGAATGTGGTCTATATGACACATTTTTGTGTATTCATTTAGCAGACATTTTTCCCAAAGTGACTTAAAAATGAAGCCATACAGTAGCTTTGTGTGAGAATCAGAAATATGTAGCAGTGTGATTTGTCAATGGATCATTCTTTCGAGTCAGATTTTTTTAATGAAAGTTCTTGAAAGTTTCTCCATTTTTGTTCCATGGAAGAAAGAAAGTCATACAATTCGTGATGCACCGAATTCTTTTTTTTTTTTTTTACCGAAACACCAAAATTTTGTTTAGCCGAAAAACAAAAATAAAGTTTAGGTAATTCAATTTGGGTAATTGAGTAATTGAACGCGGTTTGCGGTTTAGGATGTCGTGTTTTCAGGTGATAAATGAAGCTGAAGTAAAGTTCTTCGCCAATGAGCCGCCTCTCGTAATTCTGGCCAAATAAATTTTACGTATTGCTACTCTGGCATAATTCTCAAACTATTTAGCCCGAAAACTAAATATATATATATATATATATATATATATATATATATATATATATATATATATATATATATATATATATATATATATATATATTGTGCCAGTGCCAGTCCTCCCTGTATGCAAACCACCATGATCCGAACCACTTGCTTTCAAGTGGTTTGAAATATGATTTAATTGCCCCTTGCTTTAAAATATGATTTAATGACTACATCTTAGCGATTAATAGAATTTTAGTTTAGTTTTCGATTTTAGCTTTCAATGATGAAAACACGATGCCACATTCCATTCCTTTCCTTTAAAGGGAAGCGTTGTCTCCCTTCCTACGTAACATCCAAATCAGTCTAATCATGTAATATGATTGTCGTAATATACAGTCTCCTGTGGGACGTGCTCGATACTAAAAAAAAAGAGTTAAAAGTGTATTGAGCTGCAAAAGAGACGCTGTTCCCCAGTTGCCTTTCTATGCGCTCTATCCGAGGTCACGGACAACAGGCTAATTTGGGATTCAGGCATGCACTTAAACGGACAAATACACACAAAAATATGTCAAAATGCCTGTCTTGGCTGGTTTCACTTAAACACAGTCAGTCTTAAGTGAACATCAACAGTTGGGAAAGTAATCGAATGCTTGTCAGTATTATCTATGCATTTGGTCTTAAAGTGACAGTAGCCTAATAAACCTGCTGTCTGTGTCATTTAACGGTAATCAAACAACAAAAGAAATCATTCACTGCTCTTCACTGAATAACTTTAGTAACTGATAAGAATCAATGTATATTTAATTCATACTGTGAAGACTGCAGTGATTTTTTTCAATTTATGTATAGTAGGCTATTATTAATAGGCTACATATGTATCCTTTTTTCTATTGTATTTGTCCTATTGTTTGTAATTTTATTTTTTATTGTATTAGTGACTGTTTCAACTTACTGTTGTTCGGTGACAGTGAAACTGCTCTGAAAGAACATGTTGGTTTTTAAACTATTGGTCTGACCTCTTCTTAAAACTTTATCAATGCAAGAGCTCCCAGGTTTTCCTTTGAGAACATCCTTCACTTTTGCCGATCCGGGTTAACGTTGGGGCGCCCCAGTGATAAAGCCTGCTGACGTACAGAGAAATCAGTCTTCAAAACGCTTTCATTTACAAAATAATAGACCCGACCTGAATAAAGTCTTCCCTGATCTTCAACTGAACAATGCCTTCTGGGTAATTAGGATGTTATGCTCCACCAATTGAAACTGTATAATGTAAGAGTAATTGTAAGGTGTTACATATATGAGCCAAAGACTTGTTCAGGCCTTGTTCTTGTGCTCTTATTTAGCATTCTTTCCATTGAACACCTCTTCACATACATGAACGAAGATGACAATTAAGAAGGCGGCTGTATGCCATTGTGCTTTGATGTCTTTGAGGAAGACACCTTCTGTCTCTTCTGTTCTTGTCTCCGTGGCTGTTGTCACCTCTAGATCTTTCTAAACTCGTCTTTGGCAAACACTGTACTTAACATCTCACCTCAGACACAAAAGCCCCCACACCTGAAGGCCCTCCTCTCCAGAAACTGGGCTTTATGTAATCTAGCTAAAAATAAAGGTTCTTTATATGGTTCCATGAAGAACCTTTTAACATCCACCGAACTTTCCATTGGACAAAACGTTCTTTATAGAAGAAAAAGGTCCTTTAGATTATTAAAATATCCTATTAAAAAACTTCTCTGAAAGGTTATTTGAGGAACCAAAATGATTCTTCTATGGCATTCCTGCGAAACCCCGCAGTGTGTCCGAGTGTCTTGGCCAATTTTTGCTTTAATGCCAAAGATGTCTCTGGTTTATGTGTATGTCATAAAATTGTAACCTTTTTCAAAGTTATGAGACCTGAAAAAGTTGGACAACGTAATTGGAGAGAAACCTATATAATGTGAAAATTGAAGTCATGCGGTTGTACTCGGAGAAGGAATTTCATCTTTGACTGGTTTGTTTCTTTCTCTGGTGTTTACCTAGGACGTCCCGTTGTCGTCAGGGACACAGAATGGCTATGTCCTCCTGCTGGTCCTCTTGTCCATTTTTGTCGGGGGGACACTGGTCCTGCTCTCTGTCCTTCTGATTGTCTGTCGTCGATGTTGTGAAGGGGACAGACGCCATGCGTGGTAAGACCAATCCAATCAATCAATTTATACATTGACACGCCCCTAAATCAATGGACAGTTCTGTCAACCAATCAGATTTTAGGATTGGGAACTTCAGTAATATTCAACCTAACATTTCCCGCTTTGTTCTTCCCCCGGAAAAATGTCATGTGGTGCAACTGCAGTATCTATTTATAGATAAGCTACTAATTAATAAATTACCTTCAGATGTGTAGTATTTTAGGTTAGTCGTAGTAGTAGGTGATGTTTTAGTATTATTTATATACTATTAAAGTTTTTATTAATATTTTGAATTAGCTTTTATTTGTATACTTTCGGTTTTTATTTTAATTGTTTTAATGTTTTTTTTGTCATTTTTTTTCTTTGTTTTTAAGTATTTCTCTTTAGATTTAATTCATTTTTATTTCTGTTTTTAGTCAGCTGCCAAGGCAAAATGTCTTATTTTATTTCAAGTTTTTCATCTAATATAGATTTTTTACTTACCTCAGGTTTATTTCAATTATTTCAAGTTTTTTAAATAGTTTTAGTTAGCAATAACATCACTGACTAGTACAATAAATGGGCACTTTGTTTATTTTTTTATTTTTTAAATCTCAGTGATATTTCTATATTTATCTTTTTTTGTGTAAAATATACAGATCCATTTTTTATTTAAAACCTTTAAAATGTTTGCAAAATGTTAGCACATTGTATCAATGATTGATATTGATAATAAAATTCTGGATTTTTTAAACGGGACGTGTTTTTACGTTCAGAAGTGTATTTAACTTAAAACACATCATAACACTGAAACAATTACAGTTTATACATAAAATAGCATAAATTAAACAAGAATGCTTTCATTATGAATATACATTATGGCAGTCTGCAGATTGAATCATCGTTGCATGATGTTTGCATGTTGCTGCGTATGTTACAAATCTGACAGCTGATGCATATGATTATGTTTGACGCTAAATTATACATCAGAAAGAACCGTAACGCAGAGATTAAACTGGAATAAACAGATCCTCCCGTGAAGCCAAGGACGTTCAGTCCCGAAAATGTTTTCAGTGCACATTGGTCACAGCCTGGGTGTATTTGTCAGTGACTGCTGAGAGGTGTAGAGTCTGTCTGCTCTCCAGGCAGCCTGGAGGAGTGCAGGCTCACACAAATGACGAGTATAATGAGATCTCATAGCAGCCATCAGCCACGATAAATCACTCCTGGTGCGGGTGAGAGTGCACTCTAGCCAACACCCACTAATACACACACACACACTCAGTGTGGGACCGTGCACTGTGGTTAGAGGACTGGAAACTCATTTCCAGTTTCTCATTACCCACAGTGCCTTATGGCGAATCAAACCGTATATTGTCGTAAAAGCCGATGCTGTTATTGCCCCTATCATATGGCATTTAGTTAGATGTCAACGCAGTTGATTGTGAATGAGTTATTTTTTTTCTGAATTGTTCACAATTGGGACATTCTCAAAATATATTGCAAAACCTAATTTAAAGACCACATAAAATCATGTTTCATATTGAAACAGGAAGTTTGGGCAGGACATCTCAATTGGTTTAAAATTACATCGCAGGCATGATTTACTTTTTTTTTTTTTATCTGGGGGAGGGACATTTTAATTCCAGCGTTTGATTGGACAAAAATCTGCGTAGTGCAGGATGACATCATCAGTATTTTCACTCTGTTTTTTGGAAGAAATATTAAATGTGTATTTAAGTTTTAACAACTTTCAGGGGTTAAGCTAGCATATAGATTACCTGAACGCTAACTCACACTGACTAAAAGCCACTTTTATTTCATTAACTTTGAGTATTGACTGACAATTACATTTTTTAATGAAACATACAATTTATTTTAAAGGTAAATTATTAACTTTTCAACTTTTAAAATGATTAACTTTTCAATCTGGTGAGGGAATCTCCACATTGACAAAACCACATTTCAACCACATGAAAAAATATTTCATATTATTTAATACTAACTTTGTGATATAACTTATAATATAATATAATATTATATGATATTAGGGATTTTCAATGCAAAATAAAATCAAACAAAATGTGCAAAACTATAGAATCAAACCATTTCATATAACTGAATTCTGACTTTTTGTAATATAAATAATATATTTAATATAATTCATATAACATATGTATTAATATATTCATATTAAATATATTATTTAATATAATATAATATTAAAGGGATTTTCACTGCAAAATAAAATAATAAAAAGCAATAGAATCAAACTCTAGGAACATGTTTGCACCATATTTTGAGTATGACCCATTTATGCATGCTATGAATGAGATTTACATAAGTTTGAATTTGACTCATTACATGTTTGCATTGAAGGTTCATTGTTTGCCTCAGGGCTAGCGATGACACCGAGAAAAGTAATACCACCTATATTGAGGAGGCCCAGCCAGTGCATGGTAAGAACTTCACTAATAAAGTTAATGTTTATATTATATGTCAGCCTCCAAGTTAATGCATTTCCATTTTTATTTACATACAGTACATGCTTCAGGTAAAATGTCGAGGTCAAGTTAAAGCGACATTTATGCTCTCACATACATCAACTGAGGGCATTATGTGAAAAACAAATAAGTCCTCTGGTCTAATCCGTCTCTCCCCGCACAGAGATTACGATTCGCATTGATGAGTCAGACTGCCTGTCGGCAGCCAGCTCCCACGACATGGAGACAGAGCGTTTCCTTTCCACGGGCACAACCGGCCGCCGGGTCTCATTCAACGAAGCAGCACTCTTCGATCATAGCAAAAAAACACAGGAGAAAGGTCGAAGGTCAGCTGCCCACTCACTCATGCCGCCCACTCTAGACACACAGATCAGCTCCTATTCACAGCCGCAGCTTTCTTTATTCCTTTATGTATGCGTTTTACATTTACATCTGTGCTTGTCAGATGCACTAGCTCTTAATGGGTAACATGGGCATTTGTCAACATCAAGATTTGGGGTTAAAAAATTAATGAGAATGTATAAGGGAAAGACATTTAAATATTATATATATATATATATATATATATATATATATATATATATATATATATATATATATATATATATATATATATATATATATATATATATATATACATATACATATATATAAAACATTTTTAGGTATTTCATTTAAGAGTATTTAAAAAAACATTTAGTTATTTAAAAAGTTATTTTTAAATATTAAAATATTTGAATATTTACATTTAATTAGGTCATATATATGTATCACATATATGTGTGTGTGTGTGTATTTATTGTTATAATATTGTCATATATTATTAAGTTTGAGATGTACTTCATCTAAAACTATTTAAAAAAACATGTAATTATTTAATACTTATGCATACATTTATATGACCTCACAAAATAAAGACTTTGAATTTGCACTTTTTGTCATTTGTCAAATTTCACTTTTGACTTTTAATCACTACAAAAAGTAAAAGGTGTTTAAAATAGTGTTTTTTAAATAAGAGATATTTGTATAATTATTGATTTTATAAATAATTGTTTTTATATCATTCTTATAGAAAATATGATTCTATGATTATTCATCTAACAGGAACTATGCATAAATCTATCACATCTTTAACCATCTAAAAGACATTTCCAGCAAACACTCCCGCAATATATTTGTAATGCAAATCTACAATGAAGTGAAAAATACTAACAGTGTGTGTGATTTTTCCATCTCCCCTCAGGTACACGCTTACGGAGGGCGACTTCCATCACTTGAAGAACGCGCGGCTCACCCACCTCCACTTCCCTCCACCCGCCCTCCAGATACTCACCATCCACGAGTGTGAGTCATCAGAGAACAGTATTGCCATGACAACGCGCCCCGTCGCTAAATCCAGCCTCTCAATTTTTCAGGTGACAGTCACATTGCTCTGCTAATATATGTCAGTAGGATGTCAGTTTAAATCATTAAGGTCATGATGGATTGTCAGTTTGTCAAGTGATATGGTGTGTAAGGAGACGTTTATGCTATGAGCAATTGATTTATCTATATATTGGGGTCATTCATGTTTTAACATGTTAGCTTTTACTCCTACTTTACCGTAGTCACATGATGATGAAGCGGCATGAGATACAGTAAATTCTACTGTATCCCTCAAATTGTACTTTTTTTTTGTCCTAAGCAGCTCCAGCTTCTTTTAAACACATTTAAAAAATCTTACTGACTCCAAACTTTTGACAATACTTTAGAGTATTTACATTTTATATATTTCCAAGAAATAAATACAGGTATTTTGGAATTTGATCTCAACGTGTGTAAGAATGGCAGTCGTATCAAATAATGAGGAAAAATAGTTAAAAATAGTTGCTGTGGTTATTCATCATGCTGGAAAAAGATCATTGAGAATGTCCATTGTGGGATACAGTACACAGCACAGTGTACTCTGTTGTTTATAACAATTTTTTGCGAAAGTAGTCGGTTATTTAACATCAAATCATATATTTAAAACATCAAATATAATCTGATTGGCTGTCGCATTTTAAAATTTGGTTTCATCGTCATTCCACAAGGAAGCTCCTCCCACAGTCAAATCTCATTGGACTAAAAAGCCCCTCCCACAGTCAAATCTCATTGGTCATAAAATAGGATCTGATTGGCTGTCGCATTTTAAAAATAGGATTCATTGTCATTCCTCAAGGAAGCCCCTCCCACAGTCAAATCTCATTGGTCCAAAATCCCCTATAAGAAGCTTACAATATATATTCTTATTGGCTGTTGCATTTTAAAATTTGGTTTCATCGTCATTCCACAAGGAAGCCCCTCCCACAGTCAAATCTCATTGGTCTAAAAAGCCCCTCCCACAGTCAAATCTCATTGGTCATAAAATAGGATCTGATTGGCTGTCGCATTTTAAAAATAGGATTCATTGTCATTCCACAAGGAAGCCCCTCCCACAGTCAAATCTCATTGGTCTAAAAAGCCCCTCCCACAGTCAAATCTCATTGGTCCAAAATCCCCTATAAGAAGCTTATAAGATATATATTCTGATTGGCTGTTGCATTTTAAAATTTGGTTTCATCGTCATTCCACAAGGAAGCCCCTCCCACAGTCAAATCTCATTGGTCATAAAATAGGATCTGATTGGCTGTCGCATTTTAAAAATAGGATTCATTGTCATTCCACAAGGAAGCCCCTCCCACAGTCAAATCTCATTGGTCCAAAATCCCCTATAAGAAGCTTACAATATATATTCTGATTGGCTGTTGCATTTTAAAATTTGGTTTCATCGTCATTCCACAAGGAAGCCCCTCCCACAGTCAAATCTCATTGGTCCAAAATCCCCTATAAGAAGCTTACAATATATATTCTGATTGGCTGTTGCATTTTAAAATTTGGTTTCATCGTCATTCCACAAGGAAGCCCCTCCCACAGTCAAATCTCATTGGTCCAAAATCCCCTATAAGAAGCTTACAATATATATTCTGATTGGCTGTTGCATTTTAAAATTTGGTTTCATCGTCATTCCACAAGGAAGCCCCTCCCACAGTCAAATCTCATTGGTCCAAAATCCCCTATAAGAAGCTTATAAGATATATATTCTGATTGGCTGTTGCATTTTAAAAATAGGATTCATTGTCATTCCACAAGGAAGCCCCTCCCACAGTCAAATCTCATTGGTCCAAAATCCACTATAAGAAGCTTACAATAATATTCTGATTGGCTGTTGCATTTTAAAATTTGGTTTCATCGTCATTCGACAAGGAAGCCCCTCCCACAGTCAAATCTCATTGGTCCAAAATTCCTTATAAGAAACATTAAATATAATCTGGTTGGCTGTCATATTTAAAAAATCGGTTTTATCGTACCTTTTTAGTATATAATGTTAGAATGCTTCTCCAATGAAGTTATTCAGTCTGAAGCTTTTGATAAACGTTTTTATACCTGTACTAGACAAGTTTCGAATGACTGCATGATTTTGTTTGTTTAGGTTTGTTTCTCATTACGGCCATAAGCAATAACACACATTGTGTTTGTCCCATGCACAGCCACCAGTGTGTTCACTGCCACAGACTGCCCTGATCAGCCGAAGTCTCAGTCCCAGCTCGGCCCTTCCTGGCGACTCTCTCAACTCCACTGTACACACAACGTTCTGTGAGAGCGTTGCGGCGGCCGGTCCTGAGCCCTCCAGTCCATGTCTAGTGAGTCACACACACTAATACACTCACCAGCTGAGGTATAACAATTAGTGTGCAACTGATATTTTAGAGAGGAGGGCCGATATTAAGCCAGAATATATGATATCTCACTATTAATTAATTTAAAGATACGTTTTTTTGGTTACAATTTACAATAAGGCTCATTAGTTAACGTTTGTTAATGTATTAACTAACATGAACTAACCATGAGCAATCCATTTGTTACTGTATTTGTTAATTGTTTGTAAAAATGCAGCTGTTAGTTCATGTTAGTTCACAGTGCATTAACTAATGTTAACAAGATTTTAATAAAGTATTAGTAAATGTTGAAATTCACATCAACAAAGATTAATAAATACATGCAGTTCATTATTAGTTCATGTTAACCAATGTAGTTAACTTATGTTAACTAACGAACCTTATTGTAAAGTGTTACCGTTTTTTTCTCACATTTTTCTTCTTCTTCTAACATTCAGATATTTAAATCGAGTAAAACACCAACAATAAAAAGAACTAGCTAGGTTAGCTGATTACCTAAAAAGTCCATAGATAACACATCAGTTCTTTCTGCCGTACTTTCTCTGGCAACTAGACCCGTTTTCCTGTTTGTTCGGCATAAAGCCTATGGGAGATTTGGTAGTTCTCAGTGCTTTTAAAATAAAAGTCCTGCTTCCGACACACAAATAGTTCAACTTAATGGCCGATGCCGATAATTAATCTCTTATAATTTATATATTGCAATTATGTAACATTGCGAACAAAAACAGATGGAGGTCAGAGGAGGAGTCGGCAGAAGCGCAGGCATCATGGGTAATGGTAGAGAGGGTACATCGGCCTCAGCCACGGCCCTGTCCTCGTCTGGAGGGGCCCCGCAGGGCCCAATGCTGCAGTTCTTCACCAAGCTCCGCCGACACGCCAGCCTTGAGGGAGCAAGTCCCTATTTTAAGATCAAGAAATGGAAGTTTGACAGCAGCCAAAGAGCTTCAAGTCTAGACATGAGAGGTAAGTGACACATCCAGCACTCATTTCATAATTAATGAACAGACTGTTAATTAAATTTTTAGTGTTTTTAGTGCATGTTATAATGGAATTACTATATGCTGATTTGTATTAAAAACTAATTCCGACTGTATTTAATGCCAGAGATCCCCATATAGTATTATAATCTCCTTTAGAAAGACAACCCATGACAAGTAGACAATTTTGAAAAAATGTGTGTTGTTTGCACATTGTGTCCACAATAGTTTTAGTTAATTTATGTAATTCAAAGGTTTGGGGTCAGTACAATTATTAAACGTTTTTGAATCTCCTATGCTCAGCAAGGCTGCATTTATTTGATCCATAATACAGTAAAATGGTAATATTGTCAAATATCATAACAAATTAAAAATACATTTTAAAATGTAACTTTTTCCTGTGATGCAAAGCTGAAATTTCAGCATCATTACTCTTAAGTCTTCAGTGTCACATGATCCACATGATCCTTCTGTTGTGTCTTTATTATATCCTCAAAAAAAAAAAACATAAAAGGGGGCCAAATATTTAGTGGTCTTTAAATGGTCTAACTATTTTAATCACAAATCTCTAGTCAGTAAATTTGAATGAAATGCACAAATACTGTAGATATAGTACGGAATAGCTGCATCTTGCAGACAGATTTTTACAAGGAAGAAGAGTCAGTGTTGTTCCACTTCATGTTTACGGCTTCATGTTAACGGTAGTTGAAACAACGTCTCCCAGTTTGTTTGAGTTTAATATGAGACCAAATATTCACTACAGGGTTCAAATCTGGACTCTGACCAGGTCAAAACATGAACCTGATGGACTTGTTCTCAAGCCACTTCTTGGTTGTGTTAGCAGTTTGAGAATCGTCTTGTTGAAAAGTAAAATCTGATCATTCCTCTTTAGATAACAGCTTTTCAATTGTGGGAAGCAAGCCATTTTGCAATATTCTCCTGTACTCCAAAGCATTAAATGACTTTTCACAGTGAAGCAGCTCGCTAATACAAGCAGCTAAAAAGGCTCCCCGCACAATCAATGCTTCACTGTGGTAGAGGTGCACTTATTATATTTCTCAGCAGATCTATGATGACACCGCTCTGGAGCATCACCATGCAACTCGTGTTTCATTGTGATTCATCACTCCACACGCAATTTCCCATATTCTGCCAAAAAAACACAAAAAAACTTAAGTTGTGCATTTGCTTAAAGGCATATTTCACTGCTGGAAAGATGAATGTGTATTTAAATTGGGTCATTTATGTAGTAGAAATGTGAAATTATTTTAGAAGTTGGTGCCTTCTAGACTGAGAAAAGCCAGAAAATGTATTTTTGGCTCATGTGGATGAAAGACAACAACTCCCAGAATGCACTTGCTTCGCTGCCCTACGAGGCCACTCCCAAGCCACGCCTACCGGTTACAGAGGGCAGTATCGGAGGAAATGATACAACTAGGCTACTAGTCGACTCGAAACTGAAAAGACGTCGTTTTATCGTGAGATCCCGCCCACTATGGGCGGGTTGAAAACATGCGGAACGAGCTCCTACTACTGGCTGTAGTCTCTCGCCTCTGGCCAAAAAAGCCTCAGATGACGCAAAATGACCATTTTTGCGTCATTGGAGGGTTTTTTCCAGACACACAATACCGAAATCTCTCGTCTCAGGGGGACATGAGGGAGGGAAGCACGGTCATTCGAAAATACTACCGGGTTTCTACTGATACAAAGCTTAATGCTAATCGGTGAAGTATCCCTTTAAATTTGGCTAATTTCCTGAACAATAATTTGTGCTTAAGACAATGAAAAGCTTAAATTTTAGTATTTTTGGGCTTGGCCCATTTGTTTTTGCCCATACACTGACATGTCAAAAAGTTTTGTAATGCTTGCTGCGCAATTAATCTGCCTAATATTTAAATAATGAGAAAAGCGCATGGTGAAGCTGACGAGACTGAATGAATAAACATGAATGAATAGATTAACTAGAATGCTGTTGTTTGATTATATAAGTATTACTGTAAAAATCTTTCAGTTTATCCTCTCAAGTCTGTCAGCATGAAAGGAAGTGAAAGAACACTGCTGTGGAAAGTACAGACAGTGTTATGAACCTGTGAAGCGATCAGTTTCCTAACCTCAGGGCTTAGATGCAAAGCAATATTGAATGTTTCTGTGCTTTTCATTTAGCCCCTGCATTGTGTATTACCTTGGAAAATGATTGAAGACCTTAATAGAGTTTTAGTGCCTTCATGTAGCATGGAGCAGAGAAACAGGTCGGCTTTATATTCGATAGTAATCTATAGTCTGCTAAACACACACGCACGCACGCACACACACACACACACACACACACACACACACACACACACACACACAGTGTGAGTGTGTAGCAGACTATAGAATATTCTCTCAGCCAAGACGGAGCTGCTGTATTTGTGTGCCAAGACTCACACTCAAGCAGATGGCCGGTTGACGCAGGGCTCTTCCATTCCAAACTTTTTCCTTTTTTTTTTTTAAAGGAGAGATGGCAAAAAAGAGCATTTCAAACGATCATTTTTTTTTATTATGTGAAACAATAAGATCATGATTAAAGCAATGCTCTATAATAGAATGGATTTCCATTGTAGAGTGCCCTGGTTAACTAATAAGATACATATTAAATTGTTAATATGTTAATTATGTTTTTTTAATGCATAATGTACTATATTTGGAATACACATAAATAAGAAATTAGAGGAACATTTTCAACTTAGCATTAAATTATTTTAAAATAATAAAAATAATAATTACATTAAAATATATATTTGAATTAATTTAACAAATTTATAATTAAAAACAGTTTATAGACAATCCATGTTATATACCAAAATGGAGCCAGACCAAATGCAAGTTTGCTAAAACAATGCCTAAATAAATTTCGGTTTGATCTGTGGATGCGTTGAAATATTTGCACTTTTGCCGTAAGTCCGTATGCAATGTATTCTAATCAAAACTCATGTCGTTCCAAACCCGTAAGACTTTCTTTCATCTTCTGAACACAAATTAACATCTTTTTGATGAGATCTGAGAGCTTTCTGTCCCTCCATTGACAGTCTACGCAACTACCACTTTGACGCTTCAAAAAGTTCATAAAGAGATCATAAAACTAATCCATATGAATTGAGCGGTTTAGTCCAAATTTTTCTGAAGAGTCTTGATCACTCTATGGGCCCTATTTTAACGATCTGAAACGCAAGTGTCAAAGCGCAAGTAACTTTGTGGGCGGGTTTTGGCGCTGTTGCTATTTTCCCGGCGGGATAAATGACTCTTGCGCCAGGCGCAAATCTAAAATGGGTTGGTCTGAAGTAGCTTCATTATTCATAGGTGTGGTTTGGGCGTAACTTGAAATAAACCAATCAGAGCGTCATCTCACATTCCCTTTAAGAGCAGGCGCGCTTGTTCTAAAGCGGATTCCTATTATAACGGCGGATTTGCCAGGCGCACGCCTGGAGCGGTTCACAGCCAAGGAGAGCAACGCTCTCGTCAGGGACGTTGGGGATGGAGAAACCCACCCAAATTAACTTCGGTTAAAAAGGCTATCTATCTATCTATCGTAATAATGTATGATTTGCAAAAATGAAAACTGCTGCTTCTGTGTAGATGAGAGAATCAAAGTGTACGCGCGTTGTGCACACGCTACATTGATTATGGCCAAGCATGCGCCCTTAAAATAGCATATGAATAACATGCGCAACGCGCCACTGACTTTAAACTATTTTTTCCTGGTTAGTGGCGCAATTGTTTTCTAAACCTGCAAAATAGCATGAAGGAACGTTTGCGCCGGAACACGCCTCCTTTTTTGCGCTGAACCGCCCAGGGAGCGCAAGTTCTTTCCCTAGTTTAGCGACGTGCTTCTGTGGAGGGAAAAGCGCACTTTGCGCGGGTGCAAAATAGGAATGACACATGCGTCGGTGTACAAAGTCAATTGTGCTGGGTGCAAGATAGGGCCCTATCTGTTGAACAGATTGAATTTAGGCTTTTATTCATAGAACAAAACCTATAAAGAACCTATATTGTCGAGAGCTGTAGTTCCAACCACGCAACTTTGATGTTTTGCGAATGTTCATTGGAACTATGATTTCGGGAAACATAGAATCGCTGAACTTGCGACCATTGGCTAATACTAACAAGAAACTATGCAGGTTTTTTTGGTGGATCAATTAACCGTTGACAATGTTGATTTTGATTTCATGTTAGCCTTTTAACTTGCTTTGTCAGGCTGTTGACGCAAAATTCATGTCGTCCCTAAAGGCTCCCCCAAACGGAGGCAGTTCCAGCGGCAGCGTGCAGCCAGCGAGAGCATGGACCAAGAGGAGCATGACGCCCATCACATCGACCTCATACAATACATCGCTCGCACCAAGGATGTTACCTACTGTCCCACCCGGCCCAGTCCACGCCTTCTGTCCCCCCCTTCCACACCCCCACCCTCCCTCGGCAGGTATCTTTAATTGCCTCGCCCATGCATTCGCTATAGCAACCATCTGCCACGCCACTCCTCATAAAGCAGACCCCATTCCATGCTGGACTGATCTCAGCTCGCTGATCACACTGCCGTATCATGGCATCATCAGCTTACAGTGCAAAAAGCTTTGCTTTAGAATATGGAAGTTATTTCCTTGAGTGTGGGTAAATTCCACAGGTGTACCTTTTTGGTATTTGTAGCGATTGGTTTGCATATGTTTTGCAAAATGTTCCAGGAAGGTCGATACGCATGGTTTTGTATCGCATTATTAGTATATTTGTTTATATTTGCTTACCTAGTACAGCTGACTTTCTTGAATCTGTTGCTGTGCAGTGGTCTCCTCGAATGAACCATCACAGAGTGAGTCACAACCATCTGTGCGTTCATGGAGGCATCTGTTTTAACATCTCTGAATCTGGGCCTCAGAGCTTTAACGGAAAGGAAAAATAAACAAACATAATATAGTTGATATACTATACCGTTCAAAACTTTGGAGTCAGTAATTTAAATTTTTTAAAGAAATTAATACTTTTATTTAGCATGGGTGATTAAAGTGATCAACAGTAAAGACATTTAGAATATTAAAAAAGATTTCGATTTCAAATAAATGCTTTTGAACTTTTTTCATCAGTTTCCACATAAATATTGAGCAGCACATCAGTAAATTAGAATGATTTCTGAAGGATCATGTGACACTGAAAACTGTAGTAATGAAGCTGAAAATTCAGCTTATATTTGAAAGCCGATAACCGATATATTGGCCGATAAATCAAAATCCAATTTTTTATATCTTTTTGGAGAGCCTGATTACAAAACAAAAGTCCCACCATTAAAACCCACGTCCCAAACACACAATTATAATTTCTCATTATAATTTTATGTAGCCTATACAACAGACTTAACTGTACTATTTTTCTTTTTTGAAGTGATTCCAATCATATTTCAAGCAATTTAAAACCATCATGGTGAACAGTGTGCATCTGAAGTGTCTCAGCTGAAGGAAATAATCCATTATTTATTGGCATTCATACTGGCCAAATTGTCTTATTGGGCCGATAACGATTACATTAAAAATGATATCCGATATGGTGGCTGATATCGTGCATCCCTAAATTTAAATAGAAAAAGTTATTTTCAATTGTAATGATACTTCAGAATATTACAGTTTTTACTGTATTTTTGATCAAATAAATGCAGCCTTGGTGATCATAAGTTACATACATTAAAGTTACTTTTGAACAGTTGTTTAGACCCACGCTGACATAAAACATATTAATATAGTAGGGATGGTTCACAGTAGTTGACTTTTTGACTAATTTAGACTAGTCAGTTAGTTAGTTTACCTTAGTTTGGATCTATTTGTTTTTAGATATTTTTAGCAGTGCTACTTTAATTATTTTTTTTTTACTGTTTTTGGAGCATTGCCATTTTATATAAATAATAAAATTATATAACAATACAGTATATTTATGTCAAAATAAAAGTTAAAATGTCTGAATCTGGCCTCAGGGCTTTAACGGAAAGCTTATTTGACAGATGCACACTGACATGAAACATGCTTTGCTACATTGTGGCATTTTTAAAGAAATACTGACTATATGTAGGACTATGAGCTTGTCTGATTTCATATGTGTGCTGTTCTTCAGGTTAGAGGTGGAGGTGATGGTGGAGCCCAGCTGCAGCAGAGCGATGGGTCCCGGGGTGATCGGCCTTACCTCCGAGCCCCCAGATGAGAGTCCTGGAATGGGCTGTCATCAGGAGAGCTTAGAACCTCAGACCTTGTACCATGATATCTGGACTCTTCGCGCCTCCCTCGAGCGGTATGTCTCGTCCGACCAGAGCAGCAACAATGACAAAGACTCAGTCCGTAGTGACGCAGAAAGCGTGTGCTCTCTAGGGGGTAAGACCGAGATGGGAGGGCTGCCTAGGTTCCCCTCGCAGGATATTGGGGATGAGATAGAAGGGGATGCAGACTTGCCTCTAGATGAGGGATCGGAGAAAAGTCGTAAGCAGGATAGTGTCGATTCTGAAAGAGGAAGTGACGGGGAGCCGGGCAACCGCAAGCTCCTCCAGATGGACAGCGGTTACGCCTCGATAGAAGCACCTTCGCGTGCTCCTGAGGAGCTGCGACTGTTCGGAAGCAGCAGTAGCAGTAAAGACGGCTCCGCCGTGGAGCGCAGGCACTTCTTCAGTTCCGGGGGCAAAGGGACCGTGTGCGAGAGCTTCGACACGGACATCTTTGACGAAGAACTCGAAGAGGAACCCGCGGGTGCCAGTGGTGGTGTGGACGGAGTGGAAACGGACAAGAGCACCATTCTGTGGTCCCCTTACGGCCAGATGTTCACTCAACGGAATGATCAACCTCATCCCCCCGTCCTTTCCCGCCGCGACTACAGCATTGACGAGAAAACCGACGCACTTTTCAACGAGTACTTGCGGCACGACCCGCAGTTCGATCAGCAGGAGTCCCCGCTGCGCTCCAAGCATCGTTCTCGCGTGCACCTGCGCAAGCAGTGGCAGCGCTCCAAACAATACAGCGACCCCGGCCAGCGCTTCCAGACCTCTTTTGACCGGTACCGCTCTCCGCTCCGACGTGGCGAAACTGTCAACTATCCTTTAGAGACTAGCTACCACAGCACGCTCCCACGAATCATCAGTGCACCTGATGAAGAGAGCAGCGAAGGTGCAACCAGTACTCCCGAGACACTCAAGGCAGATCAGGACACTGCTGCTGATGTGGATCCAGACAACATAAGAATATCTTCCAGCACTGAAAGCAGTGGAACCATCAACGAAAAGGAAGTCCTTGAGGCATCACAGCCCCTTCCAAAAATTGACATTGCTGGAGAGCAATCGGTGGACCGGGAGAACTCTAGGCTAGCATTGCCACCCCCCGAGCCTCCTGATGAACGTACACACGAATGTACAAGCTACGGCCCACAGACAATCACAGAAGAGCTGAGTGACAAGCTAGCGGCTACCCTCGAAGAACGGCTGTACTCGGATCTCCGCAGGACCAGGGAACCGTCCGAGTGTAGTGCAGTAACTATGACCTACACATCGCCGGATCACAGTCCAGTGTAGCATGTGGCTCCCTTCATCTCCTCGTACAAGAACACTTCGCAGCAACTACAGGTCCAAAGTTTTGATCGACATTGGCTCCGATCTGAAACAGGTTTACTTTGGTCATTTAAATGAAGTTGAAATCATTGTCATTATGTCCTAGACCAATGGTGTAGAGGCATTTCTTCCATGCCCATTGTTAAATAAAAGGCAGTTAAGGCGCATACCTCACGTTGCTCAGTGGACCAAGTCTTAAACAAATGAAATGTCAAAGTCTGTTATTAAAGCTCTCCATTTAGCTACTCGTTGACTTCAAAAGCCAATATTTTCTCTGCACTAGGTAATCCACTGTGAATTTGGGTGCTATTAGATTAAAGATTGATTATATTTGTAAGTGCATGAATTGTATTGCAATGCTGCCTATCCGGATGTCTGTTCATGACCCAAATTAATAATATTATTATCATTTTTTTTATTTTGAAAGTACAAGACAGCCCTCTATTTGGTTATTATGTTTTGCTTTCGGACGTTGTGATGAAATGAAACACTAAGTACTATTTATTATTAGCATCTGGGTTTTTGTTGTGTAGCTAAACCTGCTGTCAGACTAAATAAATACAATTTCAGAAAAAAATCCTAAATAATAATTAGCATAAACTATAGAAGTTTCCTGGTATGGGTAGACGTGTCTAATTATGTCACATAACCTGTATTTAAAAAAACAACAATAGATGTCTTGATTAATCTGAAACGCCATGGCATTGGTCCAATTCCTAAGCAAACTCTTTCCCAGTTAAACGAGATTAGTTGCACTAAAACACTAGCTTGTTTCCCACTGACACATTCGCAACTCACTATTAAGTGTCCCTGTCATTTAACAGCGTTTTTTCTTTTCTTTTTTTTTTTCCGTTGAAGTCCTGAATGGCTAAAACTGCCTCTTTGTGAGATACTGTAATTTTATGACCATTGAATTATTATAATTATTGTGCTTTTCATCTTTTAATTGTATCATTTGTTCTGTATCGTTGATCATATCTGTGAGAATGAATAGTAGAGTGAACAATTTTCAAGTTTATAGTGCCAAATTGTTGTCAGGTAATACCAAGATCAAACATGAAAACACTGTAAGCAACAGTTGGGAAAGATAAACCAGTCCTGTAAAATAAGGATCACAGATATGCCTCTCTAAGGGTTTGAATCAAGCCCGAGACATTTGAATGAATTTCATTGAGAGAAGGGCATGCCTTTTCTTGCATGTATTTCACAAAATGAGCTCTGTGTGTTCATGAGCGGTACTTTTACGTGAAGATGACCTTGACGAGAATCCATAGAAGTGAACGGCTGCACACGCTGATTTTGGACAAAACCGTCATTCAGAGTCAATTAGAGCAAATCCCACTGCCCAGCATAAGCCATTGTTGTATCTCGGTACAAATGCCACCATTCACATTAATCCGAACTATCCACTATGCTAGTATTCCCATGTCAGCAGCTGCTCTTGGGTTGAGCTCACAGTATGGGTTGCGTTGTATTGATCATTCTGGATTTGATCTTCTCGTAAGCATGCAAACAAAAGGTTGTCCTCGGCGGATTCTCAGTTGTGATGTGTTAGAAAGTCTATCATGTGAAATGTGAGGCCATTGGCGACATACAGTGTAGAGGCTCTTGATGTAATGAAGCAAAGCTTGTGTAGCATCTGTAGGCTTTGTTAGTGAAGGCTCACAATGTCTTGTGCCCTTTTAGGGCGATTGATAGAGCTGTTGAGTAGTACACTAAAGTCTACATGTGCTATTTAGGCTGCAGCTGAAGTACCCTATCCAGAAATAAAAAGCTTTCATTATCTAGGTGAACAATGGCTGATGTGCATGGAGTAATTAACGATGCCAGAGAAAAGAGAGCTTCAGACTAGCTGATATTGTTGATTGATTGTTTCAGGCTAAATGAAACGTACAGACCATCTCGCATGATTAATATGGTGCCTTCCTGTGCGTTTAACATTTAAAGGGATAGTTCATCTGAAAAAGCTCATACAATGAAAGTCAATAGGGTCCAATCAGCGTTATTTTCGTATAGTTAAGATTATAGTTTTTTTTTGCATTTAATTAAATTTTTTTATTTAATATATGTAATTTAAATTATTACTTTTGTATTTCAAGTAATGACTATGTTTTTTTTATGGTTTTAGTTTTAGTTTCAGTTAAGTATAATAACCCTGTTTAGGGTTTGACTTTAACTATCTGGACAAAAACAGCGGAAACATTATTCAAAATATCTTCAACATGAATGTGAGTAAATGATGCCAGAATTTCCATTTTTGGGTCAACTATCCCTTTAAGAGAACGAGGTTGAGATCCCCACTAGAGCACTTATTTCTTAAAATTCATTTTGAGCGTACATAATTGAATAGGCCAAATTACCTTAAAAAAAATAAAATAAACAGAAACAAAATGAACTAAAAGCTGTTATTGCATTGTGCAAATGGAAATCTGAAATGTGGTACATTTACACGCCATTGTCAAATACACATACACAAGGGTTATCTGTTACAATTCCAGATCTTGGTTTTGATTAACTGTAATCCGAAACATGTCAGGGACAGATAAATCTGTACAAAGGATAAAGTTGAGTTGTATATAAGCACAATGATGTCCCATTTCAGGCACTAGAATAGTCTATGTCTTGGATTTGACATAAACCTAGTTGGGACATTTGGGAGATGTGTGCACAATCAAATAGCCTGTCGGTTGATGGATTACTGTGTATAGATTTGCATGTGATGACAAATTATTGTTTAGCGAATCCAAAACGAAGCACCAAATCATAGATATTTTTTTGTGTGAATCCGAGAATGAAAAGAAATAGACTTGGTACTAAAATATTGTAAAGTATTTTAACGGAGTCTGTTATTTTAGAAGTAATGCTTTGCTGACTTGATAAGATTTTCATGGACAAAAATAATTATTTCTATTGCTGGGTATATTTAGATGAAAAAGGAAATATATATTAATGTGCAAATTTCCTTGTAGAAAAAAAAATCTGTAAAAAAATCTGCTTGACTAATTACTCAGTCAAAAAAGAGAGAGCGAGGCGAGCTTTCTGAACGTTTGTTTGTTTACCTGGATCTCTTTGTTCTAGATCTACTGAGCCTTGAGGGACCAACTAATCTAAACATTTATTTTCATGTTATGTTTTTCCAACTAGTCAATAAAGAATGATGCATTATGACTTTGCCTGAGTCCTTTTCGTTTTTATTTCATCTCAAGATCAAGAGATTGTCGACTCTCTCCGGCAAACTGCTATCTACACCTGTCTATGTTCCATCCTGCCGTTCTCCATCTTAGGCGCTGAAATATCCCTGTGGGAACATCAAATATTCATATCAGCCAAGCTAATAAATTAAAGATGGCTGTACAGTCATTATGATTCTAAATCAATAGCAACCCCTGGTAACCAGGGAGAATGGGAAAGGGCCTTTACTCTTGTGATAGTGGCTATCAATCATCTGCACGACAACGCGAACAATGACACCACTGACACATCCTATTTATACATGTTCCTGTGCTGTACTGAATGTTCCTCATCTGAATTGAAGATGACCAACCCAATGGATGTCATAGGCGTTTGCGATTCATCTCTCCATTGGGGACCGGATGTTTGATTGTGATTCAATTTATCATTAAAATTTGAGGCTAAACACTCATCACTGGGGTGTACAAAGATGATGCTGTGAGGGAAGATAAAGAGGAAAAAAAAAACACCGACCAATTCTAGATATTTTTTGTCAAACAAGCATATTCCTAACCCTATCACTAACCTCAACTCTAACCATTGACTACCAAAAGTCAATTGGAAACAGTGCTTGAAATGGGCCGGCATTCAATTTCTTGATAAAAAATGTTACTCAAGCCCCAACTCTAAAATCTGATTGGTCGATTGGAATGTTGTTCCAGGACCAACAGGAAGACATCCTGCTTTCACATACTTTACGACCATTAAAAAAGTTTGAATTTAATTCGGATGTACTACATACGCCATGTTGTCATTGTCATGTGACCTGCCAGTGTCAGTTGGGTCACTTCACTGCCATTCACAAATCCTCTCCTGTGGTCTCACTGGATAGTAAAGTGTCCATTGAATGGGCACTTCAGAATCTCACCCGAAGTAAAACACCATCCAAGAACTGTCTTATGAATACTGTGAATTCAGACTATTTTGTACATACTGTTTTTCACCTTCTAAATAGTTAGCAAGTATGTAATTTTGGACAAAGTTCAAGCATGTGGACTGTTCAGGGCTAAAAAGGACAACAAAAAGCTCTGCAGTCTGTTAAAGGTCCTTTGAAATTGTTTGACAAGCACTGTTCTATGTTGATGTATTTCTTATTCAAATTAGTTTGGGTTGGCCTTGTCTCTGCTTCCATTGCTATCGAAATTTATTCAAGTTTTCTAGACAGAAATTGGACATGAAGCCCTCTCAAGTCGTATTTAAGATTAGGAAACTCTGGTTAAATTTGCTAAGTTGGGCTGGCCATCAACTTTAAACATGGCGGAAGACAAAACCATTTCTGTAGTGTATGTTTGATAACAGTCATTTCATATTTCCATATATAAATAACCATTTTTTTGCTTTTTGTATGCATTTGAATTAATCTGCTGTCCTCAATGATTTCTATTCTTTCCATCAACGAAGCACTTGAACCCGACAAACTCGTAATTACGACATCAAAAGTGGGAAATAGGACATTTCCGATAGTAGGGTAAACGTACCTATTAAGCTCAAGTACCCATTAAGCACACTACCATCTTGGAGCTCAGATTATAAAAAGAAACAGCAATGTATTATCCTATTTGATGTATTAACCAATTGATGTGTTTGTTACTATATACCTCCTGTAATTTTAAACCAATCAGACCATTGCACACTGAGATATGTGTGTCCATGTGTTCACACTGTCTGGCGGCTATTTTCAAAGCTGTCTGAAAACTTTCACCAGAAGAGGAGCCCCTCAGATGTGCATTTTTTATATGTTTAAGCCTTTATTTTGAAGAAGTACATCTTCTTATTGCAAAATTAAGAGATTAATGTTTAGACTTTTGAATATTATAACCTGGAACCTGGATGTGGGAAATAATTACAGTTAGATCTAAAAGATAGTTTTAGCAACATAGCCCAGATGCTACGAACATAGCTAGCTTACTAGCTGTATAAGATTGTGTGCTACATTAATATATTACTTCACAGGAATTAATGGCTTGTACTTTTAAATCCATAATATTATAATTTTACATTTTATTGATAGTCTGTGGTTTTAAACTGCTGTAATTTTTAAAGAATTCATATTATTGTTAGGTGAGCTTAAAGGGTGCACTACTATGACAATCACACAGCTTCAGTGTGACATCAATTAGAAAAAGCATAATTTCATAGATATTGTCTATAATAGTTGTTCATATTAAAATTGGTATAAACTTAATACATTACCTAGATTATTAATTTAGCTAAATATTTTCCTTTAAATTTTAATTTAATATTTATTAATTAAAAAATGTTTTTGCTCCAATTAAGCACAGTGTGTGCTCCCTTTAAGCTCACCCACATTAAACGTCTATGTAAATACTTAATAATCAGAATTTAAATATTAACTGATGGTTGTCACTATGTTAATCTTCAAAAAAATGATTAATAAACTTATTTTCACAGTCTTAAGATGACAAAAGCTAGACGAAACTATAGTGTATGCCCAAAGATGAAAGAGGCATGTCATACAAAGAAGGAGCCATCAGAAACCTGTCGTATCTGTCCAAGAAGTTTGGAGTAGACAGGAAAGCTCTGACCCAGAGAGTTAAAGGGATACTCCACTTTTTTTGGAAATAAGCTCATTTTACAACTCCCCCAGAGTTAAACAGTTGAGTTTTACCGTTTTCGAATCCATTCAGCCGATCTCCGGGTCTGGCGGTACCACTTTTAGCATAGCTTAGCAAATGAATTGAACCGGACAAGACCATTAGCATCTCTCTCAAAAAAATTACCAAAGAGTTTCGATATTTTTCCTATTTAAAACTTGACTCTTCTGTAGTTACATCGTGTACTAAGACGGACGGAAAATGAAAAGGTGCGATTTTGAGAGTATAGTTCCTAGCCATATCAGCCTAGAAAATTTAAACTTTACATTTTCTGTCGGTCTTATTACACGATGTAACTACAGAAGAGTCGAGTTTTAAATAGGAAAAATATCGAAACTCTTTGGTCATTTTTTTGAGAGAGATGCTAATGGTCTTGTCCGGTTCAATTCATTATGCTAAGCTATGCTAAAAGTGGTACCGCCAGACCCGGAGATCGGCTGAATGGATTCGAAAACGGTAAAACTCAACTGTTTAACTCTGGGGGAGTTGTAAAATGAGCCAATTTCCAAAAAAAGTGGAGTATCCCTTTAAGGAGCACATTGGTTTGTTTTGTTATTTGATTTTTCAATATGGGTTACATAGCTGAACGTGGACTAGTCTAGATGTTGCAATGAGTTTGAATGACACGTCACTATGAATAGGATAGGCTACCTGATCAAATTGAATGCCTTGTTGCTTGATTTTAGTGTTCTGTTTTTTTGTGATTGACTCTGTACCTTCAAATAAAACTTTTTTCAATTATTCCTTAAAAAGGTTGTTTAAAATAAACAAGATTTTTTAATAAAACTTGTTGTGAGCTTATTGGGAACAGGGGTGTGCTTAAAGGGTACAAAATGTACCCATTAAGCACAGCCAGACTTTTTATATTTAATGATGTACATCTTAATTGAAATACTTTTGTCATTTAAAATAAAATGAAATATTATAGTGTGAGAGATTAATATTTTATTTTAAAATAACTTCTTGTACTAAAACCAATATCTTGTGCACTAAAAATGTCTCAATGTAGATTTTGGTGAGCTTAATAGGTACGTTTACCCTACATGAAGTCAACATTAATATCCAACAAATACAAAGTTCTGTCATGAAACTCTAGATGGTGCAAGGTAACCTGCTCGCAATCACATCATTTTCTATAGGGCACAGCTGATTGGTTCCTGCTACATCAGTAGCCAATGAGCTTGCATGCTCAACCTTTAAAGGTGAACTAAATAACTATTTTACCTTAACCGAACAGCTTCGGAGTCATTGGAATAGTTATAGGACTTTTTTCGGGTTGAATGGTGGTCGTCTCGCACCCCCCAAGCGCCTGTGAACCGAAAAACCACCCTTGCAACTTTGGGCCGGCGGGCCGGCGGCCTCAGCGTCAGGAAGTTTTGCGTGATATCAGGTCTCGCGATGTAACGAATTGCTTTACGGCAAAAAAATCTGCAAAAATTCTGTCATTATTGCGCTCCCTCACGCTGTTCGACCCCGAATGAAGAAGACGTTTTAAAGAATGTCCCATCTGCTTTGATGTCGTTGATCAACTAGCCTCTGGTATCTGAGAGTCACCAATGAGTTTTTCGACAGTGTTGTCAAATATCTATTCCGAAGCTGTAGGGGGAGCTCTATAGAGAAACCTGCGAGCAAAAAGCGAGAATACAGCGAAGAAATTCCCGAAACTGCATAGCCCTGCTTTAAATACTTGGTTGGCATTTGCCTTAGCAGTGCAGCATGATTTCAGAAACCCTCCACCATCCCCAGCTCCACCTGTATAAATCTGCTATGTCTAATTCATGTATGCTATATTGTACAGCAGCAGCATGTCTTACTTGCTCACAGCAGTGTGTCTGTGTATGTATTGGCAGTAGCAAGTCCCGAATTTGATCAACAGCAGAAGCAGCGTAGCAGATCTATTCCGCCAAGACCAATATATCAACATTATCATGCCTATTAACATGCCAAACACTCAGAGAGTTGTCCTGACAGTATTCTAGTTTATGTCACAAAACATGAATCATAATTTGCTACTTGCTAGTTGGATGTAGTACTAGAGGAAGGGACATTCTCTTTGTAGAGTGAATTTGATTGGTTAAAAATCTGTGCAGTGCAGGATGACATCATCAATATCATCACAATTTTTGGTCCACTTTCCTGGAGGAGAAAGATTGTACAGTTTAAATTGCTTATATCTGCCAAGACTTAAGTAGCATGCTAGATAATAAACATTGCCCTTTAAATCTTATTTGAGTAGTATAGTTTCTGCATGGTCACACATGTAATTTATTGCATTTTAAGCTAATTGAAACCTCATTCAGTACTTCGGCATAAAAGCTTAGAGAAGAAAAAAGACTTGTCTCACCCTTCGGAGCTTGGCACTCATTAGGATGACTGTACCCTGTGAAGCGTGCTTGGTGTACATATGCACCGCTCGAGGCTACAGAATATGATGTGCTTCTCATCATCATAGTGACAGCACATATGGTTTCAGTGGAAAGGCGCCTTCTAACGCTATCATTTTGTAGCTTCTACTAAGAGCACACTGCTCTTGCAGACTTATCTGCGCATGTAATTTATTCTTAAAATGGAAGCGTCAACTGTGCCTACAAACTGAAATCACAGGAACAAATGGTGCCTGAAACATCTCTGCTTTGTGAAACAATATCCTGTGCAATCCATTAAGCAGAGATGGCCAGTGAGTCACCAGCAATGGACAAATTAATGGAGATGAAATATAACTCACTCACCACCCCATCCCATCAACAGACAGAATGGTACTCTGAAAAGCATCATCATTTCAATTGCCCCATTCCCTTCTACGAGGGAAAGAGAGCTAGAGAGATAAAATGCGTGGGAGACACCGATGACTCAGACAGGATAAGACACACTTTTATCAGAAGGTCACTCAGGCTCTCCTCTCCAATTAAGCCGTGCTGAAAATGTTAAAAACTGGTTACTGGACTTTTCTACGTACCAGACTTCAGAATGTATGTGCCAAATGATCCGGTTCCCACAGGAAAGAAAAATCAGAACTGAGATCTCTTTTGTATCTCATTTGTTTTTCCTAGACAGCAATCAGATGAGATTTACTCCTTAAAGGTCCCATATTGTTCACCTTTCTGAAGTTTTATTTTAGGTTTTGATGTCCTTAAGAGTATATATTTGTGGTATAAGTACCAAAAACCATCTCAATATATTTTTACAGCTCCTTTTTCAGGAGCTCTGCCAAGAACAGGGGTGCGTTTCCCGAGAGCATCGTTGGCCAACTATGGTCGCAAGTTCATCGCAATGTCCATTGAACTCTATTGGTAACGAGGGAACTTGCGACCATAGTTGGCTAACGATGCTTTCGGGAAACGCACCCCAGGTCGATTTTGGCCTGTCTACTTAATATTCATGAGCCTCTCTTCTGATTGGCCTGTTGTTTTCTGAGTGACGCACGGCCAGGCCAACCACGAGTGACTAGGGTCATGTATGCTGTAAAAAACCTGTAATGATGGTGATAAATTATTTGTTATTAGAGCATAAACATTGGGACCTTTAAGTCTCCTGCTTATGCGATGTCTCTAGAAAAAGATAACAGAAATCTCATGTGTGTCTCCTCTAGAGTTTTAGAGATCTCAACAATGTCCCTCGTTTTGCTCAGCCAATAAGTCTGCAGTCAAAAGTCAGTTATTTAGATATAAAATGTCTCAAATATGTTATCTATATTCATTATATGTATAATATTGTTATTATTTTACATGCATTCAGATATTTCTCTTCGAATTAGACCACATTATTAGAGCTGAATATACACAGTCCTGGTCAGAACTATTGGCACCCTTGGTAAATATGAACAAAGAAGCCTGTGAAAATATATCTGCTTTTTCAACAACAAAAAAATCTAACCTTTCATTGAAGTAAAACAGTGTAAAATGGGGAGGAAATCTCATTATGAAATACCTTTTTTATTCCATACTTTTTGCACCCTCCTTTTGCCACGGTAACAGTTCTGAGTCTTCACTATAATGCCTGATGAGGTTGAAGATCAGAGACCATTCCTCCATACAGAATCTCTCCAGATCCTTCAAATTCCTAGGCCCATGTTGGTGCTTCTCCTCTTCAGTTTTCTATTGGGTTCAGATCAGGGGACTGGAATGCTCATGGCAGAAGCTTCATTTTGTATTACTCAATGACCCATTTTTGTGCTGATTTTTAAGTTTGTTTTGGATCGTTGTCCTGATGGAAGATCCAACCACGGCCCAATATAAAGGCGCTTTTCCACTACACAGTAGCCTACCAGCTCGCCTCGACTCGGCTTTGTTTGGTTTTCCACTGTGTAAAAGTTGTACCTGTACCTGCTTCCAGGTAGGCTACTTTTTTTCGTACCACCTCTGGCGAGGTTCTAAGCGAGCTGAGGCGATACTAAAATGTGACGTGAAAACACGGCAAACTGCTGATTGGTCAGAGAGAATCGTCACTATTCACTGCGTCATCATTGCACGCGCCAGACGGAGTATCCTGAATAAAAAACAGCAAAAACAAAAACATCCCAAAACAGGATACACTCGATTTCCTCCATTGTCCTGTGTGTGTGTGTCTCGCGTAGAAGATTAAGTCACGGCAGTTTCCTGCGGCGTCTCTATGACGACCAGGTACTATTGTGGAGGTACTATCTGCAATGGAAAACGGAGCGAAAAGCGAGCCGAGACGAGGCGAGTCGAGTCGTGCTGGGGTGGGTTTCCCGAAAGCATCGTTGGCCAACTATGGTCGCAAGTTCATCGCAATGTCCATTGAACTCTATTGGTAACGACGGAACTTGCGACCATAGTTGGCCAACGATGCTTTCGGGAAACGCACCCCTGGTAATGGAAAAGCGCCATAAGATTTCTAGCAGAGGCTGTCAGGTTTTTATTTTATCTGTTGGGATTTGCTAGAATCATGATACCATGTATCTGAACAAGAAGTCCAGCACCTCCAGCAAAAAAATAGGCCCACAACATTACAGATCCGTATATTTAATTGTGGGGATGGGGTACTTTTTATCCCTGTTTGCACCAAACTCATCTGCCATTTACCATTTTCCAAGGGTGCCAATAATTCTGACTACAGTGTCTTTTATTTCTCTTAAGGAATTTTAGAAGAAAGAGACATACAATAATGACAAACAATTGAAACAGAACTGAGTAAGGAAAGAGCAACCTTTGTCTTATCTCTTCCTTTGTCTTATCTTTCCTGCATTCGTTCTGACGTCACATAAAGTAAAAAAAAAAAAAAAAAAAAAAAACTTGGAATCAGATAAAACACGGATGGACTTTCAGATAAGTCTGTAACTTGAAAACCTTACTGATTGTTTGTGCATTTCCCCCCAGACATGAGATGCTAATGCTTCCTGCTATGCTATCCCCAACCCTTTTTTTACATTCAACATGATGAATGGTAATAGCTGCACAGGGAGCATGATGTGAGGTGATTTTAGCAGATGCTTTCCTAAGGGGCCGGGTGGGCAGAGGAAAGTGGGAACTTGTTAAGAGATTGTGCTGGTGCTTATGAATGAGTCATAGGGAGTGTAGCCCACATGAATGGGCAGGTGCCACTGCGATGGAGAAAGAAACAGAAAGAGACAAAAAGAGAGAGAAAGAGAGATGAGGGGGGAGACCGAGAGGTGTGGAAAGAGACATAGATAGAGAGAGACAGATCCCTGGAAAGCTGATTAGGATCCAGCTCATGCCCACACATCCACCCACACACTCTCCCTCCTCCGCTTCTCTTCCTCCTCTTATGAGGATGATGAACGTAGGGTTCCTCTTGTCTGCGTCCACCTCCATAACAGCCCTGTTGCGTCATCCTCCTGTCATAGTCTGTATCTGTTGTGGTGAAAAATAAATATAAAAATAATCTAAAGAAAGCACAACCACATAAACGTTTATTCAGTGAGTAATGTTTCACATAAAAAGCCTTATACATTTTATGAATCTGCCGATGGAAATTGTAAGCTTAATCATGTAGAAAAGCAATCTTAGAACGCCTTTCCCCAATAAATCACATGATTTGAGGAATCATTCATGTCTGTGGTACAATCAACTTCAGCAATACGCTGCATGATTTGGAGGGTAAAAAATATTTTTTTTTTGCTGTGCTTGTTGAACTTGTGATTATATATACTTAAATTAGTGCCGTTAAATCGATTAATCGCATCTAACACAGTTTGTATATTTATATATATATGTGTGTGTGTATATGTATAATCGATATATATATATATATATATATATATGTGTGTGATATATATATGCAATATATATATGCGATAATGCGATATAATATATATATATATATATATATATATATATATATATATATATATATATATATATCATGATTTATAGATTTAACGGCAGAAATATAAATATTACTATAATAATAGTAATAATAGTAATTGTTGTTGTTATATTACTATTATTATTAATAATAAAAAATACTAAATATTTATTTTGTAATATTTCCCTGTAAAATAAAAAGTATTATGTAATTATTAAGTATTAAGTATTATTAAGAAAAATAATGTTATAATAATAGTAATTTTATTTTACAGTACAACTGTAAAATTACAGTATTAATATTCATGGCTGCCTTCATTTCTTCGTTTTCGAACTTTAAACGGTCAAGCTTTTATTTTGGCAGAAAACTACAGAGAGCCCTTAAAGCTTTTTTTGTTGTTGTTGACAACACCCAGTTTATAATCACTTTAATCACTCATTACAAGTTTGGGAATATAGTTGGTGTATGCTGCGTTCCCAAATGCACATTATAAGTGACCCAAACTCTCTGAGACACTGAAAACACTGTTATCATGAGCTGCTCATGTGTAAATAAACACAGTGCTGCGCTTCACTCCGAAACATGCAGCCCATATATTTCTGAGCGCTCTTTATTACTTAGACTCACAAAAATAAAACAAAATCTGCAATGAATATGAGTTGCTTGATAACATTGGCCATGAGTTATTAGCCTGTCTAGCGCAAACAGCAGTGTCCTTCTGTCATGTGTACTGTCATTTAAATGCAATTGACCTCTGCGCCTGTCAGAAGAATGACAAAGAAAGGCCGTGTTGAAAGAAAGACACGAGGGAGGGGGGAGGGGGGGTACACATTCTATTGTAGAAGTGTGACTATTCCGCTTGCTGCAGAATGACTCACAGTTGCCATGGAAACTTTACCACTCACCACTTTCTAATCGGCTATTTCAACAGCCTGACGGAGAGAGCCAGAGCTGAGTAAAATGCTTCATGCCGGAAATAATCAACGCACAGCGCTGGACAAAAATGGTGCTGCGACAGAAACTCTAACTTAATGTCACTTTTTGACAGGTGTTTGAACACAAATGGAACTGGAATGATGGCATGAACTTACTGGAGTCTTAAATAGGTAATATTGATAATACTTGGAAACTGGAGCAACTGAAATTTTTTCTAGACATTATGCAACAGAGGGTGTTTGTTGTGGTTTAGTTCGAGTCTACTTGAAACTGGTTCGGAGCTAAAAGTATGTGCCATCGAATGTGTAGTGATTGATATGTTTTTTTGTTTTTTTTTTTAATATTGTATTTATGTATATTTATTGTTTTGGATATATTGTATGGCGAAGCCAGAGGCCATTTTTCACAACGGGGATTATAAAATAAACTAAACTAAAACTAAAAGCACATCAATTTTGTAACAATGACAATATAGGTTCGTTTGAACATTCATCTTTGGACTCCGCAGAACACAATCACCACCTTAATATACAATCAAAATGATCATTGTTCCATGATTATATGAATACAAACAAGCATTATTCAAACCCAAGGTAAGCTTTTATTTATCAAAACAGGACATTGAGTTCCCAGAAATAAAATGTATTTTCAGGAACAAATGAATCAATCTAGATTTCTTGCTATTTACAAGGAAAATGACACTCTTTAAAGACTGC
Source organism: Scardinius erythrophthalmus (assembly GCF_964197995.2). Lineage (NCBI taxonomy): Eukaryota > Metazoa > Chordata > Actinopteri > Cypriniformes > Leuciscidae > Scardinius > Scardinius erythrophthalmus. Next base: position 22,613,738 of record NC_138234.1, read on the forward strand.
ATGCTCATTTGTAGAGAAAATCAAGCCTAGATTGGTACACATAATGACGTTTAATGGGTTGGCCCTGTCTGACCTCGAAAGCCTTCATTTTAGATGATCAACTGAGAAATATACGAATACACTAGCAAAATGAACTATTTTTTTCAATTTGAATGGACCATTGCAGAGGTCTCCAATTAGCAGATTGAGGTGTAGGAGACAAGACTACAAATAACCTTGAATGAAATACTTTCAATTCTACACTGGATAAATGAGCAGGCTTAAGGCCCGTTCACACCAAGGACGATAACTAGAAAGATAACGATAAAGATATAAATCTAAAAATCGTTCTCCATATTAAAGAATAACAGAGTTCACAACTATAACGATAAAGATATTAGGAACGATATCGTTGGGATCACTTTCAGAACGATTTTTTTTTCCAGCTGTCGAACGATAAAACACTGACAGCCAATCAGAATCCATTCTAATTTAAAGCTCTCGCGCGTTTAAAATGGATCTGGATCATCTGGGCGCGTGCGTGCTTAGAATAAAAAGACCGTTATCGGTCGTTGGTGTGGACGCATATAGTTATCTTTATCGTTATCTTTATAGTTATCGTGCTTGGTGTGAACGGGCCTTTATTCTGGCTGTATAGAGTGTAAAATTTTGGGTCAAATACATTATTTATATTTGATTGTTTATTTTAGATCAGTGTTGTTATTGTTAACTAAAACCAAAGCCATATAGAGTATAAGTTGCTGTTAAGTACAATCTACTTGGATGTTTAAGTAATTTCAACTTAAATTACATTGAATTGACTTTAAAAAATTAGTTGAATCTTGTATAACTTATAAAAAACTTTTAATAACTTTTGGTGAGTTAAAGCAATGTAAAAACATATGTTGTCAAAACTTATTAATCATATAATTTTTTACTGTGTATACAGTAGATGTACAAACTTAAACTTAAATGAAAATTAGGAATGTTGCCTTAAGTTGGAGATTCAGTTGCATTGTTGCACTAAAACTGACCCTGTAAAACCTCTTGCTGTTTTATTATATGTGAGATCCTGCCTGTCTGCAGTTAATAATAACTTAGAGACAAAAGTGAGACCCTGCTGTCTTTCTTAAATTGAAGAGATTCATTTTAATATATACAGTGTTTGCCCAACTTCACTTTGAGAGTTTAAAATTGATACCGTTTCAGTCACAGCAGCAGTTGCTGACAATCCGTGCGTCGTGACCTCAAAGAAAAAGTCTTTTAGCCAGCTCTCGATGTTATACAAACTATGACTAATATTGCATTTACCTATTATTCACCAGGGAATAAAGCTCAATGTTTTATCCAATCAGACGCCATACATAAATGGTGGAATAATGCCTGCCCGAAATGGTGTATGCTTTGTTACAAACCTCAAGCAAACGGATACAAAGAATTCAAGGATCATTGAAAAAAGCAAGGACAATCTCAAGCACAAATCTAAGAAAGAGAAGGCAGAGAGAAAATGAAATAAACCCAGTGAACATCTATCCATCAAATAATTTAATTTAAGTGGTGTAATGTAGGTTTTTCTGTTAATGTAGGTTTGTCGCAGTTATAGTTTTTTAGTTTAACAGAAGGTGCTCAGAGGCTGCGGTGTTTTCTCAGTTTAACCCAAACTGATTGGCCCAGCAGATGTCCTTGTACGTTTGAAAAGAAACTATTCATGCCAATAGATGAAATTGTCCAAGGAGAATAGATTAGCATATTTAGCATTAAAATAAACAGAAGTGAGTCACGTTTTGAAGTATCATCATACCGAGGAACAATTTGTCCTTTATTTACAAGCGGCAAAGGTAGGTAATGAGCATTTTTTTTTACCATATGGTCTCTAACGTCAGCAACAAAAGGAATTAACTATGTGCACGGAATGTGTGTATATATTTATGTTCCCTAACCATTACCTTGTAACAATAAATGCAAGAACTTTGCCGTTTCACTGTGATTCATCAGACCTTGCTTTGTCCCAAAAGGATGCAAATACAGTGTAAGGTCAGAGCTTCTGGATGAGGAATTCACATAACAGCTGATTCACTCAGACAACATGGTCTTTATGAATATGTAAAAGACCATACCTGATCCATGTTAATCATGCCGAATGTAAATTTCAGCTTCGCAAATGTGCAAACAAGGGATGGGACCATATATTCCATGGCAAAAGAACATTAAAAGGATATAGACACATTCTGTGCATACACACAATAACTTTGTGCTTAATGATGTGCCTCAAGACAACGACGTTTTCTCAAAGAAGCTATTAAATATGCATATGTAACAGCATGGCGCATACATCCTACGGTAAATCCCCTTAACGCTGATATCTGCATGGAGCTGTGCTGTTAATTTTAAAGACCTGTCTGCCCTTTTGGTTGTTTAAATATTTATAAAGGTTTTTTTTTCTTCTTTCAACCTTTGGCTCATATCCTGCTTCATGTTGTGTACTGATGTGATTGAAGGGTAATTTATTTCATAGAGGAGTAAATAACGACTTTATCCTTCATTATTCTGAGTAATGGTAATGGAGTTTTAGAGTGAGTAGCATGAACGCTATCGATGAAACAAGGATTGACTGGAAATAGTGAATATTAGGACTTTTTTAAACAATAGGCTCTATGCACGAACGCTGCTGACATATTTCCGGTAGGATCTCAGCCGGCATCTTTACTTCCGCATAGCGCATTCTATAGGACAATTCACTTTAATAAAATTCATTTTCTCAGAAACGGAGACAACGATTTTAGAAACTGATTCGCTAGTCGGATTTCGCGTGATATGAGAGAATACTCACCCTCAAAGTTGTCGATGTAGCTCGAAATTTTTAATTTAAAGAACTTCTCTTTCTTACTCATATGTGTGACAGTTAACTGCCTCACAATATTGTTTACATCATTCCTGTTAACCGCTGGAAGTTCTTGTAAACAGAGGGTGTAATTTGCCATTATCTCCACCGAATGCAAAAAAATGGCTTCTGACGCAGCACTGGATGTAACTGGGTGGGCTGAGACAAAACGCGGAAGCGATCGTGCATAGAGCCTATTCTGGTTGCTTAACTCATCCATTAACGAGTAGTTTGAGGAAGAAATATTTGGGGGGAAAAAGAAATCCTATCCTGTTTCTAAATAGTGTAAATGCTCTGAATGGGATATTTTCAATAAATAGCCTATTAAACAACGAAGATAAGAAATGTTGTAACATATTGTATTAATTCCTTTATTTGTATAAAATATTACAGTCACACTTTTAGATTAGAATCCAATATTCACTAGTAACTATGACTTTTGCCTCAATTAGTAAGTAAGGTAGTTGTTAAGTTTAGGTATTGGGTAGAATTAAGAGATGTAGAATATGGTCATGCAGAATAAGGCATTAAAATGTGCTTTATAAGTATAAACAGCCAATATCCTAGTAATATACATGCTAATATAAGCAACTAGTTATTAGTGAGAATTGGACCCTAATATAAAGTGTTGCAAACATTACAGACAAAACTCATAATGTGTATCTTTAATGTAATATAGGCTAAACAACCAATTGCAACAGGGTATCGGTTCCCTTTCAAAGTAGGACTTTGACGTGGTGTCATGAAGTTGACACTGTGCAGCGTCACCGGTGTCTGAACATGTGTACCAAACATGGCAATTTTATTGGCCGACGACAGTCAATGGCGTCATGAGCGGAGCACCTGTGAGTATAAGAGGGCGCCTGCAAAATACATCAATGATCTGAAGAAAGCTCTGTTTACTTTTGTCCTTCTTTTCGAGGGGCAATCGTCTATGCCTGCTGAGGCAGTGCGGTGGCTATACATTTGTGGTGTTCGCATGGCTGAACTGGCTGAGTAGTTCGGGGAAGCAGTGACTTTTTTTCCAGCTCCTCAAGCTTGTTCAAGTGATCTATTGGATCTCTGATCCAGCAGAAAGCATGTGAATGATGTCACGCATGTGGTGGAGTAATAACTACTTTTAATGAATCTGTTTGAGATCGAATTAATGCTAGATGTTTTGCTTTAAATTACAGACATGGCATCTGAGGAACATTTTTCATGCAAACAAGAAACTATGCCACAGGTTGAGAGCTGTCGTTCCAACCACACAACTTTGCTATGATGTTTGCGAATGTTTATTGGAAGTGTGGTTTCGGGAAACACAGACTCTTTAAACTATGCTGATAACAACGGAACTTGCGACCATAGTTGGCTAACAATGCTTTCGGGAAATGCACCCCTGGATGGAGTTATGGATGATGAACCTAGCTGAATGGAGAAGTTGTGTTGTAGTGTTGGGTTGGCCGGGACCACAAGCAGCTCAAGGTTTAGTTGAAGGTGGTGGTCCTTCATCCAGCAAGAAATGTCTGTCAGGCAGGCTGAGATGCGAGCAGCTACCGTTGGATCCTCTGGTTGGAATGGAAATTCATTGTTTCTGAATGACAATCCTAGTGATGACATGGAGATGGAGAAGAGAAGTGGTCCAAGCACTGAGCCCTGAAGCACCCCAGTAGCTAGATATTGCGACTTATCACCTCACCTCATCCCTCCACGACCTACCTGAGAGGTAAGACTTGAACCATTGGAGTGCGGTTCCTGAGATGCCTATCGTCTTAAGGATTGACAGGAGGATCTGGTGGTTAACTGTGTCAAACGCAGCAGACAGATCCAGCAGGATGAGAACTGAGGATTTGGAAGCTGCTCTTTCCAGTCTCATGAGTGTCCTTTCCCTGTAAGCCTGCCATTTTTTCCTGACCTTCATACTGAGGTAGAGAATTCATGAAAGAAACCATATACTCGGCTCATATTTTTCCATTTCAATATTCAAGTTATTTGAATGTGGAGGGATTGTACGAGGACAGGTGTGTGAAAATGCTCCATAGAGCCTGGACGATAGAGTTACTGGGCATGTTACATTATGCTCTGCTTTCTGCTTTTTATGGCAAAAGTAGGGATGCAAGCTTCCTCAAACAAACACTTAGAGGGGTTAGTGGCAGCTCTAAGGAGCCTGGCTTGCTCTTTGTGATAGGCTGCTTAGCCCCTTAGGGTAGAGCAGGGTGAATGAACCATGTTCCATTTACATTCCTCCCCAGTAATTGTTAGGTTGTGAAGCAGGAATATCTCTCCCCTTTGGATAGATACTCGACCATGGGGAGTTGGCTTGTGGGCGTCCCTCCTTGTTATCTATCATGTGAGTAGGTCGAGTGCATTTAAGGTAGGGTTCAGCTGTTTACCCCCAGTTAATTTGGGGTCCTCAAGTAGAATCTAAGCTCCCCTGTGTTTCCCTTGGGGTTAAGAGTCTGGGTTAGAATGCTGTAATAAAGTTCTACAGTTCAATCTCTTTGGTAAGGTAAATATAATGGATTGATATTCTAACCATAGATGCTTTGTATATTCCCTCAAACATCAGTTCGTTCAAACGTTACCAAATAAATAAATAAATAAATGGTCCATACATTAATTTAGTATGGGAGAAAACCTCTGTCTCTCTCACAAACTGCTCTAACTCCACTAACCTTTGTTACAGATACAGTGGTGACAGCCGTAAGTCCGTGTTGGAGCTGAAAATACAGTTCAAAGCGTTTAATCGTTTCGTTTCTTATTTTCACACCATTAACAGGTCATCAAGTCCGTTCACCTTATAACAGTGAGAGAGCGGGAAAGGAAAAGCTCACAGCCACAGAAGCTCAAACGCTCGCCTAGTGCGAGTATGTTACGCTTCAGTCATTTGTTGCCATGACAACTGTGTCCTTACCGTCTGAGCTAGCAAGCTTTCAAGAGTTGTGAACTGTCTAAATATATTAAATTAGATATATTTTTTTTCCCACTGAGGCGTTAAAACAGATATGATTCTACTTCAGAATTGGCAGAAATAAAAACAATGAGCTAATTTAGTCTCTCTCCAACAATTGTAGCATTTTTAAACCTAAAAAAATCATATAAAAAGTTTTATAGCCTATAGCACATTTCCAGAACGTCAATGTTGCATTACATGGAAACAACATACATTTGTGTGAGTAAGTGCCCATTATTTGTATTACCCTGCTAATAATAATAATAATAATAATAATAAATAAATATAATTTTTAAAAACGCCATATCTGGCTAGCTGATCTTAACTTTACAGGCATAGTTTAACTGTCTGGGAGACCAAAACGTTTTTTTTTTTTTTTCACCCACCAAGTTTAATTCCTATAATCTACTTATTGAATCAATGTTCTGAAACAATATCTTCCAATAAAGACAAATGGCTATAAAATCATTTATAACAACGTAGCTACCTTGATAATGCAACTATGATGTTATTGCATCATCCTCCTTAGATGGAAGTGTTGGTAATGTTCTGACAAGGTTGTTTGTTTTTGCAGACATATCATTTGTTTGCTGGTTCAACAGAGTGATACCGATCCAACAGACAAACAGTGGTGTAATGCAGATAATTGTCTCTTATTTTCTATTGAGGGTCATTTTCAAGTATGTCACGAGTAAGACTGAATGCATTGTCGTGATATCCTATAAGTGCATAACAATAGACCCTACACCACATTATTCAACTAAATTAGTCCTCACTGTCATCTATGACTGTCTGATGTTCAAATTTGAAACAGCACTGCAATAGCTGCCATTTAAACATTCAGTCAGTCTCTAATTACAGTGTTCTAACAGCGCTGTGTAAACATGACTTGATTTGTCATAGTTATTTAATCAGTTTAATCAATCACACATTAAAAGTGTCTGGCTAAAAAATAAAAACACAACAACATTTTAGTTAATAAAAAACTAGAGCCAAGAACTAAAATGCATTTGTTAACTGTCTTTGCTCTCTTGACCTCTCCACTTATGTTGAAACACCCTCCCTATAGCATTTTTAGCACCTTTTGCAGTAGACCAGTGTTTTGATCAACACATCACGACTCACTCTCATCCTACACCCACTCATTTCAGTCCCAATAGCGTACAGTATTTCAGTTTGCCAAGTGTCATAGAAGGTGCTTGTGCCATAACAGTGCCACCTACTGTACAGCTGGAAATATGTGGACATATAGTATTAAACCCATCAATCATCTGTATCAGTTTTCCAATACCAGACTCAGCCGGCTATTAAATGTGCATTCTTCCCAGTCACAGACATGTGACACACAAAATGTCTTGTTCACGACAGCTTACATACAGTATTTGAGTCGCTAATGTATGAATGAACTGGTAATTGGCGAGGGTAAAAGGAGCATCTCAGTCTTTGCAAGCAAAGATGGGTCATGACAGTTCTTTCTATACAGAAAGAAAACAGTGATGTCATCGTCCAGCTCAGTTCAGTTCTCATATAATGGTATCAATGCAGGCAGATCAATAATATTGTTGAAAATTAAGTGTCCCCAACTAAGCAAGCCAAAAGCCAAAGCAGACAAATGCGACAGTGGCAAGGAACCAAAACTCCATCAGGTGACAGAATGGAGAAAAAAAAAAAAAACCTTGGGAGAACACAGGCTCAGTTGGGGGGCCAGTACTCCTCTGGCCAACAAACTAACAGTGTATGATTTTGATTCAGGCAGCATTACATGTCAGAAGTCACATTGGATCGGAACATTCCGAATATTTATCCAGTTCCATCCGGTTGAGGACCGGGGTCATCATGCCGGCATGGAGATGGGTTTGTTGAGGATCCGTGCCGATGGGTGTCGTGTCGATGAGGCCTTAACAGGGGAGAGTCTAATTGACACACTCTGCTGACACTTCAGGGATGCATTGTGTGGTCATATCTAGGCGCAGGTCCTCCATCTGATCTGGATACGGCCCGGATCCGTCTGACTACATCATGTGTTGTGGTCATATCTAGGCGCAGGTCCTCCATCTGATCTGGATACGGCCCGGATCCGGCTGACTACATCATGCGTTGTGGTCGTGTCTAGGCGCAGGTCCTCCATCTGATCTGGATACGGCCCGGATCCGGCTGACTACATCATGCGTTGTGGTCGTGTCTAGGCGCAGGTCCTCCATCTGATCTGGATACGGCCCGGATCCGGCTGACTACATCATGTGTTGTGGTCGTGTCTAGGCGCAGGTCCTCCATCTGATCTGGATACGGCCCGGATCCGGCTGACTACATCATGTGTTGTGGTCATATCTAGGCGCAGGTCCTCCATCTGATCTGGATACGGCCCGGATCCGGCTGACTACATCATGCGTTGTGGTTGTGTCTAAGCGCAGGTCCACCATCTGATCTGGATAGGGCCCGGATCCGGCTGACTACATCGTGCGTTGTGGTCGTGTCTCGGCGCAGGTCCTCCATCTGATCTGGATAAGGCCCGGATCCGGCTGACTACATCATGCGTTGTGGTCGTGTCTAGGCGCAGGTCCACGATCTGATCTGGATACGTCCCGGATCCGGCTGACTACATCATGCGTTGTGGTCGTGTCTAGGTGCAGGTCCACGATCTGATCTGGATACGGCTCTGATCTGGCTGACTACATCATGCGTTGTGGTCGTGTCTAGGCGCAGGTCCAACATCTGATCTGGATACGGCTCGGATCCGGCTGACTACATCATGCGTTGTTGTCGTGTCTCGGCGCAGGTCCTCCATCTGATCTGGATACGGCTCTGATCCGGCTGACTACATCATGCGTTGTGGTCGTATCTAAGCGCAGGTCCACCATCTGATCTGGATACGGCTCGGATCCGGCTGACTACATCATGCGTTGTGGTCGTGTCTCGGCGCAGGTCCTCCATCTGATCTGGATAAGGCCCGGATCCGGCTGACTACATCATGCGTTGTGGTCATGTCTAGGTGCAGGTCCTCCATCTGATCTGGATACGGCTCGGATCCGGCTGACTACATCATGTGTTGTGGTCGTTTCTCGGCACAGGTCCTTCATCTAATCTGGATACGGCTCTGATCCGGCTGACTACATCATGCGTTGTGGTCGTATCTAAGCGCAGGTCCACCATCTGATCTGGATCCGGCTCGGATCCGGCTGACTACATCATGCGTTGTGGTTGTGTCTAAGCGCAGGTCCACCATCTGATCTGGATAGGGCCCGGATCCGGCTGACTACATCATGCGTTGTTGTCGTGTCTCGGCGCAGGTCCTCCATCTGATCTGGATAGGGCCCGGATCCGGCTGACTACATCATGCGTTGTGGTCGTGTCTAGGCGCAGGTCCACGATCTGATCTGGATACGTCCCGGATCCGGCTGACTACATCATGCGTTGTGGTCGTGTCTAGGTGCAGGTCCACGATCTGATCTGGATACGGCTCTGATCTGGCTGACTACATCATGCGTTGTGGTCGTGTCTAGGCGCAGGTCCAACATCTGATCTGGATACGGCTCGGATCCGGCTGACTACATCATGTGTTGTGGTCGTTTCTCGGCACAGGTCCTTCATCTAATCTGGATACGGCTCTGATCCGGCTGACTACATCATGCGTTGTGGTCGTATCTAAGCGCAGGTCCACCATCTGATCTGGATCCGGCTCGGATCCGGCTGACTACATCATGCGTTGTGGTCCTGTCTCGGCGCAGGTCCTCCATCTGATCTGGATACAGCCCGGATCCGGCTGACTACATCATGCGTTGTGGTCGTGTCTAGGCACAGGTCCTCCATCTGATCAGGATACGGCCTGGATCCGGCTGACTACATCATGCGTTGTGGTCGTGTCTAGGCGCAGGTCCACGATCTGATCTGGATACGTCCCGGATCCGGCTGACTACATCATGCGTTGTGGTCGTGTCTAGGTGCAGGTCCACGATCTGATCTGGATACGGCTCTGATCTGGCTGACTACATCATGCGTTGTGGTCGTGTCTAGGCGCAGGTCCAACATCTGATCTGGATACGGCTCGGATCCGGCTGACTACATCATGCGTTGTTGTCGTGTCTCGGCGCAGGTCCTCCATCTGATCTGGATACGGCTCTGATCCGGCTGACTACATCATGCGTTGTGGTCGTATCTAAGCGCAGGTCCACCATCTGATCTGGATACGGCTCGGATCCGGCTGACTACATCATGCGTTGTGGTCGTGTCTCGGCGCAGGTCCTCCATCTGATCTGGATAAGGCCCGGATCCGGCTGACTACATCATGCGTTGTGGTCATGTCTAGGTGCAGGTCCTCCATCTGATCTGGATACGGCTCGGATCCGGCTGACTACATCATGTGTTGTGGTCGTTTCTCGGCACAGGTCCTTCATCTAATCTGGATACGGCTCTGATCCGGCTGACTACATCATGCGTTGTGGTCGTATCTAAGCGCAGGTCCACCATCTGATCTGGATCCGGCTCGGATCCGGCTGACTACATCATGCGTTGTGGTTGTGTCTAAGCGCAGGTCCACCATCTGATCTGGATAAGGCCCGGATCCGGCTGACTACATCATGCGTTGTTGTCGTGTCTCGGCGCAGGTCCTCCATCTGATCTGGATAGGGCCCGGATCCGGCTGACTACATCATGCGTTGTGGTCGTGTCTAGGCGCAGGTCCACGATCTGATCTGGATACGTCCCGGATCCGGCTGACTACATCATGCGTTGTGGTCGTGTCTAGGTGCAGGTCCACGATCTGATCTGGATACGGCTCTGATCTGGCTGACTACATCATGCGTTGTGGTCGTGTCTAGGCGCAGGTCCAACATCTGATCTGGATACGGCTCGGATCCGGCTGACTACATCATGCGTTGTTGTCGTGTCTCGGCGCAGGTCCTCCATCTGATCTGGATACGGCTCTGATCCGGCTGACTACATCATGCGTTGTGGTCGTATCTAAGCGCAGGTCCACCATCTGATCTGGATACGGCTCGGATCCGGCTGACTACATCATGCGTTGTGGTCGTGTCTCGGCGCAGGTCCTCCATCTGATCTGGATAAGGCCCGGATCCGGCTGACTACATCATGCGTTGTGGTCATGTCTAGGTGCAGGTCCTCCATCTGATCTGGATACGGCTCGGATCCGGCTGACTACATCATGTGTTGTGGTCGTTTCTCGGCACAGGTCCTTCATCTAATCTGGATACGGCTCTGATCCGGCTGACTACATCATGCGTTGTGGTCGTATCTAAGCGCAGGTCCACCATCTGATCTGGATCCGGCTCGGATCCGGCTGACTACATCATGCGTTGTGGTCGTGTCTCGGCGCAGGTCCTCCATCTGATCTGGATACGGCCCGGATCCGGCTGACTACATCATGCGTTGTGGTCGTGTCTAGGCACAGGTCCTCCATCTGATCAGGATACGGCCTGGATCTGGCTGACTACAGTAAACCTCGGGATAAACAGAGAGACTAATATTAGTGTAGATGCCATTCTTCTCATGATGTAATGAGTACATCGGGTGTTATAGGAAGTGTTCCCGGTTCCGGCTGACCTAGTTTATGCAGCCTAACAAGGCAGGAAACCTCAGTTGAATGTGCATGACATAAACGTGTTAAACATAGCCACATGTGCTCGGGAGTACTTTGGAAAATCGTTGTTATTTAACAGTCTGCTGCTGCATCAAAAAATGCCACTTGAAGAAAGCTATACATCTGTTCAATGCAGAGATGGTACAGAGTGCTCTGGGTCCAATCTCATCTCAGACGCTCCAAAACACAGTGGAAATGGGTGCTGTGATCAGATGAGTCCACGTTTCAGCTTGTTTTGGGGGAAAAAAGAAGTAGGGTTATCAGTCCCAAAGATAAAAGCGACCATCCAGACTTTCATCAGCGACAGGTGCAAAAGCAAAAATCTGTCATGGTATAGGGGTGCATTAGTGCAAATGTGTGAAGGTACCACTGACAAGGAGGCATATATTGGGATTGTACAGAGTTGCCATCAAGATGACATCTTTCCTGGGAAGCAAGACAATGCCAGGCCTCATTCTGCACATGCTAAAACAGAGTGGTTTAGTAGACACTCTACATCACAGAGTGGATGTGCCTGACTGCCTGCCTGCAGTAAAGATCTGTCTCTTATTGAGAATGTAAAGAAGAATCAGACAACGACGAGCACGGGCTGTTGAGCAGATGTCTTGTATCAGGTGAGATTGGGCAAAAAAATCCACTTGCAAGTATCCTCAATTCCCAAACAATTGAAAATTGTCTGGAAATTGACCACAAAATGGCCTTAAAATGTGTATCATGAAAATGTATATCTCACCTTCCATCTTTGTTATTTGACTATTTCTTTTTTTCTGACAGAGCTTTAGGGTTATTATTACCCTCTACATATAGATGCTCACTTAATTGTTTACTTTGTCAATTTGACACCAAACTGTGTATGATGTTTGTGTCCTCTTCACTGGCATAGGCATAGTAGACATCAGTGTAGGATGCTTTCCATTGCCCTGAGTCTCCAAAGCTTCCTGCCAGTGCGCTCTCCTTTTAGTTAGTGTTGCGTCAGAGCATGTCCTTTGCAGCAAGATCAGAACCCCATGGGGTAGCCGGCTAAGAGAGATTAACTCACCCATCAATGAACAGCTGGAAGGACTTGAAATGGCCATTAAGAAGGAGCCAAGGTGTGTGAGGGTGAATGTATTAGTCAGGCTACTTCCTCTTTGGGAGATTTTTCCATCAGCAACACACATGAAAAGGGAATTAACTGATTGATCTATCACGTGTTTGTGAGACAAAGAGAAACTAAAGGAAACTTCAATACTAACATCTTAAAATGTGGATTTTTACTTCACTTTGTTATTCGTGGATGATTACTGCACAATGTTTATGACAAAATTGCGCTTTTAATGGCACACTGTGGCATTAGGCATATGCACCTGTTTCCAGTTGAGCTTTTATTCTGCATCATAGATGTGAATCAAAGCTTTTATCTCATTAGGCAACAAAATGAATCATGTGTTTATTCTGTTCTGTTAAAATCCCTTAAATCAAATCACAAACATCGTTGTTATCAGCATTATGCAGTTTAATCCTATTAGCAAAGCATCTTCATAATTTATTTATTTAGTGTTAAACAGAACTAACAACACCTACACCAAAGGCTAAAAAATAATAAACAACTCCTGAAAATTGGATTAATGTGACAAGCGCATGCATATTTTATTTCAAGCTCATCAAGAGCACAAAAAATAAATAAATAAATAAAGACAACATTTTCGTGTTACTACTTTATCAGAAAATGGTGTATTATTGACGAAATCCAAGGAAGTCAATAATAGACTTGTTGATCACAAGTCATAAGCAAATCAATTGTCTATAAATTCATCATTCCTGGTCTTTACAAGAGTGAAATATTCAATCTTGATTCATACAACCACCACTAGAGGACACCATTGCTAAAAAATGATGCTTCAATCACTAGTACCACTGAGACTGTTAAAGAAAGTGAATTTTACAGAATTTTAAGGTGAAGTTTGATGTGACATTATTAATGTAGAAATGTTTCAACTTCTCTAGACTAGAGCCATTGAATAATGTATAATTATTTAACTATATATATATATATATATATATATATATATATATATATATATATATATATATATATATATATACTGTGTATATATATATATATATATATATATATATATATAGTATAAATGTGCTATAGAATAGCTATAGAAATACTGAATTCTTAACCTGTTTTCTAGCATTTTTTTCACATTTGGCTTGACACATTAGGAATGCTCCAACTTCTTATGTTATTATAAAATCAAACGTTTAAGCTGTAAATAACCCATCACTATTTTGTGTAAAATTGTAAATAATTCTCAAAAAGAGACAACATTTCTATCTTGTTAAAAAACTAACTTAATGTAGAAACAACATAGTATTTAGTGTATTATTACTTTTTTCAATAGTGTTAAAAAATGATCTGATATTAGATTGTTTAAAAAATTGCTTTAACTTCTGTAGCTAAGCTATATATAATTTTTATCCTTTACAGACAAAAATATAATGATCATCCAGTCAAGCACTGAATAAATGTATGGCAACTGTAAAAACATTCATAGTTCACAATTCACATTCTGGGCTTTTTCCTTTCCCTCCCACCAGGATCAGACCATTTTCAGATTTTGTCGAAGTGGTGCCAACATTGTAGGCTACAGTCGAAGACTCGCAGTGTGTTTTTCATCATTACAAATCAAAATCAGACATCTTCTTGCACTCGTTTTCGCAGCTCATAAACATTGTGGTTTGTATATATTTAGAGCATGATAATTAGATCATGCTTTGAGCTAAACTCTGCAGGACAGTGGCCCTCCAGGGCTGGATTTGTACCATACCTATATACCTATATATATATATATATATATATATATATATATATATATATATATATATATATATATATATATATGTATATGTATGTAGCCCACTCACCTATATTCTTAAACAGTTTTCAGCATCCTTCCACCACCCTGTCTCCTCACACTCGCCTGGTTACTATCCTAACCAGAGATACGAGGGGAGTACTCTGGGTTCGGGTCAAAATACCAAGCTGGGAGCCCTCTCCTCAGACACCACGCCAAAAACGAATACTTCTTTACTCTATCTGATTATTTATAAGAGTGAACTTGTGAATAGTCTTTTGGAGTACTTCTGAGACTTTATTTTGACATAGTTCTTTTACATTTGCCCACTTTAAATGCACATCGCCCTCCGTGCACAGTTTCCCTAAAGCCACCGGGGCTTGGGCCCATCATCGCTGCTTGCAGCTATATTTGACAGTTTTTTCCCTTATGAATTTGTTTTACGCATCATTCTATTGGAATGGCTGTTGGAGAAAATATAAAAAATTACACATATGAAAATGATACATAAAAATGAATACAATAAACTATATTTGGGTAAAAAAAAAGGTCATCTTAAGGTAGCTACAAGTATTATGTGGTTTAAAGTCAAAATAACTCTAATATCATACACTGTGTGGGATGGGTTCAATTAAGCGCGATCTGCTGTGACGTCACAATCGTGTTGCATTGTGGTCTATGGATCTGCCTAAAGTGTACATAGACTCGCTCCCTCTGTCAAAATCAAGGACTTGAAGGTCTATCCAAATAAACTTCCCTGGCCCACTTGACGAAGTTGAATGCACTTCAAAATGGCGGTGGTGATTTCCCCCGTGCTTAGGGAAGTTTGAGTTCAGCTTTTTGCAAGACCCTTTGAAATTGGGTCTCTATCAGGTATCAGTTGGTGATCAGTTGGTGATTACTTTTTGGTGAAAAAAGTACCTCAGCTGTCTATATCTTCTAAATTCTGCTAATGATTTACTGCTTGATATTGCAAAATCTTATTTTTTACCATACTACTGGCATAATCATAAATCATGTTTTCCCATTTACTGCACTTTTTTATACTTCTAGTTATTTACCTATAATAATAACACTTCTAATGTATAATCCTGACACTTCAATTTGCAAAATAAGATGGATAGATGTGGGTCATTATCAGGACTAACTAACCTTAAAATGTCGTGACTGACCATTCAGAATCAAATATTTCAGAGAGCCGTGTAATAATTATGAATGAGAGTTAGATGAATGATAGAAAACAGCAAATAGTTTCTGTAGATCCAAACCATGTGAGAAAGTCCTTGAGTAAGTGCTTCCTAGGCCACCCACCTCAAGGTCAGCATTCGCTGAGAATTACTGTACATCAACAGAACACCCTCATTTTTATAAACACAGATATGGACAGTTCATTTGATACTTTTATTTTCTTCTCCCCCTCTGAGATCAAAGACCCTCCATTGAGGATCAAGACATATGGGAAGACCTGCAAAATATTAGCTGGCATGCAATATCATATCACAGCAATGGGTGTGCCAGTGAAGAAAGAATGCCAGTGCATGACTATGGGAGTTTACATCAGAACCCAAGTTGCCAATATGAACCATGTGTTCCACTTTCAAGGAACTCCTTGACTTGAGCACATCTTAATGAGCTCCATGCTCGGCGCATGGTGGTTTTCCACATGGCTGAATGGCCCATAGACATACTAAGTTGCATCTATTTAGTGGATTAAGGCACTGACTTTTAGACCACATTTTAATGGATGTCACGTGCTGATAAGTGGCATTCTGCAGATAAAGCTGCCAGACCCCTCTGCTTGTTTTGTTTGGTGGCCACAGCATTGTTTATCTCCATTCATCTGGGCACAGGTGTCACTTATCAGTCATTTAAACTGTATAATAGCTAAAATGTACAGTTGAATTAAACCTAATTCTGCCCTCATTATGCCCCTTTTTGCACACAGACTTCTGCAAAACAAAACAAAGTAAAAAATATTGTGGATTACATATAAAAGTGCTTACCTTTTATTATTTTGAAGGTCATTTAAATAGTCCTGCAGATTATTTTTGTACAAATATTACATATAGTATTGCAATTAAAATTAAAGTCAAGTGACAACAGTGTTACAGGCTGCTGTGTATAATCCAAGGAAAAAAGGAGCGGGACACAGAATGAATGACTGTAAGACTTTTTAATTACCGCGAAGAGCAAGAGAAAACAGAAAGAGACTGTTAGTCCAACAGGAGGGTGGGAGGGGGCTTTGGAGGAGGATGAGGGGCTGGCACCAGGTAGGATGCATATGATGGTGGGAGAAACCAGGGTGGCGATGATGGTAGGAGGGGCCAGGGAGGAGATGAAGGCAAGAGGGAGACCCAGACCGCAGGCAGGACGAAGGCCCTGGTGGAGTCGAGGGATGGAGGAGCCATGGTGGATAATTGGAAGGCGGATCCAGAGGCATGACAGACTGAGACTTAGCCGATGGATCTAGAGACCGAGGCAGAGCCAGGTTGCTAGAGGACTAAGTGGATTGAACGTGGCGCCCCACGGAGCTGAAGGCGTGAAGGGACGAAGCGCAGCTCAATGCCTGGAAGTCTGTGATGCAGTCAGAGAGTCATCTGACCAAAGCGGAGCCCAGTGGAGCCGTAAGGACGATGGTCCCAGGTAGAGTCGAGGGAGGGAGGACCACGGTGGAGCCAAATGGTCGACGAGCTGAGGTGGAGTGACTGGCTCAGTGGCTGGAGGCGCAGCCAGGGGATCTTCTTGCCAAGGCGGAGCTGGAGACCGGAAGACCCAAGGCAGATCCACGCAGAGAAGGCAGAGCAGGGCTGGGGAACAGACTGTAATAGGTAGAGGAGGTGGGAGAGGGAGGCTTGTCGGGATCTTTGGAGACACAGGGGACGTGGAGCTGGTAAAGACCAGCAGAGACACAGGAGACTTGGAGCTGGACGGGACTAGCGGAGATGCAGGAGACTTGGACTGGGTGTGACTAGCAGAGACGCAGGAGACTTGGAGCTGAACGGGACCAGCGGAGACGGTAGACTACACGGATAACCCTCTTCACCATCCTCATAATATTTTATCGAGGTCAGCTGCAGCACACCCTCAGCGATGGGGTGTGGGCAGGGCTCCATTCCATTCCCTCAAACTCCACGTGCATGCCCACTGAAACAGACGGCATTGCCGGTTTACGCATCTGGTCAGAATTTTGGTTGTGCGTGGGCTCCGGGGTGATTATTGTCACAGCATCACGACAGACTAGGGGCTTTTTATCTGCGGTGGGCTCTGGCATAGGCTCCGTGCATTTTTAGGAGGCGGCTGGCTGGGCTCTGGATCCAAAGTGGGGCTGGTGATATTCTGTTATGGGCCGCAATGTATAATCCAAGGAACAAGGAGTGGGACACGGAATTAATTACTGTAAGACTTTTATTTACCAGAAGAGTGAGCGCATTCATCAAACAAATAACATAACAATTAATATTTGACATGGAACTAAGGAAAACTCAGGATTTAAATACACAGGGAGTAATCAATGAAACAGCGAACAGGTGTGAAACACTAATCAGCAACCAAGGTAACTAATAATGACAGGGAACACTAGCATACAGAAACAGAATGAAAAACGAAACCAAAACAGAACAAAGCCATTACACACAGACTTCATTTGAAACATTTTGCACATTACAAATGTATATATTTTTCATTTCTGTTATAAATACTACCAGGGCTAGTTGTCACATGGGGAGGTTACAAGGGCTACATCTCAATAACTATGAGGTTTTGAGGTTGCACTTTGTTTTACAGTACGTGTACTTATGTGTACTTAGTACAATGTACTTACCTAAGAAAATACTGGGTAATATAAGGTAACTACATGGGTTAAGGTTAGGGGTAGGTTTAGGGTTAGTGCCTAGTTATTACCCAGTTATTGTAATACCTATAATAAGTACATAGTAAGTACATGGGGAACAGGACAGTAAAATAAAGTGCTACCGGTTTCGATTCAAACAGCAGTTACATAATCTGTGTTTTCTGGTTTTGTATTTTGGTCAGACAAGATTCAGCTGTTCAATTGAGGTAGATTTTAACTGAAAGGTTGATCTTTGTTCTCAGGATGATTTTTTTTTTTTTTTTTTTTATTCAAGGGTAATGTTATATTGGTTTATTTACATATTTATACAATTAAAAAAAAATGTCATGGCCAATAATGGTTAATATGTTAAAAGTTTTCTTTTTCTTAAATCAAAATTTTTTTTTTTTTGAAAGCCAAACTTGGATTAAATTTTAAAAATAAACCTTAAGAAATGTGCATAGACTTACATGCATCTACATTTGCCATTGAAGATACCATGGCACATGTCTTGCTTAACGTTAACTGAGTTCAGACGGACTGAGATGAAGTGTGGGAGTTTTTCAGCCTCATATCCGAGAACTGACTCAAGTACACAACGGCATCAGCAACGTAACTGGCTGGAATTATCGCCCATCCCAGAAGCATAATTTACTCGAGCAAAATATTTATACAGAGGCGGACCAAAATCATTTACAGCAAGTCCATTCACGAAACCGAGTGGAAACAACCCAAGTTAAAGGCTCTGTAGACTTTTCTATCAGTCTAATATTTGTAAGGAAAGCCGCTGGTTCAAACATCTGTAAAGTATTGAGCAGCATCATGAACTTTTTGGCTGTTCTACACTGTGTGATACTTATTTCAGTTTGTGAAATACTTGGAGAACATCGAACGAACGGTAAGTGAAAGATAACGCATTTGACTATATTTTTCTTTTCTTGATAATTTCTTCAGAAGTTTAGATGTCAATGCACTTATCAAGATATGAACACATTTTGTTATAGCCTACTACGTTTGTAATAAGCAGACTTTTAATGGCGTTTTAAGGAAAATCGTTTAAAAGATGAATCTATTACATAATTTGTTTAATAATGATATTATAAATAACGATGTGTTCGTTAAAATTTACAGCGATCGCGCAGCTGTTGTCATGGTTACCTCGTCAAGCAAAGGCGATTTCTATTCTCCAATGCAGACTTGTAATCTAAAACTTGTGTGGTTATTGAAATATTTGAAAACACTGTAAAAAAGGATATATATATATATATATATATATATATATATATATATATATTTTTTTTTTTTTTTTTTTTTTTTTTGCATAATGTATATACACACCAGTAGCGTAGCCAGAAAAGAGACTCTGGGTGTGCATCTGAAAATCTGGGTGTGCCACATTTATTGTCAGATTACTGTGCAAAAGTATTAACCATAACCACATAACCATGCCCAACACAACCATAAAACTATATCAAATATAACTATACATCAGGATCGGCAATAACTCAGTCATAACATAGTGGCTGAAAAAAATCGCGGGGGGTGGGCGGGGGTCGGTATTTTTTGTTGGTTTCAGCTTGTTACCTCTTGGGGGGTCCGGGGGCATGCCCCCCCGGAAGAAAATTTTGTACATTTTAAAGATAAATTCATTAATCTGGTGCACTTTGAGTCTCCCGAATCTGCTGTTAAAAATAAATAATCCACCCGCCAACCTCCCGAACCTATATGATATTCTCTGATTTAGATATCTGCATCTGATCATCACATTTCAATTATTCAAATTCTCAGGGTTAAGCATGATAATATGATAAAATATCACACTGAAGGCTGATTTAAAAATACGATTTATTTAAAATAAGTTCTTCAGAATCTGATAAGAGTGTTTTCCAACAGTGATGTAATGAAACATTGACATTTAATTTTGATCAGAATAATTTTTTTTAGCTTTATAAAGGGCATTTCTTTCCCTAATTTTTACTCTCTATACTCTTTCCCTAGGCTACTCTCAGGGAACTGAGGTTACGTTAGTAACTGAGTAGGCTACATTATTTCTTATTTTATTTTTTTGATATTGAAAATTGTTTTAATCAGGGGTCCGGTTGGGCAAGTAGAATTCTCTTTCACTTGTCCTTTAAAAAAACACACACACGTCACGTGTCCCGGACACCAGCGTTATGGCACCATATTGGATTCTTATTTCTGTGCCCCTGAGTATGATCAGAGAATGTCTATGATTTAGAATGTTCAGTGACGTCACAGAACTGCCAGATTCAAACCTGATCCAAACTGCTTTCGCGCGTTGGCTGGCGCTGAGCCAGAGACGGTCGCGCTCAGCGCTTGTCATGTATCACAACTAATACGCAGTGTTTTCAACCACATAATGTTTATTTTATGTTTCAGACATTTAAATACACATAAGTAGGCTACTAGTAAAACAATACATTTGCAGTTTGTAAAATACACACTGATGTCTATGGAAGCGGCAAGCCACTTACTTTCATGTATTTTGGGAGAAACTGTGGAATTCAGGTGCTGTAAATCCGGCTGACAGGACTCTCTGAACTGCAGCGCTCATCTCGTTATAGATCAAGATAATTTATAAAGTTTTTTAAACGAAGAATCGGAATATCAGATAGTTGACATGGTAATAGCAAATACGTCTGTTAGTTATTGTGGCTGCGGTGTGTCACGTGACATCACGCCATGGAAACAAGGGAGTTAAAATATTTTTAACTTACGCGTGAAAGGGTTGATTTAAAAAAAAGTATATTCTAAATAAACAACAATAGCCCAAGTTTAGTAAAATATTTTTTTATTGAGACTATAAAAAATAATTCTGCATCCATTTTTAGGTGTGCCAGCTGCCACTGTGGGTGGCACCGGCACACCCTGGCACACCCGTGGCTACGCCACTGATACACACACACACACACACACTTTTTTATTACATATTTTAACAATGCAAATTAACTGAAAGTGAGTGTAGCCTACCTAGGATTTATTGAACTGGTATTACATTTATTGCATACTTTATTCAACTTAAATGGGTAACATACCAGCTAGGCTATTTTCAGACACAACGTTTGAGCTATAAAATGGAAATATAAAAGTTGTATTTATTCTGAAAAAAAGAAAAGAAAAAGAATTATAGTTGAATAAAAGCCTGTTTACGCCTCAGAGAAAAAAAAATCCTGTAATTGTTTACATACAAGATATTTCATGTGACATATTTTATTGGGAAATAATATGACACATCTGTGGTCATCTTTATTTTAGGCATAAAAATATTTTACATTCTCATATGTACAAGTGAGAAGGAATGGAGAAAATACACATCTGATATAGGTTTGTATTGTTGCCATTGTCCCTGAGATGGATTATATATGTTTTCATTGTGTGTTTGTGTGTCTAGCGGGAATGTGCTGGCTGCAGCAGGGTCCGGAGCACCGCTGTGACATGGTGCTCATGAGGGGCGTGAGCAGGGAAGAGTGCTGTGCTGCTAGCCGTCTGGACACTGCCTGGTCCAATACCAGTCTACCCATCAATGAAGTCAGCCTGCTGGGATTCCTGGGAATAGTTTCCTGTAAGCCGTGTAAAGGTACAGACTCGTGTTTACCCTCCGTTCTCAGCAGGTGGACTGGGTTGTCCCACTGTAATGTTGATATGAGTAAGAGTCTGTGCTGAAGCCCTCTTGAACTGGTTACAACCATTTTAAGCCCTCTACACACATAAGAGAACATTCCTCGTTTGCAAATTAGGGCTGAAACCATTTTTGCTGAGGAGATAAAATCTAGTACTGTAGGCCAAGTCTTGGTTTGGAGAGTTTTCTTTGCAAATGCAATTCTTCAGCAAGTTTAAAAAGCGTGGATCTACACCAGATGTTTTGTTTAACTTTCTCCGGCTGTTGTGGAAAGAGTTCACTACTGGTAGCCTTGGCCAGGTACGTAGGTTCATTCAAGGGCTCCAAAACTCTACTATCATCAGACATTTTAAATACAGACTGTTATCACTGGAGTAAACAAGTTAGCCGACATGGTTATTTTAATGAATTTCCTCAGCCCAGCAAGCCCATAATCGTGCTCAAAATTGTAGTTTTGTGGTTTTTAGTCCATATCTATCAGTTTGAGGTCATCTGTATGATAGTGTACTCTTAAAATTCACTTTTAGCAGATAAGCACATTTAAAATTTATAGTCATCCTCTTCCAGAAAAACAGACAAAAAAAAAAATTGATGACTCATCCTGCACTCATTTATTTCATCCAATCAAATGCTCTCTAGAATGAGAATGACCTTCCCACTAAAGGTGCGATAATATAAGCAAAAATTTGTGGGCAAAAAAAGGCTCATTGTCTTTTTATCAATAGTATAGCGATGTATGAAGCACTTTCAAACCAAACCAAGCAGGGGTGCATTTCCCAAAAGCATTGTTAGCCAACTATGGTCGCAAGTTCTGTTGTTATCAGCATAGTTCAAAGAGTCTGTGTTTCCTGAAACCATCGTTTCAAGAACGACAGCTCTCGACCTGTTTTTAGAAGCATAGTTTCTTGTTTGCATGACATGTGGAGTCAATAAATCCTTATCTTAAGTCAAATAAGCAAGCTGACATTCAGTACAATCTATATCTTTTATTTAGAATACATACAAATGTAATTTACGTATTTTAGTTTGTCAAGAGATTTAAAGCGTCGTTTTTGAATAGTGCGCATGTGCGAACGTGCTCTAGTACGCAAGAACGAGCCTATGATTGAATCTGGAAATAAAGCAAAATAACTGAGAAAAATGAGAAATGGTCCTCAGATGACATGTCCATAATTTATAGCAAAACATCTAGCATTAATTCGATCTCAAACAGATTAATTAAAAGAAGTTATTACTCCACCACCTGCGTGACATCATTAACCAACGGGGTTAAACGACCAATTTGCGACAATATGGTTTCGGGAAACAGTTGTGACTAGCTAGTTGATTTCTTCAACGATGCATCGTACTACGGTAGTTAAGCAGCGAGTTACATCGTTATTCAGGAAACGCACCCCAGATTGGTTGACCAACTTGAACCCATTGCAAACTCTATTAGGAAACCTTAATACAACCTACTTCTGATTAGCAATAGCGACTTGAACATCGAAATTCACGATCATGTGGATTCCTATCAAAATTATTGGAATTTGCCCACAAAAATTCACAGAACAACGGTAAATTTGACCGCACCTTAATACGACCTAATTCCGATTAGCAATAGCAAGTAGCAACTTGTGGCTCATGACTGTTTACACTACACTGTTTTCAACTAAAAACGTAAAAAAATGTGTGCGTTTTGGCCGTTCACCGTTCAAACAGGTTTCAAAGTGCAAGTTTTTGAAAACGGTCTCTGTGTAAACAACCAAAACGCAAATGTCTGAAGGCGATGACGTCATGCACGTGTATTACCCGTTCACTCTATAGTGATTCATCGCCATCTAATGGCCTGGCAGCAGAATACATCGTTTTTAGTCGTTTTCGTGGATCCATGTGAATGGGGATCGTTTTGACAATGGTGTCGTCTGTACACGGAAAACTCAAAGGATAAACGTCATGTAAGCGTACCCTTAAAGTAAAGGCTCTTGGCTATTTCAAAAAAGGATCTCTATTGACTATTTTTTCTCTCATAGGGAAGTCAGCTGTATTTGTCATTTTGCATAAAATAAATAAATTGTTTGACTCAATAGCAGATATTTCCCACCCCCCTTTCACTCCTCCCTCTCTCAGCATTCAGTCTTTCCCAATTTTTATTGGAAAGCAGACTTGTTTTGCATTTCCCTCTCAGAGATGACTGAATTCTAGCACACCGCAAAGAAAAATGTGTGCCACATGCTGGAGAGGTCTGGTCCTCATAAGCCTCAAACACAATCAGCATCATTAGACACTTGAGGGGAAAGATAGCCTGGAAGTGAAAGTCTGTTATATTGTTTATTCCATGGCGTTTGCTTTCCATTATCATAAAACTATATGAACTAGCAGACCCTACTGTGTGACCTCCCCAGCGTGTTCTCAATGTCAAATGCTTCAAAGCATTCCTGAAAGCTCAACTCACGCTTAGCGTCTGTCCGGCGCATTTCCTTACATTTGTTTTTCGGGGCAGACAAGGCAGTTCGTAAATTATGTGTGACTGCCTGCGGATCTTGAGGAAACATAACAGGGTTATGCTGGGATTTCCAGTGGAGGTGGAGGTATCTGATTCGGCCTTGAGTGATTTAGTTGGCTTCACAGGGAAGGGGAGCAACAGGATATTAAAGGACTTGCAGGAATGGGAACCAGAAGCTGAATCCATTTCAAAGTGTTTCTGATGTGTTTTGTTGGCTCTGGCTTCACAGATGAATGGAGAAGAATGGACATTTATTGAAAAGCATGTCAATGGATGAGCTTTACACACTTTAAATAGTTAACTCTGGGTCATTCTGAACCCCAGGTTAATCGAGTTATCTCGCTTCACTTTTCACACTGCTCATACTTTACCCAGGGTAAACAATTAATCCTGGGTATTCATAAGCTGACATTTCTAAACCCTGCTGTGTCAGTGTCATTGACTGGATGAACGCCGCATGTGACCTGCACTAGCATTGCGCATCCTCATATTACACATCACCGACTGCACTGCCAAGTTTTTTTCTGAATAGACTTTTCTGAATATAAAGGCAAGCATAAAACAGTCTCTTCTTCACTTCAATTGAAAAAATTTCCATCGCTGTTTGAAATTTTTCCCATCAAACGCTGAAAATGAGTGAATATGTGGCACACGATTGGTTGTCATTTGCTAAGCATCTAGTCTTAACGTTCTAAGACCGCATTGTTTCAAGCTACACATATACTGTAGTGTGCAATATGGGGTTAACACTGCAAAAGCAGTGCTAACAGTTGTAATAAACACACTTCTAAATTACAAATTTGAAACAAACTCTTTTCAATATTGAAATAAATATAGGTTTACTTATAATCAGCTTTTTCCCACTTTATCCACCTTCTTTTACAGAGAACTGTGAGGGGGTCAACTGTGGCCCTGGAAAGGTGTGCAGGATGAATTCTGGACGTCCCCAGTGCGTGTGCTCTCCGGACTGTTCCAACATCTCCACTAAACATGCCGTGTGTGGCAGCGATGGGAACTCGTACAAAGATGAGTGCGCACTCCTGATGGCTCGCTGCAGAGGTCACCCTGACCTGGAGATTATGTACCAGGGGGATTGCAAAAGTACGCTGCTGCTTCACTTTAATTGAATCACTTTAATCAGCTTCCACATGCAGAGTCCATCATTTTGCTTCGACGTTTTTCAGACTGAAGGAAAAGCTTCATATTTAGATTATTACTCAGATTGAATAATCATTTCCAGAAAGAAAGTGCATATTACCATATGTATTCTGAAAAACTTACCCTAGTGAAAAAGAAGTGTGCTAACTGTATTGAATGTGCACTTCTAGTGTACTTAAACTGTACTTTCAGATAATATAAATTAATGAAGTGAACGGCCACTTAATTGAACTTAAAGGTGGTATCAGTGATTTCAGGCCCAAAAATATTTTTATCACATTCATCTAATCTTTCCTAACGATCCACTAGCTGCCCGCCCCATAAGCATACCGTCAAAAAAACGCGTCTCTGTAGGCAGCCTAGGCTCTGAGATCTGCACACAAAAACAAATGGTTTAGCCAAACACTCAAAACCAACCAATCACCGACAGGGGGAGGGTGTTGTGAGGTTTTGTGCTCGTGCACGGCTGCACGCGAAGTCAGAGCTGAAGAAGAAGCTGGCTCAAAACCTCACAACACCCTCCCCCTGTCGGTGATTGGTTGGAACACTATTTGTTTTGGTTTTGAGTGTTTGGCTAAACCTTTTGTTTTTGTGTGCAGATCTCAGAGCCTAGGCTGCCTACAGAGACGCGTTTTTTTGACAGCATGCTTATGGAGCGGGCAGCTAGCGGATCGTTAGGAAAGATTAGATGAATGTGATAAAAATATTTTTGGCCCTGAAATCACTGATACGATACCACCTTTAAAATGAAAGACTTTTACACAAGCCGCGTTTCCTTTACCCTTCAAATTGCGCAAATTACAATTGCGAATTGAAAAAAACGGCCAATGGAAACACGTCACTTTCGCAAAACTCCCACATATCACATTTAAAGGGTCACCTAACGTATGCAAAAGTCACATGATCACTCTTTAAAGATGGCGTGGTATGTTTGGACTGAAGAGGAGACAAAGTTCTTCATTAAACTCATAAAAGACAAAATAATTACTGGATTCTAAACAAAAAAGAAATGCCACAATTTATCAAGACCTCGGAGCAGATATGAGGGAGAAATACCCAGAAACACCTCATACGTGGCCGCTCCCAAGTATAATGGGCTTTCGTTGCCATTAACGCTTGAATAACACGCCTACGTCTCCTTCGTTTCAAAACAATGGCTAGTGCGGTGGCTGGAATATACATGAAACTAACATCCCGTTGCCATGATTTTTGGAATGACTTATCACGAAAGGAAAAAAAAAAGACGTTTTAATCGCATAACATCAGTTAATGGAAACGCCGCCATTTCGCAATAGTTTTTTTATCAACATTTAGAAAATCTCGCAAAAGTTTTGCGCAAATCTGTAATGGAAATGCGGCTTCTGTAAAAGAAATTGTTGGTTTAACTCAAAAAATTAAGTAACCTGGTTGCCTTAATTTTTAGTTCATTGAAACAAACAATTGAGTTAATACAAAGAAGGAGATTGGTTTAATCAACAGAAACTCAAAATATTATGTTATCTGAACCACATTAATTATCTAAAGATAAAAGTTGTGATAACAAATCATGAAAATACTTCTTTACAGTGTACACTTTCATGTCAAAGTATGCTACACGGAAATTGTTTTTTCATCTTGACCCTTGGCACCATTCTTTCAGAATCCTGCTCAAATGTCGTATGTCCTGGTACACATACCTGTGTGACGGACCAGACCAACAGCGCCCACTGTGTAATGTGCCGCACTGCGCTCTGCCCGATGCCCATGGTCACTGAGCGAACCATCTGCGGCAATGACAACATTACCTACCCAAGCGCCTGCCACCTGCGTAGGGCTACCTGCTTTTTGGGTCGATCCATAGGGGTCCGCCACTATGGACACTGCAGAAGTACGTTTTCACACACCTGGAATTGCTTGACCATTCCGATATTTCCACAATGGACTTGCTGAACTCATTTGAACTTATGTTCTCTCTTACAGGTAATGAAGAAAGTGAGGAAAATTCACTCTTCTGAGGATGTCAAGAGAAGTTCCGCTCCATGTACATATTATGATGGCACATAAGACGTGAGAGAAACTGTTTGAAACCATATAGTCTCACAAAACGGTCCTCTGTACCAAAGAACCTAGTATTTTATACGCATGCAATTCATATTTAAAGGAAATGTGTGGTTTTAACAGGAGAATTGATCTGATGAATTGACAGTGTGTATATTGTAAATATACTACAAGCTACTATTTATTGGAGAAAAATAATGAAGTCTGTTATTTATGTGTTAACACGTTTGAGACACAATATATACATATACTTCAGCTGCCTTTATCAAGGTATTTATTGTGGGT
Organism: Scardinius erythrophthalmus; assembly: GCF_964197995.2. Lineage (NCBI taxonomy): Eukaryota > Metazoa > Chordata > Actinopteri > Cypriniformes > Leuciscidae > Scardinius > Scardinius erythrophthalmus. Next base: position 22,641,403 of record NC_138234.1, read on the forward strand.
TTTGCTTCAGTTTTCTTGTACATGTCAGAACTGCATGATATATATATATATATATATATATATATATATATATATATATATATATATATATATATATATTTCACAAAGAGATATTTCTTGCCAATTAAGTATTTTAGAAAATTTCTCTAACATTTCATGCTTTATATTATTTTTTGTTTTAAATATTTTATATTATTCTATATGTTTTATTTAATTTATATTAGATATTAATTCCCATGATTTTCAGCCATTGTCAGCCATCTTTTGACATCTTTTCTATAGCAAAAAAAAACATACAGAATAAATACTAGCAAAAGCGATGCTCAAAAACCACGGAATAATCTTCTTGCGCATTCCTAAGTACAGCTTTCCCAAAAATGTGCCTCTCTGCAAAGTCTATGTGGACACACGGTTGAAATTCTTATGGGCATGTGAGACTACTTACTCATTGAGATAAAGTGTTATGCCTGTACTGTTTGTATTTGAGGGATTACTCAGCCAAAACAGCAACACTTCCAGGCCATGTTTCGCTGACGTGAAGGCCAAACTGAGCCACCCACCAAGCAATGAAATTACCAGTTACAGTCTGATGGCTGCAGTTTTTACGAGGACGCTGGGACAGTCAAAGAATGTACAGTACATTCTACTGTTTTAATGGGTTTCACATTGCAGGGTTGTGTTTTTGTCATTTTGTGTGTGTCTGAGTTTATCACTTGACCTTGTTGTATACTTATTCATAAGAAGAAATTAAATAGGTGTTTTGTTTAATTCCCAGTAAATCGTACAGTGATTTGAAAAAGAGACTGACGGATTGGCGTTATTTGTGTAAATCATCATTGTAGCTACAAGTTTGTTCCATGTGTAACCTTTCTTGTACCTTCTTGTAAATAGAGACATTTTGCAGTATCTGAATATATACTGTAAAATCCAATTTATTCAATTGCATATTTTTGTATTGTTTACTTACGTTTTTTTATTAAAACACAAAATTAATGTTGTGTCAATATGATTCTCATGATTCTTGATCAGTGTTACTTTAGTATCATTGAGATACATCTTTTGAATTAGTTTTTGTTTTTATATTTTTCGTTTTCATTTGATTTTAGTAATTTTGTGTTTTTGTAATTTTTATAATTTTTTTCCTTAAAAGTATGCCTATATAGTTTTTATTCATTTTTTATTTTAGTTAAACTGTTTTATGGAAGCTTGTTTCTGCCACAAAATAAAAAAAGGCAATGTAAAAATATTCAATATGCAATTGCAAGTTTATATCTCGCAATTCTGACATTATAACTAGCAATTGAGAGTTCTTTTGTCGCAATTCTGACTTTTTTCTCGCAATTGTGAGATAAAAATGTTATGATAACCTTTTTTATTTTTGTGACGGAAACAAGCTTCCATAGTTATACTATAACATAGTTAAACTAAATAAAAATGAGAAATGTTGCCTGGGCTACTAGCTGAAACAGCTTTTTAATTTTATTTCAGGCAACAAATAATGTTTTTTATTTTGTAATGTTTTTTTATAAATGGTTTTAATTTTTATAAATGGTTCAGTAAACTATAATAACCCTAATCTTGATGACTCATGTTCAAGATTTTGGGAGCCCAGTTCATGTCATTCCATTTGAGTTTATAAATTACATTCCAATTTATAAAACAATAAATCAATTGTTTAACAAAATAATTTGATATTACATAAATAATAATAATAACAATGTAATTAATAAAAATATTACGTTTTGCAATTGATAATATAGAAATAAGGAAAAAATAAAGTTATTTCTAATATTTCATAGGGAAATTGTTAATATTAAAAAAAAAAATCTATAGGTGTCTCTCAGCTTGAGGCCCCCAGTGGCCCTTGAATTTATCTCTTGTTATCATCACTCAGTTATTGTGAATTCAAAGAATTTACTCTCAATAGTCTAATATAATTACTCTAATAGAATTTCAAGTTCTAGCTTTTTCCCCATTATATAACATGGTCTTGGAAGGATTAGCCCTCTGTCTATGAGGCGGCCCCTTAACTAACAGTGGCAGTAGTGAGAAATATAGGGGTTATTGACTCATTTTCCTGTCTGAAAAAGCTCACTTGTTTTTCCCCCTCTTTGAGAGGCTCTCCCGAATCCCGACTGCACTCCGCATCTGGTTTAACTTTGAGAGATGTTTATATTCTGATCCAGGGCTCTTTTATTACATTGGAACTGGAATTAATTGTTTGCTCTAACAGGCCATAACAATTCCATAAAAAATGTTTGAAACGCATTGTTTCGACGTCTCGCTTTTCTCCATTTCTGTTTGTATAGAATGTTCCACAGTAATCCTGAAAGCAATTTACAGGCCTGATTTAATTTTCTTGTTATGACAGAGGGAGGTCGTCAAATGTTCAGCGTCTGAAATTATGTTTGGCTTTCTGTCCAAATAAGAAACAAAATGCTGTTTGTTTGGGTGTTCAAGTAAAACCACACTGTACACCACATAGAAGTAAGGTGGTCTTGTTATGTCTAGCTTAGCCATTTTGCCCCATCCTGAAATGAATTCATAGCTGATGTGAAATTTTTATTCAAAATTCCACCAGATAATCACCACTTGTGCGTCATTTGTGTTATGAGTGGCGCCCCTAATTCGTTCATGGTGTGTCGTGACTCGTTACAGGCCGGTTTACTGATTCAAAACGTTCAGGAAGTGCAATCCAGTGGGGTATCAAAGCATTTGTAATTATGTGTAGCGTGACACACAGTGCAGTAAAGTTAAGTGCTATATGTTGTCAGGATTGCAGTCTTCACTTCCTGGACAGGAAGGAACCTGAGGAAAGACAGCTGGAAACAGATTTGGATTGCATTACACCTTGTCCTAACCAGACGCGATGAGATAAGACACAAGCAAAAATATAGTTTTGTCTATCCACATCAGATGTGACAAGCCTACAAGCAAAAACTTTAGATATACAAAGACGGTACAGTTATATTACTTATGAATGAGAGAAAGTACAATGCGCGATAGAGTTCAACTGTTGGGCTCTGGAAGTAAAATCCCATTCATTTTCTCCATAGGGAAATTGTTTTTTTAGGGAAACCTTTTTAGACATCCCTGTGAGCTACGAGGTTGTTAATCAGTGGTTTTTCCTTTTGTTGAAGCCGTGAGCCTGCATTATTTTAACTTATTTTTCAAATGAATAATTTGTGGTGAAAAACTACATTACCCATGATGCTGTACAGAAAATTTCACCAATCAGAGAGGCAAAACAAACAAACCATGCCAAAAGAGCTCATTAGCTCCACCCACTCCCATGAAGCACTGCAAATGACGTAATCAAGTCGGTCTCCCTACACTCTCTGAATACTTAAATAGTTGTATGTGTATGCATATTTTGCAATAAACTTACATTTCTATAGATATAATCAACATTTTTAAATTAGCATTTTTATATTTCTGGCATCGCTGTCGAAGAGTAATTAGCTGGTGAAGTAGACAAGAGTCAGAAGACCAAGAAGATTTTAAAACGAGCTGTTCATTTATAAATCCGCAAGATCTTACCTTTATGCTGTGGAAATACAAACTGAAAGACAGAAAACAATGAACATAGCACTGAAAATTGGCGGGGCTAAATAAGGCCTATAGAAACAGTCATCGCTACATCTAAATATGCATACTTCCATACTATATAGTAGGTAAAAACAATATGTTATGTCCGAATTCATTAAACAGTATAGGCAAAAAAGTACCCGGATGACCTACCCAGTTGACGATTTTTCAATTTCATTATATGGAAAAGCGCAGCTTGGACATTCTGCAAAACATCTCCTTTTGTGTTTCACTTCTGAAAGTAAGTCCTAAAGGTTTGGAACAACATAGAGGCTGAGTAAATGATAAGAATGGTCAGAATTGTCATTTGTGGCTGAACTATTCCTGTAATTGACCAAAACCACATGCCAAAGGTTAACAGGTGCAAGCAATTGCATTTTGCTTCAAGACAACAGTATGCATCGGAAGTTAGGCAACCTCTAAATGTCCCGGTTGAGTGCGATGTACAGCAAACCGAGCAGAGATGATATCTTTTGACTGCCTGATCTCACTATATCTCGCTGTGTGGTCTAAAGCTTCAGTGGGATTTGACTTTGAGACTTCAGGACTTGGCTTAATGATTCTGTTTCACTTAACACATTATTCAATCTCATATTAAAATAACACTTGCATCAACACCTTTTCAGACTTTGCTTTCAAACTATTGATAGCTTATTTTTTCTCCAAAGAAATTTCTGAGATTCCTTGACAAAATCTGGGTTTTGTTTTGGAAAAAGTAATGGAGCTTAATAATTTCCATTTCAACCTTGCAAGAAAAAAAAGTCTAATTTTGGATGTTTGAAATTAACTTCAGTATTGAAAATAGCCTTCATAAATGATTTAATGCCTCCTGAAATACTCATTTTGTTCTCATCTGCCCAAATGGGGTCATTTTCTCTGAAATTCAGCCACAGAGTTGGCTTTTGATACATGAGCAATCCACAGGACAGGCCCCCTGAGTTGTCTACAAATGTCGTGCATGAGAACCACAAAAAAAACATCCAGATCCATTTCCTCTTATCTGCACCATCAAAGTCATTACTGGTCTGAATTAACTATTGTTTTTAATGCGCTGAGGCCTGACCAAGTCCAATGGACTAACCTGGACTGGTTAATACCTTCCAACAGGCCGATAACAATCTAACTTGGCCATGTGCCACCAACGATGGACGTTTACAGCAGCAACAAGGTACAAACTATAAATAAATCAACTCTCCAGAACAAAAAAAGAGATGATTAGCACAATGTCAAAACTGCTCTCTACCATTCAATGAAAGTGTTTGCTGTCAAGCTCTGGGGGAACCAAAAATGACTTAAAGGCTATATCCCAATCTTCATTAAAAAAAAGTGAGGTTCTACAAAGAACAGGGTTCTTGGCTCTAAAGAAAACTTTATGCCAAAAATGTTGTATATAATGAGAAATGTCTTAAATGATTGCAAAATAATTGTATGTTTATCTTCACTCTTTAGAAAAAAGGGGTGGGTGTTTTGTGTGTGTTTACTCCATCATGAATGTGTTTTCCTTAATTTTGTGTGGTTTCTGCATTGTAACTGACATTTTTTGACAAATTATAAAAGAAAGCTATTTTTTTTACAGTCTCACATTGATTTCTATGGTTTTTGGGGATGGGGTGTTCGTGAGTGAGTGTGTGTGTGCGCGTTTATATATTACCAGATAAAATTTCAATGCATTTTTGTATTTTTTTGTGGAGCTATAGCAAATGTCGAAAAAGTCATCAAGTCTTTTGCAATTTAGATGAAGGGGATTTTTTTTTTCAGCAAAGGTCATTTGGGGTCATCACAGACCTCAACAGCGCATAAGGATTAGTAGTCTGAAAATATCGCTATAAGTTTCGGTCACCCTTTACTTTCATTTTACTTAAAGGAGAACTCCGGTCAATTTTAACATTGAGCTCATTTTTTTGTACATTTGGAGTGCTGTCAATACAGAGAACAACGACAAAAATCGGTGTTGCCTACACCGTGTTATTCTATTTTTAAAATTTGCACCCTGTTGACATCAATGGGGCAAGTACTAAACCTGCTTTTAGCCTCTTAACATCCTTGATGTGTCATTACAAGTGCACAGAAAATGTGAGTGATTCCTTCTGAGTGAACACGAGTGAATCTGACTGCAGTAGATGTAAAAGATATGTATAAAAATAATGTTATTTAAGCCAGCGCAAATACCTGTTTACATCCTGTTTTTCGGTTGAAGTCCAAAGTAGTCGATTGCCGAGTTCACGCGCATAGGTTTAGTTACAAATGATCACGCGCGTGAACTCGGCAATCGACTACTTTGGACTTCAACCGAAAAACAGGATGTAAACTGGTATTTGCGCTGGCTTAAATAACATCATTTTTATACATATCTTTTACATCTACTGCAGTCAGATTCACTCGTGTTCACTCAGAAGGAATCACTCACATTTTCTGTGCACTTGTAATGACACATCAAGGATGTTAAGAGCCTAAAAGCAGGTTTAGTACTTGCCCCATTGATGTCAACAGGGTGCAAATTTTAAAAATAGAATAACACGGTGTAGGCAACACCGATTTTTGTAGTTGTTCTCTGTATTGACAGCACTCCAAATGTACAATAAAATGAGCTCAATGTTAAAATTGACCGTTCTCCTTTAAAAGAGCAGTCTGCTATAACTCCTTTTGTGTTCCTTGGAAGAAAGAAAGTTGGGTATTGAAAGACACTAGGATGAGTAAACAATGACAGAATTTTGTTATTAGGAACCCAGTGTGTTTCTTCACCTTGTGTGAAGCAATGTTCCCAGCTGGTGTGGATAGCTCACATTCACAGTTATATTACTGTTCTGTCTGATTGTATGACGCCTGCAAATGGGTGTTAATGACAGATTCCAGTTATTCAAACCTAAACTAGCGCATGACTCAGGATTCGAAGAAGTTCCAGTCTGACGTTTTGGCCTGGGGAAGAGTGTTTTTCCTGCTCTGTCTTTCTCATTATCTGGACATGTTTAAAATCAGAGAAACAGGTGTCCATGAAATATCAACAGCTTACTCTAAACAGATGACTGAAATGTGAAAGTTAGTTCTAAACTCTAAGAAAGGTCCAAAAAAATGTACTGTTATTGATTAACCGTATTTTGAATTTAACATTGTATTGTGTCGTGTTTCGGGTTAAAGGAAATGTCCATAAACTAAACAGAAAATACCCTAGCAGAAAATTACCAGATTTTTTTTCCCCTTATACAATCCAGGTTTATATGAGACTAATAGAGGTCTTAGACCAAGGAACAATGTTTAGATTTTCCTAAATGTTATTTTTTTTCTACGTCCAAAATCTATCTCACTAAATAACAATGAATGTACATACTATTTAAAAGTGTGGGGTCAGTAATATTTTTTAATTGATCAAAAATGACAGCCAAGAAGACATTTATAATGTTACAAAAGATTTCTATTTCAGATAAAATTCAGCTTTGCACTGACCAAACCAACCAAATCAACCAACCAACCAACCAACCAACCAACCAACCAACCAACCAACCAACCAACCAGCCAAACCAACCAACCAACCAACCAACCAACCAACCAACCAACCAACCAAACCAACTAATCAGCCAGAAAAACAAACCAGCCAGCCAACCAGCCAGAAAAACAAACCAACCCAACCAGCCAGTCTGCCAGCCAAACCAACCAACCAAACCAACCAACCAGCCAGAAAAACAAACCAACCAGCCAGAAAAACAAACCAACCCAACTAAACTAACCAGCCAGCCAGCCAAACCAAATTAACCAACCAACCAACCAACCAGCCAGCCAGAAAAACAAACCAAACCAACCAGCCAGCCAGCAAACCAACCAACCAGCCAGAAAAACAAACCAAACCAACCCAACCAACCAACCAAACCAACCCAACCCAACCAAACTAACCAGCCAGCCAGCCAGCCAACCAAACCAAATCAACCAACCAACCAACCAACCAACCAACCAACCAGCCAGCCAGGAAAACAAACCAAACAAATCAGCCAGCCAACCAACCAAACCAACCAGCCAACCAACCAGCCAGAAAAACAAACCAGCCAAAGCAAACCAACCAGCCAGCCAGCCAGACAGCCAGCCAGCCAGCCAGCCAGCCAGCCAACCATACCAAATCAACCAACCAGCCAGAAAAACAAACCAACCAAACCAGCCAGCCAGCCAACCAAACCAACCAGCCAACCAACCAGCCAGAAAAACAAACCAGCCAAAGCAAACCAACGGGCCAGCCAGCCAACCAAACCAACCAACCAGCCAGAAAAACAAACCAGCCAAACCAACCCAGCCAGCCAAACCAACCAACCAACCAACCAACCAACCAACCAACCAACCAACCAACCAACCAGATAAATAAATAGATAAATAAAAAGCACACAATGAGAGTAACAACTATTGCAAACTGTAATTTCTATAGTCTTAAATAGCTGTCAGTACTCTCCAGACACAAATACTCCAACTGAGACAGACGTGGGGGTGTCACGCGTGGAACAGTGGATACAATAGCTGAGTTAATGAGTGCAAACATAGCAGCGTCTGTGCTGTCAGATTCCTCCAGTCATCGCTCCCACACACATCAGATAAAACTCACCCAATGGGCCAGGGGAACTGAAGACATGAACTGAACAACCTTGTTAACAGAAATATGACTTCAGCATACTATAAGTGCTGTGTTGCACAAGTATTTATAGGTAAAAACAAATGGGGGTGTTTTCTCATTATTTCTCATTATCAATGGTTAATCCTACATTATGATTTTGCCAAAAGAACATTATTGTGCAGCCAACTATTTTTTATGCACTCTGGCAATCTGGCAACTAAATAGCAATTGTTATATATTCAATGGGCTATTGTTTACTGTCCTGTTAGGCCTAATAGAAAAAATATGGGAAATGTTACTTAATAGTACAACTCGAACTATTTCTGAATAATTGATTCCCAGTTGTAAAACTTAAACCCATGTTTTGCTCCTATAGTGTTACTCTAGGTCATAATCGCAATGAGTGCACACCCTAGAAATGATATCTAAAATCACAGTCAGGCGAGTGGTCAAGGGAGCCGTGATTGGCTGAGGGACAATTATGCGGAAACTCCTACTTACTCCCTGAGATTCTGATCTGTTCCTGTCAACTGGAGGCATTTCAAAAGGTAGTGCACAAGCCCGGCAGCCACGGGGTTTGGATTGATATCTTTCAGATATGTCTCTACAGGCTATTAAATCATTATTTCTACAGCCCACATGGGATCGTGCTATTGGAACTTGGAGAATGGATCCAAGAATGGATTTACTGCTTTTCTTGCCTGAAAGCCCCAAGGATTCCTTTAAATATGATAAAACACTTAAGTATAAAGCTAGAAATGCAGATGTAGATAGTGTCCCTAGAAATACATCTTGCTAAACTAATCATTTTTTCATCATTTTTCATTTACTTAGAAAAATAAGTAGTGAGAGTGGAATTGGATGTGTTTTATATATTACGAGATCTAGTAAAACTGCATCATGTGCAATATGTTGTTTTGTCATCTAGGCCTACATAAACTTCCCTGTTGAAAAAACAGCTAAAACTAGCCTAAGCCTGGTAGGCTGGTTTTAGAGGGGTTCTGAGCTGGGAGACCAGCAGACCAACCAGCTAAAACCAACTGAACACCAGCTTAAACCAGCTCAGACCAGCCAATTCTCAAATGTATTATTTGTTGTTATTGAGTATTGCCCCCACCCCCACCCCCACCCCCACCCCCACCCCCACCCCCAAAAGACCATCATTGCTCAAGAATATCGTTGGTTTTGAAAAACATTTGAGCAATTGCGCCACCTGCTGGTCGGAATATGTAATTCAAATACACTGAATTCATAGTCCACAGCATAAAGCTCAACCCAAATAATACACCAGTAAACAACATCAAAACTATAGGCTACATTAAAACATTAGACCTACAAGAGTATTTTTATAAGAAGAATTTTTTGTAGTTGTTGAATATTTCTGTAACCTACCCAAATCTGTGTAATTTAACTGTATTTTTTAGCCAGCTTTAATGTTCATGTACCTTGGAGGTCTGACCGTCGTTGTTCTGTTCTCTCTAGAAGACTGAAAGACAGGTTTGGACAGCCACATAAGGAAAAAACACCACTGGAGGCAGCATAACCAGTTGCTTGACTCTCTTTATTTCTAACAACATGTAGCCTACAGTGCAAAAAGCTGACTGTAATGGCTGTTATGTTCTAGAAACAAAATGTAAAAGTCTGTTTAATGTAAATGTTAAGTAGCCTATACAGACTTTATTTTCAGAAAAAAAAACTGCTCATCTAAAAAAAAAAAAAACATGCTAATGCTAAAATGCTAATTCTCGTCTGGTAGTGGTAGGACTACAAGTTCAGATTTACATTCCTAGATGTAGTGACAGGCTTTCGACCTACATAGTGTGATTGAGGGAGGAATGTCTTTGTTGAGTATTAGTGCAAATCTTTAATGGTTTGTAGAAATTGATGTTGGGGTTAACTATTGTAGTCTACCTCATAGCCTAGCATTATGTAGGCCCTACTAGTATGGAAGCAAAGCTCATTTGCTGAGCCATAAAAAAAATTGCCTCATTGTTTTATAAAGAAATGATCCATGTTGTTTCTGTATCAAACTGGGAAATGCACTTTGAAAAACCAAAGATACATAGGTCTGTATCTTTGGTAGGCTTCTGGCATATTAAAGCTGCAGTAATTAGTTTTTCCTCTTTGTCGCCATCTCTGTTCGAAATCTGCAATTGCAGTTATTCACAGAATGATCAACTTTACGTGGGTTGTGCCTCGGCACGGCACAGCGTGGATGAATCCAATGTTTTGAGGAGAATATGCGGCTGTCAGTCACCGCACCGGTCTGGATACTGTCATTCGCAATCACAGATTCTACGTTTTGGAAGTATGACCAACATAAGAATTTTCACTGGAAAATGTCGTCTGATCAAGTAGCCTAAAATCCACTTTTGTTCTGACCAACTAAGGGGAAAAAAAGCATTGCATTGAATCGCGCTGATTAAATCTAACGATCGCTTATCATATCACGTCAAACCGAGCAAATTATACTTTGTTCTCAAATTGTTAATGTTAAAAACATCAGCATTGCGTGACTAGGCCTACATTTAATGCGTATTAGGGCTATCTGCATACCAACAAATTTATGTTCCTTAGAACTGGTTCTCTTTGAAATTCAAACACACGCAGGCTATATGTAATCAGATGCTATTTAAATCTGGAATATAATCAAATTTTTACCTTTCAAAAGCCCTTCCGATGTTTATCCTAGTCTCTTTTTTTCGGTAGCCACTCCGAAGTCCGAAGTCTTTTGCGTTTTACATCGGTTTTACATTTTTGTCTTTAAAACACAAAAAATATCTAGTAGGCCTATATATAAATATGTAATTGTACACAAGAAGCTTTTTTTAAACAACGCTGTGTTTTGTTTTCTAATGTAAAGGATTAATATTAATTGGAAAGATACGGTTATTTAGTTTAATTGACTGTGTTCTGGTTTCATTGCACCCTCACCCTGCATAATTTTGAGGATCTTCAAGGAGCTCAAATCTTTTTTCATTTAAACTAGAGATGCAATATATATCGCCAACATATCAGTTTCGTCCGATATATGTTCAATTTGAATGTTATCGTTATCGGCCTGATAAGAAAATTTGGATATATTAAAGCCTATAAATAATGGGTTATTTCCTTCAGCTGAGACACTTCAGACTGTTCGTCATGATGGTTAAGAATTGCTTGAAATAGGATTGAAATCCCTTCAATTGTGTGTTTGGGATGTGGCTTTTAATGGTGAGACTTTTGTTTTTGTTATCAGGTTCTCAAAAATTATATAAATATTTGGCTTATACAAAATAAAACTAAGGCACCTGTTGTAATAAGTTCCCACCATAAATATCTCCAGATAGATGCAACATGTATATTTAGAAAGGAGCATTCCCTGGATGATTAACGGAACAAGTGAACAATGAGCACAGTTTGAAACTCTTTGATGAGGATGGATTCAAACTCACAGGAAGAACATTGTCTGCTGAAGTGGATTTATAGTTTACAACCTCTTCTGTATAAACTTTAGAAACAATAGTCATTGTCAAATGTTATTTGAGGAATATTTGACCTAAAAATGACAATTCTGTCATAATTTGCTCACGTCATGTGTTGTTCCAAACCAGTATGACTTTCATTTACGGTGGAAAAAGGGAGAAGTTTAGCAGAATTTCTTATTTGGTGTAAAGTAAATGGACGGATGATGTCTGTCAAGCTTCAAACATGGCAAAAACCAAGAACCAAAAGTGTTCTGATGTTAGCTTTGTGTGAGGAGCAGACTTTCAGTAGCCTATATTAACACATCAGCAACAACCTCAACATGTAAATGTAGTATTGAGCTCATAATCTCAGAGGAAACGTGAATCTTGTCTGGATGTTACAGAGACAGGCTGTACGCCCAGTTTGGTCTTTAGAACCATCTGTATAAATTAGCAAAGAAATTAAGTATTTATTATTTAAATACTGCTGCTCTATTATTGTTACAGATCCGCCAGGCTCTCCCACCAGCCAATCACAGCGCACTCCCTCACCTGAGTATAATCACTCACTCCTGCACCTCATCATCATCACCATCATCACCACCACTACAAACACACACTCCTCACCTTTGCTCACCGTCCGATCCCGATCCCATTCGAAGTGGACTCTTTACCCAGCGTATCCAAACCTTATCTCTCCCCCTGACGATTCTCCAGTCTCCACTCCAGTGTCTTCTCCAGCGTCCTATCTCCAGTTCCTTCTCCAACGTCTCATCTCCAGTGTCTTCTTTGTTCCACATTCCAGCGATCCATCTCTCCCACCTCCTGTCGTAAGAAGCACCATTCCAATCATTGCCTGACTGCTCTCCATATAATCATTGTTCATTTCACTTACCTGCTATCTGTTCCTGCTCAGTGTTGTCAATAAACCTTCACTGACGTCAATAACCATCTTTTGAGTCTGCTTCTGTAGCAATTATCTCTTTTGGAGCACATTTCTGGTTTTCATTTATTTGCTTAAGTATTTGCAAATCAACAGTTGGCATAGAGAAGACCCAAGGTGGATAGACTGGCAGAGCCACTGTGGGGCTAATATTGATATTACTGATGCCTATTTGTTGAGCCTGTCCAGCCAAAGCTATTCAGATACGTCTTCGCATATTCCCAGCAGCTTCCCAATATTTCTTTGACTGGGTGATTTGTAAAATGACCTTTAATACCAGTCCAGCATACCATTTTTAGCTGAATTTCACGAATGTCAAGTGCCTTTTCACCCATTTCTACCTGCAAAGCTGTCACAGGAGAGGATCTAAAGCTCCACAACATATTCTAAGAGCTTGGTTTTGAATCACCTCTATCTTAGTAAGCAGTGAGGTTGATGCTGAGCCATGGATTATTCAACAATAATCAATCGATGACCTAATTAATGCACATTATACCATTTTAAGAGAATGCCTTGTAGCATTATTACTTTCTATTTTGGACAGCATATTTTAATACACATAATTTCATTAAAGCATGCAAAAACACTTGCAGCAGTGAGTGTTGTATATGCAAATTGTATAATCCGTTCATATGGATAGATGAATGGATGGATGGACAGACTGACTATGTGGTTACTGGCCAAAGATAATTTCCGCTGTTCTCTGGAGTAGCCTATGTTATGAGTACCCTATAAGGCCAGGGAAAGGAAAGAGCAGATCAGTGTTTTATAGGAGGAGCTTAAATGCTTGTTTTCATATTGGTGTATTATCTTGTACGAAGAGCATTTCAGTGTTTGATGCACAAAAATACAGCTAAAAGGTAAGCTTCATAGACAATATAGCCAATCATGAATATCAAAAATTGTAATGTTCTAGGCCAATCTAAAACGTAAGTCGTTTTCAAACACGAAAGTAGTTTCTCAAATATAAATAAGTATTTAGCTTTGTTAACACTTTATTTTACAGTGTGCTTGTTACATGTTACATGTATTTAACAGTAAATTAATTATGCATAATTACATGCAACTAACCCTCAACCAAATCCTTATCTTACCCTAACCCTGTAGTAAGTACATGTAGTTGCTTAGTATTACTCAGTACTTACATATATAATTACACTGTAACAATGACACCTTAATATAAAGTGTAACCTTAACTTTTAACAAACTGTTATTACATTGCAGTGATTAAATAAAATTCATTCGTCTATCCAGTCATTCTTTGTCGAGCTGATTTCAGTTTCATTTTTGAACTGTCTAATTTCTGACAGAGCGGCAGAAACTGTGTGCAAACACTGCTTACAGTGATAAGGCTTGTTCATGCGGCCCCACCCTGAGCTCCATCTGCCATATCATATTAGAAAGTAATGTTTACGTAAACATCTTGTTTTGAAAATGTATTAGTTTTGTTGACATGTGCATTAATTAAAGATTTGTTTACTGTTAGTCTGAATTAACTGTTGTGTTAACTAAAGTGTGGTTACTTCTATGAGTGTAAATATCTGAAACCACAACTAGACATTAAGTAATACTAATAATTAAGCCAATACTGCTGGCTTTAAATGAGTGGTATAATGCCCTTTTCACAAGATGAAAATAAGTCTGATGTCCCTAGAGTGTGTATGTGAAGTTTTAGCTCAAAATACACAGATATTTTTATATAGCATGTTAAAATTGTCACTTTTTGGGGGTGAGCAAAAACTAACTGTTTTGTGTCTGTCCCTTTAAATGCAAATGAGCTGCTGCTCCCAGCACAGGGGGAGGAGCTTCAAGAGCTCTTGTCCTTTTACCTCACACAGACATGCACTGAAAATTTCTAAAACTTTTAGCTTTTTATGTTCAAACTGGAGTCAGAAAGATGGAGAGACTCAAGAAGAAGTGACAACATATAGACTACAGTACGTTGGTGAATTTATGTAGCTTATGTGTAGTTCATTGATTAGCATATTCTGTCTTGATAATCTATAAATCGTGTTCCAGGGGCGGGGTTTATGTAAATTTTAGGGTTGGTGATGTCACTAACTGGGGAGGAATGTTGTGTAGTCCCTACCTTTTGTAGTCCTTAAAAAGCAATTTCTTTAAAAGAAAATATCTCCCTTTGCTTTGAGCGTTGTAACTTTGCAGATGTTGTTCATGCTCAAACAGCAACATTACACACTAACTAAAGTTAGAAAAGTGAAATCATAATCAACCACCCCTTTATGTATTTGTAAAGATAACAATAAATTGACAAAACTATAAAGAATCAATAAAAAATAACAACAAAGTAAATTAAATCTGTATATGTTATACATAAAAGATGTAATTTCTATTGCATGTCTTTCTGTCTTGTCTTAAAGATGAAGAAAATGCTGGGAAATCAAAGCTTGAACTCTCACTTCTAAATTAACAGAAGAGCAAAGAAGTCACCTTAGTCGGTTAGTTTGTATAGGGCTTTCACAACACAAATCATCTGACTGCTTGTGTCTATATGTGTGTCTGTTACAAAGAACTCAAATCATATATCCTTTTTCTTTTTAGATGTGTAGTTTCAGTTTCGGAGGGGCTCACAACTTTACTCACAACGCTCCATTTACTTCTAGTTTATCAGAAGAGCAAAGAAAGCAGCTCTGTGGTTTGCTGGGGAATGTTGAACTGACTCTTCTCTACAAAGCTTCTGTTCATGGATATAATGCTTCTGCCTTCCATCAGCGATGTGACCGTCAGGGTCCAACTTTACTTGTAGCCTATAACCGTTCAGGCTACATCTTTGGTGGATACACTAGTGTAGATTATGCTCAAAGTGGACGGCAAATTACAGATGAGGAAGCTTTCCTGTTCAGTGTTCAAGGTGGAGCCCCTTTCTGCATCAAAGTTAACAGTGGATATAATGCACGTTATGATGACGCTGGAGCACCCAACTTCGGCCAACAGTTGTACTTTTGCTACAACAACCAACCAGCTGTGTATCATCAAGGACAGCATTTATTTGGAATGGTTAATCCGTTCAGTTTTAATCCTGCCACACTGTATGGGAACGACACTCGGCTGAATGAATGTGAAGTGTACAAAGTGGAAGAGAGTAAGTGATTTAACAGAATTTTTTTTAATGATTATTTATTGAATTTGAAATACACACATATAGTTGTGTACAGTAAATTATATGGATAGTCCAGTATTTTAAAATGTACTGCTGTTAATGTTATGGTGAAAGTAATTTGTATAATAAAACGTCCTCAGAAAAAGCTCCTCAGATCAGTGTCAAGATGAAGCCATGGAGAAATGTTCAGTGGACAGAAAAGTAAGTTTTCACTCAATGTTGTTTTGCTGCTGATTTCATACAATATTGTACAGTAATAAAATCTCTGTTGTAGACGAAGAGACGAACTCATGAAAATGATCAGGAATTATAAACCCGTGATGCCGTCTGTGAGTCGGGTCAGAATCCTAATGATCGGTCCTGTCGGTGCTGGAAAATCCAGTTTCTTCAACTCCATCAACTCCGTCTTCATGGGCCGCATGACCAGCAAAGCCATGTCAGGATCTGCAGGCACTAGTCTCACCACACAGGTACAGATTCAACAGGATTCATAGTGTTTCCTACAGAAGTCTCTCTTCAGGTCGAGGAACAGCTCTTGATGACTTCAGATCTTGATGTGTTTCTCTTCTTGGTTGGTAGTTTCGCACATACCCAGTGAAAGACGGTCGTGAAGGAAAGCCATTGCCATTTGTGTTGTGTGACACCATGGGACTCGAGGAGCAATCAGGTGCAGGACTGGATATTGATGACATCAGCAGCATTCTTCAAGGTCACGTACCAGACCGCTATAAAGTAAGTGCACTGTTCTACAGAATGAAGTATAAATAACAAAATGTTTATTTCACTCTAAATCCTCTTGATTCAGTTCAACCCCACAACACCGTTTCAACCGGATGAGCAAAAGGCCTTCAGACCTGCATCTCTACAGGAGAAGATCCACTGTGTGGTGTACGTGATCGACGCCACCAAAATCTCCCTCATGTCCAGCAAACTAGAGGAAAAACTCGCTGCCATACGCAAAAAAGTGAACTCACTGGGTAAGTTCCTTATGTTAAGTTACTTGTCTTATGTCAAATGTTCCAAGACTAACTAATGGTTATTTACACATTTTCAGGCATTCCCCAGATGGTTTTGATGACAAAAGTAGATGAAGCATGTCCTGATGTGGAGGAAGATCTTCAAAATATTTATATCACCTCTTACATCAAGACGAAGGTGAGGCATGATCACCCGATCACATGGACTTGTTGTTCCTTCATATCAAGGCACAAAGTCACTCTCCATAACCTTCAACCTCTCTTGAACCTGGCATTGTATACTACGAACAAATTGCTCTTGCTCATCTTGGTCACTTTGGATAGAAATGCCTGCTAAATGTATAAATGTAAATGAGATGTTGTTTTGTCTCTGCAGGTGCAGGAGGTGAGCTCTCGGTTAGGTGTGCCGGTGTCTTGTGTGTTACCGGTGAAGAACTACAGTCAGGAGCTGGAGCTGGAGCTCAACTGTGACGTCCTGCTTCTCACGGCGCTACAGCAGATGCTCAATTTTGCAGACGACTATTTTGATGATGTGGATCCTATTTAGGACAATCTTATAAAGTGCTAGTGGAGTTGTATCTCCCTTTGTAGCTGATTTAATATTATATTTATGTGTAAGCTTACTTATCTATAGAGATGTACATCTCTAGATCACCACAATAAGGCATCTTAAGATTCTGTTCTTTTGTCCATTCTGTTTCTTTAAGAATCTTACATACTCATTCAAGGTAATGATAGGAAGTGCAAACAAAGTTCTTAAGCATGTTGCATTATTGCTGTTGCTTGTTATAATTTTGTGCCACAATATGGTTTTTAGTATAATACTAATGAATGTGTAATGTGTAAGCATAAACATTTTTTTATTTCGATAAACATGAGTGATTCTGTTTGAAAGTTTTGTTCAAAAAGATTAAAATAAAAATGAACCATTTATTATACACATTTTTATGACTAAATTACTTTTACTTCTGTATAAAAAATATATTTAATAAAATATACTTTATATAATGATACAATTATAGCCTATTGGACATTTTGGAACAACTGAGTGAATAAAGCCTCTCTCAGGACATCTGCTCTGAAGGACAAAGTAGAAAAGGTTTGTGTTTGACTGGTCCTTGCTGATCAGTGAATTATGCGTCAATGAGAAACTGTGATTTGAGGTCAGATACAAATAATTTTGCATTAAAGTGAAAATCAAAATTGACAGTGCTACTCTTTAGTACAATGGTATCACAACATTCAATAACAGAAACAGTTCTGAGAAACTCCTCTAAATTTTTCCCTTTACTGAAAAACACATAAAATAAAACCTATTGCCTAAATGTACTCTCCTGATGCAGTCTCTTGCAAAGCATGCTGGGAACTATAAAGATCCACTGCCCATGTTGCGTTTCCCAAAAGCATCGTAAGTCTAGATATAGAGCCAACAATGATCTTTACGATCAACTTAGCTCAAAATGAACTAAACTGATTCATTAAAAAAACTAAAAAAAAAAACTAAATTAAGTTGTGTGTAAAAATATCTTCGATTAAATTAAGTATAATGAATTCAGTTTTACATCAAGGTGGAAAAGGAATTTTATCATAAAAACAAAAAAGATTAAAACAAACTTATTAAGCTATTTTACCTTGCTGGAGAAATCAGGTTATATCTACACAGTTATGCTTCAGTAAAACCTTGTTTTTTCAGGTTGGTTGAAATCATTTATTTCATTTCAACAAAACCAGTTATTTTAGATGTCTTTAGATTATTTTAGATGTCTTTAGAACATTAAATGAAGTATAAAAACATCAAAAGTATTGGTTTAGATTAATTAAACTCACAAAACGCGTTTGGTTAGTTACAATGACAGAGCCTGCAACTTTCTGAAAACCTAAAAGATGTCGAAAATAATTTTGTAAATTTGCATACAAGGATAAAAGGCGGCGACCGGACGTGATGACGCAAGAACTCTCGCCTGTATACGTGCGCGTTCTTGAGTGCGGTCGGAACAAGTAGAGGACGACGGTGCTTCATCGAGGGCTTTCACCAGTATTGTGTTTTCCTTTAGAAACAGGCCCGACATTCACTCTGTTACATATTTAACAACATTTCACCATGAGAAGGAAGCTGTTCGGCGCAATTGTCGCCATTTGTATCGGCTGGTTCCAAGCCGAGGCTTATACAGGTAAGGCGTCTTGTTTTTCTGTTGATCATGTAGCTCGAGAGCTAATTTTTTCGCAGGCCGGCTGTAGACATAACGTTAAACACGGCCTATACGACAAGCCGTCTGTGTTTACACTGATTTTACCTCACAGCAAAGCGAAATACAACGATGATGAACACTTGAAAGGGTTTGAAATGTTAAAAAGCCGTTTCAACCGTCGGCAAACTCGCGCACGAGCACACGCGAAATGGCTCACGCGCATCGAGCAACAGCTGAGGTTTGTAAAAGAGTTATTTTTCTCAGTGATACTCGTTTAGTCATCTCAAGTTCTCAAGCTCAAATAAAAAAAAAAGTTTATATTCTATATTAATATAAACAATTAATAAAAAAAAGCGTTAAGATGTTAGCGACAGCAATGATCATAACGGCATTAAAGCCAAAGTGTAAAACCCACCATGTGGATTTGCTGTTCTTTCATGTAAAAGAACCTTTAATCCCAACCTAGGGGGTGTTGTAACCTTCTAAGTTACACATTTCTCAAACTAAAGAGGAACTTCTCTCTGTGTATCATGCTTCTTAGTTGACGTTTAATTATTGCCAGGACTCGTCCAAATTTTGCTTGTTAAAATATAAATGCTTGTCCTTATTCCACCAGGTCTCATTTACTCCAGTGAATGATGTATTAACGGTAAGTTAAGCATCAGGCAGCCATGACAACTGGTGCAGGCTAGTTTGAGTCATGCTGTCTAGTACAGTAAAACATTAGTTAAGTGTAACCTTTAATCATAATGAAAGCTTGGGGAGGCAAAACATGTTTCGTCCAATCATTTGGCATGAAGGAGGCAGCATTTTTCATCTCTTAGTCTATCCTTGTTCAACAAAAGGCTTAGCTTAAGCTCATTATAATGTCCCATCACTGGAAATGGCACAGGAATCCATGCAAACCCACTGAACTTATTAGATATTTAACCATCGTTCACTTACAGTAATGAAAGTTTAGCAGATTAGAATTTAGTTGTAAATCATGTACTGCTAAGTTTACTTAAATATGTTAAATATCACCCCATCCTTTTAGATGCATCAGTTGGTTTGCATGATGAATGAAAATGGCAGAGTAATGAGAATGATTTTGTTTTATGGTCTGGCACCATTATAATTTGTTGAGCCCCCAACGGCAGCAGCTGATGAATGGCAGGGTCGGTAAATCCGAAACCTAATCAGCTTCATGGAGCGCTAAACACTTTAAGAGGTGCTTTTCTGCACGTAAGCATTAATATTTCCTCAAAATGACACAATTTGTGCCAGAGCAACCGATTTGCTCATGCTGTTGTTGTATTGTCTCATATTACATTTGTTATGGCCACATAACTGGGTGGTGTAGCCTAAGTCATAACTTCTCAAAATTAAAATGAGTTTCCCCTTAGTACTTGATCTTCAGCTCTGCTCAATAAATTGGGTTAAAGCGAAAGGGCAGGTATTTTAAGTTGTGTTTTTGATTGTTTTTGTGCTTGGTATGCGATTGGCAGCCATTTTAAACTTTGGGAAATGCCTAGAGAACGTGTTTGTCAGCATGTTGTGGGTGAGGATAGTCCTGTCCTTCAACTTTTTTTGAATTACTCTATCTAATCTGTGGGTGTATGCAAAAATATATGCTTTCAAAACTAGTCGCTGGGTTTCCCAAAACACTAGTTAACTAGCCTTAAAGGAATAGTTCACTTTAAAATGAAAATTATCGTTTACTCGCCCTCAAGTTGTTCAAACGTGTATAAGTTTCTTTCTTCTGCTGAACACAAAGATGATATTTTGAAGAATGTCAGTAACCAGACAGTTGATGGACCATATTGATTTCCATAGTAGGGAAAACAAAATACTTTGGAAGTCAATG
This sequence comes from Scardinius erythrophthalmus, assembly GCF_964197995.2. NCBI lineage: Eukaryota > Metazoa > Chordata > Actinopteri > Cypriniformes > Leuciscidae > Scardinius > Scardinius erythrophthalmus. Next base: position 22,662,098 of record NC_138234.1, read on the forward strand.
GGGTCCATCAACTGTCTGGTTACTGACATTCTTCAAAATATCATCTTTGTGTTCAGCAGAAGAAAGAAATTCAGCCAGGTTTGAACAACTTGAGGGTGAGTAAATGATGACCGTGAACTATTACTTTAAAGTCAGCTTGAAATGTAAATTCATGTTAAAGAACTACTTGTGAATGATTCATCTATGTAAGTTTCGTAATTTTTTTTGATCTCAATGTTAAATCAAAATGTCATAACTTGATATTCCAGTGAAAACGACAGTCCTTAGGCTCTTTAGTCCGCGTACTGTGATTAACGTGACAGTATGAAATAATTGATCCATCGCTACTTCTATGTCATTGAAAATAAAAATGTAAAATTAAAAAGACAAACCAAGGAAAGTTAAATTGATTTTTTTTTTCTGTTTTTTCTGATGAGAAATTATAATTTGCTTTTCTGTCATACTTTGTTGTATTGAATTGAGAATTAGCGATGCTCTGATCAGGATTTCTGTAGCTGATACCGACTACTGATTTCTTGTCATCGTGATGATGGGTGGATACAGATCCTGATCATTCAAGCTTTATATATAAGGGTTATGTAAGCTCTCTGTTGAATGTCAGCATTAACCCTTATGCCTGAATTGCATTTTTAATAATTACACATTCTTTCAAGTGGCATACTTTAAAAGTAATGGCTTATAACTCTACAAAAAAAAGGTATCATCAACAGGTACATTGATATAAAACCTTTCAAATTTTAAGGAAAACAGATTTTGTTCATGTTTGGACTCGAGGTTCTTATGTTACTGAGAAAATCCAGAAAAAAAGTGATGCGTAGTAAAAAAAGCCTCAGTCAGTTTATGCTTCTTTGTAATGCATGCTTTAGTTAAATTGTGTGGTCTCATGGTACTACAGGAAAGATATCTATTGGTTAGCTTCTATGATAATCTCCCAGAGGCCATCAGAATGAGTTGAGTCGATGGCAAATGGTGCTTTTTATTCAATTTTCTTTCTTAATGTCCCTTGTGCATTTGGAAATCTTAAAAGCCTTGTGGTTAAACAGTTATGACATGCTGTGTAGTTTAATACCTTTTATAGGGAAGGATATCCCACATTTATCAGCATTCAATCAGGGGCTTGAGCCAAGAAACTATGATGATGAAACACGTGACTTTAGGTCAGTATTTTTTTTTCTGCCAATTAATCCACATGTCGGCTTGTGAGAAGGTGACCTTATTGACTTGTTTACTAGAACAGGTTAAGTTAATTATCTAGTAGTGGCAGACTTTGTACCAAGTAATACTTTTGCACTTTACCGTTCTCCTTGTTTGGAGTTATTTACAATTTAGGCTTGAAATATTTAGTCAATATGCTTGTCTTATGGTAACATTAAATCTAAGCACATATATATGCTTAAATTCCTTTTAGAGCTTGTTTATGAGTAGTTTTGGATTTGTGTCTACTCTGGTCCACTTAATGTTGGTGACCTTTCATGATGGTCAAATGAATGAAGCCTGTTCTCCTTTCAAAGGGCATATGTTATTTCAGGCTTAAGGCATGTGTGGAGTCCCACTGGTCTGCATGTAATGTGGATTGTGGACATCTACCCTTTTTACCCCTCCCTTGCTAACTCACGAAAACATTCCTCCCTCAGCAATGGACAAAAAGGGAGCAGTACCTTACTCTTGTTTCAAAACCAAACACACTGAAAACATGTGCTTCACTGCAGGAGGCAACTACAGGTCTGAGGCTGATCTCAGTGTTCTTTTCATTGATGTGGAGGGTTGTTGTTCAAGCCGCTACGCACGTACTTCCATGTCGTTCGGGGTGTGTATTGTTCCAAGGTGATCAGACGAATTATGTTGAAATTCTCCATGGGGGATTAGCACAGTACAACCTTGTTTTTCTCCCGAGTACATGCTTCGAGTCTACATGAATGGCACAATGGTTCAGGGTTCAAAAGAAAGTTGTTTTTAGGTTCATTTATCATTTACACTGGTTATGTCAATTCTGACGACCCTCCTTCTGACACACTGGCCAACCAGAAAAAATATCAGCTAATATTTCAGCTTTAGCGATTTAACGGTCGACCGCAATCATATGACAAGTCTTAAAGGAATAGCCTATTTAGCTCAAATTAAAATCACCATCATGTCATTCCAAACTTGTATGACTTTCTTTTCAGTTATTTTTTTTTTCTTTCTTTCTTTTCCATACAGTAAAATTCAGATGGGTCCAATGTAGGGCTGTGTTGAAAAAATCGATTCACCAATTCTGAATCGATTTTCATATTAATTTCTAAAGATCGATTAGTAACTCAGAGGATCGATTTAATAATAGGCCTACATTTTCCCCGTGAACTTTAACTTGCCGCGTCATTGAATTCACGCATGCGCGCGAGGTGGAAGGACATTAAAACAACGAACATGGCGGTCAGTAACGTTAAGTAAGCGGTTGCTTTGAAAACTCCAGAAACGCTCAAAGCTGCGTTCTGGCACAATTTCTGGTTCAGAAGCAATGCAGAGAACGAGCTTGACAAAAGCAAAGCAATTTGCAAAGCCTGCCCCGGCCGCGCGCGCGCTCACCTTCACCGTCTTCAAACAACACGAGCGCTGTCTTGCTCTCTCTCCCTCGCGCATATTAATCAAAATAAATTGACACGATGGTGTCGAAAAAAAAAAACCTATCCAGTGATGAAATGTTTTCTTTGTTGTCAAATCTTGTGCGATATCCTAAACTGCCTAGATAATTACCATAGAGATAACTACACAACGCGTGGCGTACACGTCCGATTCGCGAACTTTCAATTTAATGAATGGTTTAAACAACTGATCTGTCCAACACTGAACTCACGAGACGTCTGAATTGGTGTATAAAAAAAATCTGTAACACTTTACAATAATGTTCTATTTATTAAACTATTTAACTACATTAGTTAACATTTACTATTACTAAACTGCACTTCTACAACATTGTTAATTTCAACATTTAGGCTATAGCCTTCATTGTTGAAATCAAAAGTTGTACAGTATTTGTTAACATAGTTAATGCACTGTGAAGTAACATTACCAAACAATGAACAGCTGTTTTTATAAACTAAGATAAACAAAGATTAATAAATACAGTAACAAAAGTATTGCTCATGGTAAGTTCATGTTAGTTAATATGTTAACAATTCAAACCATATCCTAAAGTTACAAACAAATAATGTACTCTAATTTAAATAATACTCTGATGTTTAAATCATTTAAAATGAGAATGTAAGTGTGCTCACCCCATTTTTGTTTGTAAGAAAAAATTAGATTAGATTTCATATCGCACTATATATCGCAGAAAAATAAAATATCGCAATGTAATTTTTTCCCAATATCGTGCAGCCCTAATTCTTAATGTCATTTTTAATAATACATCAGGTTCGCGTCTAAATAATCGGTCTACTGCTGCTGATATACCTCTGCGTCCTCTGTCGTCTACACCAGTGCAAGTTTGTGAAAGCAGTTGTATCAACACTCTGGAAGGGGGATTGTTCTTTACAACCATCAATACTCCATTAATTTGCAGTTGAATGTCTATAATAATAGTATCAATATGTTGCATAACTACAGTCCTGTAATTCAAGTAACAGCTGGAAAAAAATGCTTTTTTCAAAAACACTTATTTAAATCCCGAAGATCGGATCGGATCGGATCGAATCGAATAATGATAATCGATTCAAGATCTTGAGAATCGGAATCGAATCGATTCTTGAAATTTGAATCGAAACCCAGCCCTAGTCCAATGTTGTTTTGGTCAAAAGCCGTTGAAACATTAGTCATACAGGTTTGGAATGGCATAATGGTGAGTAAATAGTGACAGAATTTCCATTGTTTCGTGAACTCTCCCTTTAAGCCCCGGCAGTCACAAGTAATCACCATTACTTCATACCTTTATTTCATGTGAATTATTCTAATTTCATTTTTCACTGCATTTCTTGATACGCTAAGCTTTGTTTTATGCATGCTTCAACTCATTGTCTTTTTAAAATGCTTCTAATGTTCTTCATTTGGGTTTTGCTATCATGAAGTGTTGAAGTCTTGCACCATGATGCTCAATCCAATTTGTTTCTTATGTATGCCTTCTTTATGTCTTCCATTCTAACATTTTCTCTCTTTTTCTGTTTCTTTTCTGCCTGCCTGCCTGCTAATCATTATTCATATCATCTCAATGAACGGTCCACTTTAAATCCAATTTCCCCCCATCACTCGTCAAATGTCCAGCGAGCTTCATAAAATCACCATTGTCTCAGATGAAACTCATAGAAGACAGTGCCGAGCTGGATTGTGAGGTCATAGGGAACCCCATCCCTGAAGTTCAGTGGTGGTTCATTGAGGGCGAGGAGCCAGATGAAACAGTCACTCAGCTGTTTGACGGTGCAAGAGAGGATCGTGTACGCATCAACGCCACCTATATTCACCATGCCACCAGCACGCTCGTCCTTACCAACCTAATGCTCAACGACACGGGCATTTACGAGTGCCGCGCCTCAAACGACCCTGACCGCAACGACCTCAGGACCCCGCCCAAAGTCAAGTGGATCCGCTCACAAGCGAACGTTATAGTGTTTGAACGTGAGTTATGTTGTGGAAACGAGGCGTCTCCACTAGTGTAGAGGAGGAAGTCCCGTAGATTCAGACTCTCCCTTACCTTACCCTCCCTTGCCGCCCTCCCATACCAGGTCACATGACTTCTACTCTAGCACCGTCTGTTTTGTCATAGTAATCTGATGCCATATCAGTGCCTAGAGCTTGTGAGATGAAGTTGAACCTTTTAAAGAAATGGCATTGATCAGTTAACGTTACTATCAGTCAGAAGGTGTAAAACGCACTAATTTGCATGCCTTTCTGAAAAAGGGCTCTCATTATGTCTCATTAATGTGGCTTGCTTTTAGTAAACTTCTAAAAGGCTCTTTATATGTCTGACTTAACCCTTTTGGTGGTTTTAGAGCACTTTAGCACACTGCATTGCCCACCTAGTGCTTTTCCTCAACAGGATTTCATAAGCTCATGTTCTCCAAACCATTTGCTGGTTGGTATAATTTTGTTCCCTCTTCCCATCTATTTTCGCTTGCAAACTGCTCAATGTTTCCCAGGCTCACAGCTAAAATGTACCTTCACTTCTCCTTTGGTAGTGCGCAATGTGCCTTTCGGTGCACATTGTGGTGAACATCTTGTCAGCAATGTTCCGATTTGTTCCGTCATGTCCAAAAATGTCATTTTTTTACAGTACCACAGCGAATCCAGAGGTTGGTGGACTCATTTTAAAGGATAATCAACAATGAATACTTGGTTTCCTGGATTTCTTTTCCATTATACAGTCAAGATGTTATGAAAGCTGGCGGAAAGTATAGTTGTGTAACTTTTGCTTTTATCTTGGCAGATCCAGACATCATGACCAATCCAACGGTGGTGAGCAACCTGACTTCTGCAACTCTCAGCTGCAACCTTACCAACCCCCCTTCTCCCATCAGTGGCCACCACTGGACCCTGAATGGCAAGATCATTAAAGAGTCAAAAAGTGACAGCAGCGCTTACACTGAATACCGGTATGTTCCTCAACCACATGTAAATAATTGTGACTAAAGAAGAGGTAAATTTAGAACTTTGCTCTTTTGGTAGTGATCAGCTTTGCACATTGTGTTTAACCATCAATCCAGGTCCATTTAAATATTGTGCAGCTTCTCTGTTTGCCTCTGTCTTCTCTGTTCTGTTAAGAGCCTCCGGCACTCCATACTAGCTGACCTTAATTCCCATTAGAGCTGCTGGGTCGGAAAAATATCCATGGGGATGCCTGAGCAGTGTACTGGAAAAGCTGTTTACTTTATTGTTCATATTTGCTTTACTGTACTGTCCTCCCCTTCACCTTTATTGCTGTGGTGGTGTTGTTATATTGGCTCCCCATTGGCATATAAAACAGTAACTTTAATTCTGGTTTTGATTTGTGGGTCTCATTGCTTGTTTTTCTCTCTTTGGTAGAATTGAAAAGATTGATTACCACCATGCTGGAATATATGAATGCGTCTTCCTGTCAGTGCCTCCGGTTAATTCAAGCATTGAAGTTAAAGGTAAGAGAATTTGATGATGTTGCTGCTGCTGTATTTTTAGTGTTTGTGTTCATCACCCATAATTATGCTCTTCCTGTTAGCTCCCCCACATGTAGCGGCCTACAAACTCTCTGAAAGTGCTAATGAGAAGGACAAGGCTGCCCTAGTATGTGTGAGCTATGGATACCCCCTGCCTACTGACTGGAGTTGGTACAAGCTCGGTGAAGGTGAAGGTGCAAAGGTAAAGAAAGACTTTACTAAACCGTGGTAATAACATGAGATTGGTACCTGTCCATAGAGTTTGAAGGTTGGTTAAGGTTGCAAAGTTGTTACTTGGCATAACGCACTTGCTATTGATTTACATAGCAGTAATGTCTATCCGTTTATGGCATAGTTAACTCTAAACTAAAAGATCAACTTCAAGCTTGCAAGCTTTTCCACAGATGTTGGATATTATGACATTTGCTATTGTTATTGTAATACTACATTTAATATTACAATGCTTTAATAATAATAGTAAATATACTTCGTTGTTATAATAATATTAACTATAGTAATAGAATTGTTACAGTATTATCCAATTTATGGTGATAATAATGTTACTAATAAAATTTCTGGTTGTACTAGTAGTTATATTAATAGAATTTTAATATTATATCCAATTTGTGTGTTTTGCGCATTATTTTACTCATTCCCGCAGATTTTGTGCTCGCACCCAAAATGCACGCACACATAAAGCCACCTCTCAGTACTAAATTGAGTTTTTTTTCGCTGCTTATTGCATTTAAACAGTCAAATACGCACAAAATAATGTCAGAATGCCTGTCTTGGTGAGTATTCACGTAAACACAGTTGTGAATTTTAAGTCTAAAATTCTGAACTTTAAATTTAAGGCCTTAAAGTCTTAAAACCGGACAGATTTTCATCCTAGGTCTTAAATTTCATTTAGTCAGGTCTTAAAAAGTGTTTACCCTCGTTCATTTCCAGAAACGCTGGCCGCAGAAAGTTATTACAAAGTAGCAAAAAGTTGTAGCCTACGAAGCGGACCTCTAGCAGGGGTCTCCAACACGTCGCTCGTGTGCTCCAATAGCTCGTGGCTTGATATGAGCTAAATCGCCAGAGGCCGTTCACATATCGCGTCTTTTGCGCGCTCAAGTTTGTTCAAATGTAGGCGCGGCAAGCGCGCTCATAATTCAAGCGACGCGCTAATTTTTTTTATCAGGTGCAACAAGATGAAAAAAACTAAACTTTTCAGAATGCCGCAAACGCACCGCAGGTCATGTGACAGGAACCAACCAATCACCCCTTTCCATAACATTGAAAGCTCAGTCAACATGAAGGATGGGTGTGCACCCAAACACTACTAATAAATATAAGCTAATGTATAAATATCAGTTATCTTTTTTTTTTTAAATTATTTAAAGGCTGAAATAGGAGGTTTATCTTTGTATAAAATCTTTTTTGTCAACTTTATTTGAACTTGTTCATATTAGTAGATAACGTTGCAAGACACTCTTTTAAAATCTGGCCATCATTTTTAATGGTATTTTAATGTTCACGTAAACAGTGCTTATTGATTCTAATCAATTTGTTATTTGCTGTTTTTCGACATAAAACTTGAATTGACTTCATTCTGTATTATTAGCACTTTTTGAACAGGATTCTGTGATAACGGTGATCATTTTGGTCACTTTAAACATCTCATCACTTCCTCTCTAGTTATGATCAACTGTGATCAACTAAAATCAACAATAATTGTGTTTTTAAAGTATAATATGCAAAAGTACAATTTTCTATAAAAAAAAAATCTACCTCTCCCTCTCTCACACACACACATCAGATAATCCTAGATAGATAGAAAGATAGATACTCTAATGATCCCGAGGTAACTATCTATCTAACTTGGATAATGCGTCGTGTAGGTCTTAAATTTCAATCTTTTTGATCTTAAATGTCTTAAAAAGGTCTTAAATTTGACTTACAGAAACCTGTAGAAACCCTGTAAGAATATCTATATGGCACCGTGGTTTTTCCATATACCATGGTTTTTCTCCAAGGTATCGATGTCAATTTCGGCTAGTAACTTTGGAAAACCACTAGCCACAGTGGCTGGCGAGCAAAAAAAAGTTAGTCAAGCCCTGATCATAATTATTAGTAGTATTATTATAGTAGTTGTATTAATATAATTCACAAATAGTATTCTACTCAAGTTAAAGTAATTGTAACATTTGCCGTTTTGTACACTGTAATGGATTATAAGATAACAAACGGGTACGATTTTAAAACGGTATCTCTTATCCCCGTAGTTATTTATGTGAAATGCCATGTAATAAGTGGTATGACTGTACCGTATCCCTTAAATATCTGTCTAGTTTGAACTTGCCACTTGCTAGCAACTGCTTTTTCTGCGGAAGCTTTTAGGGCTGGAACAATAAATCGACACATCAGGCGATTCTGGGTCGATGTTTGAGACTTTCAGTATGCATTGCGATTCTCCCTCCAATCGATTCTGAACTCAGTTTTTTAATTTAGTTAAGGATTTTTGAACCAATTCCTGCAGCCTTAATAACATGATAGTTTTGTGTCTTCAACACACAGCAACCCATTTTCAATGGAACTGAAAAGTATGAGATCAAGAACACCCCCAACAAGACCACGCTGTACGTAAAAGATCTGAGCATTGATGTGGACATGGGCATCTATGAGTGCCTCGGCACCAGTGATGCGGGAAAAGCCCAGGCTAAGATTACGCTGCGTGTGCGCAGCCAGCTGGCCGCCCTGTGGCCGTTCCTCGGCATTGTCGCTGAGGTCATCATCCTCGTCACCATCATCTTCATCTACGAGAAGAAGAGAAAGCCCGACGAGATCACCGACGGTATGTGACGGAACCATTTACCTCATAATTGTTTCACTTTCCATTTTCGTGAATGTACAAATGATCAGTGGATGTAATTTTACATTTTTGTTTATGAATTCGTAATGGCGCAAGATCCTATTTCAGTTTGATTTTGTATGTTTATTTGATTTGGCTGTAGTGTGTGGCTGTGCCTCAGCTGAGTCTATTTTTATGATTTACGTTGTTTATTTCTCTGTTCGCTGCTGCTTTTACGTTGTGGTAAGTGCTCAACTGCATGTCAGACTGAAGTGGATTTTGCTTAAACGAGTGGTTTTGGGAGTTTGAATGCTCTCGCTGAAAGCCTGAAAAGTACAACTCTTTCACTGGCAGTTTGTCTTAAATAAGATGATAAAATGAACCAGATTCCTCACACTTAGTTTTAAGAAAAGCAACTTTATTGGTTCTCCCGTAGCCAGTGAAAGCGTTTAGCTGAGTCTGACACATTGCAGTTCAGAATGGGTTTTAAATGCCAAGGTATTATGCATAATTACATAATGACATTTCAGATGGATCATGTTATATTGCCTTGCATGCTCTCTGCATCCATCTTCTCATTGCATGATATTCTTCAGCGACTTCCTCTGCGTCTCATTTGTTTATGAGAGGCAGCACCCATATGGCAACAAGGGTGGCAAAATATATAATCCCAACTTTATTACTTTTACTGTTTTTGTCATTCTGAGTGTTTTCTGCATGAAAACCTGGGAAAATGGGTTGTTTTTTTTACACTCTGATTCGGTTTTTAAAAGAATGTTTTTTGGGTGTCAACTCGCATCTTATTTGATGGTCTAACTGTCTGAAGCACAACCTTGCCAGTAGCTGTAATATTTTACTAAATAGTCAAACCTCCTAAAAATGCATATTTATAATTTTATTTTACATATTAAATATAGATTTATAATATACACCATTTACTTTATTAATGTATTACCTGTTTTAAACAAGTGTTTATAGTGACTTTAAATTACAACAAACTACATATATTATAATATTTTACATATTAATAATGTACACTATATACTTAAGTTGAATTTAATGTTTTTAAAACTAATTTAATGACTTCAAACACCCTTAAAATGCTTATTTATATAAATTATATTTATGTATACATGTGTATATGATATATACTATTCACAATATTATTGAATTTTATCTTTATAAAACAGGGATTTAATGCATGCAGTTAAAGGGCAGTTTGAAGTAAAAAAAAAAAAAAAAGCTAAAATACAATAATATTGTATATATTATATACATTATATGTAAAAAATGTTCCCCACAAAATGCATGGGATTTTTTTTTTTTTTTTTTTTGTAAATATACATTTTTATTGTGACTAATCACAAATGTATTCGATGGATGGATGGTCATTTGTTAAAAAAAAGTACACTATTTACTTAAGTTGAATTGAATGTTTTTAAAACTAATTTAATGACTTTAAACACCCTTAAAATGCTTATTTATATAAATTATATTTATGTATACATGTGTATATGATATATACTATTCACAATATTATTGAATTATCTTTATAAAACAGCGATTTAATGCATGCAGTTTGAAGTAAAAAAAAAAAAGCTAAAATACAATAATATTGTATATATTATATACATTTATTATATGTAAAAAATGTTCCCCACAAAATGCATGGATTTTTTTTTTTTTTTTTTTTTTTTTTTTGTAAATATACACTTTTATTGTGACTAATCACAAATGTATTCGATGGATGGATGGTCATTTGTTAAAAAAAAAGTATCACATCACATGCGTGTCAGAGGCAGGTCATTTTTCAGTAGTTGTTTTTCAATATGAAGGTTTCTGGTCGATTTACTGCCCTCAGAAGTCCAGTGCAGGAGTTTACAAATGTGATATAATGCTGTTCGAGAGCCTTCATCATGATTGATGCAGAAAAGAAGCCATGTTTTCCTCAACATTACATGTGTTGGTGAGGTTGTGCTACAAACAAATGATTCTCGATTGGAAACGTTTGTTCTTGGGTTGAAAGCCACTAAACGTATCCTTTCAATCCAACATCAGACTGCATGGTTAATGTAAATGCATTATTCTGCATGAATCATCATTAGTAGTGCTGTAACGAGAGCCATAGCTGTGTTTAGACGACGTGTACAGGTTTTGCAGTAGAAATAACCAAATGAGGAATATAAACGAGGTTTGCCAGTCCCCGGATCACATTACTCATTAGGCGCTCTGCTTTTAAACTTGCGGTTTGCACCGTTTTGAGGCTGTCAAACTAGAGCTTAGACAAGCTACTGCAACTGTTCTAGTAGGCCGTAGTCTTTTACATGCTTAATGTTGTAAAATGAGTGTTTAACGCTTTTCTTTTTCTTTCCATGTCTTCCTGCTTCCTGTAGATGACGACTCAGGAGCTGCACCGCTGTAAGTGTTTTGTAATATTTGTGATGAGAGATTGAAGTGCAGTTCAGTCGAAGGAACTTCAAGGCCATGTTGAAGTGTAGACTTGCCCCTCGATGTGCTTCTAGCTCAGGACGTTCACATGCACATCAAAGAGGGATCTGACATAATAGAGTTGCCGTGTTTTACAGGAAGAGCAACGCAGCCAACCACAAGGACAAAAACGTCCGGCAAAGAAACTCCAACTGAGAGGAGGAGAAAAGGTATTATTCTTCAAGTGTTCATTTAGAAATTCAATAAATGTATACATTTAATCTAATCAAACCTAAACTATATAAAGTTTTGTTGACTTTTTTTAATGTGTAAGATTTTTTTTTTTTTTATAAAATTATATTATGGACTTGTTCATAAATTCATTATAAAATATAAACTAATTCTGTATTAAATTATTTTATGCATTTAATATAGAAATGATTTTTTTTAGTGAATTTTATTAGTTTTATACATGTATCTTCGTAAATGTAATTTAAACTAATAAAACATTTATTTTCTTTATTGTAAATATTTTGATCATAGAAACAATTATTTTATTATTTTATTAAAATTATTGTTGTCTTTTTTACTTTTTAAAAAAATATATAAAGTAATTTTATGATTTTTATCAATTAATGAAAAACATCTGTAATGGAATATAAAGATACAAATTAAAAAAATAAATTATAAATGTATAATAAATGATAGTTTATGCATATTAACATTTATTAGTTTAATGTTTTATTTAATGTGCGTGTGTTTTATTTACACACACACACACACTGAATATATATACTACAATTTATATATATATATAATTTTTTTTTTTTTTTTTTTTTTTTTTTTTTTTAAGATATGAACTATAATCAGGTTTTGTTGCTGATTTGTCTTTTGTTTGTTTCAGGTGTCTTGACTACTGCTGAAGACATGCAGAGTATTTTGGTCGAGTAGCACATTATAGTGCACCCTGCGGTTCCTTAACCTTCTGCTTGAGTGTAAATGTCTGAGATATTAATTGGTCTCCTTTTACTTTTATTCGTATCTGTAATGTGCTGCCAGCAGATGTTTTTAAAGTGGTTCTGGGGGGGGAGGGGGGAACTTGCATGATTGTATTCGTGTTGTAGAAGTGTTTAGTGAAAATCTCTTAATATGGGAATTAACTTTTTTTTTTTTTGTCCCTCCCCCCCCGTCTTCCTGGCTTCTTTCACTGTCCTCCACGAGTGTATGCACCGCGACTTTCTGAAACATCTACCGAGTGTGAAATCTGATCACTGTTCAGCATGATAATTCGATGTTCAGTGTGTACAGATTGCTGAAACAACCATTACTCTTTCAATTTCTCTTTTGGCAGTCATTTTCCTAAGCCTTAATGTTCAACCACTTTATTGTACATGCTGTTTTTCATTAAAATAATTTAAATTAACAACTTTTATGTGCAGCACTCTTGATGCTGCTACATAATAAAGTGCACTGTTCATGTGGATGGTCAAATGACACTTTTTGTCTGGCTATCAGTTTTCCGTTTAATGTCTAACAAGCTTATTTTCAAGTTGCTTGGATGGTTTCCAATGTTGAATTTAAGGGTTCCTCCTGCCATTTAAACCCATAAGGACCAAGTGCTAGTGCAGTGTTCCTCGGATAATCTGTTATAAATTGTTTCCCAAATTCTAACAGAGGACAGTTACATATATTTTTTAGGTTAAGTCAGTGAAGTTGGGATTTTAGTCAAGGCTTGTTTCGTTGCTTAAATTAGACTTTCCTATATAGACAGTCATACTTGCATTGTGAGACATTGTGAAGTATAGTGTCTGGATGTGAGCCATGGAAGTGTATAAATTATTTTGCCTTAGCTTCGTAGGAAATACACTGTCTACTGTACTGACTTGCACAATCTGAATAAAGAGTTGATTTTAACTTTGTCTTTTGAATATTGCTTTGTTTATGTGAAGTGATTTACTGTAAGAACCATAAGAGATGCAGCAGTACTGAAGAATCCGCGTGTTCTTTGAGCCGCCAGAAGGGGGCGTCGTTTACTCATTTGCTTCAGTTGTAGGGAGCGGCTCTACGTGACAAAGCTCACAGCATCGTTATATTGGAGACAAGAAGCCTTCATTTAAACCTTCACGTGCTTTAACAATAGTCACCAATATTATTACAACTATTCATAGCAATTAATGTACATATCCCCAAACTATCGCTAAAGCTTTGGAGAGCAATGCATTTTGGTCGTCCAGCAGATCTAAGGCATCTTTAATGAACATGTATATAATTTTCAATTAAAGGTGCCTTTTGTCAAATATCTAGGTGGTAGAAACAAAAACGTCTCAATTAAGACATTATATTAAAGTAGTTCGGCATTTCTTACTATTTCATTAAAAAGCAATGGAGCTATTTTGAGAATCTCATTCGAAATAGCCTACTTGGAAAAACCTGGAAAAAAAAGACATTTGACAAAGTGATGACATGAATTAAATTAAAAAGGACACAGAGAAAACATTTTGACGACACTTTTTGTTAAGGTCAAATGGAACCTATAAGATATTATTCATGATTAAAAATAATTTATTTGGTCACAAACCTGACATTTTAATCAAATATATAAAATATGATACTGTTTTTCAAATAGCCTATGCATGAAACCAAGACAAATACATTTCCTCGTTCTTATTTCAGGCATCCTCTTTTTTATTTATTTATTATTTTTTTAAAGAAATGTGCAAATGGATAATGCATTTCCACCATAGGCTACTAACCTACATTTGTATATGTAAAGAAACGCACAATGAAGCGCATTTCGGCCCATTTCCAACTAATTTCTCCTTGACATAGTTGAATTGATGCCTGTGTACACAGAGCTTGCGATGCGTTTCCAGGTAAGGGAGTGAACGCTTGCAGCCATAGCAACGCTCCTGGTGTAGTTGTGTCTGGTGACACTGGGACGCGGAGTAAAGCCACTAACTGCCCACGTCTGCGCTTTCGCAATCTGGCAGCGTCAGGGTTCATCTCAAAGCAACCCCGTCATGGACGAAGCGGAGGACGGCGACGAAGACCACAAAGAGATCCTTGACCCTTCCTTCAGGATGATGAAGAATGTGGCACCAGGAGGGGGAGCAACGAGCAGGGTCTCCAACAACAAGGACTTCGCCTCGGTCTCCTGTGGACGCAGCACGGAATCCACCGCGCTCCTCAGTCACGGAGATGTTTCCAGAAGCGGGTTTGACGGCGAGGAGGGCACCGGAATGAGATGCGTTATCAACGGAGACTGCCGAAGACACGACAGCTTGTCCTCAGTCCTCTCCAAGCAGGAGAAGCAGACAGGTGGAGGCTTCCCAGCATCTGCATGTCACTCCAGCACCTCCAGCATGGACGGCTCGGTCACTCCTGCCCCGACCGCCGACAAGAAGGACTCCAGGGTTTCCTTCTCCAACGCCCCCCCTGCCCACGGACCGACCCCGAACCAGCCGGAGCATTCTGTGGGCTTTCCCAAGTCTGAGGATGGCCAGATCTCGGCAGATGATGGGGAAACCAGTGACAATCAAACTTACATGCAGAGGCAGTTTAGCGCCATGCTACAGCCCGGGGTCAACAAATTCTCCCTGCGTATGTTTGGGAGCCAAAAGGCTGTGGAGAAGGAGCAGGAACGAGTCAAATCCGCTGGCAACTGGATTATTCATCCATACAGTGATTTCAGGTAGGGGCGATGGAGTGACACCTATGGAGACTCAATACCTGGTTGCAAATTCACACGAATTCTGTAAAATGGCTGGCTTTTCTGGTATAAAAAGGTTCGTTTCTGTAAAATATTAAACATTTCGTTTGACAAAAAAAAGTAAAAAAAAAAAAAAAAAAAAAAAAAATTTTTGATATTGTACTACTTTAAGGTAAACGTATACAAAATATAATTTAATAGATTTTTTTGTATCAATTTATTTATTTTTCAAATATCCCACGTTCAGTAAAGTGCTACACTGAACAAAATCATGGTAACAGGGTTGACTATTTAAGGTCGTCCTCTTCTGACAAATAACACTTCAAAATGCAGTGAAAGTAAAAAAGAAAAAAAAGTAACAGAGTTGAACTTTTAAAGTTCAATTAGCCATTTGCGGTCTAGGTCATAACACTACAAAAAAGATATCTTAAGCTGATATTTATTTATTCATTGATTCATTCATTCATCAGTTCATTCATTCACAAATTCAGAATTACATTAGCTTTTAATTGTACAGTCAGTGACAGTGTTGATTTAAGGTGGTCCTCTACTAACACATTTAACATTTTAAGATGACGTATTAAACAAGGTGGCACTTATGTTTATACATTATTAATAATTAAGGATATACACATTGTTTGTTAATAACATCATCTTAAAATGTTAAATTTGTTAGTATTGGACATATTTAAATAGTTAACCCTGTTACTGTGACTTTGTACAGTGAACAGCTGATGTGATTCTGAACACACATTAAATTCTCTTTCTTATAGTGTTATGATATAGACCATGATGGCTAATTTGATTTAAAAATGTCAACTCTGTTACTTTTTTATTGAAAGTAACAGAGTTGACATTTTAATGTTTGTTTAGCTATTCTGCTCTAGGTCATAACACTAGGAGATGTGCTGATATTTATTCATTCCTTTACAAATATTTAGTGTTCAGTATCACACCACCTGTTCACTGGTCACAATAACAGGGTTGACTATAGGACTAGGACTAAGACCGGCCACATTTTGGGATGACATTATTAACAAACAAGGTTGCAAAGTAATTGTGATGTCAATATGACAGTTTTCAAGCAATTCATTTTAAGTTAAACTAATTTATGCGTCAACTCTGTTACCATCATACCACCAGTATCAGCTTTGAGGGACACAAAAGGCACCCTTTTCCTTGAACAACCCATAGGCTTGAATATCAAACATGCACTATTTTATAATTAGTAATAAGGATCAGGAACTCACATTCACATGATATTTGATCAAACTCAAATCATTAATCAACAAAATGAATCATTGATGGCCAGCACCAGCTGTTATGCTTCAGGTGTGTATAATTTACCAGAAAATTTATGGAAATCCTTTTGCGTAAAAGCCGGATAAACTGCAAAGGGAAATTTAGTCAGGACACTTACTTCAAAGTTCAGAAATGATCCTTTCAGCCTCTCAGGATGAAGTCTGTAATGAAACGCAATTAAAAAAGTGGGAATACAACTTTCTTGTGGAACCTTACCACTGATTTTTAGCTGGACCAGATCACAACTGATCTTGTTAATTACTATAGCTCAACAATATAGTTCAATGGTTTGTTTGTTGTTCACCCAGCAATCACTTTTAATGATAGTGTCCTCTGTTGTCTCTGCTTAATTATGTCCCAGGACAGGGAGATAAGAAGGCTTTCCTCAAATACAGTGACAAACAGGTTGATTTGATATCAAGTTACCTCCAAAACAGGCTGTTATACAGGATCGCTACCTCAGTTTAGGCAGTAGCTAAAGAACTTTTGATTGAGACAGACCAATAATCAGTTTGACCAATATTTTTCATAATCATTGCTGGGTCTCCAAAGAGTAACACTCAACAATGTTAGTTCACCACTGTGCATTCAACAGGAGAGGACTCATTTTGTGTAAACCATAACTTTTTATGTAATTGCCATTCGTTATGAGGCGAGAAACACATATAATACTATAATACTAATAAAACATAAATAAATAATATAAAAACAATAAAATAATTATAATGAATAGATAAATAAACATACCATTCTCTGATTTCCAATATCTGTGTATACAAGATTTATACAAATAAAAATATGAAATTATCTTTCATAAAAGTATCAGGCATAAAATTATTTAAAAATTAATAATTAAAACCCAACACAACTAAATAATAATAATAATCATATAAATAAAATAAGCCACTCTCTATTTTCAGATACCCAGCTCAGTGTATCAATGCAAAATTTTATTAAAAATAAAGAAAATATTGGTCTTAAAAAAATAATAAAACTAAAATAATAAAAAACAATAATTAATTGTTTTTCAGATACTCAGTTCAATGTTTTAATGGAATATTTTAGACATAAAATAATAAAACTAAACATTCATAAAAATACAAATAATAACAAATATACACTCACCTAAAGGATTATTAGGAACACCTGTTCAATTTCTCATTAATGCAATTATCTAATCAACCAATCACATGGCAGTTGCTTCAATGCATTTAGGGGTGTGGTTCTGGTCAAGACAATCTCCTGAACTCCAAACTGAATGTCAGAATGGGAAAGATGATTTAAGCAATTTTGAGCGTGGCATGGTTGTTGGTGCCAGACGGGCCGGTCTGAGTATTTCACAATCTGCTCTGCTACTGGGATTTTCACGCACAACCATTTCTAGGGTTTACAAAGAATGGTGTGAAAAGGGAAAACCATCCAGTATGCGGCAGTCCTGTGGGCGAAAATGCCTTGTTGATGCTAGAGGTCAGAGGAGAATGGGCCGACTGATTCAAGCTGATAGAAGAGCAACTTTGACTGAAATAACCACTCGTTACAACCGAGGTATGCAGCAAAGCATTTGTGAAGCCACAACACGCACAACCTTGAGGCGGATGGGCTACAACAGCAGAAGACCCCACTGGGTACCACTCATCTTCACTACAAATAGGAAAAAGAGGCTACAATTTGCAAGAGCTCACCAAAATTGGACAGTTGAAGACTGGAAAAATGTTGCCTGGTCTGATGAGTCTCGATTTCTGTTGAGACATTCAGATGGTAGAGTCAGAATTTGGCGTAAACAGAATGAGAACATGGATCCATCATGCCTTGTTACCACTGTGCAGGCTGGTGGTGGTGGTGGTGGTGTAATGGTGTGGGGGATATTTTCTTGGCACACTTTAGGCCCCTTAGTGCCAATTGGGCATCGTTTAAATGCCACGGCCTACCTGAGCATTGTTTCTGACCATGTCCATCCTTTTATGACCACCATGTACCCATCCTCTGATGGCTACTTCCAGCAGGATAATGCACCATGTCACAAAGCTCAAATCATTTCAAATTGGTTTCTTGAACATGACAATGAGTTCACTGTACTAAAATGGCCCCCACAGTCACCAGATCTCAACTCAATAGAGCATCTTTGGGATGTGGTGGAACGGGAGCTTCGTGCCCTGGATGTGCATCTCACAAATCTCCATCAACTGCAAGATGCTATCCTATCAATATGGGCCAACATTTCTAAAGAATGCTTTCAGCACCTTGTTGAATCAATGCCACGTAGAATTAAGGCAGTTCTGAAGGCGAAAGGGGGTCAAACACAATATTAGTATGGTGTTCCTAATAATCCTTTAGGTGAGTGTATATGAAAATAATTTTTATATAAAAAATAAATAAATTATATATATAATTAATCAAAATAATAAAAATCCATTCAGTACAATATTTTAATGGAATATTTTAGACGTATTATAAAGGCTAAGCACACAGAGAAAGATAACACACACAAAAACACACACATCCTTTTATTTCCCAACATCAGCATCATTACACATTCTTTTACGCTCTGCTCATTGTGCCAATGACTGTTCATGCACATTTTTTTCTGTGCATGCATGAGAAAAAAGAAAGAAAAGAAAATATATTATGGATTTGTTCAAGCTAGTCTTCGTATTTATTCATAATCACACGTTGCGGTGCAGGCCAGTGACCTATTATTATTTGCACAGAGAAGACAAAAGGAGCACTGCATTTAAATGAGCTTTATGTGATGAGCACATATTAGAGCACAGCTGCATAGTTTGCTTGAGAAAGCTCAGTTATGATCGCTTCTGAAGTTTTGGTTTCAATACCACAGACAGCATGTGCTGTCATATCGCCATATATAATCGATAAATCATTGATACACCTTAAGAGAAGCTACTTAGATCTTAACTTCACACTTACATTTCAAAAATCTGTAAGCCAGATCATCCCGTCTGTATCTCGTTCTCAGCGTCCTTGTGATGACCTTGCATAGGTTGACTATTATTTATTGGTACAATATCTCACCATATTGATTTAATCCAACAAGCACTATATCACACGAAAGCTGTTTTATTACGCCTACATCGCCTCTCTCCTCTCGTGTGCATGTAGTGTGTTTGTCAAGGCTGGGGTTATTTATAGGATGTATCCCTGTCTCACCGAAACGCACGAGGACTGAATTTAATTTCCTTATTATAAGGGTGTGCCTCTCATGCCAAATACATGAAAAATGCCACATTAGATTGACATACGGCAAACAAAAAATTAAAACAGTCCCCAAAAAACAGCCTCATATTAACATAAGGTGTCCATGCACCATGCTAAATAATGAATTCATGCACACAACTCCACCTTGAAGACTAGTGAAAATATTCAGACATTTTGTTTCAGACACTGAAATGCCTATTTTTTATTGGCATCTATCAATAAAATAAAAATTCTCTTATGCGTATGACCTGTAATCCATGTACCTGTTCCTTCATTCTCCACATAGGTTCTACTGGGATTTCACAATGCTAATGTTTATGGTGGGCAACTTGATTATCATTCCTGTGGGCATCACCTTCTTCAAGGAGGAGACCACCACCCCTTGGATTATCTTCAACGTAGTGTCCGACACGTTCTTCCTCATGGACCTTGTGCTGAACTTCCGCACGGGCATTGTCTACGAAGACAACACAGAGATAATACTGGACCCGGAAAAGATCAAGATGAAGTACCTGAAGACGTGGTTCGTGGTGGACTTCGTTTCATCCATCCCGGTGGATTATATCTTTCTCATCGTAGAGAAAGGCATCGACTCTGAGGTTTACAAGACCGCCAGGGCATTGCGGATCGTGCGTTTCACCAAGATTCTCAGTTTGCTGCGACTACTTAGACTGTCCAGACTGATTCGTTACATCCATCAATGGGAAGAGGTAAGATGGGCTTCATTGTTGAAGTCGAACTTGATCTTTCGATTTGTGACAGTGTGAAGAAATTGAAATATTCGCTTTGATGAAAGGAGCATTGAGTCATTTTTTTCTCATTTAAAATTGGTTTTATTCCACGTTGAATAGGTCATCGGTCATCTCATGGTGGCTGCCATTTGAGATAAAAAAATAAATGAATCATGGCTGATAGCTTCGGTAGCCTAACTCAAAAATAATTGCTTCTGCTGGATATACACAATGGCTGCGTCCGAAAGCGCGTACTCTCTTCTTTTGAATAAGAAATTACTTCACGACCATAGACTGCAAGAAAGATGGAGGACGCACCTTCACTCTCTTCCACTGTAGAAAAGTGAAGCGGCAAATGTCCAAATGGCGCTGACATTTTGCGCTGATTTGGGACCTGATTCTGGGACCTGAAACGGTTAGTACAGTTTACTGCAGAACAACTCACAAATTAAAGTTGAAGCTCCATTCACCTCCTGAAAATCCCAAAAAAAGTCAGTTGGTGCCTCAGTGACTACTTCGCTCAGAGAAGCTGTCAATCAAGACTTCACACTCCCGTTTTTGTAGCATCAACAAACTAACTAAGACCAAACTTATTTAAAAAAACGAACACTTAAACTTACATCAGTGTGATAAAACTACCTAAAATGACAGAAGCATCTTTGGAAAAAAGTATTTGAAGTGTAATTGGATTGTTTAGTTTGCCTCACATCCCATTAGATTACATGGAGAGGGCGGGGTTTATGACCTTTACTGGGACCAGCCACCTGGGGGCGATAATTTTTCAGGACTTGTGCGGGATGCTTTTTCACGACTATTAAAAAACTACATATATGCACTTCTGAATTTCACTGGTAATAGTAGGTCATCTGGGTACGTTTGGCCTACTGTTTTATGAGTATGTGAATTCAGACATACTACTCTTTTCACATACGTTTTTTCGCCTACTATATAGTAGGGAAGTATGCATATTTGGATGCAGCTTCTGGCATTGGGAGTCTGACAAAATAAGACAAGAAACTTTTCCAGCGAATGCATATCTTGACGGAAATGTAGGTCACTTTGGATAAAAGCGGTATGAATGATAACTTTTGGTTCATTCTTCACACTGAAGATAGAAGATCGAACACATTGCATTGTGGGATACAGTCTTTCGTATGCTATTCCAAAAGATAGCAAAATGTTTATTTACCTGGTGATGTCACTTCTTTTGTTTGTACTTGCGAGAAACAGAATGTATTCAATGGAGCTTTTCACTGATTTCCAATGCTGTCTTGTAGGTGTTTGTCGTGGGTGACTAATTAGGTTCACAGGCTAATTAACGTAGCCTGGGGTAATTAATGATCATAAACATTGACAACAGCAACTGACTGACCACAATAGTAAAAACAGTTCAGTGCATTAACATTAAAACAATGACCAACATTTTAAAACACCATCTTTTGTGAACATTTGGGATGATTATAGAGAGCCAGCTGGGTGACAGCAATGTGACGATTTGTCTGGGGTTGAGCTGACTGATGATTCAGTTATATGCGTTCTTTTCACCACCAAATGGGACAATTATGCTCCTGATTACATAGTGGTAATGTGAGCTAGGCATGGTCCTCAATTACTGAATCAACCTTCCACAGCAGTGCCACATTCACTCCACACTGTTTAGCCCCCGTATAGCTCTTGATTACTCAGGCAGGGACAATGCACGAGTAAGACAACCTAAAAGATATTACCAAGCTGTGAAACCCACTTGTCTTACACCACTTCCTTAACCTTGATTACGTGAAGGTAATGTAAATGCCTTAAAACTGTGGTCTTTTATCGGGGAAAGGTCATAAACCGCTAGCATAACCCCTAACTGCACACTTAAGGCCCGTTCACACCAAGGACGATAACTATAAAGATAACGATAAAGATAGAATTCTAAAAATCGTTCTCCATATTAAAGAATAACAGAGTTCACACCACAACTATAACGATAAAGATATGAGGAACGATATCGTTGGGATCACTTTCAGAACGATTTTTTTTCAGCTGTCAAACGATAAAACACTGACAGTCAATCAGAATCCATTCTAATTTAAAGGTCTCGCGCATTTAAAATGGGGCGCGCACGCGTGCTTAGAATAAAAAGAACGTTATCGTTCGTTGGTGTGGACGCATATATAGTTATCTTTGTCGTTATCTTTATAGTTATCGTGCTTGGTGTGAACGGGCCTTTAGATTGTTGCCCATTACCCTGATTTTGTACTGCATGTAAACAGCTGCCTCCCTTGGACGTTTGTAAAGCCTGTTGTGTTTTTGGCCATAACAAGAAAAACAGTAACACTTTAGAACAATTCTCATTTTTAACTGGTTGCTTATTAGCTTGCACTTATAAAGCACATTTTTAATGCCTTATTCTGCACGACCATATTCTTTATCTCTTAATCCTACACCATACCTAAACTTAAAGGGATACTTCACCGATTAGCATTAAGCTTTGTATCAGTAGAAACCCGGTAGTATTTTCGAATGACCGTGCTTCCCTCCCTCATGTCCTCCTGAGACGAGAGATTTCTGTATTGTGTGTCAGGAAAAAAAACTCAGATGACGCAAAAATGGTAATTTTGGAGGCTTTTTTGGCCAGAGGCGAGAGACTACAGCCAGTAGTAGGAGCTAGTTCTGCATGTCTTCAACCCGCCCATAGGAGGTGGGATCTCACGATAAAACGACGTCTTTTCAGTTTCGAGTCGACTAGTAGCCTAGTTGTATCATTTGTTCCAATACTGCCCTCTGTAACCGGTAGGCGTGGCTTGGGAGTGGCCTTGTAGGGCAGCAAAGCAAGTGCATTCTGGGAGTTGTTGTCTTTCATCCACATGAGCCAAAAATACATTTTCTGGCTTTTCTCAGTCTAGAAGGCACCAACTTCTAAAATAATTTCACATTTCTACTACATAAATGACCCAATTTAAAGGGACACTTCACCCATTTGCTTTAGCTTTGCATTGTTAGAAACCCAGTCATTCTATTGAATGGTCGTGCAACACTCTCTCATTTTCCCCTGAGACGGGAGAAATCTGTTATTTACCTCTTACACTTCCTCCTACAATGACGCAAAAATCGTCATTTTGCGTCATTGTAGGAGGAAGTGTTAGAGGGGGGGATTTCTGTTAAGACTACAGACACTAGTTTCTCATCTTTCCCAGGGTGGGGCGCGCTCACGCTACAGACCTATTACAGATCAGTGGGTGGGACTTTACTCTCTGAAACTGAAAGCAATATCCTCCATCTTGTTTGAAGCTAAGCTAACAGGCGCTGTGGAGACAGATGTACAGTTATGACAATAGCGGAGGAGAGTGCTCAATATGATATAGACTAGAGGAAGAGGATTTCGGAAGTCTGATGCTTGAATCAGGTGTTTGTGGCTACCTTTACAAGCCGCATTATAGCGAAGAGCAGCCGAGGCAGAAGACCTGCCTGCCGCGGACGAGGAGCCCGGACTGGCTCGAGTTAGGGCGGACTGGTGGCGCCGGTGATCTCACTATGCAGCAACGAACCGCTATGAACACAGAGATAGAGTCCGTCTGCGGCAAAGAATTTCAACGATGACAATTTCTCCTGGACGAAATCTCTGAATCAGACGAGGACACGGACGTTTGTGTTGTGAACTATCCTAGTTTCGCACCGCATATGTTCTGACTGAACATCCAGGTACCATGCAATAATTCACCTTTTCAAAAGAAATACAAACGAGGAGTAATGCACTATATGAGTTCGCCAACTAACTAGACATTTTGTGTGAATGTGAAATGAATTTCAAGCTCTGGTGGTAGCTAGCCTTGTAGACGGAAGAGTGATTTCTCTTATAGGCAGATATGCGCTTTCTGGATTAGTGGGAGTGGCTTGCGGAGCTGTGCAATGTGGTGCATTGTGGGAGTTGTTGTCTTTCATACAAATGCGTTCTGAAATAATTTTTTGTCTTTTCTCGGTCACGAAGGCACCAAATTAAAAAATTATTTTACATTTCGACTACATATATGACCCACTTTAAATAAAAAACAATGTTCAAATGGGTGAAATGACCCTTTAAATACACATTCATCTTTCCAGTGGTCAAATATCCCTTTAACAATCACCTTACTAACTATTAATAAACAATAAATTAGGAGTTTATTGAGGCAAAAGTCGTAATTAGTAGTGAATATGTGTTCCCCATACTAAAGTGTTTCCAGAATGTCATAATAAAGCCATATTTTATGCTAGCTAATAAAAAGGCTTTGCTTGCCAGCCTTCTGCTTACAAGATTACATTACAAGATTATTAGGCCAGTTGTTATCTTGCTAAAATAACACAAAGCAAAATGTTTTTGACCATTTATACTTTTGTGAAAAAACTAATTCTAAGCTACCAGGCTAATAGTTAGCTTGCAAACGGCAGGGTAATTTAAAACAAAGAAAGATAAATGTTTTGTTTACAAGATTACATTGTGTATGTTAGGTTAGCATGCTAATAAATCTATGCTAAGCTGTCAGGCCAGTTGTAATGTTGCTAAAAACACAAAGAAACTAAAAGCACAATTAAAGGGAAATTTTAGTTGATTAGCTTATATTAACCATTTATAATTAAGTAAAAAACTATAAATGGTAAGCTATCAGGCTAAGCTTTAGCTTTTTAAATCCAGGCTAACTACTGTACACCAAGAAATCAAAACGTTTAAAGTGCTGACACACCAAGCCAAAGAGCGGCTGTCGGCCAACGCTGGGCAGTTGTTGAGCGTCAGCCGGCAGTTTATGCAGGGTGGGGTATATTTGGCCAGTTGAGCATATTGACTTTGTCGCCCGTCGACGTCGTCGGTGAGAGAGAAAATTCTAACTGGCTGATGTTCAGCTTAGTGAACGAGTTTGCACTATAATCAAAGCAAAAGTGATAAAAGCCAGCAAAGAAGTCAAGATGGCACAGACAGAAGGCTATTCTAATTTTACGTCATTACCCGAGCATTCCAATGCGCAAATATTTTCATAACAACATGAGTCGCCTGGAATAAAGAAAGTGATCGATATTCAAAATGGTAAGCAAGCACTGCTTTGTTTACGGTTTATATATCTGCAGTCTTAGTTTCAGCATCCCTTTTGAATGACTAATATAGACTATAGATACCTGACGATAGATAGGTGCTAGTTGACAGTCGCCTGTAGTCCTTTTAGTGTGTTTAAGCGCAGCGTTTTGGCTGAGACGCAGCCGTCGAGAGGCGACAACACAGTCAACTTTTATTGCCGGCCTTTAGAATTATTATTTGGTTGTATAAAAATGATAGATCACATAGTTTGTAAAATTTGCTTCCAAAATTGTTTCGAACCAACAACCACACCATGGTATGCATACTGAAAAACTACTCTAAACACATGCCTGGTGATTATATTGTACATACACAAGCAGTGTTTTAACAAGGACATTAGTCAGCTGATGTTTGACAACATCCTTACATTAGGTGATTATTCATGCCAGAAGAAAAAGGATATTCGGTATGGATCATTAATTTAACCAAATTCAAATCGCAGTGTAATGAGACCTATAAGTGCTTTGAGATCAGTGACCCTGATCAAACAGGCTTTCAAGAACTGCACGGCGACAGTGATATGCTAAACAAACAGCCATAACTCCCAACCATAGCCCCAAGCATGATGCTTCTCTTCAAATATTAGTCTCCAGTCAGTTTTATGTTTTGCATTGTCTCGGTTTTAAGATGCTGCTGCTTCTCAAGCTAGAAAAAACAACCCATGCCGACTAAGAACTTTACAACATGAGCCAGGTTAGTGTCTCTGCCTTGTCTTCTTTTATCGCTGTTTTGGCTCAGTTGCTATTTGGGGCACTTGGCTTTTCTCAGGTGTGACAAGCCTCGTTTCTGGTATGGGAAGTGAGTGTTGACACTGTCTCGCACAACCACACAAGGAATTATCCTGGGCTGGCTCCAGATCGCTTTCCAATAACTGTCCTCTTCACTTTGTAACCACAAACAAACTGCACACACAGCTGTCTCCAAGAGACACATTCTCCACTCTTCCTTAGTCTTGCCAGGAAGAACTCGGTATCAGCTTGGCACATTACTTTCATCATTCACAGACATGTTCGTATCATTCTGACCTCACATTCACCGATACCGAATCTAATCTGACGGGATGAAGTTTGTAGAAAGTACTGTACTCATTACATAAAGCTTTGACAAACCTGATCTCAATACAATATGTTCACAAATCTAGAGGTCACACATAATCTACAAGTCAAAGGGGTTTTGAAACAGTAGCTTGTTTAGACAATCCCTCCCAAAACGAGGGATTTTGTTTCAGAGTCTAGAGTTTCAGAATTTAATATATTCTGGTTTGTCCTAGAGAGTCCTTCCCTTCTGCTACTCAAATGTAATGAGCTCTTATCTTGACTGACAGATCTTTCACATGACCTATGACCTGGCCAGTGCGGTGATGCGCATTATCAATCTGATTGGGATGATGCTGCTGCTGTGCCACTGGGATGGCTGTCTGCAGTTCCTGGTGCCCATGTTGCAGGACTTCCCTTCGGACTGTTGGGTGTCCCTTAACAAGATGGTGGTAAGTCTTACCTTCCAACTTACCTCGGTTTCTGTCACACAAACCTTCCTTAACTCTCCTAAATAGCAAGTTTTCAGTGATTTGTGTAGCCCAAAGTTTGAACATCATTTTCTACAGTTACACACATATAGGAAAGAACCATTTTCAGTCCAGGAACTGAATCTTGGACTCAGCAAATGGCTCTGAAAAAGGTCACTCTGAGTCCTCATTATGCCTGGACAATTCCGCACAATATGCAAATAAGAAAGCCAACACCTCTACTGATATCATCAGTGTTTGACAGTGTTAATCACATGGGCACATTGGGGAGCCGACTCCATCACCTGCTCCTCTCACTTTCCCAAGTCTGCCAGGCACTTAGAGTCACCCCTCCCTCACTGCTCACCATCATCCATCTGTTCTAGAAGTTCTCCATGCTGTTTAGTCTAGTTTGAAGAAAAGACACTGTTTGCTACACTGATGTATACAGTCATTGATCGTAAACCTAAGTGTACACGATTGGCTACAGTTTGTGAATAGTCGTCAACCAGTTTTTATGAAAAACCATAAAAAAAAAAAAATGCCAATGGAAAGGTCGACACACTCACAGGGTTGAATAAATCTAAGAAATGCACATTATTTAGGGTTTACCTGTCTGGTCATCCTTTTTAAGACTCTTTATATGCTGTCATGTGACATGGGGACAGGTTTCTCATTGGCTTTTGTTACCACAACAGTTGCAGTCAGTCTAGTCATTGCCAGTGCTTAGCAATCAAGGTCAGCTGCTTTCCAAAGGCAGATTGCTTGAAATGAAAGACGCAGCGTTAAACGATCCGTCTCATTATTTCAAGTGTCCGCCTGTACTCTCAATAGGCCTTTCTTTGTGCGGTAATGAAGCCTGTGAGTCACACTCGCTGAAGGTGCTATAAAACACTGGACAATTTACAAACTTTCCTTCATTTGTTAGAACACAATAAAACTTACCATTCAGGATACTGAAAAAAAGTGATGACATTCAGACAGTGTGAATCCAATCCAAAACAGTATCACTTGTACTTGCCTTCTTCCTGTTTGCAGATATCCAGGGTCCGATTCTGAAAAAATAGGTCTTCAATAGTGGTTGGAAAAAACATCATGATCATTAATGTAAGCCTAGACTAATCAATATCACATCCAAACTGAATTAAAATTCAGTAAGTGCATAAATGAGTTACAGATGATTCAGCCACAATTCATCTGCCGCTGTGTTTCCCGCCTCTGATAGATCAATGCACTGAAATACACCCTTTGATCCCTTTTGATCCAGCTGTGCCCTGTGATCCATGACCTGGCATCTTTAAATCCGTCTGTGCACGGTTAGAATCCCAAATAAAGCATGTCTGATTCAAAGGTACATGCTCACATATGCATTTTTCAAGA
The DNA here is from genome assembly GCF_964197995.2 of Scardinius erythrophthalmus. Taxonomy (NCBI): domain Eukaryota; kingdom Metazoa; phylum Chordata; class Actinopteri; order Cypriniformes; family Leuciscidae; genus Scardinius; species Scardinius erythrophthalmus. The sequence goes on from NC_138234.1 coordinate 22,690,387, forward strand.
GTCTTGCTTATGAGCTCTGCAAACTTGAGGAGCCATTCAAAGTTAAGATAAGCATCCCCCTGACATGCACAGACACACACGTATAGACTCACCATGGCCTATCTTCATCTACACATTCGCAGTGAAAGGCTCTTACCAAAGCCCTTTTAGCGCAGGTCAGTTCACTGGCGACCATCTTGGTAATGTGCCCATGATAAATGTGGGGAAGTACAGCTGTTATGTACTGAAATGGGGAAGACTGAAATCTCACATTTCTTACGTTTCTAATCGAATCTAAAATTTTGCCCAAATGACACAAACACACAGACAAAAAAATGTTTTAGGCTGTTTTATTCAATTTCCCTATAAGTCAACAAACAACAACGGCTATTGGCTCTTTAAACTGAAAGTCGGGACTTCAGTTCCCACAACTACCATATTTATCACTACAACATTTTTCTTAAAGTGGCTTGTCTTCACCACTATAAAAATTGTTAGCTCTTTCACATATAAATGATTAAACAAGCAATGCCAAAGAAAACCCTTTGCACTGCAGCTAATTAGCTCTCTATATTTATTCAATTATAGACACCATTATAATACCTCAGCAAGCCAAAATACACAGTAACTATTAGACTGTACAAAACTCTATGTTCATACTTCTCCAAGAGAAAAGCCCTGCAGTGAAGACAAATTACTATACTAGTTGAACTTGGCGAAATCAACTTAATAGCTAAGTCTCTTCATCTCTGTGCCAGTGGGGTAGAGTAACACTAGGTTAAATGCGCGCTAAGGACATTAGTTGAGCAAACGTAACCAAAGCACAATTGCTTAACCGGATCTACCCTAATGTGTGCTAATCTTTAATTTAGCTCATTCCAAATCATGCTAGCAGCACTACAATTTATGTCTGCTAAAACAGATTATGCAGCATTAAACATTTCATCTTTCTTTTCCCATAAATGCAGGGAATGGGAAATAATTTGTGAATGCCTGTTTATCCTCAGAATGTAGAACATGTGCTGGGGTGTTAAATGGCGAATGTTTCGAGGCTAAGCAATTGCTCAATGTGTTTATTTGCATACAGCTTACTGAAAAGCATGCCACTGCCAAGTAAATCTTTGTGTTTATATTGTTTATGTAGCAGTACAAATCCTGAGAAATCAGTCTCACAGTGCAAGGCATGACTCAGGTCCATCTAAGAATAAACTTAAGCAAAATAAGTGGATATTTCATTTATTTCTTTCCCATGCATATGTCAGGAGGGTTCAAATATATAATGTGGACTTTAGCAGTTTATTGTGTTCATTCAGTGTTTAATTGTTGACCTGTGCGCTCACTGATACGTTCCAGTTAACCCAGAAAAAAAAAACATTCTTCAGGTAAAGTCTGGAAGTCTTGGAAGGCAGACGTGAAGAAGATGGAAAGCAGACATGAAGACACACTGAGACACACTGCATGCTTGCAGTTTCTCAAATAAATAGTTAGACTCCAGACAATGTCTTCTTGGGCTTGTTTGCATTTGTACTTGACAGGATTGTTGGGGTTGAGGCAACACTTTGCGTCTTCCTTAGGACTGTATAGTTGAGTCTGCAAATGTTTATATATCTCATTTCTCCATGACACTTGCACTCTATGAGCACTGTCTTTGCACCCAAGCTGCCAGTGATAGCAGTCAGGTGTGTCCTGGCCTCAACAGAGGCTTCCTCTATCCCAACCCTAGTAAACCACTTCTCAACTCATTTCCACAAAGTAATTCCCCATCACCCCATTTTCCATTTTCACCTCATTCCCCCCTCTTCGTCATTCAAAGTCACCCGTGGCCTCCTTGACTTTGATTCAGGATCTTCATAGCCTTGTCTAAACCTGCTCGAAGTGAATGCAAATCAGGTTAAGAACATTTCACGGGGACCCATCAGGTCAATCCTGAAAAATCAGTAGCTTATGAAGAGAGACGAAGCACTTTAGCGTAGCAGCTGAGGTCCTATGCAGATATTTGCAAGGGGAGGAAAGACATTAAAACAAGAGCCCAGCTGAACAATAAACAATGCAGTCCAATTAACCACCTTTAAATAACAGACAGAGTGATGAAATAATGAATCTATCACAGGTCCATGGCGCACGCAGCTATCCAACATACAGTACTTGGCAAGCTGCCTTTAATAAGGGTTTTAATAGCCAAGATTTTGACACAAGGATTAGTGTCCAGAGGAGATCATGCTCAGGAGAGTGTATCTAGTGCTGATGAAGTAATCAAAGTCTCCCTTTCTTTTTCTATTTATCACTTTCTGGCCTTCCAATTTGCAGAATGACTCCTGGAGTGAGCTGTACTCCTTTGCCCTGTTCAAGGCCATGAGCCATATGCTGTGCATCGGGTACGGACGCCAGGCCCCAGAGAGTATGTCTGATATCTGGCTGACCATGCTGAGTATGATCGTGGGAGCCACCTGCTACGCCATGTTCATTGGCCACGCCACCGCCCTCATACAGTCGTTGGACTCTTCCCGGCGCCAGTACCAGGAGAAGGTGGGTACTATGCTCCAGACACACACACATACACACCGAAACACCTGCAGATGACCTTCTTATGTGTCACCGTTTGTTTGATCTTGCCAGATCAAAGTCGGTACCTATCGTCTGTTTGAGAGGATGAAACTGCTCAGGCCAACTATCCCTACGGCTGAGGATTCTGGGTATTCTCTGCAATCTGGTCTCCCTCTCATCTGATCAGTTGTCAGTCCCTCCCACGGCTGTAATTCGGTCTTCTTTGATTCCTAATCACGGCATCTGGTGCTTGTTTACACCGGCAACTCTAGTTTGCAACCCGTGTCTTGACGTCACAAACGATTTGGTTACAAACTTCTTATCTCTACACTATTTCCATTGAGCATGCGACTTTCTGGAACCTGTCTTTTCTTGAAAATATATAATCGGTTTGTTATTGCCATGTGCTTTAAAAGAAAATATTTTTGGGGGAGATTGTATTTCAAACAAATCTGATGTCCACTCAGCGTCGGCGCTATGAGGGTCACTGTGGGTCCATTAACTGAGGGTCACCTCTGCTCCATGATTTCTCCTCTGATTTCTGCCGCTGCCCCACACGGAAAAATTTTAATGCCTGCCCACAAGGCTACCAACCCTGTGCCCACCTGAGTAAAAAGTCTTAAATTATTGGAGAATCCCCATGGGACAGCAGTCAGTTTACATTAAAAATCTGGCAGTGACATAGATATTCTCTTCTACAGGAAATGCACAGCAGTCGGATTGACAGAACTGGATTAAGTTCATCAGCAATTCAATTCAGTTTCAAATAGACCAGAAGTACTCAGTCCGTCTCCTAGAAACCCACTTCTTGCAAAGTTTTTTTCCAACCTGCTTCAACACACTTGCCTGTGTTTTTCAAACAATTCTGAACACATAAATTAACTGGTTTAGGAGTGTTTGATTAGGGTTGGAGCAAAACTTTGTAAGACAGTGGGTCTCCAGGAGGAGGACTGAAGACCTCTGAAATGGACTATACCAAACTGTCCTACCACTGCTTCTGCCACATCATCCTTTGGTTGCTCAGACAGATTGTCCTGCTCCAAACTCACAGCATTGGTCGAGACAGAAGTTGACTTTCCACACTTTGGGAAGTCCCCCTACGAATGACTTACTTCGGTTGGCTTACTCATAGTTGCATCTGCACATCAAACTGGCATAGGGAAAAGTATTTTAAGATCAAGCACAACATTTAAAGGTATTAAAATGTATTTAAAGGAATTCCTGCTCATCATTATTTACATACCTTAGATTCTTACTTTAAACATATATATATATATATGTTCTCGGCAAAGTGTGAAATCCCGGTATTGTATAGAATGCCTAATCAATGTATAGAATTCCTGATGTTTTTTGCAAAAAAAACATTACCTAATTCTATACATTACCTAGGCATTCTATAGAATGCCGGATTAGACACTTTGCCGGTAACATATATATTACGATAAGATTTGAAGGAGTGATGTAATGCAGAGAATCCCAAAGGGACTTTCGGTGGAGCTCATCAAATCTCGCCTAAGGCGGCAGACTTTCCTGTTCATTAATCACTAGCAACAGAGCTGCTTGCCGTCAGATAACAGAGCCACTGAGGCAGCAGGGGAGTAGAACGTGCTAAAGATGCCAACAAAAGCCATTCTTTGCATGAGATAAAGGGCCCATAGGAAGCGGTTTTTGACCTCATGATCCAGAATAAACGCAATGTAATGTTCCTTTGAGCCAAAATATACAATAAAAAGCTGATGATTTTTGTGCATACTTGAGATGAAGGGGATCTCACTGGTGGAGAGGAAGAAGTGGATTGCTGTGATGGTGGTCCTTGAGTGCTTGCTTTTCTAAAATAACAGGGATATATTTACAACATATTGACCCAGAATATGCTTTCTAGCATACATACCTGTATGGGGAATGTGATTTCACCAAGTACCACATGTTCCTGGATCAACATCTTTGTTGATCCTGGAACAACTTTCCAATCAACCAATCAGATTTGAGGGAAGTTTACAGTTTATGTCAAGTTCAGGCTTAGAACCAGGGTGAGGTGCTTCAACATCAGTGTTATTCACCTATCATTTCCCTCTGATTTTAGGGAAAAGTTATGGGTAGGGTTAGGTTTAGGGGTAGGGATAGGATAAGGAATGTTATTCCAGGATCAACAAAATATGTTACCTAACATGTAATTATAAACCTAACATGTCTTACTTTGCAAAATCACGGTGACCATAAATGTATAGTAAATGCATACATAAATGCATAGTCTATGTTCAAAAGCCACTGTAAAAAGCATAGGGTACTTTTCTGAGTGAACTCTAAAATCCCTTCTGTAAAAGGATTTATCATGCCTTTGCAACCTGATGTACAAACAGCACAATGTCCCTGTGTAGATCTCCCATTGTCCCCTCACATGTCCATCTCCCCTGCTATGTGGAAACCAATGGATTGCCAGACAACGACAGATGAACGGGACATTAGCCATTACGTAACAAGCATTACATTGCTTAACTTTGACTTTCAATTACCTGCTTAGGTCTAGCCTCCAACAAATGCTCATATGAATCACAAAATTGTCCAACGTGTACTGTACAAATATACTGACTGCATCATGTATGGAAACGATTTGATTTTAAAGAATAATATATTACAGTTCTTAGTCTTTTTGCAGGAGTATACAGCAAGAATTGGTTGTGATCTTTGTTTAGGGTTGTGGACTACAGGGCTGTAGGGGTCTCATATCACGTTGGTTATTACCTTACGGTAAACCATCATAATCCTAGTTGGCGTCGGATACCTATGGTTTAAATGTATCCACTGATAGACTCTATGTCCATATGGAATGAAAGCGTGATATACGGTTAACAGGACTCAGGCTTTCATCCCCCCTCCTTGGTGACTGTGGTGACCTTGATTCTTTGGCAGATGGTCATGGGAAATATATCATCCCTTTATGTCACTAACTGAAGATGAACTGCATGTCCCATTAAAAAAAAAAAAAAAAAAAAACCCCGGTGGACTGGCTGAAAATGTGATTTGATTTCATGCATTTAGAACATGCGCTAACATAGTTCATAATTAATTGCTTGTTTCCACATGTTTACTGGAGCTGTGTGATTTGTAAGCTAGCTTGGGTTGGAAGTGATTCTGTTGTACATTTTTACGAAAACAAAATGAACAGTTTGGAAATTAAAGTTCTGGTGCTGTATGGAGAAACATTGCTAAAACAAGCAAGCAAGCAACACAGACTAAGCTAGGAAGCTTACACAGGTTAATCGGTTCATCAACCTGTAGGTCACCAGATGTGTAGCTTATCATATTTGTGCTAAGCTAATGCTAGCTCTGTCCTGTGACAGCAATCTATCTATCTATCTATCTATCTATCTATCTATCTATCTATCTATCTATCTATCTATCTATCTATCTATCTATCTATCTATCTATCTATCTATCTATCTATCTATCTATCTATCTATCTATCTATCTATCTATCTATCTATCTATCTATCTATCTATCTATCTATCTATCTATCTATCTATCTATCTATCTATCTATCTATCTATCTATCATAAACAGAGAACAGTTTCCCGAGCTATGACCTAGTCTGAGACCAGGTGCAATTGAAAGTTTCCTGAAGTGTTTTCAGTGCTAATGCACAGACCTTGTCTCTACGTAATAGGAGACTCAGACAGTGATTGCAACAAGGTTCAAGTAATTGGCTTCACGTTTCAGCTTAACACCTTGTCTTACTTCATGGCTGATTGAATGAACCAAAGAGAGGAGAAAATAGACTTCCTTGATCGAAAGACACAAAGCGTAAATTACAGTTTGTCAAGCTTGACGAGACAAGCAGGCTCTGTTATTTTGAGGTGGCTAAATGTTGATGCGCACATTTGTGATACTTTCTTTAAGCACAGTTGTGTCAATGTTAAACAGACAGTCTCTTATTAAATTCTCTTACTAAAGATTTGAACTTTTAATTCTTTTTACCCCTACATGCCTCCTATAAATGTAAAGTAGGTTCATTAAAGATGTGTTTTATTCACAAAACTAGCAATTAGCATTGTGTTATTACCCTACACAGAAAGAAATGCAAAAAAGGTGAAAAGGGATAATGGCATGCTGGGAGTCGCGAACCCCTGGTTGTTTCTTTCGGTTATGTGCGATTGTATAAATCCCTTATCCAATTGTAATTAATTAAGATTGATTTAGATTAGGATTTGGGCCGGATTACTGATCAAAATGTTTTCATGAAATGATTTTATGATAGGGTTTTCCACTCTGAGCTAATTAAAGTCAGTCAGTGCACTTCTCATGATTCCCCTCCCACTGCCAAAGGGATGATGAGTAATAGTGTGCATGCTAACACGCACATGCCATGTCTGTTGTATATAAGATATATCTGCTTCTGACAGGAAGTGTAAGCTTTCTCCTGTTGCTACATGTCTTCTCTTTGGTCTGGCAAACCACTTTATAACCATCAGCACCATTTTTGGGGTGTGTTCAGATTGCTCTCGGATTTCATCAAAAATATCTTAATTTGTGTTCCGAAGATGAACGAAAGTCTTGCGGGTTTATAACGACATGAGGGTAAGTAATTAATGACGGAATTTTCATTATTGGGTGAACTATCCATTTAAGTTAAAGGGATAGTTTGCTCAAAATTTTCAAATCTGTCTGACACACACTGAAACAAAAATAAAATAATAAAACATTTAAAAGGTTTTACAAATCCAAGTGATTCTTGCTTTAGCAGACACCAAAAATTATATAAAAATCCCTCCATTCAATAGTACAATGGCCTGTACAACAGACAGTACCTGTCACTAACAAGTGCAACACCCCTGTTAGTAGCCCAAGAATCGACCCAAGGCTTGTCAAGCCGAGCATATGTCACCGCACACATACCGACAGTCATTATCCACATGCCTTTTTCAACCAGCACCATCTATCCAGCTGGGAGGTCACTAAGGAGCATCACCCTTCCCCCATGCCATTATCCTGGTGTGCACATGACCCAATATAGTTGAGTTATCTTGGAATATGAGGTCTGAGAGGCCACAGAAGACTGTCTCACATTTAACACTGCTTCAGAAATACTGTGACACAAGGTTCAAATTTAGCACTAAACTGTATACTGTAAATAGCCTTTCTCCTTGGTAATAAGTGTTTGATGGAATCTGAGATCTTGACTGCAAAATAACCTTAACCTAAGCTTCATCGTCATCACCTCTGTTTGTCTGTCTGTATCAAAAATCTTGGTCACTTAATTTACGCTCACTACTCTTAGTATTGTCCAGTGTCATATAGATGGACTTTCATCTCTATCATCTCTTCTTAAATAAAAAATGCAGTGGATTATTAAATGGATCAAGCTTGTCATTGATAGGAATTGCCATCAGGATGTGTGAGAGAGAGATGCTGCAGAGATGTCATGAGCTGGTGTTATTAACACACTCTCTAACCTCCGCACTTTGCCATTCAACATAGAAACTGTTAATATAACCCCTTGCTTCATAAAGTCACAAGGTGGGATTTTCAAATTTGACATTTTGTTATTTATTTATTTTTACCTGTGAAATATAGCCACCATTCTATATCACTGATTCTTGAGAACTTGGACAAATCAGACTATATGATAGAAACATTTCTTTAGAATTTAATTTCTGCAACACATTGTTCTGACACAGAACATATAATAATATGGAAAATGTGTTAAAAATATTCTCGTTTCAAAGTGAAAAATTCAGTTATTTAAAAACGAATGACAGGTAGAGTAGTGTAGTAAGTCCGTATTATAAAAATCAGTGATATGCTTTTGAAACATCAATAAATTCATAATTTGTTGTTCTATATAATCTAATTTCCACACAACATACATACATAGCCAAAACCATTTAACGACAAATGTACTGCATATTCCAGTAACAAACCTGAAAGCCATCACAGTACAGAAGATGCTGAGGGGAGATGGTTAACTACATATGCTGCGCTATGAATAGAGCTTATCATCTGATTCATCATACTCTTCCTGCTTTGAGAACATCATATTATCATATACTCTTTAGTCTATCACATCCACCATAAATAACTTCCCTTGATGTTTCCTAAAATAGCAAGCCTGGATGTTTACTTATTTACTTTCATCTGTAGTGATCCCAGTCATCTTATCTCCACAAAAGAGGCCATGTGGGATTAAGATGGGCAACCTACATTTTGGTGGTTGGAAATTTTGGGTCAAAAGTGTGTCCTGAGATGTCAGCTAACATACATACCCTGTGTCCATTTTCTCTTCTCAGTACAAGCAAGTCGAGCAGTACATGTCTTTCCACAAACTTCCGGCCGACTTCCGGCAGAAGATCCACGACTACTATGAGCACAGATACCAGGGCAAGATGTTCGATGAGGAAAGCATTTTGGAAGAACTGAACGAGCCATTAAGAGAGGTACAAGTTACCAACAGGAAACGGTACACAATTGATAACTTGTGTTAAAATTGACAGTAAACTAACTTCCGCACCTGCAGGAAATAGTCAACTTCAACTGCCGGAAGCTGGTGGCGTCCATGCCGCTCTTCGCCAACGCAGATCCCAACTTTGTGACAGCAATGTTAACCAAGCTCCGCTTCGAGGTCTTCCAACCTGGAGATTACATCGTTCGAGAGGGAACTATCGGCAAGAAGATGTACTTCATTCAGCATGGCGTAGTCAGCATCCTGACCAAAGGGACTATCGGCATGAAGCTCTCGGATGGCTCCTACTTTGGGGGTAAGGACCACACAGAAAGGCCATCTTCTTAATTCGGAAACAAGTATCAGTTCAAACATCATACTCAATATAGTACTTACAGAAAAATGCTTTTCCAAGGCTAACTGTTGTCAGGTATAATTTCCAAATTGTCCTGTTGTGACATCCTGTAAAATATTACATTTTCAAAATAAAAGTCCCTACAGGAACTTAAAAAATACAAACAACTACAATTTTAATTTCCAAAGGCAGTACAACTTAAGTTTGTAAAAATTAAATTCATTAATTCATTAAAATGAATTTATCTTTTTACTATTATACTTCCATAATAATTAAAATATTATAATTAATATTATTCTACATTACATAATCAAAAAACTCCTCAAATAAATTATAGAAATAAAGTAAATTAAATCACTCATAATTTCAGTTTATCCACAAGGAACTTATTTGAGTATAACTTTTACTATTATACTTGAATATTATAATTAATATACTGCACTTTTACATTCCCTAATCAAATAAAAGCTAAAATAAATTAAGTCAATTAAATCACTCATTATATTAAAATAATCATATCAAATTCAATCACATTGCAATAAATTGTAAATTACTTAGAGCCAAATGTTTTTCCAAGGCTAAATTGTTGTAAGCTATTAACGTATATTAAAATGAAATTTCAAAATAAAAGTCTAGGGAGGAGATTATGCAAAAAAAAAAAAAAAAAGCAATTTTAAGGCATTGCTTTAATAGTCAAAAGAATAAAAGTAAGGAATCCCCTGTTCACATTTCTTTGGGATTTTTTGATGAAAATCAAAAAGTGAGTTAAAAATGAAACAAAATTGAACGCATGCTGAAAATGTTTGCAGCTGTACATCATTCCACCTTATGCTCCATCTGAGGCCCTAACAGCTCACTTGCACTGTGAATGCAGTGATAAATACCACTGACATTTAAACATGACTCCTTAGTTTCTCCCTCCAGCAAGCTTTGTCCCATTTAAGATGCTGCCTTCCTCGAGTGGCTTACGTTGGTGATCCAGAAAAAAGCAGTGTTTTTTTCCCCCAGAGTCTTTAGGGCAAGGTCTGGGAGGGGCAAGGAGCAGAGTTCACTGAGGCTGCGAATATACCAGGAGCCAGCGGCACTGAAGAATGGCTGCAGATAAAGAACTAATTTGGCTAATTAATAACACTGAATTAGTGGAGCAGAACAGCAATGGCAGAGCAATTTGTAACGTCAACTTCAGAGAATCCCTGGCCTAAAACAATTACACTTTACCTTTTACAATGCATGAATGAGAGGGTCTTATTCATGATGCCAGACTGATTTGTCATGGTACTCTATACCGATCACAGCGTCTCTGCTTGCATGCTTCACATAATAAAAAGCCCACTGTGTAAATTTTTTTTTCCGAAGTTGCAAAATAAAACAGATTATAATTTAAATGCAAGATCTATGTTTATCTCTATGTTAAAACATAAAATAGATGTTAAGGTGTTAATGTTTTTTGAAAGAACTGTTTTTGTCCATACAATGAAAGTCAATGGGGTCCAAAAACTGAAAGCGACATTTGGACCCCATTTACTATCATTGTACGGACCAACAAAAACAACAACAACAAAATTATTTATATTAACACATTTTTTGGCAACAACACTACATTACCAATAGTAGTAGGTTAACATGATAAACAGCATGGACATTTGATTCAGTTAATTGCATAAACCATTGTACGTATATTCTATATACTGTATACAATTTAAGCGACTACAAGGCTTTAAAAACAGCACTGGGAGTGACACCTGGATACATTAAACGTGTAATGGCCATGCTTCTTAGCAGCTTACAGAAATGAGAATCATCATTAATCTTCTGAGCTGAGCTTTAAATATCTCAAATTATACTCTGAATCGAGCATGTAAGTATATGCAGACATTCAAAGTTATATGTGAATACCTCCAATGGCAAGAACTTTCAGTTAATCTCTTTTAATCTTCTATTGAAAAGAACTTTACGTAGATTTGTGATAATGTAATGACTCTGAAACAGAGCTAAATTTGATATCCACATTTGTGGTAAAGCCCATCATTCTCAGCTTTTATACCAGTGCCCTTGTTTGTGGGAAAATTAATCATCAAAGATATTTAATCATCAAATCTGGCTGTAAAAGAAGCACAGTTGTTGGCCAATCAGTAGACAGTTCGTGAGCCCTAGAATTTGAAAGAAAATCGCATGCAGTATTTAACAAGAGGTTGCATGTGCCAACTTTACAAAGGCTTGTCAATAAGGGACGTAGCCAAAAAAACTTCAAAGACTAAATGAGATGCACTAGAAACAGCCAGAGCACTACGGGTCCACAAAACTTTTTTTTTTTTATAAATATACAGTCATATGACTGCAAAATCTTCTTTTTTTTTTTCAGTAAGAAAAATCTAAACATCTTTAAAAATATTAATTCAATGAAAGACTTTAACAAATATCTTTTGTTAGATTATTAAAACGATGATACTTAAAAAACAAAAAACAAAATTGCAAATAGAAGATAAAGAAGAAAAGTAAATTAAAATATATTCTCCAAAAACATTATTTTATGAAATTTAGCCTCAAGTAAATGTATATCGTTTTTTTTTACTGAAAAAAAAAAAGATTTTTGCAGTCATATGACTGTATATTTAAAAATATTAAACAAAAAATAATCATATATGCATAAAACATAAATTTGCCTAAAAGACGACACAAATGCTTTTCAGACCCTGCTTCCATGCAACTCTAGGACATTTCTCTTTATAAAACTTATAAAGTTCATAGTACTGAAATATCAAATGTATCTAAATATTCAACATAATCAAATTAACAACAGATGGTTAAGTCTCTTTATCTCAAAGGCCCTTATTAAGATGCAGATGTTACCCTGAATTAAAGCTTTATTGATTTTTTTATGACAGGCAACTTCCACTTGAATCCCTCATTGGAGTTTTACAGGGATGAGGGGCACAGCGACTTCAATTAGAGGGAGCTGTGCCAACATTCACTTTGAATCGTGGCCACATTTTCAACTGGGTAGATCCCAAATGCTGAGCATCTATGTGTGTGTGTGTGTGTGTGTGTGTGTGTGTGTAGATGGATCCCCTTCAGTCAGTGTCAGGATCTTACCTCTCTATAATGCTGAGTTTGACATTCCACTCAGAGAGAGGTGTAGTTAGGAGAAGAAGCAAACTGACAGGTCCTCTACGGTTACCTTTTCAGGTTTCAACTCCAGTTGAGGTGAAATTTCAATGTGTACTTTCAAGAACAAAGGAAAGAGATTGAAAAACTTAATTAACATGACTATTATGTTGTTGAAGTTTATGTTCCATGGGTTTCGATTGAACACTGCTGAAAAACAAAACCCACTTAAACCAGCCTAAAAAGGTCAAGGTGGTCTCCCAACCAGACCAAGCTGGTCAAGTCTGTCTTTTGTGATGGTTTATAAGGTGTTTTTTTTTTTTTGGGACCCTTGTCCACTAGTCAGACTAAAGAGAGCAGCTGACCAACCAGCCAAACATCAGATAAGACTGCAAAAAAAAAAAAAAAGCTGCTTTAACCAGTCTTATCTTATTGAACTTGGTCTACTGGCATAGTCTAGTGACCGAAATCACTCTAAAACCAGCAATCCAGACCAGTCTGACATGGCTGGGAAGCCAGCTAAGGTGTGCAAACCATCTTAGACTGTTTTTTATATTTGTATTATTGCTTGAAATATGATTGGAATCACTTAAAAAAGGAACATACGGTCAAGTACAACAGTGCAGCGCAAGTCTGCCATATAGACTACATAAAATTGTAATGGAACATTATAATGTTTTTAATGGTGAGACTTTAGTTTTTGTAATCAGGCTTTCTGAAATTATATAAAAATTTGGATTTAGATTTATCTGCCAATATATTGGTCATCGGCTTTCAAATATAAATAATTATTGGTATCGGCCAAAATGTTCATATCGGTGCATCTCTACTACCTAATCTAAAACCAACTAATCTAAGACCAGCAAACCACTTTTAAAAATGGTTTAAGCAGAGGCTTTTCTTACATCAGGTACAACCAGCGCATAACCTGATTTCACCAGGTGCAACGTTCCTGCCTCATGGATCATCATCTTTGTTGATCCTGGAACAACATTCCAATTAACCAATCAGATTTGAGGGACAAGTTTACAGTTTATGTCAAGTTTAGGCTTACAACCAGGGTTAGCTGCTTCTACATCAGTGTTATTCACCTATCATTTCACTCTGATTTTAGGGATAACTTATGGGTAGGGTTGGGTTTAGGGGTAGGACTACATTTTCAAAGAGGAATGTTGTTCCAGGATTGGCAAAATATGTTGACCTAGGAACGTGGCTAACTCGGCAAAATCAGGACGTGACAAATCCTAAAAGGCTGATCTAAAACCAGTTAAGAACGACTAAGATACAGATGACTCTGGAACCATAACCATGATATGTCCTGTTGATTCTCAGAGATCTGCCTGTTGACCCGTGGAAGACGAACCGCCAGTGTGCGGGCGGACACCTACTGCCGACTGTACTCGCTCTCCGTGGACAACTTCAATGAAGTACTGGAGGAGTACCCCATGATGAGGAGAGCGTTCGAGACCGTAGCCATCGACCGCCTTGATCGAATAGGTAAGTTGCCTAGAGAGTAAAATTGGTTGCATGGTAATACAACAGTACACACTCAGCACATTTTGTGAAGGTGTGTTTACCTGTGTTAGAGGCGTTACGGGTTCACAGCCCAAGATTTAATTTGTTTGAACATTCATTGATCACATCTGTGCTCAAATTCTAGTGAGCTTCAAAATTGGTTTGTCTTCATCACAATTGTTTTGCCATTCTTGGCTTGTGTCCTCAACACATAAACACGGAATTTGCCATGATAGGCAGGCCACCTGCCCTCCTCACCCCTCTCAGCATCCTCTTTCCTTATCTCCCAAGGTCAGTGTGCTGCGGATGTCACTCCCTGTCACATGACCACATTAGTTGTTTACACATGGGCCATGCAACCACCCCACACGCTGCTGTTGCCATGGCAGCCAGATTCCATAAATGATCAGTTCAGCTCACGCAGGGGGAGTTTAGACCACAGACACTTTGCCGAAGAACAGAATTTCACAATAAATTACCTACTGCAGTCGCTTACTGTCAATGTTGGCTGTTAAAATTTATGAACGTCAAAAATGAAATTTATATTTACTATGGGAAAAGAGAGATTCAGTTATGATGTCAATTTGTAGGCCTAACCGGAAGGCGAATTTGCCATGTGTTCCCTCTGTAATTTCCTAAGGGTTTTTAAATGGTGGCTTTCGATTTATGAGTGAAATAAGGTTTGTGGTTGGCATTACTTGGAGTATTTTCATGTTTGTTTTTTCTTAATGCATAAATTACAAACCATTCATACCACACATGTACTTTAAAACCATTCTGCAACATTTTTAAAGCACACAATAGCAATGTTAAGCATTTTTACTTTTAAATTGATTTCTGCAAATTTCCCAGAACATGGAAATACAAATTCTCCTTTGAGTTTAGACCACAAACTGAACAGCTCTATTCAAAGAGACATCTAAAACAAGGTGAACATGATGAATGCCATTAATATGTGCTGCACATCGTGTGATATGAACCATGTAGCTTTGGATTTGGGAGACAGCTTGGTGAAATTGAATGCTCAAACCACGAGTGATAGATATAAGTGTTATTTGTATGTGCTTCTGGAGATGGAGGTGAGAGAAATTGAAGGCGATGTTGGGGCCCAGCCAGCAGGAGCTGCGCGAAGGATGTCATTTTAGCTGCAAATTGTCTTGCTAGCAGCAGGGTGCAGGTGATAGGCACGCGCCATGCCGCGAGTTGGTGTTAGCGGTGCCGTGACTCAGCACAATGACACCAGTGCCAGACATCATAGCTTCCCTCTCACTGGAAATCTCAGCAGGGCTCTGGGGCTTGCTGTACACAGGGAACTAGATGAACCATCAGTCTGAAAAAGCAGTTATCAGAAATAAAAACCCCAACAGGAATCCACTGAGTAAAGTGGAAACATCCATCTAAACAAGTTCTGTCAACAGTCAGACCAAAAGACAATACTAGAGGTGTGCAAAATTGCATGTTTTCAAAACAAGCTATAATTTGGCTTGATTGGAGTTCACCTCAACCCGAAGGGACACGTTTCTTAAAGGCCATGTACATAAAATATGCTCTTGCGGAGGGACGCTTTTCCTCCCTTTTCCCCGTTGTGCAAGTCTACCAAATGTGATTTCAATTACTCTTCAGCACCATATAATCACTACATCTGGAAAATGAGAAAGATTAAGTGTAGTATGTCAGATTAAGCCTGTTACTTTGTGTCTGACGATTACTAAAGGCACAGAGTGCAATGGGTTCATTGCAATATGAATGAAGCATTTAGGTAGTTGATACATCATTAGACATCCATAACTGCAGTAATGTTTGCTAGTTACAGATATAGCTGTTAAAGGTATGATCTAAGATGTGTAGACAAAGCTATAACTGACCAAAATCTGTACCTTTCAGGCAAGAAGAACTCCATCCTGATGCACAAAGTACAGCACGACCTTAACACTGGCGTCTTCAACAACCGTGAGAACGAGATGATCCAGGAGATTGTGAAGTACGATCGGGAAATGGTTAAGCTAGTTAAACAAGGAGACATGCAGAGGCCCAGGGCCATGTCCATGTCCATGGCTCCTTCAACTCATGGGAGCATGTTTGCACCACCTAGTCAGCCCTCTACAAGTTCTGCCATTGCTACCCTCCAGCAAGCTGTTGCCATGAGCTTCTGTCCCCAGATGGGCAACACTCTTGTGGGTTCTGGGGCTGTCCAGTCACCCCGCATGGTGCGGCGCTTCCAGGTGGTCCAGAGCCAGACACCCCCAGGCTCCCAGTACTCCACCTTAGCCCTTGCCTCTGCTCTTGCAGGCACACCTGTCCATAGCCCTCTAGCAACTACCGGTCGAACATTCCAGTATGGTTCCAGCCCCCCGGGTGCACCCTCAGGCTCCCAGTTATCCCTTGTACAGCAACACGTCCCCAGTCCCACACATCGACCACTGGTCCCCAGGTGTGCTTTAAGCCAGGATGACCGTGCCCTATCCACCTCCCAGCCATCATTACCCCATGATATGGTACAGCCAGTTGCCCCAAGCCCTCCCCAGTCAACCAGAGTCTCTTCCACTTCGATCGGTCCCCCTCAGAACCTCCCCGGCCCTGCTGGTATTAGAGGAAGTATTCCGCCAAGAATGGCACTACCCCACCAAATGTCTGTAGGTGCATTTCCTCCTGCCTCCCTCCCCCAGATGAGACCCAGTTTGGATTCAGGACTGCCCAAGAAGGATTCAATAATCAGTCTACCAGAAACTGAACAACATCACATCAGATCTAGATTATCATCAAATTTGTGACCACGATAGTGTTGGCAGGCTCTGCCTAGGTCAGGAATGTGTGGACTCTCCTTAACCAAGAACGTTTCCCGACCCCTTGTCACACCTTTGGATTTTACTCACAGAATGTATGTGGTGCGACTGGTTACAAGGGCAAACAAACCCTTGAGACTTAATAGCATAAAATGAACATGTCTGTATCATTCTTACCACGACTGGGACATTTCCATTGTACCTATGATATAAACATCAATGTAGCTTCCACCCTCACAATTTGCCTCTTTGAAATGGTTTTATTTATTGTAGCTGCTCACAAAGATGTACCCACTCCCTTTTATATACTGTAGTACAAATAATGCAAACTGATACGTGTCTGAATACCGGGACTTAGCAGTTTGCTTCTGATCACAATGTAGGTAGGAGCTAATTCCCTCTTCTCAACATGAACCAGCTGGAAATGAACCGGCTAGACATTAGATATTTAACCTATAATACGCAATATTAGAGTTGTTATAGAAAAATAAAGGTGTATTTGAAGGCTCAAGAGTCCCAAACCGGTTACAAAATGAGAACTTCTGTCCTTGTCTTTGTCTTATTCCTTCAGACCAAAGGAGGCCAAAGGAAAATGTTAACATAAGATCATGACATGTAAAGATGTGTCAAATGAAATGAAAGGATAAAAACAAATATAATTTCATTGCCTTGATTTTCAACGTTGTGTGTGTGACCATATGTGCGTTTGTTTCTTAGCTATCCCACAACAGAGCACATTTCATCATCTTAATTTAGCGTTGGGACAATTAAACGAATCAACAGTTTCCCAATGAGGGTTCATGGGAGTGAATACCACATACATATTGAGCTAATTATGCTGCTAACGTTCAAAGTTTAATGACTGGGAGACTAATTTGCCCTTATCTGGTGCATTCAAATGCATTTAAGTCTTAATTACAAAGGACTTAAGTAGCTTTCTTCAGAAAGGTCAGCTTTTCATTATCAATGAACTTATTTATTTAAAAAATTGTGGCTCTGTCCTGTTTGTAAAAATCGTTCTCCCTCGCAAATAAAGCAGAGAGTGCAGTTTTGAGGGGGATTGCACATCTTAGAGGGCAAGTGAGGTTATGCGAGCAAGTACATTAGAGGTGATTACACCCTCCTCTGCAATGTGACGAGATCCATCAGGCGACGACGAGTCTCTCCACTATCTGTTGTTTTGGAGCACTAAACTCACTCGCCATGGCTACCTAATGAGGTCTGATGTCCTCTCGGTCTGTAAATCCTTGAAAACCTATTTATATTCTGCTGTTACTTACTATTTCACAGCTTGAAAGAGACTATAAGCTCTGTTGTAGCGGCTCCTATTTGTTCTTGGCATCCTGGAGACAAAGCCAAGCGTAAATTTCTCATTTATGATTTCTAAAAAATAACAAAATGGGCAGATGTTTGAAAATAGCATCAGACTGTTTATATGCAGGGTTTTGAAAAAAAAAGCAAATTTTTTATGACTTTGATTAAAATCATAATGTCTTTTAAATGATTCCCTGTAGACTCCGCTGTGCACGAGCCAGTGTCATCCCATAAGCGGATTAAAAAAAAAAAATCATATAGCTGCTTTTAATGATGCTCATATCCTCAGTTTATGTTGCACCAAACACAGATGTTGATTTTATTCAATATATGCCAAGTGTTATATTTTTGCCAAATTCTAAGGAATATTTGAAGCAATAAAGTTTACAGTTTGTCCATGAGAAAGGAATATTTGTCTCAGTTGTAGCTATCATTAACAAAATATGCTCCACTAAATATTACTACGTTTTACTATGCATTATGGTGGAGGAAAAAATGTTTTATAATGAAACTTTTTTTTCTGTTGTTGTTTAAAAGGAGAGCACACGGCATCATTGTTGATTAAAAAGCCGTGTTTTTTTTTAGCAGCGGCTCTGCTGTTTTGTTCAAATAAACTTTCAGAACGTATTGCGATGAAGCTACTAAACAAACATGCTTCATTAATTAGGATGTTACAAGACCCTGGGGTTGTTTTGCAGCTTTGCATGAAATAAAGTTCTATAATGATGGGCTGATGGTCAAATATACTTACCGTTTAATGTACAACTTAATTGAGTTCGTTACATTAGTTCAATTGGTCGTCATTTTATTGGTGTCCTGAATGGAAGTAAACCTGTGACAGCACTGTAAAAAAAGTTGCTGCCTTAAATTGTTTTTTAAGTACAATCAGCTTGGATGTTTAAGTCATTTCAACTTAAATTACATTAAACTGACTTTTCTGGTATGCAGTCATCTCTCAGTTCCATTAGTAATGTTTGGTACACAAGGAGCAGCAGAAGTAACCACATCAACTGGGAAATAATAATGAATTCATCTAAATGACTGCATCTAAGGCCAGCTAGCTTTTTTCTCTATTCTAGTCATAACTGCTGAGATGGCCACTTCAATCATTGGTCTGAAAGATATCTGCTTGTCTCATGTACTGATGTCCATCCATGAGCGTCTCACAATGGAAAGTTGTCTATTTTAGCCTCATTACTGGTACCTAATATAGCACAAAGCTTTGATTTTATTGTGGGGTGTTGTTGGGCATGACAGCAAGCAGAAATAGTTCATGTTCAGTTCGCGATTCTTCCGATCAGAGTGTAAATATCTGTTTCATAAAAATTGTATTATGCATTCATTCATCAATTTATATGCAGTAGTCCATAATGACGGTGTAGCAAAATAATTTACATGATTGTAAAAGTGCTGCATCTATAAGAAAACGCTGTTGCTCATTGCTTTAAGTGACTTTTCAGTCTGTCGCTAAAGAGTTTGAGCTATGTTATGAATGATTAAGTGGAGGGTTTCATCCAATCACTTAATTTGAGAGCAATTTTTATTCTTTCGCAGTGAAATTTGGATGACGACGAGAACCTTTGGCTGAACCATCTTGCAAATGTACTTTATCTCTAATTAAACGTCATGAACAGCTGATTATTCAGATTCTGATTTTTCTGATTCTGACTCATATTGCAAACTCAACTCAGGTAAGCACACAAAACATTTCTTACATTATTTCGAGTGAACCAGTTCAGTGATTTCAAACAATCATTTAGTTAATTAAAAGAATCAGTTCATAAGAGTCACTTTGTTGTGAATCACATACACAGATTGTTATGTTTTTGAAAGATGCGTTCATTCACTCGGGAAAGTACGCAAAACATTTCTTGCTTCATTTCGTGGGAAAAGAGAATCAAGAAATGACTTGAATCAGCAAATCAGATAATTCAGTAATGCTCTGACAGAGTCAGTAATTCATTCAGCTAAGGTTTTTTATAAATGATTCATATATAGTTTGTGAATCTTATGAGAGATTCATTAATCGAAATGATTTATAAGAGTCAGTTGTTCATGAATTGCATTACACCGGTGGTTGTGCTGTAGAATGACGTGTTTAACTGATCACATTGCAAACTCAGCTCAGGTAAAATTGAATTTGTTTCGCCTGTAGCTTCAGGAAACACTGGCGTTAAGTGTCTTAAAACCAATATGTGGCGGCAAATAGCTCTAAGCCCATAAGCTATTGCAAGGCTAACTTCCTACGCAGAGGTTGTTCGAGATGTCAGGAAACGAGCAGGTCTTTTGACATCAATTCTTGTGTAATCCAGTGTAGCCTTGCATTGGATTGGTTTTGTTTCGCTTTGCTCTTTGTAACAAAACGCTGCCAAAATCCAGAAAACAGAACAGAGCTGCTGAAGCAAGCTATTGAAATTTCAATAACAATTAACCTTTCGCAGACCCAGAGTGCAAAAATATTGACTTTATTTCTCGCTGAATGCCATGTGTGAATTATCAGACAAGCGTTAAACGGATCAAAACGTCTCTGTTCGTAAAACACATTCATTTAAGTGCTGTCAAGTCTTTAAAAAAAGGGCACCACAAGGTCAAACGCCATCCAAAGCTGTCCTAAAGGTGCTCTGATCCATTATCATAAACATCCTCTTGTTTTTTTCACTGGCTTTGAATGTGAGAGCCGCCAGCTGCGGGGAGACGCTGGGAGTAAATCATGTCCAAGTGGAAATGTCAGAGAGGGCCTTTCAGACGGGGTTGCCTTGAAATCGATGAGAGGCAGAATCATGTGGTTAATCAGCCCCGTGTTAGCACTCAGAAGTGAAGGAGCGGATCAGAGCCCCGCCGAGAGAGCGTTCTCACTCCATACCAAGACGAGATCACGTATACGCTTCCATGCTCTCGTGCTCGCACACAAGGGTGACTCCTGCGGTTTACCTCCGTCAGAACTCTGCTTCAGTGCTTAAGTGATGTCTTTATGATAATATGACAAGACAGACACACACACTCAATCACTCACTTATCAACCAGATCAAGCAATCCGTCCGCATCACGCACTCGTTCGACAGTCTGTTTTGATGAGGTCTGTGGAGGGCTCTCAGCCTCCTGATGAAAGCGGTCCGTCAGCTCGCGATACGCTCCTCAGCTGAAGAAATACACTGATTCTTTCACCTTTTCCAGGTCGAAATCACCTACAAGAGAGAAATGACATGATTACGGGGATTTAGCATGAACTATGTAACAACAAAGACAGAAGAGTTGAGTTTAGCACTCATTATGAAGGCATTGAAACTGGCATGGAAAATTACATCAAGTACATTTTTTTATTTTGTAATCATAACTTTAGCTTTTTGCTGTCTTAATTAGTGTGCGCTTTTTATAGATTTGATATGACATAATTTCCACTTTAATTTCCACTGTCTCTTTACACTTCCATTCAAAAGTTTGGTGACAGTAATATATATTTAAAGGGGGGGTGAAATGCTATTTCATGCATACTGAGTTTTTTACACTGGTAAAGAGTTGGATTCCCATGCTAAACATGGACAAAGTTTCACAAATTAAATTGTACGTTTAAAGGAGTATTTCTGTGCCAAAAATTGTCCTTCCGGCTTGTCACAAGTTTCGGAAAGTTTTTTCCAAGTATGGGTCTTCGTGACGTCAGCTGGGGCGGAATTTCCTTATACGGGTCCTAAGGGCACTTCTTAGCGCGGGCGCGCGCGCACTCGTAGGCCAGAGCAAGAGAGCGAAAGCAGTACGCCCATCAAAGCGCCCTGCTCGGCTTTAGGGAAGTCAATGTCACCAAAGAAGTGGGTTTTTGGTTGCCAGGGCAAGACAACCCTGCACAGATTCCCAAAGAACCCGGCGTTAAGGCACCAGTGGATGGATTGTTTTCCTGAGCATAAACGGACTGTTTGTTCCCTGCATTTCGACGATGCTTGTTTTATAAACAAAGCCCAGATCGACGGATTTGCAGATCGTCTAATGCTTAAGGATCGAGCAGTCACAATGATAAAGGTTCGCGGTCGTGGTTGGAACCGGGCGGTGAGTAAAACTGCTTCTAATGTCTCTGTGTGTTGTTGTTAGCTCGGCGCGTTAGCACAGCTTTAGCTCCGCCCACACGGCCCGCCTCCAGCCGCTCGTTTTTTTCCGGAAAGACTCGGTACAGCCTATCTTTCTTTTATAAATAAAATAAAACTAAAGACTTTTTGGAGATATGAAGGATGCAATACTACTCTATAGGTACTCAAGATTAACATGAGATTGAGTGAAAATGAGCATTTCACCCCCCCTTTAAATGTTTTTGAAAGAAGTCTCCAAGGCCACCAAGGCTGTATTGATTTGATCTAATATACAGTAAAAACAGTAATAGTGAAATATTACATTTTAAAAGAACTTTTTTCTATTTTAATATATTTTATAATGTAATTTATTCCAGTGATCAAAGCTGTATTTTCAGCATCTTTACTTTAGTCTTCAGTGTCACACGATCCTTCAGAAATCATTCTAATATGATGATTTGCTGCTCAAGAAACATTTATTATTATTATTATCAGTGTTGAAAACAGTTACTATTTTTGTTGAAACCATGACAGATTTTTTTTCAGGAGTCTTTGATGAATAAAAAGTTAAACATGTCTTTACTGTCACTTTTAATACATTTTATGCATTCTTACTGGACAAAATGTCTTTAACAGTAGTGTATATATTGAACTTATTATATAATTTAAAAAAAGAATTAGAAAAAAATAATACTTTGCCAAAAGTTTTATTAATTTCTCATTAATGTAATATCTAAATAAATATAAATTGTGCCCGAACACAATGTCAGCATAAATTAAAATTCAATAAATATGAATATTATAATCTACACTTACAATTGTAATTCACAAACATACTTCAAAAAGTAAATATTTCTATTATAAGGATACTATGGTCTCCTATTGTGAAACATCAATTTAAAATAACTGTTTTCTATTTTCATATCTTTTAAAATGTGATTTATTCATGTGATAGCAAATTTCAGCATCACTACTTTGGTGTCACATGACCCTTCAGAAATCATTCTAATATGATGATTCAGTGCTCAAGAAAATTTCTTATTATGATCAATGTCGAAAACTGACAAATTACACTTATTTTCATACGTATTTTCATCCAAGTGATAGAACCTGAAATAATAAATCAATCCATCATCTCAAATCAATGTCATTTGAAATGAAATGAATCCTACAGGACATATAAATATAAATAAGACCCTTAAGCAGGTCAGCATGTATCAGGACTTTAGAAATAATATGAAACTGTTTTATTACAGAAATAAAAAGTGTGTGTTATACGGTGGTATACAGTTATATGGTGAATGAATCATCGTATTTCTTGTTTTTACTGACATTTTAAGGACGTTGTAAAAGCTCCCCTCAATATCGCCTCTGCTGAATTAGGGTTTTGTGTGATGTGTGATTTTGCGATAAATGCGCTCATGTTGTCCATTGTGTTTCCTTCTGGCCCATGTTACATAAACAGATTAACCAGTTGACAGAATTAATTGTCATCAGTTTAATGCAATCTATCTCGCTGATGAGCATAAAATCGCATGGTCCTGCGGGACGGTGCGTCGTTATGCAACAGCACAAAAGCTGCCCTAAACCTGACAAGCTGTCAATCAGATGATGTCGAGCAGCTGGCCTGTGTGTCAGAAAGTGACGGGGTTTAACTCACCTGTATGAGGAACGCTGGACAAAAGCTGTAACATCTTATAGTATTCTTGAATCTTCTTTGGCTTGGATACAACCCTGTGAGAGTAGGAAATGGACTCAATTGAACCAAACCTTACTCATTAATTTATATCAGCAACATATACGTTTTTAGATGATATTGGTGTTTTTTTTATTTTTTTATTTTTATTGAATCGGGTAAAAATAATTATTGGTACCAGAATTTAAATATCAGGGTATCCTAACTAGCCAAGTTGAATATTAATGAGCAAATATTAGACATTTAATTGTTAACTGTGGGACTTATGAAGAACTGCTGCGTTTATTGTCAAATACATTGTAATTTAATTGCTTCTCAGCCTATTCTAAATTCAGACTATTTATTTTAGTTTTTACTAGAGCCATCATGCGATTTTTTTTTTTAAATCTAATTAATTTGCATTCATTCTATTCGGGACAAAAACAAAAACATCACTCGTGTGATATTGCGCTCGTTACTCGTGTGATATTGCTTAACTATATAATATGGTATGACACAAAAACTCATACAGGGGCATTTTTTGCCCTGATATCTTGAATTTTAGGGCCATTCTATAGGCTACATAATGGAGTGAGTTGTTGCCCTGCTTCATGTTCATCACCAATAAACTGTATGAAATGTAAGATGACCTACAGTACGTAGGTCTGGGGCGGGTTGGGTGCGTTCAATGCGTTAATAATTTTAACCCGTTATTTTCCCCCATAACTAATTAATTAAATTAATGCGTTAAATCGACATTCCAAGTTTTTACGTTTTAATTTTCTTTTAAAAGAAAGCAGAACAGATTTATAAAATCAGCCATTTATCGGTTATCTGCCTTAACATGATCGTTTCTCTGTTGATATTTGATATTTAATTCTAAATACAAACTATTTATACACGCAATTTTTTGTGTGTATCAATTGTCTTCAACTAGCATAGAATTATAATATCAGACATTTATCGGTTATCGGCCCTAACGTGAAAATTATCGTGTTTCTGCAGATATTTCATTCTGAATACAAACTATACACACAGCTTTTAGTGCTCATAAATTTTCTATAAGTAGTATAGATTTAAAATATCGGCCATTTATCGGTTATTGACGAGAAACAGGAAGATACTGTACCGGTAATTATTGGTATCGGCCAGAATTTCAATATCAGTACTCAAGTTTTTAGCAGTGAAGTGGTTAAATAATATCCTTTTTATATATATTTTTTGTACCAGTATCACCTGATATAGGATATTTATTGTTTCTGCTTACTCCAAATTCAATTGTAACATGCAGGCCATTTAATTTAGTTTTTAGTGTTTATTAATTTTTTCCCCCCTCTTTTTTAAAGAGAGTAGCATAGATTTATAATATCAGCCATTTATTGGTTAATGGCCTTAATGTGAAAATTATTATTTATCGGCCGAAATTTGATTCTAAATACTATTTATTTTTAGTTTTTTGAGTGTATCAACTTTCTTTAAGTAGTATAGATTTATAATATTGACAGTTAATCTGTTATTGGCCATAAACAGGAAAATACTGTAATTTTTGGTTTTGGCCAGAATTTCAATATCAGTGCATCCCAAGCAGTTAGCAGTTTAGTAGCGAACCACTATTAGTAGTAGTTAAATAACATGTAGTAGTTAAAAACCAGCAATGTGCAATGGGACTTACGGAGGCCTGCTGCAATATTTCTGCAGAAGAAACCTGGACAGCTCTTCTAGAATGGGCTGACTATGCAGAGCCACAAACTGCTCACGACACACCTGAGGAGCGACACAGAGCACTCAGTCAGTCATTATGCACACTAATGTGCCAGCTTCAATGCTATCTCCCTCTCGCTTCCCTTTTCCAATGCTCGTCTCAGACGTTTCGCCTCACTCCAATTTGAACTTTCCCATTTTAAGAGGAATCTGTGGTCACAAAGCGTGTCAGGGAAAGACTTGCAGACAATAGACAGAAGGAGAGAAGGAAAAGATAAAAAAAGAGTCTCAATTCAGACAGTTGAATATGGTTTTAAAGGAACAGAGTGAGCTATTAAGCTTCAGAAGTTCACTGTAAAGTGTCACATAGAGGTGAAACTTAACAAATTAAGGTGATTGTAAAGTACAGCCAAGAGGGTGAGTAAATGATGACATAAGTTTCATTTTGGGGTGAATTATTTCTTTTAAAATAATCTGGGTCTAAAATAGATCTGTGAAAGGAATCTGAGGTAAATAATATAAAAAGCAAAATTAAACAAATCAACTTAATGGCAACTTTCCAAAAAATGGACCAGTTGAGAGGGTGAGAGGTACGACCATTCAGTACGGAAATAACCCATGCTGACAGGGTTGGTTATTGAACATATGGTGAACTCAGCATGCAAACATCTGGCCATTAAGCTGACATGGTGGGGCCGCTCAGTCATTCCTATCAAAAGAATTTGCATTGGAAAAACATTCTGCAGTGAATGCTCAGTTCCTTACACACCTTGTTCATGGTGTCCACCGTCAGAGCATGGGTCCAATAACAGTCATGGACGGACACAAACGTAAGACCAGCCCTGCATGTGTGAAGAAAACAGACAGACATTTAACACAACAACAATGAATAATTAAAATAATAATAATAATAATAATAATGAATATTGTTTGCTAATATTATTTATAATATATATTATTTTATAATTACTATCAGATATAGGCCATGTAAATAATTTATTATCATTATTATTATTACTATTACTAATAATAATGAAATGTTATTATTATTATTAAATATATGCATTAAAATAATGTATTATTATTATTATTATCATTACTTTAATACATATCTTAATTTTTATAAATTCATTTTGAATATTGTTACTAATATTATTTATTAATTTATTTAATTATAATATGTATTATGAATGATGTAATATTATCATAAATATTAATAGTATGATTAATATTAATGAAAACTGTTGTTAATATTTATTAATATTCTACATTTTATTTTATTAAATATATGCGCAATTAATAATTCTGAATGGATATTGTTCTTTTAATATTTTTCATTTATTTATCATTATTATTATTATTATTATAATTAGCGGTAGTAGCAGTAGTACAAGTACAAGTATTTATAAATGATTCATAATGCGTATATATTTTTATTCTTGTCTAATGATCATGTTATTATGTTCATTATTAGCTTTTATGATGTCAAAAAGAAATAAAAACTACTAAAATCCATTCTGCATATTAAACAAAGACATTGTATGATCTGTATCATATCTGACATAAAAAGGTAATCTCGGTCACTCCTTATTCTTAATCCAGGTAAATGTAAACGCTTATCTGTTTTATTTGCATGTTTAAGAGATATAACATTGCCTGAAGAAGCAAAACCAAACAATACAGTCTGCTAATTTTTTAAGCTATAAAATTCTCCAGTAAACAAAATACACAGCACGTGAAAGATTCTGGGACTGTACAAAGATCATTAATATTAAATGAGGTAATCACTGTTAATTATATGATTGGTTGTCTGTTGCTAGGCAGCTTGTTGTAACGATCTGGAGCAAAAATTTACAGCAGTGCTTTTTAAAGCAGTCTTAACCCAGGGTATAAAAACGTGATAACCAAGGATTTAAAGACCTTTTGAGTGTGGGATGTAAAACAACAGACGGCTCATCACCTGTAACAATGCAGTGATGTCAGCATCATGTGCGTGGAGTCCAGAGAGTGGATGAAATTAGGCGGGAATGCGTTTTTCTGCTTCATGCTGTCCGGTTTCCTAAATAAAGCACAAAAAAAGCTATGAAGGGCACATTCAGATTTTCTCTCAACACATGGGTAATTAAGGACAGCGTTACCAACTTCACGCTGGGCAACACACACCTGTGACGCCAGGAGCCATACATCATTGAATAGGTAGGTCAGTCTTGAGTATCATCCAAAACACACAATGAACATAGAGCTCCCGCTAGACCGGTAAAGAGTAATCTGTGTGCTTATTAGGGCTGAAGATATTTCATTATACTGCTCTATATCAGACAAAAAAGTTCAGAATAAAAATAGTCATACTTTTAAGGTCAGATCCTCTCAAATTTCATCATGAGTATTATCAAGTAAGCCCTTTTTCTTAGCCTGTGGTGTGTTCTCAGCTTAAGAAACTGCTAGGTGATTTTTTTTTTTTTCACAAAACAAAAACCTGTGCAGCAAAGGCTACAAACGCAGAGCAACTTTTATGGTGTGTGGTGTGAAAGGAAACTAACAAACTAACTAAGTATCTTGGGGGAGAGAGAGAGAGAGAGAGAGAGAGAGAGAGAGAGAGAGAGAGAGAGAGAGAGAGAGAGAGAGAGAGAGAGAGAGAGAGAGAGAGAGAGAGAGAGAGAGAGAGAGAGAGAGAGAGAGAGAGAGAGAGAGAGAGAGAGAGAGAGAGAGAGAGAGAGAGAGAGAGAGAGAGAGAGAGAGAGAGAGAGAGAGAGAGAGAGAGAGAGAGAGAGAGAATAGTGATGAATTCTACAGGATGTTGGGGAGAAGTGTGTGTCGCGTTCTTAAACTTTCTGCCTAGAAACAAAGATGCCGTGAAGCCAAACCCCCTCATGGAAGAAGAACGCAGTCGTGGGTTTACAACTGTGACAATGAGTGATTATCAGGATGAACTAAACGCTGGATTTTCAAAAGTATGTTAAGTATGTAAATAGACTCTTTAAAATACCTCCAAGGGTTTTACACACCGGTCTGGACATCGACGTTATATTTTCACGCCACTAAACATGATGCTGAACAAAAAGAATTGTGATTGGTTGCTTTGCACGTCAGTCAGACAGCCTCTGGGCGGTTATTAGCCAATGAAAGCTGCTATGGAGTCCAGACCATCTGCCATCAGTCTGAAGGTCTGGCTATGCGAGACTAGAAAGAGTAACTATCTACAATCTCTAGGCTTCACAGAGCGACACTGTGCTGAAGATAATTTCTGGTAATTCAGAGAGGGCTTTAGGTCTCTGTCAACAAGAGAGCTGCTGCCACCCTCTTTATTTCATCATTTATTCAGGTCTCTTCATTAATGAGGGTCTATTCAGTCTCTAATTCGAGCACATGATGGATATTTGATTCAGTCCGTGGTCTGTTACGCATGCGTGTGAATCTCCGGTTGGGTCTTCACTTTAATCTTGTTCAAACAAGCTTCTTTATCTACATCTTACCTAGAAACTGTCCTCTGGGAAATTAGAGCGCTTGTATTAGATCAGCTTGAGATTTCTTTCAACACCTAGATGTGTGGCTGACATCTGGTAGACTGGCATCATTGGTACATATCTGAAGATCAGCCCTTCAGCTTGGTCTGCATGGACACCCAAAGCCATTTCTCAAAGCCTGAGAGGGACGTACAATCACAGTGGCGGCTGTCAGTCTAGCCATGAGTGTTCTTGGCCATCTATGAGAATTGGGAGATCCCTTTTCGTCACCCCGGCTTCTGCTAATGTAATTCCTGTGATAGTCAGTACAGGTTTGGTGGTTTATCACAGGCAGTGATAGAGAAGTACAAGTGAGGCCCCATTGTAAGTGGTTTATAATCACGTCCTTGCGGCTTTTGGGGGAAGGTCAGCAAGATAACTCCCAAATGAGGCTTTTCCAAGTGGTGTGAACCAAGCTCGGGTAAAGCACCGCAAGGATTTAAACTGTGAAATGAGGTGATCATATTAAAACAGCAGATGATTGCGTACAGAATGAACATTTGGGGTTTCAGTTTGAAGCACAGAAGTGTTTGTTTAATAAAAGATGATGCTGACTTGAGAACATATGGTAAAGTGGTGGATGACGGTGCATTTGTTTACGCATGGACATTTTGGAGAGAGCGTCAAATAAGCAAAGAGTCTGCCGACACAAACACAAAATGTTACCAGTGAGACTTAAAGGGATATTTCAAAAAAAATATATAATTCAGTCATCATAATGGTGACCCCCATGTTGTTTAAAACCAATATGACCATTATTCTTCTGTTTAATGCAAATGAAGAAATATTTAAAAATGTACTTATTCTTAAATTGAATGTGGACTTTTGAGTCCACCCTATGACTTCAGAGTACTTTGAATAGAATAACTCATTTGAACAGCTTATATGATACATTTATAGAGCTTTTGTTTCCTTTTTGAATCATTGTAACTATGTGTTCCACAGAAAGAAAGGCTTGAAACAAAAAGAAAGGTTGTGGGTGAATAAATGACAAATTACAATTTAAATTTTTGACTGAAGTATCCCTTTAAAACACTGTTACATTTAGAAACAATTCAATTAACAAAACAACTCCAATTAATCCAAAATATACTTGGTCTCCCATGCAAATGCACGTCAACAGATGATAAAATGAGCGCTGATGTTAATTCATTGTTCATTCTGGGTAGCCCTCCATTCAGTAAATGACATACAGGATGTGCAGCAGTGACATTTCAACACGAAATGCCACTCTTCTCATCTGAGAGACTTTCTGCTTCTTTCATATCCTCCAGGGGTTTCTGTATATGATAATGAATTCTGGCCATCCACTGATGGGCCCAGAATAGCGTCAAATGCTTGTGTGACACAGGCGCTGCCTCTAGGTATTCCTGTTACTCAAACAATTTGCTGTTAAGTGCTCCCATTTAACTGTTTAATGTGCTCTGTGGGGTACAGTGCAATGATACTCAACAAAAGGAACAAAAAACAATGAAAATGTACAGCAAAGACTCACACATATACCTGTTTTCTTGTGTATTACTACGCTGACTCATTGGACGTTAAATTTCCAATGGAAATTTCCACCAATTAAGCCACAACACATTAAAATGAAGTCCAAACTCAAATCTATTAAGCCACAATGCAATAGAAATGCTTTTGACCACAAGGGGGCAGTGTTATTGTAAAGTACTAAAACGAAAATTTAAAACAAAACCTTTTTGTTAAATGAAATAAAATAAAATATAAATAAACACTAAATTATAGATATAAACTACAAAACCCCAAGTTTTGATGTGGAAAACCTGTTTTTTAACAGCATGCTCAGACGACAATAAATTGTCACAAAGGTGAAATGTTTGTGCATTGTAATGCCCTTTCCCATGTTAATTAAAAACAATTCAATACAAATCATTTTCATCAATATTTAGTGGCCAAATTATCGTTCAAAATCTCTTGAAAAGATTAAAAGTACAGAAGCATCACTTAAGTCACTAAATGAAGCACTATTCATGTAAATAAAACAAGGAAACCAAATCAAGTAATGTGGGGAGAGATCAGAGGTCAATACACATCAATACAGGGGTCAAAGTAAGGGGAAGGTACTTACTCATTGGCATCATGGCTTATATTGATGCTCAGATTCTGTATGCTGCTCTTGAGCTGCGGGAAACAAGAGAAAATGGGAGAGTTTGAATGTGTCACAGGAAAGCAACTACTATGAAAAGAAAAGCTAGTGTAGCAATGTCAGTAGTTTTAAGCACAATTATTGCATTTTTAACAGGGAAAATCCTCATGAAAAACGTTCCAGTTCCAGTAGTTGACCTTCATCCAACTTACCACTTTGAGCTCTAATATTAACTGACGCATATGAATACTGCAAGCAATACTCTCTTTCTTCACCAGACTGACCTTAAAGTTTCCTATTGATCCTTCTCAATGACTGATACAAATTTGAGTGAATCTCTTAAGCCGAGACTGACCAAATAAGGGTGATGTTCCCAGAAACCCCCGCAAACCACCAATATCGACACAATGCCATTAAAGAACATGAGCTTAACCTTAGTAAAGGTAGGCGTCCATCACATAGGCACTGAAGTTAGGCCACTACCCTTGAGTGAGTGACTGCTCTCAGTATAGGAACTGTCAGCGTCAGGGGCGCTTCCATCACATTACTTCTTTGATTAGTCTCTCCGGTGCCCCAGGAGCCCATCCCAATGTGGCTCAATTCAATAGAGAAGAGCAGGATGACAGGTAGTGAAGTCTCGGACAGTGAAGGATGGACATAAACAAAAGAAAAATCTATAGAAAGTGCTGACGGGGATGTTAAGGTAAAAGGTTTTGCTGCTAAATCGGGGTTGCACCAGACTGCAAGTTCACTGGGACGTGAAGGGGTCAAAACTGGGGGGAAAATGTGAAGTGGAAAGGGTTAATGTGTTCATTCTGGATTTCTGATTTGGGGGAATGGTGTATGGCGAAACGAGTCATGAGGCCTTTCAGTTACAATGATTTATGAGTCTATTACGGGTCATTAACAAGGACAAGAAAACCAAGGAGACATTGAGAGGTGTGATGGGAGTGAACCAGGTTTTCTGACATCTAAAGAGTCAACATACATCGTCAAATGCACTTGGAGAAAACTTTACTTCCAATGGGACTTGTAATATACTCCTTATCCGCTGGTTCAGGTGGCATAACTAAAACTCATGATGAAGGGAAACAAGACCAAAGCAAGCTGACATGATGCTCGGTCAGTGGAAAAGGGATTTCTGTCTGAAGTGCGATGACTCCTGGATTGGACAGCTCCCTGTGCTTTTCCTGCTATATCTGCTTCACTTGTTCTGTAGTGTCCTTTGTTGCAGAATTGAACAAGATTATAACAAGAACTTAGCCTGGGTTTCCCCATACTGCCTTGCTCGCAGCGCGATTTTATTCACGCTGCTAGGCAGTCTGGACACCATGGACCAAATTTTCCCCTGAAAAAGGGAACCAATCACAGAACGGGGAGGGAGCAGCAAGACGATGACGACACCGAAGCAGTTTGTTTATATCTATGGATCCAACATGGCATCAGACTCGACGTTATCTTCTACCCTCATGTTTATCTTGCACAAACGGTAATATTCGCTAAACGCCATCGTGTACAAATAAATCTTTGACCCATCGTCTTTTTCCTCGTCGAATTTCTGTCACTCTACATACGTCATCTGGTATAATTGAAGCGATTGGTTATGAGCTACATACAGGCGCATTTGATAGACATTCATAGCGCCCAATAAACGGCTCTGGGCATTCGTAAACCACGCCTCAAATACGAGAAAATGAACACGTGGTTCCCAGACCAAGTCTCAAATGAGACTTGGTCTGACGTTAGCCAGGCTAACAAGAACTTAGGCTACCTAAGAAAGACCTTACATGAATCTAAAAACCAAAATGAAGAGTATTTTGCTGATTTATTGGGACTTAAAGTAGAGGGATGATAGGAAATGATGGAGAAAGCAAGGGGAAATGGAATCAGGACAAATTACGGTTGGGACTTGACCAGTCTCCTGCATGTCAATCCCGCATTGTAAGCCAAAAGGGCAGCATCTAGCTTACAAGCTTCCAGCTGCCCACAAAGTTGCCACCTCTTTTATTGAACGCATCTATTTGAGCCTCAGGGTAACACTCTCTAATCTTTCAGAGTCCCCAAGAGAGAGGCTTTAAACCATCTGTGACCTCTTGCCTGGTTAAGTCCTCTGGGAATATTCTTGACATATCTGCCGTTTTCATCAACGCTTCTACAAAAACAACGAAAGATTTTGGCGAAAGATCAATTAAAATTGACGATTCATGCTTTGCTGCCCTGCACAGCCCTGATCAGATTTTTTTTAAAAATCTTGTGGTGCACAAATTAAAGCACCTCACTTTTGGTCTGACTTTCAGAACAGGCACAACTTTGGCTTTGGCCAATTAGCAGGATGTAGAAGGCGAACAATTAGCGCTTTGGGTCATCAAAGTTGTAGCAGGGCTCGACATCCTTTTGGGATCAGACTGTAGACAAGGAACACTGCAACAACCCCAAGGGAAATCACATTTCCTCTTTTTCCAAGGGCACCGCAAGTGTTTGGCCACTAAAGCAAAGGCGACAAATGATTCCCCACGGCTTTAATCCCCGCTGGTCGTCTTCCTTGCAGAATTACAAGACTGTTTTTCCTCAACTTGACATATAGCCTGTGAAAGAAACATTTCAGCCTCCAAAAGTGACCCCTAAACTGATTAACAGCAAACAATCACATTAGCGAGCTTTACTGATGCACATCCCATATCTGGTTCCCTCCCAAGTATATTTTCCTTTCCCCTATCAACAGTGCACAGTGACTAAATAGATACTGCCGATTTCACCCTGGCTTATTTGTTTACTTTGTTACGACGGCATTACGCTTCCGGCATCTAATTAATACGCCATTTCCCATGTAAAGAAAGATCAAGGGTGGGTTGCAAGAGATTGAATCACAGAGAGGTGACCTCTGCTGAAGTGTCTCATAGTGTCTCAAACATTTCCTTGATTACATTTGAAGTAGGGGGATGAGATTAATACTGATTTGGATTTTCTTTTCGCTTTAAGAGTCATACCGCAGAAGAGAACACCAAGATAGGTTATGCGGAAGAGGTTTTATATAACTTCATGTCAAAATGTTTCAACTACCTTTTCTTGGAAAACTAAACATGTTTTTAAAGGTGCATCTGAAGGTCAACTTTAAAAAAGATTTCACAACTTTACTTTCGCAATGTGACATTTCCAAAAGAAACACGATATTCAACGGAAAGAAAACTGGCATGTGACTTGATTTTTGCCTTGGGAAATCGATTGGACGGCGAAAAAGTGGGCTCTACATACCAAAGAACTACTTCCCTCCTAAAATACCAGAAACAGCAGGTGTACATGGCCTGGAGTGCAAAGCGCTGGCTGGCAGAGAAGAGATCACTGTTAAAATCTGTTAGATTTTACGGTTTAAACTGTTTAAACCAAAATCAGATCACTTTTTTGCAGAAACTCTCGTGTTTTATTAAGCGTTTATGTTACAATTAATCAAGCTGACTTCACATTCATTATCTTGTTTTGTGTTCCACAAAAAAAAAAAGTAATACGGTTTTGAAACAACTCATAGGTGAGTAAAATATAAGAGGATTTTAATTTTAAGGTAGGAGCTAGACCAGGGATGAGTGTTAAATAAAAATGGTCGGTTTTAATTTTATAGTGACTTTGAGATTCTCTTCCTGAAAAAATAAGAACGTTGGATTTCATGTTATGCCTGCCATGCGCTCTGCACAGAGCTTAATGCACCTCACGTACCAGGTTGTAAGACCCTGTCAAACAGTTGAGCCTCAAACACAGCAAAAAATCCTCATTAGCAAACTGCACTGCGCACGGAAGACCCGAAAACTTTAAAACCACAAAGCTGACGATCTGCCAAGCCTGGCAGACCACTACGGGTTCCCCTCAGACATAAATAACCCAATATGATAATGAAATGAAAACTAGAATAAAAGAGATAACCATAAAAAGGGCTGTAAAACTCATTCTTTACACAACAACATTAAGGGTCATTAAAATCCATTTTGCCGGTTCATCCATGTAGGGAGTAGTACAGCGAACAGGTGGAGGTAGAGCTGGGGCTCATTGGTGATTAATAGGGGTCTTGATGGTGCTACATTAATCTGGTCAGTGTGACATTTACGAGGGAATTGCAAACCCCTGGTGTGGCCGTCTAACATGTCTCAAGCGCTAGGTGAAATAAATATAAACTCGTTATAATGTGGTTGATGGTCTAAAAGGGTGTTGGACATGATCGACCTTGACCCATCAACCGTCTGTTGAGGATAAAAGGGTGCATGATTCATGAAGAATGTGTGTAGTAACGGACCTAGTGGCCTATGTAATACATCATAACATGGACCACTTTCAAATGCTGGCACGATACTTCTATCCTTTCATTCAAGTAAAACTTAGACCTGTGGAGAAAGAACGGTCTTTGTGACAACGCAATAAAGAAGAAGGGGCATAAGAATTGTTAATTTTCAGTTAGGCCAATGCTTTTATGCTGAATTCAGAATGTGGTCCATTATTATAAAATAAAAATGATCATAATTAAGCTGAAACGCAAGTTATTTTGTCATGAAAGATTAATTATATTGTCATGAACCAGTCAGCGTTCACATGAGAAGTATTTTAACATGCAGAATGCCATAAATGGCCTTCACATCTCTTATTCGGTAAAAGAAAAGGGCTCAAATGGTTAAGAATTTATGAGGGTGCTTGAGTCCCTGAATAATGATGACCTTCATCAGATATTCCATAAAAGTCCAATAAAATGGCATGACTTACATTCGTGGAAGTGGGTTATAATATTTAGGATTTTCAAAAAAAAAAAAAAAAAAAAAAAACATTTCAGATTTGGGCTGAAAAAAAAAAAGGCAGAATATCTAAATGTAAAGATAAGTTGCAACTTTAACAGATTTGATAAAAAAAAAAGATAAAAAAAAGATATATATATATATATTTAAATTTGTATTTAAATTATTATTACAATTTATATAGGCTCCAACAAATTAAAAAATACATATAAAAAAAAAAAGTCAAATGAATTATTAAAAATATGAAATAAAACATCTATTTAAAAATATTTTAAATGGTGTGTTATTGTAAAAAATATTAATAATAATTATTAAGAAAATAGCAGAATTGTGTAGTCATCATATCTGCTTAGGTTCTGGCCTTATATGTCAACATCTTTCTGCATTTGAAAAAGGGCAAGAGACACTTTTAGAATGCAAGAACCAACAATAGCACCTCTACATCAGCGACCCCACTGAGGACAACACAGGCCATTAGGGCGCTATCACACATTATTTCCATTGCCTAGATAAGCGGACCAGGAATGAACCTGAAAAGGCCAGGCACATGACATTACATATATCCCTGGGAGTGATAGAGGAATGAATGGGTTCGGGTCTTAAAAACTCTACAGGAATGAAGTACTGTAGACTTACAGGCACACCCATGTCATTCAGGTCCACATGACATCAACTCTACCCAGTTGTACAGTCCTTTGACCAGTGTTAAAAAAATGCCAGCACATTAAGTATGACATGCATTTGGGCGTTTCTTCAACTACAAGCACTTTTTGTCCTGTGCACTTTTAGAAAATAAAATAAAATTGTAATTTCCACTACATCTTAAATTGTGCTTAATAGCATTCTGTGATGG
The DNA here is from genome assembly GCF_964197995.2 of Scardinius erythrophthalmus. Taxonomy (NCBI): domain Eukaryota; kingdom Metazoa; phylum Chordata; class Actinopteri; order Cypriniformes; family Leuciscidae; genus Scardinius; species Scardinius erythrophthalmus. The sequence continues at coordinate 22,727,082 of NC_138234.1, forward strand.
AAATGACATTTTTTACCATTTCATTACCTTTTAATTTCACTGCTAGCATTTTGTGTCCTAAATACATAAAATTACATAATTCCACACTTACATAATTTGACATTTAAATTACTCACAAGTAAAAAAAAAGAAAAAAAAAAAGAATTAGGCCCACAACTTTGGTAAATATGCTACATTAATTGTCATACAATTAATACTGAATTTATTTATGCATATTTCAATATTTTTGTAGATTATCATACTTTTAAATGTAATAATATTTTTATGACAAATGTTCATAGGTTAAGAAAATCTGGAAGTGGGACAATAAAACCATAACATCTATACATAAAAGCATCTGAAAACAATTGATGAAAGCATAATAATAATAATAAAAAAGTATTTCAAATCTACTTCTGCTAAATAAATTGCCCAAATTTAAGAAATACCCTTTTATGAATCTTTTATTTATCTTAGGAACAATCTGCACTGTAAAAAATGAAACTGAAAAACTGTATCTGATAAATAAACCTGCTGTATCTGATAAATACTACATCAAAATACAGCTTTACTTAAAGCTACACTGTGTAGGATTTTCTCCCATCTAGCGGTGAAATTGTTTATGACTACCAACTGAATATTACTTTCTAGCCCCTCCCATTCCGAGGGCGTTTTAACTCCTACGGTGGCCGTATTATTTCAAATCTGCCGGCAGTCGCGAGTAATCTCCCCCTCGCATTCGTCACGGTGCCACTGAGTGTCAAAACGCGAATTTCCAGGTATGTCCCTCTTTGGCTAATGTATTTTCAAGATGGAGGCGCAACATTGCTTCCGCCATTCGAGCGACTCGCTCGTATGTATTCTAAATGGCAGATTCCACGCTTACGCGAATACTTGATTAGTTGGTAGAAGTAATTACACATTAATAAGCACATATCATTTTGAAAGAACAAAGTGTTTTTTGCTAAGAATCAACTTAAAAAATTACACAGTGTAGCTTTAAGATTCAGCTTTTGAACAGCATTTTTTTTTTTTACGCTGGAAGTTTATGGAAGCTTGCTTTCGCTACTGAATAAAAAACAAAAATTCGTACAATTCAGACTTTTTTTCTCAGAATTGCATGATATAAGCTCGCAATTTTGAATTATAAATTCAATTCTGACTTTTTTCTTGCAATTATGAGTTTAAAATCATGCAATTCTGATTTTATAACTCATCACTTGCACATTTATATCATGCAATTCTGAGGGAAAAAAAGTCAGAATTGAAAAAGAAAAGTCACAATCACCTTTTGATTTTTTATTCTGTGGCAGAAATGAGCTTCCATAGAGTCTAGTATTAGGCACTAGGACGGCCCAGCAACAGCAGCAGAAGCAAATGCTCAGCGGCTGTGACACAAGCCGCGTTTCCATTACAGATTTGCGCAAATGTTTTGCGCTATTATCTAAATATCGATAAAAAACTATTGCGAAATGACGGCGTTTCCATTACCGATGTTATGCAACTAAAACATCCTTTTTTCTCTCGCGATAAGTCATTCCCAAAATCACGGCAACTGACGTTGGTTTATATAATATCACAGCCACCGCATTAGACATTATTATTATTAATGAAAGGAGACGTGGCGTGTTATCCAAGCATTAATGGCAGGGAAAGACCCTTATAATGCGAACGACACATGGAGTTTCTGGGTGTTTCGCCCTCATTTCTGCTCCGAGGTTTTGATTGTGGCATTTCTTTGAGATTTAGAATCCAGTATTCCTATAGTCTAATTATTATTATTTTTTAATGAATTTAATAAAGAACTCTGTCTCGTATTCTGTCCAAACGATCCATAGGCTATTTTGTGTCCATTCGTTTTTCCTTTTTTTTAACCCGTAATTGAAAAACGAAAAATGAACGGTTGTTGTCTTTTTAAAACGCAAAGTGGAACACCAAAATTTTAATTTGAACTGGCTACACCAGCTGCTGCGCAAAAAAGTAAATATCGAAGAATTTTCAGATGTTTGTTTATGACTTTTTGCCCCTTTATTAAACATTTAAAATAGTCACAAATTAATATGGAAAACATGTCGATTTTACTGGTTTTCTAAGGCCAAATTAGAACCTGGAATTGATGTTTTTCCCGCAGTGCTGAATGAGAAGAGCCATATTATTAATAAACTATTGTTTTGGCTAAAATCACATCTCCATCTCCGCTGTTAAGCAGATGCGCTTTTAGAGAGAAATGCACCTTTCGAATTACAAAATCAGAAGGTAAGCTTTCGATTCGAATTTGTTCGTTTTAAAGTGGACATTTCAAGCTTTAGCCTATATTTGTTTCAGTTCTCGCGCTCCAGTTTACGGAGATCATGAAAGTGCGTATGATTGTTTTCTTTTACTTTACACAAGCACAACGTTTTATTTTGTTCTTGTGAGTTTACACAAATAAAAGTAGTTGAGAATAATGTATTATTATTTTCTGTATGACCAGAAATGATAGAGTATTTTTAAGTTGTTTCCACTGTTGATAGGAAAATGCAAGTGTTCGCGACCGCGCCTCCGTGCCATGCAGTGCGCGCTCCACACTCAGCTTTGTTCTTTTTTTGCATAAAAGCGTCCTCTAAATATAGCCTATTAAATGTTAAAATAAAATAATATAAAATAATTGTTAGGCCTATTTGCGTAGCTATACATGGACCTCAAACACACCGCGTCTTCTAAGTCAGGTGACTGTAAATGCGCAAAAACTGTTTCCATTGCAGTTTTGCGAAATATTCCTTTTTCGAATTGCCTGAAAAACCACCTCATGAGAGCGTAAAAACTTTTTTGCGATAAACGGGAGTTTTTGCGAAATTGACGTGTTTCCATTGAGCGTATTTTTATTTCGCAATTTCAATTTGCGCAATTTGAAGGGTAATGGAAACGCGGCTACAGACGGGTTGCCAGATGCTCTCTGCTGGATCCCGGCACGCACTACAGGCCACCGCTGTGCCGCCTCAGCTCTGTTGCTGATGCTATCTGACAGCAGCGCAGGCCGTCTGCATGCAAAACCTCAGCAGCGTTACTTCATTGTTTCACTCCCAGCTGCACAAGACCTTTTTGACAAGCAGTGCTTCTGAGATCTAGGTTGTGATGGAGAGCGAGGGTGAGTGCGCCTGCTGGGCAGAGAGAGGTCGGACTCCCTGCTGAATTCTCACTGAGGAAGTACAGTCAAAGACCTCAAATATGATGAAATGAAAGAACTTACAGTGTCTTTCAGAAAGGAGAAAATGTCAAACGAATCTAGTTTCTGTTCAAGTACAAGCCTGGCAACTTGCTAATACCAAGTGAACAAGCTTAAGGTGCAGCTACATTAGCAAAATGTAGTTTTGTCAATAGTGTAGCGATGCAAGAAATACAGCTGACAAAATCACTTTCAAACCAAAGAGCTTTCTGTTTGTTAACATGGAGGCCGCAGAGTTACACGAATGCCCCCCTTGGCACCATCGATGCATTTTCCCCCGCATTGGCAGTCTTAAATGTCATTAAGTAGGGCCCTGTGATTTCTGTGATGTGAAATCGCAGAATCCAGTCATTAAAAACGGAATTTACTGTATAACACAGAATTGTACAGAATTTTAAGTTTAGAGATGCACGATACATTGGCATCGGCCGATATTTGTTAGTTTTTAATGTTATTGTTATCTGCCCGATATGAAAATTTGGCCGTATTAAAGCCGATAAATAATGGATTATTTCCTTCAGCTGAGAAACACTTCAGATGTGCACTGTTTATCATGATGGTTTTGAATTGCTTTATATGATTGGAATCACTTAAAAAAAAGAAAAATACAGTTAAAGGTGGTATCAGTGATTTCAGGCCCAAAAATATTTTATCACATTCATCTGATCTTCCCTAACGATCCGCTAGCTGCCCGCCCCATAAGCATGCCGTCAAAAAAACGGGTCTCTGTAGGCAGCCTAGGCTCTGAGATCTGCACACAAAAACACCTCCCCCTGTCGGTGATTGGTTGGAACACTATTTGTTTTGGTTTTGAGTGTTTGGCTAAACCATTTGTTTTTGTGTGCAGATCTCAGAGCCTAGGCTGCCTACAGAGACGCGTTTTTTTGACAGCATGCTTATGGGGCGGGCAGCTAGCGGATCGTTAGGAAAGATTAGATGAATGTGATAAAAATATTTTTGGCCCTGAAATCACTGATACCACCTTTAAGAGCAACAACATCTGTTAATTTTAATAGGCTACATAAAATTATAATGACAACATAATTATTGTGTGTTTGGGACATGGTTTTTAATGGTGAGACTTTTGTTTTTGTAATCAGGATCTCAAAAATTATGTAAGAATTTGGATTCAGATTTATCGGCCAATATATTGGTTATCGGCTTTCAAATATAAATAATGATTGGTTTTTGGTATTGGCCAACATTTTCATATTGGTGCATCCAAACTGTAAACCTCTGTTGTGCAGCACTTTGTTTGTTAACATTCAATTGATGAAGTTTAATTAAACATAATCCAGATAAATTAAAACGGAAAACAGAATTTGGGAAACGAGGGTCCTAATTACATTAATGCTAATTACAAAGGTTTAAAGGGCCAATTTTGGGCCCCTGTGTTTTAAATGGTAAACTAGTTAAAATAGCAAGTTAACCTGAAAACAGAAAACAAACTTACCGTTTGGTTCTTAATTCGGTGGTAGGGCTGAACAATAGGAAGTCCAAGCGGTGTCACCCACTCCACTGTTCTCCCAGACCTAGCTATTAGCCTAGCGCTCTCTGTCAGCCATTCCTGAGAGAAAAAGTGTCAAACCAATCGATCCGAGTCAGTTTGTATGTATATATTTTATAAATATTTGTAAGAATTCAGAACAGATTTGCATAATGATTGAAACCCATTTACCAAGCTAGCCGAACTGAAACCAAAACCCCTATATCTGCAACGGTTTGTCTCAACCTAAAAAATATTGCGATAAAGTAGTTGCGATAAAGTCTCTGGCTGTGCTAGTTGGAAGAACCCAAAGGCACAGGGGGGAAGTTGTTGCTGACATAAACTGAAAATGAAACCCTTTCCGTAACAACTTTTCTTTGCCTAAAAAATATTGCGATAAAAGTCTTGGGCTGTGCTAGTTGGAAGAATCTGAACGCACAGGTGGGAAGTTTTTGCTGAGACAAACTCTAAATGAAACCCCTATATCTGCAACGGTTTGTCTTAACCTAAAAAATATTGCAAGAAAGTAGTTGCGACAAAGTCTTGGGCTGTGCTAGTTGGAAGAATCCAGACGCACAGGTGGGAAGTTGTTGCTGAGACGAAGCATTTAAAGAACCTGCTGATCCGCAGCAACAGTGCTTGCTGCGCAACTTGGCTACCATATTCGCAGGTCCCCAGTGCTCTCCCCCCGAAACGCTTTGTGTGAGATAAATTCCTGTGTTCATCTGGAAGCGGGCCGGGCCTGAAGTGGCTCCATTCATCAGAGCGTTCACCAACACTTTCCACTTCTGTATCACCTTCTGCCGGTAACGGCAATGATCAACTACCTGGGCTCAAACGCTGCCCCTACTGAGGATCTGACCTATTTAGGAAGCTGGTTATGTCTGTAGGCAAAGTGGGGGATATTTCACATTCGTTCAGCCCGTCTGCTTGGCTCCCCGGGGGGTGCAACAGGAGACAGTGAGCGGTTGGTCTAAGATCTACTGCACCGGGGACATTCATTCCTTTTCTGTTTCCTGCAGCTGTAATTCATGAGCCGCAGCCAGTTGCATCATGGGAGAACTATATCCGGCGATTCACAAAAACAATCTTTTCATTCAAAAAAAGGAGAGAAGCAACAGGGGTTTAGGTTTCGGTTTAAAATTAACGATAAACACTAGACCTATTGTTCAAAAGTCGGTAATATTTCCAAAGAAGTCGCTTATGCTCTCCAAAGCTGCAGTAATTTTATAAAAAAACAACAACAACAAATAAACAGTAAAAACAGTAATATTGTGACATATTCTCACAATTTAAAATAACTGTTTTCTATTTTTTATTTAAAGTGTATCTTTGTTCTTACCTTTTGATAACAAAGAAAGTAATGACAAGGATTTTTAATCTTCGCCACTTTGGCCTAATTCTTTTTTATTTTATATTTTGTTACCTTGAAAGGCTTTGTTTTTAAAATAGGTGACATTAGTTTGGCTGTAATGCTCAGTCACTTGCAAAATAGCAAAACCAACATGCAAAAGAATCGTGACAAAATAGTGAATCGTGATTTTCCTGAAAATAATCATGATATGATATTTTTGCCCACCCCTAATTAACAGTAACACTAGAAAGCACTAAGAAATTTATTAAATGATACAATTTAATACAATAACTTTTGTAGCATATACTAAAACTGACCAACTCGAACCCATTGCCAAATCTGCATGGGGAAATCCATACAAAATACCTGATTGTGTGGATTCCTATTAAATTGACTGTATTTTTGCCTGAGAAAATTTAATCCTGATTAATAAAGAGTAAAAGGGGATGATATATTGTATACCTGAATCTCCCTCGTCCCAGTAAACATTTCCTTCAAGCTGTTAAAAACCTGAACCACCAGGTAATGTGAAGCATCCCATATGTAGTCCTGCGGATTAAAAATAGCACATTGTTATATACACACACAGGCACAACACCCTGAATGCTTTATCCAAACCCCAATCAGGTTGTGAATATATTATTTAAAAGCATTTGTATTTGTATGTCAGGTACCAATAATTATTGAAATTCCTGGAAATAACTGAACATATATATAAAAAAAAAGACTCCAAAGAGACCAAAAGGACCATTCATCCAAATTTTTGCTTTCACAAGCAGATTGTGGAGATGCCCACAGAGGGCCACACTTGGGGAAATCAAGACTGAGGGGAAAGTAAATCCTTAAAGTTCACGTCACCTGCGATGTAAAGCAAGATTACCAAGCTTATCTTTGCCTTTAAATCGAGTCGAGGAAATGTTAGATAGCCAGAAATCATGGAATGAAATAAGAGAGAAATGGGGAGTTTGTATAACTAAAAGTACTTGACAGCTAGATTGAGTACAGACAGCTTTTGGATGGAAAAAGGTCTCAATCTGGCTGGAACTGCTTTCTTTACTGCTTTAATAGTAAATTTGGTTCTGCAAAATACAGACCACATCCATCCACACATCATGCAGGACTAGGTTTGTTTGGTGGGGAAACTCATTCTTCATCTTCCCTGAGTTTTTTGCTCCATCTATGATAATTTTAATTGAAGTGCAACAAGCCTCACCTTAGGGAAATCATCGATTTCCTTCAGCCGCTTTTCGATTTGCAGACGACCCCCGTACCGAGTGACGCCATAGACCACAGTCATCACTGTCTGCTTCACCACCTTCCTGCTGATGAAGCCCTCCAGCACCTGTGCGATCTTCAATCCCTTCTCCGCATCCCGAGCCCTGAACTCTTCCACCTGTGAGACACGGGACAGCGCACTTTTCTGAGACCCCATAAATCAATGCACTTATTCATCATGTTCATGTTAGTGATGGGTCACAATTGATGACTAATACTGATATCGCATTAAGGACAATAGCACAAACAGTGCAAAGGCTGCAAAGAATCGCCCCCTGACGCGCCAAACTTTATAATGGGAGACTTTAATCTTTATAGGCTTGGAAAGTCGCTAAGTAACTTTTCTCAATATGTCACCTGCCCTACAAGACATAAATGTTTAGAACCTCTGTGATGGTACAGTTAAAAGAGCCTACAGGTCATTTAGTAGAGCTCCCCTTGGTCTGTCCGACCATAACGTTGTTTATTTGGTTCCGGTTTACAAAACTGTCCTAAGGAGAACAAAACCTGAGCGACGTTTGGTTCCGGTCTGGTCTGATGAATCTACACAGGAGCTATTGGACTGTTACTCATGCACTGACTTGGATTTATTCAAGGAAGCATGTTCTAACTTGGATGAACTTGTTGAGACTGTTTCTGCTTATATAAGTTTCTGTGAAAATGAAATAATTCCTAAAAAAGGCCATTTCCATTTTTCCATAGTCTACAATGACCTGCAGAAGTAAGTTAAGAGGAAGCTCAAATGAGCTAAACTTAAATATAAGGACGAAGTTAAATCCCTTTTGAGTAGTGGCAAGTCTCGCCCTGCATGGGACGGTGTGAAGTCGATGGTGGGCTTACAATCCAATCATAAAAAAACCCCTCTCCTTTGATGGCAAGACAGATTCTGAGCTTGCAGATGTATTGAATATTTTCTACAATCGCTTCCATATTTAAGACTTCACCAAGGAATTGTCCGCGTTCAGGGAACCATGGGCAGAACAAAATGTGGCTATCACTATTCTGCCCTACAAAGCAAAAAGGCAGTAACTGCATTTTTGGTCAAAAATGAGTTATTATCATTTTCATGACATTCAAGGCATCCTTTGTTATGTGACAAAACATCTTATCTCAAATGTGTGTCGTTTTGGAGAAAAATGGTAGTCGTTTGTACAGTAACTGCAAAAAGCCCTCGTGAAACAAAGCATGAGTACAGTAACATCCATTACTGTGTTCTTGTTATGTTTTACCTAACAAAAAAATAACCGTGTTGCTGCGCAGTGAAGTTACTGTTGCCATGGTGAACACACACAGATGATTTTGCGGCATCTTCACGGGTAGTGTTGTCAAAAGTACCGGTACTTCGGTACTGAAATTTTTTAAATGTGACGATACCAGCATTTCTGTAATAGGAGCTGCAGTTGCTTCTATGTTTATCTAAGTGCATATTGACGTAGCCGGCATATACCACGATATAGTGTCTGTGTATAATATATTAAACCGCAAAAAGACAATTTAAACATTAACCCTGCATGTTCTGCTTGTCTCTGTGAATGAATGGCGCAGATGCGCGGTATTTACGGTACCTCTCTCTCTCTCTCTCTCTCTCTCTCTCTCACACACACACACACACACACACACACACACACACACACACACACACACAAGCATGAGTGACGCTCGCGCTGTTTTCAGTCTCTGCTGCCTCACGATATGATGGCATGATGAAATTCATATCCAGAGCCGCTCTGAGAGTCACTTCATGAGCATTTTACCGTTTAATTTGAGAAAAACTATCGTCATATCATACACACACAGAAACTCAAAGGTCTTCACGGCAACCCGTCAAAATAAAAGTTCGGTTTAACTTGAAGAAATTGACAGAAATAATTATATTAGGCTACTGTACAGTAGATTTAGCCACGTCTCCATGTATTAAAAATACTACTACTACTACTAAAAATAATGTGTGCATAGAGGGTTGCTTAATTTTCACTTGATTTTTTTATAAGCAATATTTACGTTTAAACAGCATGTAGCCTTCAATGCTTATGTATTATTTACTTATGATCACCGTCATAAATATTTTTTTTTCCCAAACAGTTAAATAAAATAGAAAAATTTCAACAGATTTTGCTGTGGTACCGAAATTGGTACCTAGAACCGTAAAATTTGAATGGTATCGGTACCGACTACTGGAATTTTGGCCTACTCACGGGACGGTTTTAACATTTGCGATTTCACCCTTCTAACTTCACACAAATTAGAAACACGTAGGCAAAATGATTTTGTTTTGCTCCAAAGAAAAGTTGTTTTGCAGTGCTTTAACATTAATGTGATTTGTAGGTATAGCAGATACTACATTACAGATACAGAAACACCCCCAGACACACATTAATCTAATACTCACACATAATAATGTGGTCCTTTTTAAAATAAATGGTCCCCATTTGGACCTTGATACAGCTTAGCAATGTGCGACTTTAAGCAGCCGTTTCAGCACCAGAACAGCTTCCGGGTGGAAAATATTGACCTAAAATGGTCAAATTAGTTTGGGATTGGTATATCCATGTTCAGGAAAACAAATGGTTCCAATTAATTCAAATACAGTGTATCTAACACACCCAGAGCCCAAGTTGTGGCAAAATAGTTTTTGGAGAATCTGTAGTTACTGCTTTTTTCCTTGGTATGGTGCCACGTTTTTAGTAAGTAATACAAAGCAAGAATACAGTAACTGCAAAATAGGGGTAAAATATCAAATTAAATGTGAGGATTGATATGTACAAAGAATAAGCTAACATAAAGTAACAAAACAGCCACATGTCCAATAATCTACCTACAACTACTTAGGCTGGATGACAGGATAACTTTAAAGTCATTTTTCTCAGTTCTGCACTCTGCGTAGTTACTGCCTTTTTGCTTTGTAGGGCAGTATTGATAAGGACAGAGTTCACAAAATTCTTAGGGGGGTGAAGGAAAGGAAGAGCCCTGTTCCAGACAATATTGGTGGCTGCCTCCTCAAAAGCTGTGCAGAGCCACTGTCTGACATACTTGCCTTTATATTCAATAAGTCACTTCAATTACATCGGGTCCCTCATCTTTGGAAAGAGTCAGTGATTGTGCCTGTGCCTAAGACCAAAGGACCCAAATCACTTAATGATTTTAGACCAGTGGCTCTCACTTCCCTTATTATGAAAGCTTTTGAAAAAATGATCAAACAGGAGATTTTAGCAATAACACAGCCTCAACTTGACCCCTTACAATTTGCCTACAGGACAGGAAGGGGGGTCGAAGATGCTACGGGCAGCCTGCTCAACACAGTTTTTAATCACTTGGAGGGGGCAAAGCAATTTGTGCGACTACTATTTATTGAATTTTCATCAGCTTTTAACTGTATTCAACCCCACATTTAAGCAGATAGACTTTTAAAGAAACACAACATCAACCCAGGGCTAAACGCCTTAAAGTTAATGTCTCTTCTTAAAGAAAGTGTGATTGACCATGGACCAATAGTGAAGGATTTTAATGATTGGTGCAAGCATTCCTTTTTAAACATAAATGTCTCTAAAACTAAAGAATTAATGATTGATTTTAGGAAACAGTGCCCCCCCCTTCCCCTCACTTTCATTGATGGCCAACCTATTGAGATAGTACAAGAATATAAGTACCTTGGCACAATAATTGATAGCAAGCTATGTTTTGAATCACACACTGATGCTGTCTGTGCCAAAGCACAGCAGCGTATGTATTTCTATCGTAAACTGAGGAATTTTAACATTGACCCCACTTTGATGAGAATGTTTTATTCTTGTTTTATTGAGTCTGTTTTAACCTTCTGTTTCATCTGCTGGTTTGGTTCTCTGTCCATAAAAAAAAACAAAAAACGACTAGAGAGTATTGTTAGGACATGTAGCAAGATTGTGGGCATCAACTTCCCCTCTCTCCCCCACGTCTACTCCAACAGAGTGGCAAAGGCGGCCCAATCTGCTGACCCTAGTCATCCCTTGTCCTGCAAGTTTAAGCTCCTTCCCTCAGGCCGTAGGTACTCCATGCCCAGATGCAGGTCCAATAGACTCAAAAACTCTCTTATCCCGACTTCTATTTTGACATATATATATATGTATTATTACTATTATATATATATATATATATATATATATATATATATATATACAGGGTGCGATTTGTGAAAAAAACAGAGGGGGGGATGTTTTGAAACATTTTTATTCATAAAAATAAACCATGAGAACATGAACTTCATTCACTGCATTTGCTGCTCTGGACCCTTTTCATTGTTCCCAGCTAGCTAGCTAGAGTTTTCGCGCTGAAAAATTACATAAATATTTGTAGGCTACTTGGTGACATTCTGAAAAGCCGTACATGGATCAAAGCTAATGGACAGGATCAGATAAATCAGAGCTTAGATTCTCTGCCCGAGCCGAACTTGACCCGACCCGGGCCGGGCCCTTGATCCAGCACTTGTGTTACAAAATGCAACACGTCACGTGTCATGTTCAGCGTCTTCTCCACTCGCACGCATCACACCGGCCCGGGATAATAAACTTTAAAAATATTTATTTTGTTTAAAAAATATTCTATATTCTAAAACCTTGTTGAATTAGAGTTGTAGCCTACTAGGCCTACTCCTCCTAGGCCATCCAAAGTTCATCCAAAGTTCATTCATGTTCATTTTCTGTGTTCATCATTGTTCACGTTTTTTTTTTTTGTTTGTTTGTTTTTTTACGTTTCTTCATTCAGATCCATTTGCGATCCATTTCATTCTGAATAAACAAACAAGGCAGTTTACATGATTTGTCCTTGTTGCATTATTAATTAAGATAATAATTAATAAATGCACGCACAATTATCCGTGAACTTGATAAATGTTTCAGATATGTTTTACTATGCACAAACAAATGCCTTTCAACTTGTGTGTAATATTCAGAAGCAGTAAATGAATGTGCAGAAATTTGTACAGAGATTCTGTAGGCCTACTATGTGTTGTAGCCATTAAATAATACATTTAATAAATAAATAACTAAATAAATTTAGTTTCATATTTGTTAAAATATTATAATGTTTTTTGTTTTTGTTTTTCATCTATGTTAATTATGAAAAGTGAACAGCACGAAGATAGGATGTGCAGTATATCGGGAGACTTGGAGTGGGTCAGACATGATTTTGACCACTTCATTAAGTTTTGTTTTGTAGAAAGCCTTTCTTTAAAGTGAATTTCGTTTTGTATAAATTGTATCTTAATTTTAATACATTTTTCATCAACGAATTGCATGTATTTAAGAAGCAAATATAGCAGACATGGGCTATAATCATGGAGGCGCCCGCGCGCCCCGGTCACTTGCACTGCACGTTAACTAGAGCGCATCTCATCATAAATTAACCGAAACAGTGTATGCCTCACAGAGAATATTAAGAAATATATCTAAAGAAAGCTTGAAATGTCTTTAAACGAAACAATTTAAAACGAAAAGAAATAGGCAACACTCGGATGTAATTCATGCATTTCTCCATATATGTGCATTCACTACGGAGATGGCGATCGTCAACTTCATCTTTGCTTCATCTCAACTTCCCTGGCGCCACCTGGTTATAACGGCACACGTATTAAAAAAAAATTGTGTGTAAAACTTCTCTCTCTGGTCGGGTTTAAATCGGGCTCGGGCTCATGATTACAGTTAACGTGTCGGGCAGGGCCGACAAAGTCAATTCGCCTCATTCGGGCTTCGCGTCTACCGCGCCGCAGGACCTCTAGACGCGCGTAAACGCGTCTTTACATTGACTTAACATTGAAATCACTCGCGCCAGAAACTCAAGAGTGAGTGAGTAATCAAAAAACCTTTGCGTTTAGTCTCAATTGAGTAAAACACCGTATGTGTAACTTCGGCCATTCTCAGTGGTGTGACTGGGACACTAAACTCTGCTTGTCATCATAGAAACAGATAATCAGATTGTGATGTTTATTCCCGTGGGCGGGAAATTGAGCAAGTCTTCAGAGTGGTGATAGAGGCTGCGCGGAGCCAGTCAAAGTAGCGCATTTTAAAATAAAATGGACTTTAATCAAACCACGGATCCGTGATAAGTTTTGTGATCCGCCTCGCCACTAGTGTAGTAGCACTGATCACTTTGAGGGGGGGATAAATTTATCCCCACCGGGGATAAAAATAATTAAGCAGAGGCAGGGATACATTGACCAGAAAGGGGGAAATCCCACGCAACCCCCCCGGCAAATCGCACCCATATATATATATATATATAATAAAAAATATATAATTAAAATAAGATAAATAAAACAGAATTGTATTATATTATTTTATTATATTTGATAAATTGTGATATATAATATAATAATAAATTTTTATTATTTTTAATAATATATTTATTATAGATTATATACTATTATATCCATTGTATTTTAAAATATATTAATAAATATATATATATATATAAAAAAATATATATATATATTAAATATAATAATAATAGAAATAATATAATTACATTTTATATAAAGTGATATATAATAAATACAATAATTTATCATTATTATTTTTAATATTATATTTATTATAAACTACACTATATTATTTATTATTATTCACTATATATATATATATATATATATATATATTAAATATTACAATAAACATTATTTTATATATTGTAACATAATATTTGAAATATAAATAAAAATGTAAACATAATATAATCAAAATATATAGAAATTTGCATTTTTATTAACATCTTTTAAAATACAATAAAAACAAACCATGAAATGAATGATGATTACTAATTTGTATTGATCATTTTACTATTTCCAACAATTGAACATAACTGAGGGGAAATTCAGAAATAAAAACAACGATAACAGAATTATCCCAGTTGTCCTTCACTTAAACTATAAATAGCTTCATCTGCATGGAGGGAGAAACAGGTTCATTAATCACACATGAGGTGTAAAAGTTGTTGACGATCTTATTGGGGCTCTTGAGAGCTTACGCTATCAAACAGAAGCTCTGATGCCGGCTGCTGAGGAACAATGAGGCTGTTTGGGCCAATCTCTGACTCAGCAGAGCTCATTGAGATGTCTGCTATGTACCCTTCAGCTAAGGTTAGTGCAACCCGATGTTATTGGCAAGAACGATACAACCCAAATATAGTCAAATCAATAAGCAGGTCAATATATCTCAGATAGACTTTTCTAAAAAAAAAAAAAAAAAACAGTCTTCCCAGAAATGAACTGAAAACTGGAGCTTTGAGACCGTGTGTTGTGAGTTGTGGATAAGAGGCCGTTTAAGAAGACTATTCAACTTGGACTGAAAGGGGCAGTAAGACGCACTGACGCCCCCTGGTGCTGCAGAATGACTGACCTGCTGAGCTACGCCACTGTAGACGTCCTGAGGCAGTTCACATGGCATGAGGTTCACTGAAGTAGCACCAATCACATCCCGCCCGAGGGCAGCATAGTGCTGGAGGCCGTTGCATGAGCCGTCCTACGAGAGAGAGAGAGAGAGAGAGAGAGAGAGAGAGAGAGAGAGAGAGAGAGAGTGAGAGAGTGAGAGAGTGAGAGAGAGAGAGAGAGAGAGAGAGAGAGAGAGAGAGTGAGAGAGAGAGTGAGAGAGAGAGAGTGTGTTAATGGAAGTAGTTTTAAAATCTACAACGTATCACTAAACAGCAATTAGGTGCAATAATGACTTGTACTGGAACAGAAAAAGCTTGGTCTTCTTAATATAAAGTAAACGCGCAGTACCTGATGTACAGGGTAATAGGAGACGAATTTAGTGTGGTCGGGTGAGCGTGAGGCATTCGCTATCTCCATACAGCAACCCAGTGCCTGCCACGGCTCATCTGCATTCATCCACCATTTGCGACCCTGCAAAATTAGGGTTGCGACTCTTTAGGGAGCAAGGAATGTGACAGTCATTTCAATAAAACATTTAGTATAATATTGCTCAGTCATAACTCTGAGCCTGCATTGTGATGCATTCGGATTTGAAAAAAGAGATACCATGGAATCAATTATACAATGTATATGAGGTGTACTGCAGTGGTTTCCAAACTGGGGTACAAAATGTTGAGTTTTGCCGTTCGTTAGATTCTACCCCACCTTAAAATAACATTAAAACAGAGCATGTTTGTCGCATCTAGTGTAAAAACAGGAGAATGGTAGTGCCGTAAAAGGTCAAATACGTGACATCCAATCAAATGACCTCATCTTTTGCGGTCAAAACTGACTGCATCCACACAAGCAGCGTCCAAACGATAGGTTGTGTGCAGTCAGATTATAATGCCTTAGCAAATTGGCGTTACATTACTGCTGTTCTCGACAATGTACCTTTGTAAAAGTGGGGATTTAGCACTTTTTGTGTGTGAATGAACAAATATAGACACAGACTGTGCATAGAGATCGATTTAAGACTCAAACTCTCTTTGTAACAAAAACATACCCTGAGTAAATTCTTCTTGTTTTTAATGCTGATCATATATTATACGAGCAAGAATAAAAATTCCCCCAATATCTACACATTGCAAATGTGACAAACTGTATACAACAGTTCAACAAACAAAAAGCTAACACAGTATTGTCAATATTGTTTGGTTTATTTTGCAACAAAATAACAGTTCCAACAAAAGCCACGACAGAACTGTTGCACGAACGAATAGGGAGCGTTGATGATTCAATGACCCTTTCATAAATACAGCCTTGCTTCGTCACTGAATGAATGAATGTACGATTTAATGACTTAGTACCAACATCTCGACTAATCAATTAGTTGCATCACTAATCGTACTTAAGTTAAACATAGACCCACCATCTAGTCAAATACTTTTCTAGAAGACTTATTTAAAAGTAATTTGAATACATGTAGTCCTGCGACCCCTAGTACACCAGTATGTTAAGTGTGCGATTGAAATGCTTACGTCAAGAGGATGGTCTGCCGAGTCTAGGACGTCCTCCATGATGCTCTCAGCATACTCCAGTCTTCCAGCTAGTGAGCTACGCTTCTTCAACCCTGTGAGATTCACCAGGTGGATCTTCAACCAGTCGAGGCCTTTGGGACCGAGAGGTCGTCCCTCGGCAAACACCAGCAAGGCCCTGGTCACGTCACTGCCAAGGTGGTTAAAGTAAGGCGGCTGGGGGTACGTACGACCTCGAAAGTCCATATTATGTGGAAACCAAAAGATCTCGTCCCTCATGTGGTTGGCGATAGACAGCTTATACAGCGCGTCCATTCGGAGGCTGTGCATCTCCGCCACCTTCTTCTTGGCTTTGACACCCTCTCGCTTCATGTAGGCCTTCTCAATCTGAGTGTAGGACGGGTCATGAGGGTTGAAGCGAGGAATCTCAGGCGCTTCCGACAGCGGGGGAGGGATGCAGAGCTTTTCGCTGCCTTTGTCGTTGAATATCGAGATGATGATGTCCAACAGGGGCTTGTTGATCTTCCAGGGACAGTTGCCCACCTGATTGAGGGAGTCCAGGACAGCATGGAGATCTTCTTCTCGGCTCTTCTCCAGGAGAAGTTGGTGTTGGATGGCTCCATCTGTGGCGCGCATCAGCTTGGTGGACGTCAGCAGGTACGCGCCGCTCTTCGGGGAAATCCAGGGCACGGGTGGACACAACATGGGCATGACGTAGGATTCAAATGTAAGTTTGGTTTCCATCGCAATCCTCTGGATTTGCGTCACAATAGGATGAGGTTTGATGAAGCCGATCTGATGGGGATGCCAAAGAGAGCAAATGAAAATCAAGACTTAACTTCAAGGCATGTCACAAAAAGGACATTAAACATCAAAGGACAATTAAATCCTTAAATGCCGTGACAGATCTACATTAATAAACATCTCTCGTCGCTAGCTCGCAGCAACCCTGTAATCCAACCACAAATAAATCAGAGATGATTTATGAGTGCTGCTGTTAAAGTGTGTATGGTGCACAACAGACGTAACTGTCTTTGACAGCTGGATAAACAACTTCTATTCAAATAGAAAGAGAGTACACTATATAGTCATATAAACAATGTCCGAAATCAAGCAAATGTCAAAATATGAATATACAATAAGGGTCAATTGACATGACCTGTTTGTAGGTTAATCTATAAACAAGTAACTTGCATTTTTGAAGTATACATTAAAATAACTGGTTCATAAAGTCCGTTGTTTCGTGAATCGGACTGCACTGTCCACGCTGTGTGTTGTGGATTAACTAAAATTATAGGCTCAGAGTTATTTGCTTGTGAGTTGAATTACATTAGTCTCACTGTAGGTTTTTGATTCACTAAAAAGAATTCCTCAAAAGAGTGATTTGTTTGTGCATCGAACTACAACGGTTGTAAAGGAATTTCACTGGTCTATGGGGCCGTTTAAACAACGCCGTTTTCAACTAAAAACGTAAAACGTTTTATGCGTTTTGGCTGTTCATTTATATGACAATGGCGCTTTGGGGGCCTGAAAACGCAAACTTTTGAAAATTGGTTTCAAAGTGAAAGTTTCAATACAAAAAAGTGAAAATTGAGACTTCATGCATATGCGTATTTCATGTTCAGTCTATAGACCTTATGTAGCCCCGCCCCTTTTCAGTGCAGCGCTCGTTGTGTTCGGTCTTTTCTTTACAAAGTGACATCGCCAACTACTGGCCTGGCATGAATAATACAGCATATTTAATAATTTTTGCGGTTCGTGTGAACAGGGATCGTTCTGACAACGTTGTCGTCTGTATGCGAAAAACGCAAAAGGAAAAATGTTTCTGCTTTTAATACATTGTTGTCGTGTATACGTACCCTTAATCTAAAAAAAGATAGAAGATCGTCTTATTACAAGGTGGCATTTTAAACGTCTCAAAAATGAATGTGACTGCATTCATGCCACATGAATAATCCACAAACACGCTAAACTGAGAGCTCTTCCCTGCTGCACGGGCCATCTGCAAGCTCAGCGGAGAAACGGGAGTTAAGCTTCAGGTCTTTGAAGCCCACGGCGGAGGCCTCTGCCATGCCGAGAGCCAGGGCAGAAGCCTTGGGAATGAGATTGAGGACAAAAAGGAAACTCTCCTGATCTTTTTCAGCTCTTCCTCCCCCTTTCTACAATCCCTCGGCGGTTAATCAACCGGGCAATTAAGGGGACAGTAAAAAAGAGATTAGTTTTGGCAGAATCCATCTTCCTCCGCTGACCCGCGATCACTCGCACTGGAAAAAGGACTCCATAATTCATGAAAACATGCGTGTCTGTGAGAGGTTTCAGAGTGGGAATGGATGGTTTATGACATGACTTTTAATGGACAGTCATTTGGATTCAAATGAAAGCTATCTGGCCATGAACAGCCTTCAGTATGACAGCAAAAACAAGCTTGCTTCCTATAGGATTGTGCATCCTTTCAATTAGTATGACTTCCAGTCCAGCTGGTCTCCACCTCTTACCTTATGATTGCTGCGGAACGTGTACATGTGGTATAGGACGGGAATGAGCTTCTTCTCTTGTGCGGGATTGAGGATGTTGCTTCGGACTTTGAGCTCATGAACCATCAGGTCGACCAGGAAGCTGCCTAGCTGCACCATCAGGACCAGGGGCCAAGGGGTGTCGTCACTTAAAAGAGAGGGGCCGCTACACTTCTCCATCTCAAGACTCGTCCAGTGCTCTCGCGGTAGCATGCCGTTTGTCTACGATGAAACGGGAAGTATTATAATGAACAACTGGATATTTCATATGAAAGCAGACTGAAGGTGTCATATCTGGTCAACCAAAGCTTGTACCTCGGTGTCGTTCGCCAGGAGTTCAGCATATGAGCTGTAGATACTCCTGAGCTTCTCGATCATCTGACTGTGGCTCTTCTGCCGGATGCAGTACAGATTGTGGACTCTGTTTCCCATCTCTTCAGCCATGAAGAGCAAAGATTCACCACTGGGAGATAGTTTGTCTAAACTCTGAATGTGGAGAAAAATAACTTTAAAGGTGCACAAAGTACATCTTTTCTCACTTCAAAAGAAACAAACAGTTATTCTGGCTAAGTTAAAACGCTTAAAAATAACTCCAGTGGCCAAGAGAAAGCCATTTTTTCTACCTAAGGAAATTCAGCTCAAATTCATGTACTTTATATGTTTGATTAAGTTGGTACCTGAAGCATGATGTTCACATAATCCTGATCATCCAGGATACACAGGTATGGGTATATGCAGGTATTCCAGGACCTCTGGCTGTGGTTAGATAATATCCGTTTCTTTTCCTTCAGTGCCTGGAGGAGAGCTTTCTCCCAGTGTTTCCTCTGTGTTGCTAGTAAATCTCTCTATAAAAATATAAACGTATTCTTCAATTTGTATTTCAGAGCTCAATTTGTGTGACAATATTAAAGTCAATGCATTCAGATCGAAATGTTGGAGAATTGGGAATTGTACAGACTTGCACAAGGGTTTGGAAACCAAATGCTGATTACAACTTGTGCACAACTGAAACAGGTAGACAAAAAAAAAGAGACGTTTTTAAATTGTGACAATAATTAAGCACATTAACTTGCATTTACCAATTCTCATTGTTGTAACAAAGAAAAATCAGTTTCTAAAACATGTTTCTATCATGATTTTACACTGTGCTAGCATGTTTCTAGCATGAATTCAACACAATGCTAACATGTTTTTCCTTGTTGCTAACATTTTTAACATGATTTAACATGTTTCTAGCATGATTTAGCACATTGTTATCATTTCTAACATGATTTGGCATGTTGCTAGCATGATTTAACATGATTTGAATATATTATAGTAAATATTTTATTTGTTTGGGGATCCCTGATATAATATAATATTTTCTCCATTACAGTAACATACTGAGAATTTGGGGAGAGGATGCTAATTGTCATAAAAATAAAGTGTCTTTAAGCTCCAAAAAAAGAGGCTTTCTTATTATTATTTCATTACAGGCTTCAAATTAATTTTTTTTTCTTATATTTTGGGGTGAAAAGTATGGATGCTTGTTTCTGAATTAAACAGGTAATTGCGACTTTTTATCTTACAATTCTGACTTTTTTTTTTTAGGAATTGACTTTATAACACGCAATTACACGCTTCTATCTCATAATTTTGAGACAAAAAAATTGTGAGGAAAAAAAGTCAGAATTATGAAAAAAAAAAGTGATTTCTTGGTAATGAATTTCTTTTCATTATGTTCACTGAAAATCTCATTCACCGCTCATGCAGCCTGTGGCTTTAAAAAAATAAAATCTCATATAAATGTAGATGCGAGTTTTATGCACAACACAGATCGGGTTCAGTGGGCAGTCAGTGCCGCACGGTTGAAAGTGGGTCATCTCTTTATCAAGGTGCTTTTTGGTTTCCCTGCAGACCGACAGAGAAGGCAGATATGATAGATCAGTTATGCTGACCCTCTGATGGAAAGGTGCCTCTCTCACAGGGCTGGTGGAGAGACATTACAATGCATTTCTATTCCATTAAACCCAATTGCAAATGTTGCGGGACCACAGGGGACCTTTTTCGTGAAGGAACAGACAGTGGAGCAAATGCCAGTGTAGAAAGATGCAGGATTGTGGGAATATGGCTACTTTCAATGCATGAGCTGGAAACTTTCACAAATGTCTGCGTTTAACCAATGTATCATAGCTTAGGTGCAAATCTGGATCCTAAAAAAAAATTTGACGTGTTAACTATTGAAAGGAAAATCTGTGAGTCTCCACATGTGTACGAGATTTTGAAAGGCTTCTTTATGGTAGTTTCCTATGTTTGAGGATTCCCACTGTGCTTATTTCAGTGAAACTAGTCATAGCAATATTAATTCTGGCACACAAACGGACATAAATAATTTGGTGTAGGGGAAATTGGGGTAAGCTGTGCCACTTTTTAGGTATGCTGACCAAGAGAATTTATGTAAAAACTAATATTCCTAATAAGTTGTCCAACTTAACCAGTATTAAGAGTAAGTTGAATCATTGGGGAATATGTGAAAACTATGTATATTTTAAATGGAAAAGAAACAACACATAATCCTACTCCAAAATACTTACTTTGCTGATTTTTTTATCTTCAAATTTTCATAACCCAGCCAAACAATTTTTAATATTCAAAAATATCTAAATATATACAGACCATTTTGTAACAAGGCAAATTATACATAATGCAGTTTGCTAGACACAACGTATAGACTGTCACATCTTACCCCACCCTGCCATAAATGCTTTAACGGAAACACCCTGATTTTTCGAATCCAATCTTAAATAAAAATCAGACAGGTTGCAGTTTCGTACCATTTTGGCCATGTGGTCAGTGACAGGCTTCAAGGCCTCTACGGAGTCGATAGTGACAGTTGTGGCCTTCTCCATTGCCAGCTGAAGACTGAACCGGTCCTGCAGTTCCTTAAGACTGAAGTCCAGTTTAGGATACGTGGCTCCTTCCCTCTGAAACACACAAAATAGGAATCAAATCGGTTAATAAATGCAATCAAATGCGCATTGTTGCTTAGATTATTGAAAAAAGAAGGGTAATTATCTGAGATTCAAATATGGGTCAAAATATTCCCTTTTACTATCATTCATTTAGTTTTATTAGGAACAATTTTATTAATACAGTGTAATGATGTTGAACTTCGATGTAAAATTGTAGTTTTTTGACACATTTTTAATATAATTGTACCAAATTATCATGTTTAACTGTGAGCCCCACTATTAACTTACTCAACTGATTGCATAATAATATAACACAAGTGATGCTTAAGGCTTCCTGGGAGAACCAGTGAGTTTGGTATGTGTTATTTGTATACAAAATGATAAGAAAGCTCAAGATGACCCGTTAAATAATGAGCGCTGAGAATCGCTCATCGCCAGAGGCTCATGTTGAATATTACTGGCTCCTTATAACTGGATAAGACGACTGAGAAGGTTTAAATCTCATTAGGACAAACATAAAAAAACGATCATTCATTTGACTGCCAATTACAGAGACTATTTACTTCAACCTTTCGCAGGCGGCACACTTTGTTATGAGGCCTGATCGAAAGAAACCATTGCACTTTATGGCCCAATTAAAGAACCAAACATCATTACGTTTAAGTGCACTTATTTTCAAAAGAACCAAGCAAACTAGCTAGCTAAAATAACCATGCAAATGTCAAATGCTGAATGTATTTATTCTGTCTCATAACTTCCACGTACGGCCAATTAAAATCCAATGAGGTTGAACAGTCCCCCTCTCGGAGGTCTGGTCGTCAGCCAAATGTGTGGCTGCATAAAATAAGAACTGTAAATATGGCATATATTATAGCAACAGCTTGCTAAGAGGTGCGGAGATCTTGTTAATGTGGGTTGTGCGTTGACATGTGCAGTCATTTATTATTCGAAGGGAGGCATGGCGGCTTTACACAGACAGCTGGGAATTATCGCCAAACACATCATGGAAGGGTTGGGACAGAACAGGTCGGCCGGTGCATTAATACTCGTGGCTGCTAAATCTGTCCTCAATAGAGATCACATGGACGCCGGCCAAAGCAAGCAAAAAGGTTGTGGAGGGATAAATCATGCCCATGGCGATGACTACTACAGCCCGGCCAGGCAGAACACGAGATGCAGTGTTGTGTATTTAGAGACAGTTTGGCAAAGGCCCATTTTTTCACAAAGCCACAGCCCTGACAGGGAGAATCACACGTGGTGACCTCTGCGTTAGGACTGTGTCGTTCCAATCTTCAATGCTTCAGTGAGGTTGTGCAGATAAAGTATGCACTGGGATGCAAGAAAGGGTATTTATGGCAACTCTGTGAGGAAACGCATCTCAATCTACCGAAACCTAGTGCACACAACATGATTTTGAAATTTTGGGAATTATAAAAGGAGGCAAATGGGCAGTATTTGGTCACTTAGTGCTCACTGACGGCAGATGCATTGCCTTTACATTGAAACTTTCGAAAATACCTGTTTTTTTTCCTCCCAAGGTGAAATTTGTATGAATATTTTGCTTGCTATGAATATGACCTCAAATGATTGTCCGGTCAACACTGTCAATCGTTACCATAGTACTATGATGAATATTTTACAGTCTGGATTAAGATCACACAGTTTTGTCTTTAAATAAAGTAAAAATCACCAAAAAAGACTACAAAAAAAAAACAAAACAAAACATATGATCAAGTAAAATATACAAAGCAAAACAAAACAAGCATTACAAGAAAACGTCTGTTAGATTATTTTGTACTTTTCGTGATGACAATAATAAATGGCTTTGGGAAAAATAAATAAAATAAAATAAATAAAAAAACAAGTAAAAAAAAAACAATTAACAAAAAACAAAGCAAAACAAAACAAACATTACACAAGAAAGCTGCAGGTTAGATTGTTTTGTATTTTTCATGACAACAATCATTAATGGCTTTGGGGGAAAAAATTTAATAAAACAAGTAAAAAAACGAAAAGCAATGAACAAAAATCAAAGCAAAACAAAATAAAACAAACATTACATAAATCCTGCACCATCTTAACTTGCCAAAAGTAGGCCAAAGTACGCTTCGGTCCCATTTACTGGCTAGCTGGACTATTTTTACATTAATTGAAATAATTAGTATAGAAATCTAAATTATAGTACAATATAAAATTCTATTATAATTTACACAAGAAAGCTTATATAAGATTGTTTTGTATTTTTCATGACAACAATCATAAATGGCTTTAAAAACTAAACAAACAAAAACAAAAAGAAGAAAAAAAAATGACAAAAAAAAAAACTCAAGCAACATATCTGAATGTATTTTTAGCCTGTTGGGTATCTCTGAAAAGTTGGTAGTTTCAGCATTTTTATCTTAGACCTTCACATGACCCAGTTCTATACTTTCCAGGAAAGTTTCCATTGAAGGTGTTGTGCGCCGAAGTGTGGGTTACAAATGGGCTTATATGCACCTGCGATAATAAATCAGTTGGGGAAAAAGGGGGATGCCTGGGAATTGGTTAAGAGGCAGACTGGCCCAAAGACACCCTCAAGTTCGCCCAAAAATAGCTCGGGCACCTCTGTTCGAAGGAATTATATAGCAGATGACAGCTGACACAGTAGTGAAACTCGTCATTTTGACACACAAGACAAGTTCAGGCAGGTCTTTTAACGCTGACAGGTATATAGTCTTATGAAAAGCACCAGCTGTTTTATGGTACCAGCCTCCACTCCAACTTCATTTTAACAGTGCAATTAACCTGTTTTACAACCAGTTCACTAAGAATGCACGAGGAAGGTTTAACACAAATGCTTGTATCTGTATATGACAAACTCTAACATAACCGAGAAAAGCCTCCAAAATTATTATACTTTTTGTTCAGCAAGGAGACATTAAATTGATCAAAAGTGACAGTAAAGACTTTAAAGATTTATAATGTTAAAACATTTCAAATAAATTATGAACTTTCTGAACTGTTTTCAACATTGATGTTTCTTAAGTAGAAAATCAGGATATTAGAATGATTTCTGAAGGATCATGTGACACTGAAGACTGGAGTAATGATGCTGAAAATTCAGTTTTGATCACAGGAATAAATTACATTTATTTTACCATATTTTGATCAAATAAATGCAGCCTTGGTGAGCATAAAGAGCTTTCTTTCAAAATAAAATATCAGAATACAACCATAGATAAAGAATAAACCAGTACCTCAGCATAAAATTGTTTCACCAATGACAGGGAACAGACAGGTTGATCTTTGGACACAAGAGGTTGGTATTCGGGTTGCACCAATTGGACGGCCCTCAGGACCATTTCTCTCTCATCCTTCTTGAACACACACTGGCTGAACACATCATCCACGGACATGCCGTCCACCTCCATCTGCTGCAGGCACCTGTGTGGACCAGAAGAGAGATGAATACAATAAAAAGAATTTGAACCTGAATTTTTTCTGAACCTGAAATCTCAAGTCTTGTTAATTTCAACTGTGAATTTATCTCACAGATGAAGCCATTTGCTCTCAAAAATACACCTTGAAAGAAATAACTTTGATAATCCAAAGGTGGAAAGGCCTTATAATGAGAAAACTTCCACGGCCGCAGCACCTGTGCTCATAGCGCCGGGACTGGCGGGGTGTCGGAGCGGAATGTCAAATATTTGCATTGACACGGAGTGCCTTCGAACAGAACGTTCTGCTCCCTCTAGTAATGGGTGTTAGATAGGCCACTGCCATATGTCCCAAGAATTACAAGGCCGTGTTTATTCGAACAGAAAAAGTGTGAATAAAGTCAGAGCTCCACGCAGCTGGACTGCTCACTGTTGATGTAAAGCTATGTTCCTGTCGTGGACAGAATACTAATCAAAGCATGAGAATGAGAGTCTGTGCCAGAGAAAATAGGCAAGGAATATTTAATACTCGCTTAATGTCACTGTGCAGTCATTATGCAAAGCAATTATTACCAAAGTTAATTAATTACACTATTTATACACCACTGATTAGAAATCTTGCCCAAAACAGTCCATTACTAGTCTGGAAAACATGTGGTGAAGTGATATGGAAGTGTAATGTGGTCAACAAATTTTTTTAAGATTTTTTTTAAAAGAAATGAATACTTTTTATTTTTCAAGGACTATTTAAACAAAAATGCTGTTCTTATTGATCAAAGAATACTGGAATAACTGTTTTCAGCATTGGTAATAATGAGAAATGTTGCTTGAGCAGCAAATCCGCATATTCAAATGATTTCTGAAGGATCATGTGACACTGACTGCAGACATAAAATTACAATTTTAAAATATATTAGCATTGAAAACAGTTGTTTTAAACTGTAATGTTATTTCACAATATTACTGTTTTACTGTATTTTTGTTCAGATAAACGCAGGCTTGATCAGCATTAGAGATTTCTTTCAAAAACATTAAAACAAATATTTAAAACTCAAACAGTAGAGTACATATTTTCAAAATTGATTAGTCGTTGAGTTGTCTAAACTAGTTAGTTGTGAAAAATTAAACTATATGAATAAACATACAATTATTAAAATGTATTAAAAAATATATAATTGAGGCTCTCATGGCACCCACTGACTTCTATAGAAGGAAAACAATACTATGGAAGTCAATGGGTGCCGTGAACAGTCTGGTTTCCAACGTTCTTTAAAATATCTTCTTTTGTGTTCAACAGAAGAAAGAAACTCATACAGGTTTGGGAAAAAAACATGAGGGTGAGTAAATGATGACAATTTTCATTTTTGGGTGAACTATCCCTTTAACAAACGAGACATCTTCGAAATGTAACACATTAATACATGGCCAAAGCTATTCAATTTCAGGTATGAACAGAATGATTTAAACTAAATCCAAGAACTAAAAGTCAAATCACAGCAGGCTATTTAAAGTCGTCAGTAAACGTCTTGAGATCTATTGTTTCATGCGGTGAATCTATTACACTAGAGGAGAGTTAATGGCTGTAGCAGCAGCGTTTTAACTTTTTAGAGCAAGTTTACTGCGCTAACTAAGCACAGCATGTTCACAGCACTGTAAAACTCTCAATTTACCTTAAAATCTCCAGCTATTGAAAACAACTAGTCATTGTTTGGTGGATAACTATCTGACCTTCATTCCACTGCTTACAATTAATTAACAGCAAAAGCTGCTGTAACTAGTACAAAATGCACATTATACAGAACTGTAATGCCTTCAACAAACCAGGAACTACTTACTCGAGGCCATCCTTAAAAATATTCTTGTTTGCCGTAACCCGACCGACCCTGTCAATTTAGTACCGACCCAATTATTATTTTTTTTTCCCCTTTCAGTCCGACCGACTTGCCGGTTGTAAACTTGCGTTTAGACCGACCGATTTTTTTTAACTCTTCAAACAACTAATACAACTGCAATAAAATAATATTAGTTATTAAGTATTGTGAATATAAATTGCCTAGACCTACATACAAACATAAGCTACGTTCTTTCTTTTAAATAAAAACCCGTGGCGCGTCATCTATGATTATGTTTACACCATTGGTTAACCGTAAACGCATGTCACACTACTGCCTGCAAGCTAAGTTTGCTTCGTTTCATTCACTGTCAATGGTTCGCGCTTGGTAATGATGGCTGCGGCTTTACTCTAAAGATTATTTCATTTTTATATGTTGTTGAATATGGTTTATTAAAAATAAACATGCGAGAGCATGTTATAGGCTATATGTCATGTTTTAGTCAGATATGACGACGACGCTACTGCAACACGCATCGCCGCAGATGAGAAGCTGAGCATCAACGTGCAAACTATCGCAAATCAAAGTGAAAGTAAGTCGCTGACGCTTAACACACAATCATCATCATTAAATGTAAAGAAACGAAATGATCTTACCAGGGCTGTTTCCGCTTTCTCTTATTGCGGGCTTTGATTCAGAAATTTTAGCTGATGATAAATAAAATAATGTAGTCATAACTGTTGCTTTCGGTGACGTGCACTCCATTAAATCTACATATAGCGGTAATTGAAGATCGGATTTATATCCGCAAAAAAACAACACACATTTAGCCTATGTAACCAGGTGTAAATGGAATCGTTTTGATAAATCAGATTGCAATCCGATCTGAGAAAACGCATGAAGTGGCTTGGTGTAAACAGCCCTTAGACATAGGTGAAAAATGTCCCCCCCCCCCCCCACCGACCCTGATTTTTTTTTTAAAAATGAAAAAATATATACTTTTTTATATTATTTTTTATATATATAAAAAAATATAGACCGACCTACCGACCCTTTTTTTCTTTTTTTTTGCTGTTACTGCAAACCAAAATATTTTTAAGGATGGCCTGACTTTCTAAGTTTTCCAAGAATTCAACAGAGCTGTGGTACTAGTTGTAAACTAGTTGTTTAATCACATTTATTCGGTAAGGTCAGCATCCGGCTGAGGTATTTTTCATTACCATGAGGCTTCAGGACAGACCGGGTTATTCCTAAGGTTCGCTTGAGAAAGCAGAGGCAGTTTCCAAAGCAACAGGCTCCTTTGGGAGTGAAACACACCGACGATGAGTCATCAGTGCCCTCTAGTGGGCGCACAGCAAACAGATGAAGCCGTCGAGGGCGCGTGAGGCCTTGAGAAAGACATTCCTTTACCCTTTCCATATTGTGCGTGACAGAGCAACAATCGCATCATTACCTCCTGAGGGTTGCATTCAATACTCTAGTAAATGTTAAACCCTCAGCTGATGCAAATGCAATTAGGAGAGGCGGATAACTCTGTCACGGTAATTCTGAAGCATTCTTTTAAACGCCTGATCTCCTGCAGAGGACAAAGGAAGCTGATAAGTATAGAGGTGGATGAGAGTTGACTTTACTTTTGTATTTTTGTGGAGAATTCAAAGTGCCGCTTTCGTTTCATTAGCCAAACGAATGCCTTTGCAAAGCTGGCGAGCAGCACTAAGCAGAGTCGACTTTAGAGCAGGCGGCATACACAAGTTGTGGCCTAATGGTTAGAGAGTTGGACTTGTAACTCAAAGGTCATGGGTTCGATTCTTTCTTAATACCGGCAGGAAATGACTGAGGTGCCCTTGAGCAAGGGACCCAACCCCCAATCGCTCCCTTGGCGCCGCAGGGAATGGCTGTCCACTGCTCCGGGGGTGTGTGTCCACGGTTGCAGTGTGTTTGTTCACTACTCACTGCTCCTAATGTGTGTTAATGGGTTATTTTTATTTTTTTTTTATTGAAAAGTGCACAAAATATCAGTCCCATTTAATTGGTTGACAAACACATATACACATACACACACATAAATAAAGTTAATCTTTAAAAATACTAATAATACTGTTAAATGTAATCTTTAGCAATTCTCAAAATGAATAAGCAATTTTCATTCTATAAATTACAGTATTATTTTAGTATTATTATAGTATTTATTAATATTCTGAA
This sequence comes from Scardinius erythrophthalmus, assembly GCF_964197995.2. Classification (NCBI taxonomy): domain Eukaryota; kingdom Metazoa; phylum Chordata; class Actinopteri; order Cypriniformes; family Leuciscidae; genus Scardinius; species Scardinius erythrophthalmus. The sequence goes on from NC_138234.1 coordinate 22,756,208, forward strand.
TTCTGAAGGTTTTGTAATTTATGTGATTTTGTCATTAGTTTTAGTATTTTTTATAATTTTATTATAAATTATAATTGATTGATTAATTGATTATTGTTTTTAGCGTACATACTGTATATTTGTATTTCAGTTTTAGAAATTTGAATATTTCAACTTAAACTTTTCATTTTTCGTTTTATTTCAGCCTTTTTTCAATTAAAGAATTTTTAAAAGTTTTAGTCTTAGTTAACAACACTGGTACATTATATATAGTATATATATATATATATATATATATATATATATATATATATATATATATATATATATATATATATATATATATATATATTATAATATTACATTATAATATTATGCCTTAATTCACTTGTAGCATTTAAAACTAATAACTTCAGTTTTTACCATTTTGTTTTTCAATTATTTAGACAGAATTGTATAAAATTTTAACATCCATTTATCGGTTATAAGCCATAATGTTTAAATAATTTCAAGCCACAAGTTGAATGTTTAAAAACCAAATCCAAACATATCCATATGTGGTGCGAATTCAGATTTAAATGCTCTCAGTGTGAACAGACAATTTTTTTGTGTGATTCGGCAAGAACTTTTAAATTATAACATCATATGAAGTGCACAATATTGTGTGGCACTACATCCAAATTTTCTTCTTTTTTTTTTTTGCCAATTCCTCTTTCGTACAGCGAACTAAGTGACACTCACTGTATAGTGACCGAGTCAGCGACTTTGGACGCATATGTGAATCCATAAAATGCCTCTCGCATGTATCTTCTCATGCACCTTTTGAGGTCAAGAAGTCAAAATTTTGAGTTTTCCATCCACACTGACAGCTCTTGACTTCACGATGGCGCTTGCATCACCTGATTTTGACTACAGTGTCATTGCACGCAAAAAGACAGTGTGAATGGTTGATCCTAAGGATCGTGACTTGAAAGAAAACCACATTCATGAGTAAATAGGTCGGCAAGTTTGGATTGCAGGAAAGGATGCAACAACCCTGCCACATGAGGGCTGAAAGACAAATTGAAACTGTGGCGAGGAGAACAAAGAGAGACAGATGGATAAAAAATAGGCTCCACTGGGGTTTGTAGAAAGAAGATTTCCACTGCACAACTGTGTTTACCATAAGCTCACTGTGATCGATCACCCAGACAGCTGCCACAAGCCACCCTGCACCTGTCCTTCTGTTCAGTCACTGGGCGGCACCATATTGCCTCAGCAGTCACCGTTAGCACTTATAAATGCGGAGATACGCAGACGCACAGAAGCCTAATACAATCAACTGGATAACTCAAAACCGGTTACAGTGTGGTAACACAAGCTGCAAAAGATGGAGCGCAAAGGGAAAAACTGTCTGGTGGATTTTGAACCAACGTGAATCTGATCGTTTTAAGACGTTCAGCAGATGAGCTCAAACATGAGGCTTAAAGTGATTATTTCACAGATAAATCTAAATATACACTACACTAATATTTTGAAAACTGTTTTTGTCCATACAAGGAAAGTCAATAGGGTCCAAAGCAATATCTGAGACATTTTGAAACACTTACGAGGCATTTTTTTTAAATATCTTAATTTGTGTTCCATAGAAGAATGTAGAGCTGCACAATTCTGGATAAACTGAGAATCACGCTCCCATGATTCTGAACAGACAACTAAACAAAATAACATGTCATTTACTGGAGGGTCTGACAAATGTTAATTCCTACAGTCTATTACAAATGTTTAATTAATCTGAATGAATTATAAAAAAACAAACAAAAAAAAAAACAGTTTGAATGAATGATTCAATGACTCATAAATACTTCACTTGTTTCATCACTGGACGAATCAGCATTTTTGAACGAATCTTTTGAATGAATGATTCAACGTTATGCATTTTTTAAGTCACTTGTCGCCACCTACTGGTGTAATCATGTAATCGATACAATCGTTATTTGAAGTGCCAAGTTACTTTCAAAAGGTGATTTGACTATTTTGATCACTTCCGTAGACATCAGTGTTTGTATCCGGACTATAAAGTTTTATCCCAGTACTTCTATGATAATTTGAATATTTGTTACATAGAAATAACGAAACTGTGTGGTTGAAAAACGGTTAGTAAAGCTGTTTCAAACCTATACATGACAATTGCTCTCTCTGGATCAGCGGCAGCGCAAATTGCAAATTTGAATGTTCCAGTGTGATTTAGTCAATGTTTTAATAGATACAGGCGAATCGTTGTTATTTAGGAATCAGATCGCGTGGTTGTTTAAATCGAGATCGCGATCTTTTAACGATTAATCGCACAGATCTAGAATGACTTTCTAATCGCATTAATTACCGATTAATGAATGAAATTCACAATTAACTGCATTTCTATCAATATTTTCTGAGAAAAGCAAACATCGACAACATTTCAAAGACATTTGGTATGAAATTGTGGTTGACTAGCATTGAATATTTAATGCTAAATAATCTAAATAAATGTTTAGGTCAACATTATACTACATTCAAAATTGACAGCCCTAATTAATAAACCTATTTTAATATATGTGATGATAACATACAATATAGAGGGGGGAAGGCCAAAACAACAGTTTTTGATTTGGCCTCATTCTGTCAAGGAGCTCCCCATATAAATGCAAAAGAGAAGATGTTCTGCTAAATCCTTCTGCCAGGAGATGAGCAGCACACAAAACAAATAGATGACCAGAGAGAAAATGGCGGTCCACTGAGTTAATGCTCTTTAGATGAATGACCACAATTTGAATTTCTATTTTTGGACCTAGACAAGGCAGGCTCAGAATAATCCTATAGTACCATGGATGAATGAATCAACTCATGGATGATGTATTCACACACACACAAAAAAAAGCATATATATGAGCGCCATTACGAATTTGCATGTTTATCAATTTAATTTGGATTCGTATAGGGAATCTAAAGAGAATGAGGGAGTCTTTGTTATCCATGACTTATTGCACACTGCAACACTGACATCTAGAGACACAGTCTGGAACTGTCAATCAATTCAACATTGTGGAACTTATATTATTACTTAATGTTTTGACATGATTATGTTATACTTTCTAAATGTTCCTTAAAAAATACTTTCCGGGTCATATTTAATCCTAAATTATATAAAAACTTGAATTACATATTGGAAAAATTGCATAGACTATGAAGCGAGTTTTAGTACCACACTACCATTATGAATTTTCTGCATTGCTTATCATATCTTTTTTTTCCATCTGATTTTGGAGTACAATATTACCACCATATCATGCTTTCTTGAGATAGTACTCGTGTGATGATAAACTGGCAATGCACCATCTGTCAGATCCACCTATACATAGGTGTGATTGGAATATACTGTAGTTCAGCTTTTGGGAAGTGGTTACCTGGTAATGATCCATTTTTCACACGCAGGCATGCGGCCCATGCACTCCAGAGCAGCACAGTAAGACGTGACATTGGGTTTCAGGCCTGCTTCTTCAATCAGAACAAACAAGCGACGAATGTGATTGATGGAACCCTGCAAAGCACAGTTAAAAAAAATTACTTAAAATAAAGTTTTTTAAAAAAATTAAATGGAAAATCATAAAAATTTAAGACTGAAGGAAAAGGAACACACAAAATACTGAAAATATATATATATATATTTTTTTTTAATGTAAAGACCAAAGGGAAAAAACAGCAAAATACTTAAAATTCTGAAAAATAATAAAATATAGGCTATTTTTTTTAAATGCTGTGGAAAATTATTAAGGCTAAAGAAAAAAGAATCAGCTAAATATTGAACATTTATTTAAAAAAAATGAACATGGAAAATTATATAAATTTAAAATAAGGGGAAACGACAAGCAATATATATATATATATATATATATATATATATATATATATATATAAAACACACAATGAAAAAGTACCACTCAAAAGTTTGGGATCAGTAAGATTTAAAAAAATTATTCATAAATTTCTTACATTTCTCAATATGACTATTTTCACTATATTTTTAAATTTAAAAAAAAAAGTTAATATGGTGTAGAAAGAGAGATGCAAATGTGCATACATACTTTTTTGGCCCACATCCTCATTATGATGTTGTAGGTGCTGATCGACAGATGCGTGCGTTTGGATAACTGACGGTGATGACATAGTAAATAGTTCTGAGCTCGAGCCACGTCGTCAACGAACACGCACGCCTCCAAGTAACAGCGAATTCTGAGCTGAGGATCCCCATAGCGGTTTCCTTCCTTATCCTCCAGAAGCCTTCCAGGAGAAGTCAAGCTCTGCTGGTCTACATCCAGCTCCTCTTCCATAACCAATTCATTACCTGTAACCACTGCTGGTTTCTCTTCAGCAGACGTCGCAGAAACGTCACTGCTGGAGACCTTTTGCAATCCTGGAAACCTGACGGCTAAACTTTCTGGGGTTCTCAAAACCTTCTTCCGTTTAGCCTTTTTTTGCAAAGCGTTTTCTTTGCCTTTGGAGGATGTCGCGGTAGACGACGTAGTGGCTTCTACTTTAGTTTTCGTCATACTTCTCTTGCCCGTCGTGATTGTCTTTGAAGATGTCCCAGGAACCATCGAACTCCCTTTGCTGCTTTTACCCGGAACTGGCTTGTCGTGCATTTTAGGTGAAGTTTGGTTTTTGGGTTTAATCCACTTTTCACGCACGAGTTTCTCCATCCAGCGACTCGCGTGAGTTTTGAAACCTTCAGTTACACCCTTTTTAGCAGCTGGCCCACTTTTAAGCATTTCTGCTTTTTCTCCTGGCAAGTTCTTTTGGCTATTCCCAGGAGCTGTTTTCTTTAGTCTCTGCTGCATTTTGATGATTTGCACCTTCGAATGTTTGACGTCTACAACGACGTCAGATTGGAGCTGTTGGATTCTGGCCTCCAGAACTGTGGAAAAGAAGGAGAGAAAAATGAAATGCACATGATGAGTATTATGAATCTTATATATAAAAATGCTTGTATTGGAGCTTCAATATTTTCCCATGAAGGTTTATTGTAAATATTGTAACAATTAACAACTATTATTGTATATTTAGTAATACATTTTAGTTTTAATATTTTATGTTGATCTCAACTGCTTGATTTTTTATATAATAAAACATTGTAAACTATTTAACCGCACAGTTCTATATATACACATACAGTACACTCACATACAAGCAATACATATTATATATGTCACAAAATGTAAACTATATTATCACCCAGTGATATAATTGAAGTAGGATATACAGTACATCCAACTTTAACCACATACATAATGTATATTAAACTCACGCAAAGCAATGTATACTATATAGCATATCACTGCTGAGTAATTGTTTATAAATGACTAAATTACAAAATGTAATCTATATTGTCGAACAGCTCTAATCTGATAAATGCAACTATAAGACATGGTGATATTAAGATATTAGAAACATTAACTTCATGATTTTATGTAAAGCTGTTCTGAAACAATGAGTACTGTGAAAAGAGCTATACAAATAAAACTGTCTTGAAATTAAAATTTAAATAAACATTTTATTTAAAATACCTACCAAAGATCATACACGGCCAATTTGCTATAAAATAAATCATATAAAATTAAATTGTTCTGTATAACTAATTCAACAGCTGTAAATCAATGATAAACATTAGATATAACCATTAGGGGAAATATACCATACCATCCAACAACTGAGACTGTTCCCAGAATCTTTTCTTCCTATCTTCCTTCTTAGGGATGACTGAATAGTGTCTTTGGTAAACTGTAGCCCATGTTTTGTCTGAGAAATGACAGAGAAAAACAGTGAAATAAAAAGTTTACAAACTCTACTGTTTGCTTTTTGGTGCTGGAACGCAGAACATAAAACCTAATGCAACAAAGACTCCATACTGAAATATTACTGTAAGTCTAGATTACATTTAAGACCAAAAATGTGCACCGCGTTGCAAAATCACCCCATTTTATGAACTATTACAGACTTTGTTAGAAGTCTCCTTGACATTGAGATACTAATGAGCATCTGAGATGTAAACAACTTGACTTTTCGCAGAGGACATTTTAACGTAAAGGTAAAATACGCCTGATATTAAAGAAATTACAGTTTAGTAAAATGACTGACTTAATGTGCTTTGAAGGACAAGACAAATGACAGCATGACAATAAGACAGTTTTCTCATTACCTTGAATTTGTCTCTCTCCATTACTCCGTATTCTAAGACACAAGCGGCAATAATCGCCATTTAGAAATCGTACAGCCCTGTCAACCGCAAAACTGCGAGATAAACCCGCTGAATAGGCACACAGTCTCAAAAGTGACATGTTGTCATGATAGTTTTGAAACACCACATTATCCCGTGCAGAAGGCGGCCATTTTGTTCAGACCTGACTAGTTCATAGACGATATAGCGAGTCCAGACCTCAGAGAGTAACGAGCAGATCGATTAAATTTTATTTTGACGTAGGATAAAACACCTGCTACTGTACATCGTGTGTAAGTTATATTTCATTGATATATAATCACTTATTTTGGTTAAGCTTTAGGAACTATTCTTAATGCAAGTGGAAAACAGGAGAAGTTCCTATAATCCAGTGGCGTAGCCACGGGTGTGCCAGGGTGTGCCGGTGCCACCCACAGTGGCAGCTGGCACACCTAAAAATGGATGCAGAATTATTTTTTATAGTCTCAATAAAAAAATATTTTACTAAACTTGGGCTATTGTTGTTTATTTAGAATATACTTTTTTTTAAATCAACCCTTTCACGCGTAAGTTAAAAATATTTTAACTCCCTTGTTTCCATGGCGTGATGTCACGTGACACACCGCAGCCACAATAACTAACAGACGTATTTGCTATTACCATGTCAACTATCTGATATTCCGATTCTTCGTTTAAAAAACTTTATAAATTATCTTGATCTATAACGAGATGAGCGCTGCAGTTCAGAGAGTCCTGTCAGCCGGATTTACAGCACCTGAATTCCACAGTTTCTCCCAAAATACATGAAAGTAAGTGGCTTGCCGCTTCCATAGACATCAGTGTGTATTTTACAAACTGCAAATGTATTGTTTTACTAGTAGCCTACTTATGTGTATTTAAATGTCTGAAACATAAAATAAACATTATGTGGTTGAAAACACTGCGTATTAGTTGTGATACATGACAAGCGCTGAGCGCGACCGTCTCTGGCTCAGCGCCAGCCAACGCGCGAAAGCAGTTTGGATCAGGTTTGAATCTGGCAGTTCTGTGACGTCACTGAACATTCTAAATCATAGACATTCTCTGATCATACTCAGGGGCACAGAAATAAGAATCCAATATGGTGCCATAACGCTGGTGTCCGGGACACGTGACGTGTGTGTGTTTTTTTAAAGGACAAGTGAAAGAGAATTCTACTTGCCCAACCGGACCCCTGATTAAAACAATTTTCAATATCAAAAAAATAAAATAAGAAATAATGTAGCCTACTCAGTTACTAACGTAACCTCAGTTCCCTGAGAGTAGCCTAGGGAAAGAGTATAGAGAGTAAAAATTAGGGAAAGAAATGCCCTTTATAAAGCTAAAAAAAATTATTCTGATCAAAATTAAATGTCAATGTTTCATTACATCACTGTTGGAAAACACTCTTATCAGATTCTGAAGAACTTATTTTAAATAAATCGTATTTTTAAATCAGCCTTCAGTGTGATATTTTATCATATTATCATGCTTAACCCTGAGAATTTGAATAATTGAAATGTGATGATCAGATGCAGATATCTAAATCAGAGAATATCATATAGGTTCGGGAGGTTGGCGGGTGGATTATTTATTTTTAACAGCAGATTCGGGAGACTCAAAGTGCACCAGATTAATGAATTTATCTTTAAAATGTACAAAATTTTCTTCCGGGGGGGCATGCCCCCGGACCCCCCAAGAGGTAACAAGCTGAAACCAACAAAAAATACCGACCCCCGCCCACCCCCCGCGATTTTTTTCAGCCACTATGTTATGACTGAGTTATTGCCGATCCTGATGTATAGTTATATTTGATATAGTTTTATGGTTGTGTTGGGCATGGTTATGTGGTTATGGTTAATACTTTTGCACAGTAATCTGACAATAAATGTGGCACACCCAGATTTTCAGATGCACACCCAGAGTCTCTTTTCTGGCTACGCTACTGCTATAATCAACTACTAAAACACTTGTGTACAAAACCGGTAAGCTGTCTTAATTTTTTTTCCAATATAACAATGGGGAAGTCTCAGTGACTGTCAACTGACAGCCTATTTAAGTGTTAAAACAATAAATGATTTACTTATCAAAGGACTGTCTGAATTCAAAAGGTGTGTATTAGTCAGAAGCCATACAGTAGATGGCGAACTTTTACAAATTATACATACAGTATCACTTGATCCAGCAAGGGCACATTGCGCGAGCCTCGGCATTTCCCGCGCAAAGTACGGCTACACAAATGTGTGTCTTTCGGTGTTTCACCTTTGTGTGAGGCGTTTAAGACTTTTTCTACTTTATGAGCCGTCTTTCTGTATAATAAAATGTGAAATTAAAAATGAAACTGCATGATGAGAGTAACAAATCTACAGTAATAGGCCTATAGAAGTTTGTGGTTAGTAAGCTTTTAAGAAATGTATAGGCTATACTTTTATTCAGCAAGGATGCATTTAACTGACCAAAAGTGGCTGTAAAGATTTTTGACAATTGTAAAAAAAAAAAAAAAAAAGATAAGAAATGTTTCTTAGCAGCAAATCAGGGTATGATTTCTGAAGGATCATGTGACACTAGCCTATGTTTCCATCACCCTACATGACATATCACATCAGAAACGAGTGATGGAAACACCAAATTTCGAAGAAAAAACAACAACCTTATTTCGCTAAAAAGTTTTTACGCTCGCTTGAGGTGGTTTTGACTTATGCGGAAAAAGAGTTAATGCGAATAATGGGAATTGGAAACGCATTTGCCGAATAAATTCTGACTTAGCGAACATCAAATCCTTGTGACTAATCGGCTGGTTCTGCTGATGGTGTTTTACTGTTGGTTAGGTTATACCAATAGTTATCCGATCAAACAACTTGATGGAATTCACTTTTCTTTCTTTTTTTCTTCTTTTTTTACTTTGAAAAGATTCACTTCACGCATTGATGGAATCCCAGATACTGAAGAATGATGCTGAAAATTCAGCTATGCCATCACATATAATATAATATCACATATTAAAATAGAAAACAGTTATTTTAATATTTAACAGTAGCTTTTAAAAACGTTTCATCTTACAGACCTCAAACTTTTGAGCGGTATGTATTATGTATGTGTAAAATCTGTATTATTATTGTTTACTTTAACAATTTAATTTGACTTTTACATTTTAAATGATTTTTTTTTTTTATTAATTTGACTTTTAAATGTTGTAATAAGTCAGTAAACACATATTGACAGTATGGTAACCCAGCAAGTTGTGCATAGCTAGTAGGTGGAGATCAGACGTTGTTTGTTGCTACGGTTCACAGGGTCACCTCTCTGACAGGCCCTTTTGATGCTTCAAGCTCTGGTGTGATAGTCATTACTGGGTGACTGGCTGTCAACAAAAGGAGAAAAGAGAGCCATTCAAGACCCTGATAATAACTCCAGCTAGGATGAGGCTGTCATTCTCTTGGACTCTGATATTCAGACTTTTTTGCACACCTAGCCTATGTGAAGGATGTGTTTCTTTGTTTTTTGGAAAAAGAAGCTCCTTTTAAAATTATCACTTGATTAGCCAATTCTTCATGCAAGTATGAGTTGAGGTTTCTGGAAGAAGGACAATGAAAAATTCTGGAAATAGAAAATTCTTGCTCAGAATTGAGTCCTTTTTTAGTCCTCTAAACATACCAACGTTTGGTGTATTTTACAACCACACTGAGAAGGTTAGCATACCCTCATGCAACACATTTAGGAAAATCTCTCCACACCTGTCAATACTAATAAATCAGTATGCACAAAAATTTGAAATAAAAATATCCTCATGGAACTTGAAGGCAAATTTGAAGTTTGCACACTTGGTACAGAACATCTCCCACATCAGTGAGTCGCATCTCTTTTTGATTATCTCTAAGGATGAATGTCCACCAATCACATACACAATCTTTTCACTTTAAAAAGTAACAGTCCATGTTATCACTCTCAGATCTCTGTCAACTTTCCAGAGAGGACGAATAATAGGAGCTGTTGATCAGATAGGCCGCTAACTTATCACTGATTTTGGCTACAATGGACAATGGTCACGAAGCAGGAAATGCAAATAGGCTTGTTGTAGATTGATCTTCAGTTGTGGCGGCAGTGGACAGATTCCGAATTAGAAACGGATGTTTATGCAAGCGACCGCACAGCGTGGCACTCTGGTTATCTTGGCCACCTTCATCGGAGGCATCTAGCAGGAAGTCTGTGCTCGACATGAGACATAAATCATTGTGCGATTCACCACAATCGCATTATTACAAAATAAGCTAATATTTTGGGAGTTTCATACGAGTAGTCCACAGAATATGTTACAAAAAATGGCATAAAAAATACTAGTAACTAGTGGATAAAATGTAAGTCATTTACCATTGGTTAAATGGTAAGTTGAAGTACTTTGAAGCGAAACAGGGAGACTGAGTTCGCATTGGGGGTGGAGGTGGGTGATGGAGGGGGATTGGAAGAGAGTCCGTATGTTAGCAGGAGAGCGAAAACAATTAATAATGGGAGCTATTAGGGGGAGATCGTCATCGCAAAGAGGGAGGTCGGATTTCAGGCCCTTTTGGAGGACTTTGATGGTACAAAACAGGCCTCATTACTGAGATATTATCTCCATTCATACACTTCCAGAGTTGATGGGAGCCCTGCTGGGAAAGATTAGGTTCCTTTCGCAAGTGAACATCCCACATGGCCGCACAGATTTTCTCAGCTCAGGGCGCAGCCGGCATAGCGTGGCATCATGGGAGCTAAGCAGAGGCCTATTGACGGCCAATGATGTGTGGAATTAGAGATAGTTACCTTTTCTGTGAGGTCATGTCAATCAAGATTAAGTCACATATGTTTTTTTTCACATATGTCTTCCGGTACATTAAATACACAGTTTTTCAGAATCTGTCAATTATTTGGCATTTAAAAAAAAAGAAAAGAAAAAAAGAATAGTATGCAGTACTTTTTAATAGTTTGGATTTTTTTTAGCGCAATTTTCCACCGGACAAAATTGCGATTGTTAACTCATGATTTCTGTTCTGTCTGTGCGCACCAATCTTGCACTTCTATCTACTCCTCAACCAGACCACCTAGAGACTTCGGGTTTTCGGCATTATGTTAAGGAAGGTCTAATCTCGGGAACGCACAAAAAAAATCCAGGAAAAGATTTACTATCTCTTAGTGTTGCGATCCCATGATGTCAGAAAATTGCGCTAAAACACTCACTGAGTTTTTATTACTTGTTTTGTGATGCTAGGAAGCTGAGCGGATGTGGAAAAAGCCGAGCTCCCAAATTTTGGTCTCTGTCTTACTTTAAACAATCTTATTGAACCCAAACTTTTTATTTCTCAGAAAGAAGTCTTATATTCACCAAGGCTGAATTTATTTATTGATCAAATATACAGTAAAAATGGTAGTATTTTAAAATAGTATTTCACTATTATTGGTTATTATGTGATGGCAAAGCTGACTTTTCAGAAGCCAAATAGTCCAGTCTTCATTGTCACATTATCTTTCATAAATAACTCTAAAATGCTCCACCAGCAATTCTACAATGTACATTGTGTTTGATTTACTAAAAGGTTTAGATCATGGCAGTTGTGCTGCTGTGTTCTGTGTGAAATAACTGTGTTGTGGACATGCATTTAGCAGAGGTACTATCATCCACACATTAGCCTGAACAAGTTTATCATCACATCTGACATTCATATGTGGACAGAACTTTGTTCTTGAACTTCGAAGTGCAACATCTTACAATTCCCCGTAAAAGAATGTAGCCTAATTACCATCAATTTCCAAGGAAGCGGGGGCTGATATTATGGACTTCCGGGGTCTTTGATTGTGATAGAGGGGCACAAGATTGCTCATACTGTATCTTGATAGAAGGGTACATCTGTAAATTAGACAGCAAGCAAGTCAAAAAGAAAGGACAATACATTAGTTATTTAAGTTAAGTGCTTTATTTTTAGCTACAAAATGTTGGCTACGTTGTGTAAAAAATTGGCTTGGAACTCTCCTGAATAAGTCATGATTTTAGGTATTATTCTTTTCTGTAGCATTTTTTAGAGCAGGATGAGTTTTAGGTTTAATGCTTAGCCTATATTTGTTCAGATCCCTAACCTTAAGTATGAGCAACAGTAATAGTGATTAGTGCCTTAGAACGCTTCGCTAATTAAAGCTGCATCCACTTTTACTGCTTTTTCTCAGACTGTAGCCAGCTGTTGAAGTGCACAGCATGACAGTGATGGGTACTTTTCTGTGCCATCCATTTTTGCGAGGAGCATGAAGGTTGACGGGGAGGAGAGAAATTAAAGGTAGGGGTCCACTTCAGTTAGGTTTAATTGGGGATGAAGGACTAAGATGTATGAGACTAGAAAAAAGACTAGGCTTTGAAGTACATTAGCAAGAAACCCAAAGGCCGATATTCCCAAGCAGACGGGAATGACTGCGGGGAGCTGAAAAAGACTGCAGACTGCTGTCTCCATAGGATTTTACAGGCTAAGTTTGAGGATTAGAGCTTCACAGACTTGTTAGTTAACTAGCTACAAAGTGTGAAGTGACTGACTCTTCTCTGTAAAACACACTTTAAGCTCATTTTCACCCTCTGCCCCTGGGCTGCACACTTCATTGAAACCAGGAGGCTTTGAAAAGGATGTCAGTGCTTCAGAGCGGAGGTTCGTTTAGACAAATGTGCCGCCAAATGCCACTCATTTAAGTAGCGCACACAACATCTTGAGCAGCGATAAAGAAGGATTTTGTAAATATTTGACTTGGTGTCCTTTCGGAAAATGTTGTGCTTTTTTAGGCTCCCAGCTGTTCATTAATAAAATGCCAGAGTGATTTTCACTAGGTCAGAAGCTGACTTAAATGTCCATTGGGACTGTTAACATACAAGTGCCATTACAGGTGAGGGAGGCCTCATCCTTGCTGCTCAAAAAGTAGTTACAAAACCCTTAACTTCAGTTTGATTAAACTGTTATTTACCTGATTATTAACTTCCACAGACAATGCAGTATATCACATGTGATGGCAAGTTTATTTTAGATGCAAAATGATACGCCACATCTGAGGATGAACAATTTTCTTTAAAGGCCCACTGAAGTGCCTTGGAACGTGCAGCTTTGTATGATGCGTTGACGAAATTTCTACTGAAACAGGAAGCTGAGGTGGGACATATTGAATGGCTCCACCCCCTTTTCAAATAGCCAATAGCGTTTAGTTTACCTCAAAGACTGCAAATCGTACTTGAGAGCACCATGGAAGCTAATCCGAGCACTGATGATACGTTAGATTCATTAGTAGAGGCACACATGCCAACCCTCCCGATTTTTCCGGGAGACTCCCGAATTTCAAAGCCCCTCCCGAAAATCTCCTGGACCGACCTTTCTCCCGAATTTCTCCCGATTTCCACCCGGACAACAATATTGCTACACCATCCGCTACACCATCCGTCACACCATCCGTTAAATTGAAGTTAATTCGGCCCAAAGAGTACTCTTTGTTCGGCCAGCGCTCATACCTGTGTTTACATCCTGTTTTCGGTTGAAGTCCAAAGTAGTCGATTGTCGAGTTCACGCGCGTGATCATAGGTAACTAAACATATGCGCGTGAACTCGACAATCAAGGATGTTAAGAGGGTAAAAGCAGGTTTAAAATATGCCCCATTGAAGTCAACAGGGTGGAAATTTGAAAAAGAGGACAACACGGTGTAGGCAACACCGATTTTTGTGGAATTGAATTTGTCAAATACATGAATTACATTTTTCTTTGCGTTTGTGTGTGTGAGATATATATGACCCCCCCCCCCCCCCCCTTTGAATATCTCCCTAATTCTGAGGTCTCAAGGTTGGCAAGTATGAGTAGAGGTGTGATTAAATTCTAGCCATTTCATTCTTAAAGGAACACGCCGACTTTTTGGGACTTCTTTTTCACCGTATCCCCCAGAGTTAGATAAGTCCATACATACCCTTCTCATCTCTGTGCGTGCCGTAACTCTGTCTGACACACCCACCGCTAGCTTAGCACAAATACTGGAGGTAAACGGCTCCATCTAGCCTACTGCTCCCAATAAGTGACAAAATAATGCCAACATACATACTGGGAACTATATTCTTAGAAGGCGAAGCACTGCTACTTGGGCAGAGTGATTTACTCCAGCTCTGAGTGAACTCTCTGCTCCTCACCACGGAGCTTCTCAGGTGCTGCGAGCAAATCACTCCGCCCAAGTATCAGTGCTTCACCTTCTGAGAATATAGTTTCCAGTATGTATACGGTTAGAAGATGGCTGTGTCTCATGTGACCTTGTTATTTGTACACACTGAGACTATACAAATCACAACGTAAATAGGAAAATGTTGCCGTTATTTTGTCACTTATTGGGAGCAGTAGGCTAGATGGAGGCTGTTTACCTCCAGTATTTGTGCTAAGCTAGGCTAGTGGTGGGTGTTTCAGACAGAGTTACGGCACGCACAGTATATACTTATCTTACTCTGGGGGATACGGTGAATAAGCTAAAGTCCCAAAAAGTCGGCGTGTTCCTTTAACCAACGTACGGTTGGAAAACGCCAACCCATATTGCTCCATGACGTGTCAACGGTCAGGTGGTATTAATAGCATAGGGAGCGGGAGCATTTGATTGGACAGAAGATGTGATGAGAAACTGAAGTCCGCGGTGATGTCATAAAATACCGTGATCCATTTTAGCGGAAGTGAAAGACTGTACGTTATTATATTTCCTAAATGCAAATTTTGTCATTGTTTTGGAACACACCAGATAATTCATAACCTTAAGGCTAAAATATTCATACTAAAAGCTAAAAAACGTAAATTTTGATTTCAGTGGGCCTTTAAGGGAAATGAATGACAGTATGTTAAAAGGTAAACAATATTGAGAGTGACATTTGCTTAAAATGATTATGAATAATACAGGCCCCACCCATTCAAGTCCCCCAGATGCAAGCCCTGCCCTGAATAAAATGCAGGAAAGAACTGAGCCACCCCACCAAAGAGCAGGCAGACAGCAAGGCACAGAGAGTGAGAGAGAGAAAGACACCCATTTACAGCTTTACTGCCTTGTTCAGTCCGTCAGACTTGCTCTCACTGCCACCTCTATCATATCCTCTCCCTCTCTTTCTCTCTGTAGTCTCTTTGAATATTTCTCTCTCACACACACACACACACACACACACACACACACACTCATTCAAATACACTCATTCAACTCAGCTCATTCACAGGCACGGGTCAGGCAGCCTCACATTTCACCTTGCTCTGACTCTGGCTGAGAGGAGAGCCCTGCAAGGTGCAGCCATCACACAGGACACAGGCTCCCGCACCTCAGTCAGGTGGGACTGAGGGACCTGAATTCTCCAGGACAATCTAACAAGACCGAGACGTTTCTTCAGGATGGCATTGCAGAGTTTTCATTCATCACTCTGAAGAGCAAAACCAGAAGACAGCTAGTTACAAGACCATTTTCTTTTTCAAAGAACTTTTACCATCTCTTCTCATGTTCCTGCTAAAGGGGTCTGCGTGAGGCAGAGCACCCAGCGAAGACCAGCATCATGCCGACTACTTGTGCAAGGTGCACCTTGGGAGTCTGACCCATCATGTGCAAATGGACACCTACTACCGCTGGTCTCCACTTCGACCTCACCTTTGCTGGCTCAGCCCTCCCTTCTTATCCTTTTTCCCTGGTATGCCTGTCCTTGCTCTTTCTGGCTTGCTCTGCTCTTGGAGGTTGCCCACCTGGACTGGGGCATGACCCTCTTCATGTGCTGGCACAGGGCACAAACTGCTCTTGGACTCTGGAGCGGCACACACGCAGCTACAACCACCTAGAGGGTGATGTTCGCCTACGACGCCTCTATTCCGCCAACAAGTTCTTTCTCTGCATCGACAAGACCGGCAAGGTGGATGGCACCCGTCGGAAGAATTACGCTGACAGTGAGTAGACACACTGTGTTTTTCTGCATACATATGTTCCTACAGAAAGGGAGTCGTGCTCATTTGGTCTTCATAATCTTCCATTGACTCTCTTATCGTTTGAGTTTATGGCTCTTTTAGTCCTCTGCTTGTAGGGTCAGACTTTTTTATTACGAGCATGTACAAAGGTGTTGCTAGGTAGGATTTGTAATACACAAAACACTCCATGGGAATGTGAAGGCCCTTATATTGGCCAACAAAATACTACGATTTGAAATATGGAAGTCTGTCTCCGCCTGTGACTTTATCTCTCATTATTGC
The DNA here is from genome assembly GCF_964197995.2 of Scardinius erythrophthalmus. Lineage (NCBI taxonomy): Eukaryota > Metazoa > Chordata > Actinopteri > Cypriniformes > Leuciscidae > Scardinius > Scardinius erythrophthalmus. Next base: position 22,772,664 of record NC_138234.1, read on the forward strand.
AGCTTTATATATCTCCTAATTGCAATGTATCTTATCTTGTGACTTAATATTTCACAATGTGACAATTTCTTGTTACTTGTGACTTCTTGTTATTGTGACTTTGTCTTAATTTTTATGTATATAAGTTACCTGTTTTATTTTTTACTCGGAAGAAGAAACTGACTTCTATATTTAAATAAGGGATCAGTTGAACAGGAGCGGATTTGTCAAAACTGAACATCAAGTCCTTAATTTTTAAATGGAAAATGTAATCACAACTGCATATTTTGTTTGCAGTTAAGTACAGTTTCATATTCTCATACATATATTCAACATAAGTGTTTTGTTTTGTTTTTAGAATCTTAAAACATTCTACACACTGTCAGAAAAAAGTGCAAAATTTTTACTTTTAGGTATACAACAGCTTGTCAATGGTGCAATACCCTTAAAGGGACGACTTTGTACCTCTAAGAGGTGCATATTAGTACTTTACAGTATGTATTAATAAGTACGCTTAAGGTTCTGCTATTAACATTTAAGGGCTAAATAGGTTGCCTAGATGCCCCTTTAAGGGTAAAGCCCCAGTGAAGATTTGAACAATTTTTTCTTTACTTTGACTATTTTAGCCCCACTGAAAATTGTGGGTGTATGCACATTTTAAAAAAGCAGGTGCAGTTGGTAGAAAGTTGGCAGATTAATACAATGATAAATCCACCAGATGTGCCTGTCATCAGGGTCATCCCATGCTCCTTACAAATTCTCCCCTACCTTCTAATTTGGTTCCTTTATCCTTTATCCTTTATCTTTGCACTTGTTTCAGCTGGAGTTTTACGTTATGTCACCCCTTGTCAGGGTTTAGCAGTGGCTTTCCATTCATTTGAATTTGGGATTTAACTGGTCTGTGTCATGGTGGGTTGACCCTGGTTGTTGTGTATGTGTGTGTTGTTGCAAAACAGAGTGAGTCAGACTTTTTTCCAGGAAAGTTGCTTTAACTGCTCTGCCACTGTGCAGATCTTAACTGTTGCATGACATTTGTTTATGAGTTTCTGTCTCAGATCAGCTAAGATGCTTGTGCTTAATACAGCTGGTTGAAATTGTACAGCCCTCAGAAGCAATTTGCTTGTGCATTTACTTACCATCCTCTCATTTCCTGTCCCTAAATTAAGATCCTTTTTAGCAAAGAGGGTCCCCTTCACAGAAAGATACCCTGCATTAATTAGCCGTGCAGAATTTCTCTATATCGCCTTTACTTGCTTTCAGGGTTCACATTAGAGGAAATTTTAGATTTTCACAAAATACAGGTATCATGACTTCTTTCAGTAAACTCAGAATCAGAATTTTGCATTACATTGATCTTGTTGGTGTTGCTTTGCTGCTGTCCACCTTGTCCTCTGCTTAGCCCTCAGCGTCCGTCAACACTACTGCGTTGCCCAAACAGCCCTGCACTGACTCTCCCTCTCACTTTTTCCAACTCTCGCTCCCAAACTCTCAGGTGCAAAAACAGTTGGAATAAGTCAACGGGCCCTTGGCTAATTGAGGTAGGAAAATATTGTATCAATCCCAGTGAACTGCAGACTGGAACAGCTGAGAGAAGAAGCTTCGATGAAAAGGACTGAAAGATAGATTGAGAGGTAAAAGGATGCAGGGGATATTATTGCATTTGTGCATTGAACAACACACATTTATAGTACGTTTGAGAGTTTCTATACTTAATTCACTAATTTTCATGCTGATGATTCCTTTAAAGGGCTGTTAATGAGCTAATGACTGCATGTTTGGAAGATTGCTCAAGTTTAATTTGTTAGCAAAATAATTTTAGATAGCACCGTTTGAGCCAGGACAAAATTAAGCAACATGACCTGGAGGAAATGTCTTGCATAATTGTGCAAATGATTTTAGAGCTTAACGGGCTACAAACTAGCCTTGCTTTGGCTCCAATTCCTGAAACTTGTTTTTGTCCAGGTGCTGAATGGAACAAGCACTTTGAGGTTTCAGGATTCAAATTAGATTGATGTCAATCAACTACAATAAGATTATCATCGTTCACAGTTAATGGCCGCCTAATGCAAACTAAACAAGATTATTTGACTATTATTTCACAGTTGAGTGCAAATGAAGAGTGGTAGTAGTGCGCCTGACAGTGCTTATTGACTGTTGGCAGTATAAAAACAGACACAGTCCCAATCCCTTTGCTAGCAACTATTCTGCCAGTGCGTAAGCTTGACATTAAAGGGAGCAAACAATTATTTATTTTTTTTTTTGGTTTTACAAGCCCTCCAAAAATTGGATTGTGCATGGCAAATTTATGAAATATATACAATTTATATGTTGCTTGCCTCACCTGTCAATGGAAATGTATTTTGCACACATAATGGTGTAGTTTCACAATCTACCAGCGAACAAGCTACCCAGCCAAACTTTGTGAAGACCCATACGCTAGTGTGAGTTTCACCTGCTGCTATATCAATAATGGCCTTCATTTTAGCAAATTAGTTCATTTTGCTCAAGGCAAGCTATCCATGAAATGAATATTGTAAGTTTCTTTAGATATAATGTTTTTCTAACTAGTAACAAATGTAGTTTTCTCTAAAAGGCATGAGAAAGAAAACAAATGGAAATGTCAATCAGACTTCAAAGGTAAAGACTGTAACCATCAACCACCACTTGATAACTAAAGTGGGTTGGTGAGTAAGAAAGTAGATCAATCTTGATCCAATGTTTTCTGTCCATTCTGTTTAAGGATTTCACCTTAGCCAAGGTTGTTTTCTTTTACACTTTTTGTGATGCAGGTACTTAAAACCAGCTTAACTCTTTTTTTCCCCTTAACATTTGGCTTTAAAAAGAACGCTGTTGAAGTCTAGGGCGTATGTGGTTGAGGACATCAAATGCTTGACTTGAGTCCAGGCAACAACACTGTGCTTAAGGAAATAAAGTCATGCGACAGGCATAATCAGAGAAGTCACTTTTGCTAAAATATGGCCACTTTGCAGTTTGCCAGGCCTTTCCCTCTGTTTCTCATTTTCTCCCGTTCTCCTTCTTCCATTTCAGCTGTATTTACAAGAGTTGTGTCATGTTTACCAAGTTTCCCCTCACTTTTCTGCATCTTGCTTTAGATGTTACAGTTTTCCCTTGCCGTGATTTCATAGGTGTGTTGAGCTTGGACCTGAGTCACGGGAAGAAAATCATCCACCCGTTCTGAATATATTGTGGAATTATTTAAAACATATTTCAAAAAGAGAGACTGTCAGTTCATGGACGCCTAGAGGCCACAGAGGAAAGATTGTGCACAACTGAATGCTGGAGAATTCATGGGAGGTGAAAATAAATTCACAATATTATATTATATCACCATATCAGGTCTGCATATGTCTTTTATTAGAAAACCAAATAATTACAGAATGTTGTTTGATTACAGAGAGCTGGATTCATTAAATGAATTAACAGTCCTCAAGAAATATTGATATATGATGAGATATTAAAGTACTTGGTTGCCTCAAACAAATTTGTTAAAGAGTGAGAGGGCATGTACTCCACTAAGGACCTTTCATAAGTATAGTAGTGAAGCTCCTGGTTTGTGACAGTTTAAGTGGTAAGGGCACATGGGTGCTAGGTGATTCCAGACGCTTCTGGAAAGTCTGGGAATGTTGCTTACATTTAGCCTGTAGGGGCCTCTTGGAGATTTTGGTGCCAGGAAAAAAAAGAAAATCCTACAAATCCAGCCTTTTTAATCCTTCCGATGGACAGTGGTCCAGAGTTAGTGAGAAAAGGCTCGAAATCCATTTCTTGCCAGGTGTTTTTTGCCCTGGGAAAGTGAAAAAGACAGAAACTGACACGCACTCTGAGAGTGGTAGAGCTAAATTGTCCTAATTTCTCTAACCTCTTTTCTTTCCAAAGGCCATTTTTGATGAATGGATAAAAAGACACGTTGCTGCTGTAACCCCTCAGGTCCTACTCGCCCCACTCTTTGCGGGCCTTGAACCTGGGTCTCCAGCATAGGAAGTTGGCGCGCTAACAAGGACGCTAAAGACCATAGTCTCTAGTGCGCCTCCTGAGATCAGGGGAGTGAGGTTTACATGCAAAGCTTTCACTAGCTGGCCTCCGTTACATTCACCCCCCTAAACCTCACTCCCATCTGGGTCACGGCACCAATGTAACCCCCCAGGTCCTACCACTCTCATTAGCTGGCCTCCGTTACACAATTAGTAGTGTGCTGCTATGTGCAAAGAAGCTGAGTAAAACTACTTTAAAAGCCTTTGCCGAATGGTTGAATCGGCAGTGGACTCTAGGAACATGCAAGCAGTGATACTACAATGGCTAATAGGAATACACAAAATCTGGAATTTCTCATGAGGGCAAAAGCTTTCCCCATTCAGAGTTCAAGCTGGTAGAATTTGTGACACTTATCAACAGAAAGCTGCTTGGTTTGAAAGTGACTTCTGTGTGAGCCATGCTTCATTCATAGCAAGAATATTGACCATATCACTTTTTTTATTGTTCGCAAGTGTACATGTGTATTCAAATATTTAAGGTTTAAATGAACATTGCACACCACCTCTGTCTTCTCATGCATACAACCCCAAGGCTATAATCACATTATCTAGGTCTATTAGTCCAACTTTGCAAAAATCCAACTGGCGTGATTTTAGTCAGACTGAAATACTTATATGACATTTTAAAATGACAAATCATTGTTTAGCCTAATCATTCTAAATCATTCTTTAGCCTGATGGAAATCAAACTTTTAAAGCGCATGTAAATGTACTTATTGAGTCACAGAGTGTCAGTTTGAATTCGGTAATCTCTGATGATATTACAAAAACAGCCAACGATAACAACATAAAACTGGGCTGAGTCTTATGATGACTCAACTAATGCAATATATATTTTCATTTAAAGTTTGAGCACTCTATATACCCAGCGGTGCAATTACTGACAGGCAGTCTCATGGTTCAAAAGGTATTGCTCCACTTCTCTCATCTTCGCTAGCCAAACGGTAATGTTTGCAGAAAATTGACCCGAGACCATTTTTTCCTGAATGAGAAGTCATTAGCACTGTTGTTATTATTATAACTTTTTGTGAGGGATGTAAAACAAGTATTAATTAGATCAGTTGGGAACCCACAGCTTGGCTAAATCATGCAGTGCCATATGCTGACTAACATCTGCCAAAGCCAACACAGTCCACCTCTCTTGGCTCTGAAGCGAAATTAAACAGACAGACAGACTCGGTCTCATTGTGACTAGGTTCAGGCACTAGGCAGCGGCAAATTGGAGCACCCTCTTGGGATTGTAGTCGCTCTGAATTGACCTTTTGATTAAAGCTGTTCAACTTCAAGCTTAGGTTAACCCAGACAGTGTATCTTGGAGACTCTGAGTGACTACTGTGGGATTCCCATGCTTGCATTTATAACAATTTGAGATTTACACATTCTTTGCCAGTCACAGTATATATATATATATGTATATATATTATATATATTGTGGTAACATTAATGTCCAAACCTGCCATTTTGGGATAAATATCAGAAGTCGAAATGCAGGCTTTTTAAACTGATTTCTCTTAGTCTGAAATGATACACAGGAATTCTGCTGTAAGTCTCCCTCTGGGTTTTCTTGCAAGTCCATTGTATTTATGAGTGGTTCACCTCATGTTTTGGTGACCTAAATTGATGCTATTTATCACTTGTCTGTTTATAATGATACATCAATTATTGAAGTGAATAGAATGGTCTCTTAGGTGTTGCAAGCTCAAGTTTCTAATCAGACCTAAAATCTAAAGGAAACTACTTATAAAATATGGCACGATAAGAATGTGACACACCTAGTGCACGTCTTTACACTTAATTACAGCTGATTAAGCTGTAAAAAACAGCAATAAAATGAGTGAGCCACTAAAAACAGGTCCACCCTTCATCTGCCTGAGGATTCCTATGGCTACCACTGAAAGACTTTGATCACATAATCTAAACTACTTTCTACCATAGATATGTTAATTCATTTAATATTGTGGTTTGCTATAAGTAATGTGACAATGGATTTTGGCAGCTTTTGATTTATAAAATCCCAAGATATAAAACGTTTTAGTATGAAATGAAAAGTGTGTGTATACCTGTCCTATGTTTAGAAGTGTGTTGCACAATTTGCTGCTGACATAATCATAGTTCTAAAACAACTTATGAATATAAATCAACATGACAACAAACAACAATATAAAACAGCTTTAAGCAAACAGCCATATCGCTATGGTAGCCCAGTTTATTTACAGTATATTGCTACCATTCAAAAGTTTGTGGTCAGTTACTTTTTGTTTTTTATAAGAAATTAATACTGTTCAGAAACAATTATAATCTTACAAAAGATTTCTATTTTAAAACTTTTGAACTTTTTATTCATTAAAGAGTCCTGAAAAACCTCTCTACCTCGGTTTCCACAAAAATGTTTAGCAGCACAACAGTTTTCAACATTGATAATGACAAGAAATGTTTCTTGAGCACCAGATCAGCATTTTAGAATGATTTCTGAAGGATCATGTGACAGTATTTTGTAACAATATTTTACAATATTACGATTTTTTACTGTATTTTTAATCAAATAAATGCAGCCGTGGTGATTATAAGAGACTTCTTTCAAAAGCCGCCCCTACACTTTTGAACAGTAGTGTATTTGATAGTTACAAAGTTTTATCAGCTATGTTTTATGTGATAAGACGGGACAATTCTCCGGATTGCTTTTGATCTAAACCAGTTAAACAGTGTATGTGAGATTTAGAAACTCTTTCCATACCTTATCATAATCAGCTTGTTTGCATGAAATCAGACGTAGGACAACAACAAAAGGCAGGCCACTATGAAGGCCAGCTACATGCGCTGAATGTTTCAACAGTTTTATCTCGCCACCTAAAGATGAAAAGTAATCATGATGTGCTGAAATGTGCTGTCCTGAAATGACATATAAGGACATTGTCAATGAGCCCATTCAACATAATAAGCCATAAGCACACAATTGCCCCATGGTGTAAACTGAATTTGTGTGTTTGCTCACTCAGATAGCATCTAGGATTTGATTTGGCTATTAAAACTTGAATCAGTTTTGAGCGGCGATTAAAGTGATAATAAGGATTTATTGTACCTCAAAGTTGGCTTCTTCATTGCAAGTTCACACTACGTTCCACCAACTTTGTGGTAAGCACACTATACCTCTGTAACCGATATGCCACTGCCATCATTAAGACGCTATCAAGACTGAAACATTATCTCAGTTTCCTGACTCATTTTTCTTTTTGTCTTGCCTCATAATCATCCACTTGTGATTAAAAAAAAAGAATAGCATATTTTCCCAAACGCTCTTCAATATCGGTTTAGTTTCCCATGTGGCCAATTAGCTGAATCAACATTTTCAGGATGTATGCTGTTTGTCAATTATGTGATCCTTCATCTGCAAGTTAACACATAGCAGAGCTCACTGTATGTTTATGTATTTATTCTTCTTTCTGCATGACTTATCATGGCCAGACCCCACTTTACAAATTAGATGGTTTTTGTTTTTTGGGGGGGTAAAATGAAGACATACAGTGTGTTGTCCAATTCATGAACAAATTACTCTTATGAAATGGTCCTTCATGTGTTTTTCTTTCACTAAAATGTTTATCAGAGCAGTTAATGAATCAATATTTGACTTCTGAACTGTAAATTATTGTTATTATTAGTTACTCTCAGTGTGTGTGTGTGTGTATATATATATATATATATATTTATTACATGGCTTGGTTGAATTCTAATGTAGAATGCGGTCTGTTATTTCTTGATAAGTATAACACACCGTTGCCATGAAAAACAGAGCGTTGCTATGGACGCAGGATTCTAACCGTAGAGACGGAACGGACTATTTTCTTTAGCCGAAGCAATACAATCGTTTTTAAATCAATAAACTCCTTTTTAAATCAATATTTTGTGTCAAATTATTAATTTATCTGGTAGGTAGCCATGTAATAAACGGGAAAATGTAGAGCGAGGCGGTTGTTATAGCGAATACAACCCTGACAGGCTGATTCAAGACCTGGGATTCCTGATCAGCCTGTAGGGGTTGTATTCGCTATAACAACCGCCTCGCTCTACATTATCCCTTACATATATATATATATATATATATATATATATATATATATACATAAATATATATATATATATATACACACACACACACATGCATATATAGATGGCTTTTTGTAATTTCAAAAACACACTATTCAATTCTGTTACAAAGCTCGGGAGAGCCAGGGTTTTATTTAATATAACCCAGGATGGATTGAGGGTGAACAAATTATGGGATTCATTTCATTTTTGGGTGAACTATTCCGTTAAACATGTTCCACAAAGTTTGACAACCAGACAGACTTTTTGTCTTCATTTTGATGTTCATTTGATGGTCATATGTTCATTTTGTGAAATGATGAATTTGATTGAAAAATTCTAGTGCTTGTTCTATTTTTACTCATAACAAAATATCAAAAAGTGGCATTTTTTATGTAGAGAGCTCAACACCAACTGATGCTAAGTCTGATGTTAAAGCTCTTTGAAACAAGGGGAGATGTTGTCTTAACTCTCTGTGCTGCTGATATCAGTTGCGAAGTTTCAGGTGTGCTCTGATCAGAAAGTTCCAGACCAAGGTTGAGTGGACAAGGGCCAGAAATCCCCCATGGAGGATAGTGTTAAGGTCAAGGCCTCTCTCGCTAGCTGAGTGATTTGACAGATCTGACAAGAAGCTGATTGCCCCTTTGTGCTGCCTGTCAACTTCCTTTTCGGTCCGTCTCATTTCAGTGCTTTGAAACACAGAGTGAGCTCCAGCCATGGAAAACATCCTGCTTCGGATTGACCAAGTGGAACTCCTTGTCTAAGCTCAGTCGGCCCTGTTTCAAGCACTACCTTCTCTGTTGTCACCGCAACACAACCTTTGTAACTCCGTTGCTATTTTTAGGTTAAGTACTTTGTTAAATGAGTGTAGAACGGGTGATGTAATTGTTTTATGTGCTAGATTATGGTAATTGTTCTGTGTGACAACAGGTATTAAAGGATTAACTCACTTCAGAATTAAAAATTGCTGATAATTTACTCACCCGTGCGTCATCCAAGAAAACATATCGCCATATCCAAGTTTTTCGCCCTACCCTACCTTTTTGAACCGGAACATGCATGACCTTTCAACGTGATTACGTGATGCGTGGCGTATCGTACCACTATATGGAGAAATAATATCCTGGAATGTTTTTCTCAAAAATCTTCATTTCTTTTCGACTGAAGTAAGAAAGACATGAACATCTTGGATGACGTGGGGGTGAGTAAATTATCAGGACATTTTAATTCTGAAGTGAATAAAACCTTTAAGCCCTCTAGATTCATATAGGTTCTGGAGAAGTTAAACCATAGCTTTGTTTGAATAAGCCCTACACGTATTTGCAAGGGTGAGGTAGTATGCTCTCGTCCCCAAGCCTGATTTTAGTCAGGACAACTGCATCTGCATTTTGGCAGGTGGACGGTTCTCCTCTCATGCAGCTTGGTGCAATTAACCACATTTCGACAATGACCTCAGCCTTAATCCTGGGCCTTTTGATAGCGCTGGCTGCAGAAAACAACAGAAGCCTTGAGTCACAAAATAGCCCTTGAATCCGCTTGTAACTATCCGTACGGGCCATTGATGTCTACCCGCTTGCTGGCACAGGAAGTGATGCGTGATTTGGAGGCACTGCTGCACACCCTCTCCTTGATTAAAGAAAAGCCTATTTATGGGGTCCTGCTTTCTTTCCGTGCCACCTCACACATTTTAGTACCTCATAAGACCAGACACACCAGACCATGTCTTTGTTAACCTCTTGCGCCTTCTCAGTCCTCACGACAGAGGCACCGCTTGCCCTCCGGCATGCTAAAACTCTTAGTGGGTGGGTGAATGTCTGCTAGTTTTTTCAATGAGAAAAAATGCTAGCAAGGGAACCATCCTGAGGGTTTGGTTTCACATGAGAAAGAAGCCAGATATGTACTATTCAGCCTTTAGGAGCAATAGAAATCGGTCTTGTTGAAGGTCTGGCCACTAGTTTGCGACCACCAGTGCAGTTATAGCAAAACATTTTTGAGAATTTGCTTGAATACGAGTCGATTTAATCTTATTGCACTGGCAAATTCATTCTACTTGTATTAAGTATAAACCACTTAAAAACAAGTGAATAAATCTGCCAGTGCAGTAAAATAAAACACTGTACGAAAAAAAGACACATTTTCTGTGAGAAAATTTGGCGGGATGAACATTGAAGAGTCTCAGTGGGCTTTGTGGGCCATACAGTGAGTAAATTGGACATTCTGGGATCTTGTTTTAGGGGTTGATTATGTAATTTGGCCTCTGACCCTGGATCAATTGACTCTGGAAGTGGTCTCTTTATCTGGGACAGTAATTGACTAATCAAAGACTTCCTGTGCCTTGTGAGAATCTCTTATCTCCGAGTCTCATTTCTAAATCTCGATATCAGTGTTTCAAACACATTTCTACCATACACACATGTAACAATGTGAAAGAAAAGTTATTTAGCTAGTTCGTCTCAGACAGATCAGTTATTTGAATTCAATTGAATTCAAATTTAGTCATTTGTGCAATTGTAATAAGCTGAATATGTATAAATAAAGCCACACAATTCAATATAAATTCAAATCCTGGCTTAAAGTCCACCAAAGTGCTCAATATTTGTATCTCTTTTATGTGTCTTTCAACCTTTTAGTCACAAACTTCACACATTTACAAAAATGAAACGTTTCTACAGCGTTAGGGGAACCGGTCAGTGACAGAAAGAGCTGTCTGTAAGTTTGACAAGGCAGACAAACTGACAGAAAGAAACTTGGGGCCCTAGCTAAGTCTCGCTTTGTCCCCGTCTGACCCCTGCTCTCCTTCCTGGCCTCTGTGCCTCTCACCTGGGCCGTCTCTCTGTGTGCGGGGGGTAATGGGATACCTGTCACTGGCTCTAATGGCCTTTGAAGGACCTGGCTAATCCCAAGAGCTTGCATTCAGCGAGCCATAAAAGCAAAACGAGGCCAAGGGCAGGCCCCTGAAACTGTAACAGCTCTGAATTGTGTGAGAGGGAACGTCACCCAAGTGTGCAACCCTGGCAAATGAGTGTGATAATGGACTCTCAACTGAGTTAAAGTGCCTTGATGCTTGTGGTTCAAATTTGCACATCCTCACTTCCCGACACAATAGCAACTGAACGGCTATAGGGATGCACACTATATCGGTACCATATCGGTTATCGGTCGATATTGGATATTTAATTGTAAATATTTATAACCCATAATTTAACATTTGGATGACCTTTCCAGTCATCTAACATTAATTAAATTTCACCTTAAAAACAACACTAATTTAATAACACTGCATTGTAATCTTTAGCAAATCTCATAATGCATATCCATTCTATTTTCATATTTTTCATATTGTACAAGTTCCATACTGTATGATGCACCATTTAAAATAGTTGATTTTAATGTTTCATTTTTATATATTTAGACAATATAGTTATAGAAGTTAGCCAGAATTTGAAATATCGGTGCATCCTCCAACAATGCAAATTTTAGAATACGAATAAATAGAGAGAAATAACTTAAATATGTATAAACCTGTGTGTGTGTGTGTGTGTGTGTGTGTGTGTGTGTTGGAATAAGTATCATCTTCAGTATTTGGGGTAAAGTACTGTAGATCAGTTTCAGTATTAAGGATAAATGGCGTTTTCCAACCATGACCATTTGGTGCATGAAATAGAATAGTCTATTTTATTCTTTATTTTATTCAGTAAAGCTTGAGTGAATATGACATGCACTTTATTATACTGGAGCCCTATGAAACACATGGCGAGAAGTAAAGACCAAGTCTGAAACAGATGTTTCACATTACAGCCAATGGACATTTATGAGACTGGACAGTAAATGCTTGGCAGAGTTATTTAACTTCAATGTGTGTGACCTGGTCAAAAATATTTTTATTTGATTTTATTTTTAAAACATGGTGCAGATTTCATCAGCTTTTACAGGAACTGGAGCACGAGTTCCTACTTGCTTTTGTTCATGTTTTCTTAAATATGTCAATATTATAGTCCATATTATATCCCAGTAGAGAGGTGCATGTGTGCTGCATTAGCAGGTGTGAACTAGATTATATACCGATAATTTAGATTTTTTATTTATTTATGTGATATATATGTATTACTGATATTGGATATTTAAGCACTTAGTAAATTTTTAAACACTAATAATTCATAATTCGCAACACTGTTAAATGAAATCTTTAGCAAATCTCAAAATGAATAATATATATATATTTTTAATAAGTATTTTACTAAGCCAGGGGTGCCCAATCCTGCTCCTGCCGAACGACTGTCCTGCACAGTTCATCTCGAACCCTAATCAAACACACCTGAAGCAACCAATTAAGGTCTTCAGGATCAGGTCTTGTGTTTGATTAGGGTTGGAGATGAACTGTGCAGGACAGTCGATTGGCAGGAGCAGGATTGGGCACCCCTGTACTAAGCTGTGATGCCAAAATTCACTATTCAATTTCAAACAAGATAAAATAAAATATTTTATTTTAAATTTATTCTGGCAAAAAAAGTATGCATTTTAATATTGGCCATTAAAACTCTGTGAGTGTCTTGGGAAAAGTGTTTATAACTAGGAAAAAAAGTATTGTGCAGTTCTCTACTCTTGTTCTTTACGATTGGTTCTCTAAAACTGTACCAAGACCACTGCGCATCTTGTTCAAAAATCTCTATTTAACGACCAATTTAATTGTGAAAAAGGGCATGTTTACCTCACACGCAGGCCTCTGGTGCAATGGATAGCAGACTAATAGGATGAGAAAGACTGATGTTATCAAAGCCAGCGTAGTTTAACACACACCACCCCACCCCCTGGAGATGGCAAGAATGTGGGAACGAAGAGAGAAATCAGGCCAGGCAAAGAATCGCCTCAGCCGCGTCCTTTCTTTGCACTCTCGTTGTTTCTTTCATCCCCTTTCACCGTTTTCGCAGTAAGAACAGACCAAAAGGCATGCGAGTACATCTGAACAAACCATTGTCCTGCTTCTAAATGGCAAAAAACGGTGCATATTTGTTATGCATTTCTTCAGCCCCCCAAAACGCTTTTATTGTGAATTAATCAGTAACTTCTCATACATTCAGTTTCATACAGCAAATCAATTGACTTGCAGTTGAAACGGCGTCTGTTTATTTAGTGTTGAAAATGTCCAGAAATTTCTAGCTTTTTTCCACACATTCAGCTTAGAGGGAGCTTGGAAACCGTTATTATAAACAGCTTAGCTGTACACATTTATTACATCAATAACAACCATAAGTTATGTTTATGGCTGTGTAGGATGTCATGGGATCTAAATAAGACATGGGAATCATTACTATAGACTTTAACGCCTTGACAGACTTACGTAATTTGAATAATATATAGTAATATGAAGCCAAGGTGGAAAATTGCGCTAAATCCTGGAGCATAGACAAGTTATATTTGTATACTAAGACAGTTCCATTAAGGTTACAGGGTCATTTTGACAATCCGCCATTGTATGTACTGTATATGTGTGGTGTGTATGGATGGAGGGGTTTTCCATAAGTGAAAGAGTAGCAGTGTAGAAGAGGTTTGTGTCATAGCCTGTAACCTTTGGAGACTTCGTATAGTTATGACGCATGTCCGTAAACACAGGCTGGAGCTTCTCAGCTGCTCACTGGAATACTTTTAGGATCGTTCAGCTGTTAATTAGCTCATAAATTTAACAACCCCGCAGAAGCCGTTTCTGCATACAAGTTGTTTGACCACACCTGTGGTCAGTGTGGAGCTTCATGCCAGGACAAGTTGTAAAACGTTAGTTTATACCATAAACATTCATTTTCGGATTAAAACCATTATGAAATTACTTGAACCCAACTGAAGACACGAAATAAACTTTAGACTTGAATCCAGACAGTTCTTTAGACTTGAATCCAATGACGGCCCCAAAACATATCTAGAGACCAGTATAATAAAACCATTATGAAATTACCTGAAGTCTCGGTTATATTCCCCAATTGGCTGCATTCATTTGATCAAAAATACAGTAAAACCATAGAATTTCATACATTTCTAGTCAAATTCAGTACGGAAAATGTCCATCTAGGACTAGGAATAGCATCAGATGATAAGCTCTTTCCCCAGGGCACCGGTGTTTGGTGAAAATTCGATTTTGACCGTAACATGGTCCAAAAGTAGGGCAGAGCGGTTTCCCGCACACTTGAAACTCAAGCCGTTTAAAGTGGCGGTGACTAGGGTGGGCTCACGGCCTAAACGCTCATCCCACACACACAGGCCTAGAGTTCATTGGGCTCAAGAGCACCTAGGAGGAGGCTGATCTGATCAAAGGTGCTGGTCACGGCCATTAGGCACAGCAATAAGGACCCAGCATGAAAAGGTTGTGATCTGAAAAGGGTTAGGAAAGAAAAGGAGAAAAAACAACATCAGGACCCTCTAAAGGAAGAAAGCAAACTGTGAAAAAATTGAAAAGGTACGTCAATCAACTACAAGCACCCAGTTGGACACAAGAGATTCCCAGGCTTTCACCCGAAGGGGCGACAGGCCAGAGAGGGCTGCTGGAGGGGGCAACCTGGGAAATTAAAGACCCTCTTTAAAAAGCATGTAAGGGAGGGAGTTCGCTGGAGAAACTTAGCTCCATCTTTCACCCTGTCGACCCCTTCCTTCTCTTTTAATTGATGTGGGTGGAACTTTGCTCTGTGTGACAAAAGCCGGGTCATTAATGAGACCTTGTCAGCTTCCAAATCTCAGGTAGGTAACAAAGGCCTTTTGGGAGCAAAGGGCCAGTTGAAGGAAACATAATTTTAGGAACCTCCTGACCTCCGCCCTGGCTTTCCTTATTACCAGCATCTACATCCCGCGTTCTCCACCAACTCCTCCTTCTGCTCCTCTCACCCGACGATAATTCTGACAAAGGAATCGCTTTGAGAGCTCCTTCCTGTTTTTTTTTTTTTTTTAAATGATTTGCTTTCAATGTCAAAAAGGGCTGAATGATCTGAAGATGGGCTCACTTCCAAAAAGTAAAGGGTGGGAGATTAAGGCAAAAGTGAAAGAGTAAAAAGACTGTGCAAAAGGGCTTTCAGAGGTTACATGTGAGATGGGAAGAATGGGTAGTCAACACTTGACTAAGTCTGTAGAAATGAGGATTTTGCTTGTAATAGTTCAAGCAGCTTATTGCCATCTCCGGCCAAAACATGTCAAAGGTCAAGCGAGTTTCCCGAACATGAGACGAAAACAAACTCGGCGCTATTTAACTGAAATTATTCTCACCTACAAAACTCACTGGCATCTTGCACAATTCTTTCATTAAAATGTAAAAAATAATATTGGAAAAACCTCCAAGACTTTCGTTCATCTTCGGAACACAAATTAATAGATTAAATTAAGAGATTTCTGTCCCTTCATTGACAGATACGCAACCACTGCTTTGACGCTCAAAAAGAATAAAAGCCTAAATCTGTTCATAATAAAGTGAGCGAGTTTCTTCAGAAAACGTAGATGTTTAAGATGAACAAAAGTCTTATGAGTTTGGAACGACATGAGGGTGAGTAATTAATGACAGAATTTGAATTTTTGGGTGAACTATCCCTTTAACTACACACTAAAATTGCCATATTACTTCACTGAAATACGTCTCATAGTTTGATGTTTTTGATTCTCATTTGAGTCATTCTGTCGAGATTTGGACTATAGTTGTATTGTAAAGATTGACCTTTGCAGTACTTTATTTCTTTCAAGGTTTTTAGGTTGTGTTGGACTGGGCATTTTCATGATAAATTTAATTCCTTGAACACTCCACAGACCACGAGCTTAGGACACAATAGAGGACATTTTCAAAGGGAATAAAGATTAATAAAGGTCCAACTTTGCTCTACAGGTGTTTGGTCATGCGTCAAGAACTTTAATAATTTCACCTAGACAAATCTGCACAGAATATCCATTGGATTTTCTCAACTGTGGTTCAGCTGAGGCTGGTTCAAATAATGGTGAAGAATAGACGTATCAACTTCTATTCAACAAAGCTTTTTTGTCTTTTCCTTTTTTAGAAAGATACGGTTTTTGTGCATTAAATAAAACCACTCTGAATCAGTTCTTTATTTAGGAAGTTTTCCTGAATTGGACTTGACTCACACCTTTGAGCAGCTATAATGAAAATGAGAAGAAACCGCACTTACTTCAGACACGGGTGCTTTTCATTTGACTCGACCGTTGCTCATAAACTCAATGTGAGCTCCAATCATCTGGGAGACTGGCTGGATGTCTTATGAGCTGTTTGCACGCGTCCATCACCAAAGCTACCATGATTGTAAACACGGCAAGGAAATAACATATTGACCTTCAAAGCACAAACATTACTGAATGAGGTGGCACCTGAATGATCTATCAGCAAGTCCTTATGATGGACTATGTTACCCATATGTGAAGAAAGACGTTATTTATCAATTTATGTGCCTGTCAACTCTATTAGACTTCTCATGCTTGCCAGTGAATTTTTTATTATTATTTATGATCTATTTTTTTCTAGCATTTTCTAAGTTAAATGACATTTATTGCATTTGACATACATAGAATACATTGTAAATTGCTTTGGATAAAAGCATCTGCCATATAAACGCTGTACATTTACACTGTATTATATACATATAATATGCAAGCATGGGAAGACTTGTTTGATTTTTGCTTTTAGAGTTTACCACAAAAATACATATGAAAGATGGTTGTTATATAGGGACATTAAGTTGGTGCAGTATCTTCCATTGTATCAGTGTCTGTGATTTAATTTCCAAACCCATTGGAAATGACATACGGTCAAGGATATTACTCTGTCACTACATTTTCTATTCCATTTTTTCCAAGCTACCATTTTCGGATAGAACAGTGTTTTTTATCATAATAAAACATGTATAATTCAACAAGTACATTCATCCCAGGAAGTGCCACAAAGTTGCGGACGATAATTAGTCAATGAGTTTAAACTGGAAGAAATGGCTGTTGAGAAATGACTACACCTGCTCAAACCTGACGGCGAGGGTTTATTCAGTCACAGCTCAAAAGCTTTAACCAGGATCCCAAACCCAATTTCTTCGGTCTACCACCTGCAACACATGTGTTCAACAGAACTGCCTTCCTGTGTTTTTTTTTTTTTTTTGTGTTCATTTCCCAACTGGCTCTAGGTCAACATCTCATTCAGCACCTTGATGTGTTACAGTGTTTACAGTCCAAAGCCAACAGCTGATTCGTCTGCACCGTTTCCCCTTGCAGTATTATAGAGAGGCACCCAGCTGACACCAAATGGTTTGCAGCGTTTTGTATTTTTCCCCTTTTAAGCTGCTTCTTATGAGCCTTAAAAAGTCTTGGATGCTCCGGAGAGATAACATCAGACATTAAGAAGTATGTGATGTAATGGAGAGGAACACTCTCAGAAAGCATTCAAGTCTTTTTCACAGATTTTCAGGACAATCTCAGGTCATCTCCAAAACAATCTGTTCTTTTGTCATGACAAAAGGACCAGCCTCCATTTAAACTCTGTCTCAAAGAGTTTAAACTCAGCCTCCATTTAAACTCTGTCTCAAACATATTTCTTTAGATTGTGACAAAAAGACAAAAAATGTCAAATGTCAACTGTTTTGATTTGTTGCAAATTCATATAAATTCTCAAGACCTCATTTGTACGTTTTCGTACGTTCTGCTCTCGCCCAACTGAGGTGTATGTTTTGGGGTGGGTTATGGATTAAGCTTAATACTTGTTTTTAGAGAGAGATTAGAAAGAGGTTGTCATTCAAGCCATATACAGGTATATACAAATCATACAGTTTCATACTAATCACAAAAATTACACAACTGCACACTTTAAAAGTAGCTAAATCTCATGAGTTGGGGTTGAAAAATGTTTATTCACTTGACCTATAGTTTGCATGTGTAAACATATTGGGGCAATTAAAAAAAATTTTGTGAGCAACCAACAGAAAAGACGTCCATTGATCAACCGAAAAAAAAATCAAACGATTTTGTCCAGCCTGATCTCACGGCAATTCGTACGAATTCTACGAGGTGGCTAATTCGTACGAATTCATACGACCTCACTCGTACGAATTAGTACGATTTTTGCTAAATCGTACATATTTTACGAATTGCCCAATTCGTATGAATTCATACGAATGACCTACCCCTGACCCCGCCCCTAAACCTACCCATCACGTGGGTTTAGACAAATCGTACAAATTCGTACGAGTGAGGTCGTACGAATTTGTACAAATTCGCCACCTTTTTATCACTCGGTCGTGAGATAGCGTTGCTTTGTCAGCTACAATTGGCAAGTACATCTGAAATCAGTTGTATTTGTCAAAAATAAATGTTAATTTACTTGCAACTTATATACATATAAAGTTACGTTTTTATACGTAACGTTACCCCCAAAACTTTGTTGTTTTCTACACTTTCAGTCATTATGTGACTGAGTGCCACATTAGTTTATATATAAAAATAAAAAAAACATGTCTGGAAAGGTTGTTCTTCGTGGGATTCACAAAGAGCATCATTCAAACTGGCCTATTGTAGTGTGTCCTGTTTTTTCTTGTCCTGCGAGGGGAAAAAAGCCCATCCCTTGAGCATATGGATGCCTGGTGTTCTAATCAGTAATGATAGAGTGGCTTTTGATGGAGAAACTCACCCTTTCTAAACCAGACTTCTGTTCCTTTTTCCCCTCCTCAGGTCTGATGGAAATCCGATCTGTCAGTGTGGGAGTTGTCGCCATCAAATCTGTCAGCACCGGCCTGTACTTAGCTATGTCCAAAAAGGGAACACTCTTCGGATCGGTAGGTACATCAAATGACAGTGTTTCGGCATCTTTTAGTATTGGCGTTTTTGTGAATCACAGACGTTTGAAACATGTTGGTCATCCAGTGAATATCCATATTTTGACTTTTAATACTGTAATTTAGCTCAGACTAGGTCATTACAGGAATCTGCGGTATCTTACTGTTTTTGTGAAGTTAGTGCGTGCCACCAGACAGTTGTTTGTGGCTTGTTTAATGAAGACGCCCCATTGCATGGTGCGTTTTAACTGCACTCTGAGAAATCTCACCCTGGCAATCTGTCACCCAGCCATGATAAGATGGCTTACAGATGGCTATATCTGTCCTCCGATCCCCAGAGTAAACATGACAAATCTTGGGAATCACTCGAGGCCTAAGCACCCTTCTTTTCTTACTCTTTTGAATGATTATTAGTCACATTCACTCATTCCACGGTGATCTTATCGGACTGTAAAGCTGCCTCGATCGGGACTCTAAGTGTTATTGTCATAATCCTTTTTGTCCGTTTCAAGTTAATAGCTTGATCCAGCTGTGGCAGAGTGGCAAAGCTCTTTTGGCCTCGTCAGGCAGCTTTTTGAGCCCATGCGAGACGGTGATGGTTGATTTACAATGACAGGCTGGTTGAGATAAATAGAAATGCGTAATGGGTACACAATGGGATGCTTGGAACATTACTCACTCTCAGATTTACCTAGGACATAAACACATTTTCTGGATTTGGGGATCCAAATGTAATTCTTCAGTAAAATGGCTGACCCAAATATTGGGGTGTGGGTCCTAGTGAAAAAAAACCTACCAAAATACATTTATTTCACACTAAGTATAGTACAAATTCATTAACATATTTACTGACAAATCCCTTGAAACTTACTGATATAGATATTATAATTACACTTTATTTGGAGTAATTCTTTATTGCATAATGCACATTTCTTTAATACTAAGTCTAACATGTATTTTAATGTCATTATTATTAAGGATTGTATTATCACTGTATAATATCAGTCTTTAAATGCAAGATATTTAAAGTGTATCTAAAGTATACTTGCAGTTTAGTTCCATTTTAGCACAATCAAATATCTTTGGTTGAACCACAGCACTACTTCCGGATAACTAAAGTGTGTTAAGTACAAATTAGTTGTTTCAATTTGGCAGACTTTAAGTATAACAATTTACAATACCAAAAGTACAATTGCAGTGTACATAAATATGTAAATGTATTTGTAGTATACTTAGCATAAAATAAATGTATTTTAAACACATTTTGGTATATTTATTTTTCACTAGGGGGTGGTTACAGACCTGAAGAAATATATATAATATAGATTTTGAAATATATTTGAAACCTTGAGGTACTGAAAGGCATTATATAAAAAAAAGTTATTGTTGTATTGTATTGTTGTTAATAATAATAGAATTAATAATAATATATTTTTGCCCATTTTATAATATATTTTCAATATAAATACTTTTTTTTCAAATATATATATTTTAAATAAAAATACATTTTACAATTGAAAATTTTCTTGCCGTTTGAAGTACATTTTGCAGTACATAGTTTTTTTAGATTAAATTTATCTTTAATATTATCTTTTATATATATATATATATATATATATATATATATATATATATATATATATTAATATATATATATTCCCCTGTTTACAACATATATTTGAAATCTATTCTATCCAGATAATTTTATTATTATTATTTTTCTTTTTCTTTTTTTTTTTTTTTTTTGCCGTATGGGACTGCCCTAATAAAAAGGACCACTTGCTACTAAAAACATAGGCAAATCCAGTGACTAGTAGGTCAATCAGCAGATTTGCATCAATTAAATTACATACCATTTTAGTCCTCTAAAGTAAAATTTTATTTTAATTAATAAAAAATAACATGATGAAATTTGGCCCATTTTTAAAGAATATTTCTGTCAAAAGACATCTAAAACAAGAACTGTGTAAAAAATAAAATAATAACAACTGCATGTCTTAAACTACAGTAAATATTTTGATGCCGTCTACAAGTAACTCATCCTGCAATCTTCATTTGACTAATTTTAGGACAGATACAACCCCAGCTGCAAGTTCAAAGAGCGCATCGAAGAGAACGGCTATAACACCTACGCCTCCCTGCGCTGGAAGCACAGGGGGAGGCAGATGTTCGTGTCGCTGAACGGCCGAGGGAAACCCCGCAGAGGACACAAAGCTAGACGGAGACACCCATCTACTCATTTCCTCCCAATGCTGCCCACATAGCTGGACTCTTCCTCATGATGAGCAATGCTGTGCCATCTGCATTTGATGGGGACTTATTAAATGTTATTAAGTTCTTGTTTGTCTGTTTTGTTTTTCTGAGTACTGCCGCACAGTACATTAACTTATTACTCTGTCTTCTGGCTCAGCTTAAGACCCGGTAATGTTTAAAGCAATGCTGTTAATATGATGTACAGGTTATGTATTAATGTTGTTGTTGAGTTAACTAGTTATTTACTGCATCTATTTGTATGGCAGATTTCTGATAGAGATCACCAACCCAATCTTACTGGAAAAATGTGCCTCATACATTTTTGCTAAATCTATTCATAAATTCACTGCAGTTTCCGGCTGAAATTAACACTATAATGGCAGCTTGTATTCCTTTTCATAGAACTGATGATTATGGGGTATTTTATTATCTCTAATAAAATACTTTTCAGAAAACATCTTTTTCTTAAGACTAAGAAACACTCAAAAAGCTTTCACCATAAGTATTGATTGATTTGTAGGCTAATTTATTTTAATGACAGGCTACTATAACCAGCTTACTACTGTTCAAAAGTATGGGGTCAGTCAATTTTTTTAAACAGATGTTAATAATTTTATTCAGAAAGGACACATTAAACTGGTCAAAAGTCACAGTAAAGGCATTTATAATGTAAGAAAGATTTGTATTTCAAATGAATGAACTTTCCATTCATTAAAAATCCACACAAATATTAAGCAACACATTCAACATTTATTATATATTATATAATATTATATAGCCTACCTATAATACTGTAATCAGAAATGTTTCTTGAGCAGCAAATCATAATATTATTTCTGAAGGATCATGTGACATTGAAGACTGGAGTAATGATGCTGAAAATTCACCTTTGCCATCACAGGAGTAAATGACATTATATTACAACTTTCTTTTGCTTACACTGTCGGTAGGATTTAGTGTGTTTTCTTCATTTTAAAATAGAGAATTAAATTTTAGTGCCACTCATTTGACAATTCATTTCCGAACTGCTGTGATACGTGCACGCAGCAGGGAATGTTTTCAAAGTCATGTTCGTTTGTTCCGGCAAAAACTAAACGCATTTGGTGCTATTTCACTTATGCCGCGATACGCGCAAAAAGCAACATAATATCATTTTGCAAAAATATCGCCACAGGCACGTTTTTTTCTTGAGACTGGGTTGGACATCACATCACAATTGGCGATTGCATTTTAGAAAAGTAACGGTTGTTTAATTTTTTTTTTTTTTCTTAAGTCCACAACACACTATTGCATCTTAAAACATGGGCTACGTCCGAAATTGCATAGCCTACTCTCTTGAGCAGGTAGCCTACTTATTGTATAAAAATATTATATAAAAATATGTTCTATATAGTATGAATGTAATCTGGAAATACTACATCCGCCATATTGTCATTATCATGTGACCTACCAGCGTCAGTTGCGTCGCATCACCTCCATTCACAAATCCTCTCCCATGGCCTCATGGGTAAAATGTCCATCATATGCACACTTCAGAATCTCACCGGAAGAAGTTGGTCAACTGAATACTCTTTGCCTACTGTTTTATGAGTATTGTGAATTCGGACATACTATTCTTGTCACATAGGCTACTGTGTTCCGCCTACTATATAGTAGGGAAGTATGCGATTTCAGATGCAGCTATGAATTTGGGAAACTACAGTATCAGTGTGAAAGCCCTTTTCAGTACAAACAAAAAAAATATACTTTAAATCTCAAATATATTTCTTGTGATTGGAATGATTTAACAAAAAGAAACATATTTTACCGAACATACAACAGGCAAATGCAAACAGATTTAGTTCTCAGAACAACCTTTAGCTTAACAGACTTTCTGTATTGTAACGCTCTGAAAAGATGTTTTTATATCCATGTGTTCTTACTGTCACATTAACATTTTTTTCCACAACTTGTCGCAAAATAGAACACTTAATATATTTCGACCTTTTGAACTCCACTGTTCGGTTGTGATGTTATTGTCTATGTTTTGTCCTTCGCAACTGCAGTCTGCTCCATGTATCGGTAAGAATCTGGCTCCCTCCACGTTCCATCGACCACAACTGCATGTTCTGCCTACTAATGATCAGCATCAGCTGCTGAGTGGTTAGCCGTGGCAGAAAGTCCAAGATGCCTTCCAAAAAGGCGGAATTCTAGCCGCGCTAATGGAAGCTTCATCTGTTTGAGTCAAAACAGGGGTCTGCTTTCACCTGTTGCTGGCAGTCGCTAAAAAGCTCCGGAGACTTCTATGCCCATCTCGCCTGTTAGTCAAAAAAGTAAAAGGATTTTATTCACTGTGTGAAATGTTGGTTGACATTTTGTATAGTTATACTCTATGTGTTTGAACAAGGATATGAAACTAATGGGGTATGCTGAGGTATTTGCGTATATAACGTTACAAGAGTGCTGTGGTTTATTAGCCTCATTGATTCTCGTCTTATTTGCAGGTTTAATGGCAAAAAAAATCCTTAATGCTACTACTACTGACATAATGATCCAACAAAACCTCACGGATCTTGGACAACAGTAAAAAGCTCTATTCATAAAGAAAATCACACAATTTAGAAGGCTAAAGGATCTTGGAGGGTTTTTCAGCCTGATAATAATTGCACAAGGAACATTTATTTGCTAGTTCTTGTAAAAACTTCTATGTTCTTGTGCTCAGAGTTCAGAAACCAGGATGCTGATCTGGAGAACCTATAATGCAACATCAAGAACATTTTTAATCTCCCCCAAAAACATGTAGCTCTACTCCAGACAGCCAACTAGTGTCGGCCCAGATCCGGGCCACATCTGGTACATGTTGATTCCATGAGTACCAAATGTGGGCCGACACTATGTTACTCTCTGGGAAACAGCCAAAAACAGGTTCTTAATATAATATTCCTTGTTGGACCTATAATGTCCAAATGAAAGCATAATTGACCGCCACACTAGAGGAACCTTTTAAAGAACATCTAAGAATTATTGTGAACGTCCCACAGATCTCAAATTTCATATTTTGTGCTCAACTATCTTCAAAATATATTTCAAGTACCTCAAAACCTTATGATGGGTTCCTGGAAGAGACGTTGATGTTCCCAAAAGTCTTGCAGGAATCTATGGGTTCCTAGAACTGCCCTTTATTTTAAGCCCTGTAGATATTTCATCATAAAAAAAATTCACAACATGCTTAAAAACGAAAAAAAGAGCATTCGCTTTGAGATGCTATTTAGTATAAATGTACATGAAAGCAAAGCTTTATAGAGACACCAACTTTCTATCATGCAGAAATGCTATATCCTCCTTTAATCTACTCTCTTCATCTAAATAGTAAAAGCACTTTACCTTTCTTCCTTTCTCTCTCCCCGTGCTACAGCCCAGGAATTCAGGCTGTAGTGCAGTGTCTGTTTATGCCAGTTTTTTTGCTTGAAAGACACAGAAAGAAACATAAAGAGGAGCCTGTAATTATCATTGTTGGTCTACTGTCCTGTCAGTTCGCTCGCCAGAGAGACCGGAGTGATCTTTTGGCAGCACTGGGACGAAAGATCAAAGCCGTGGACCTTTGATCAATGCTAAAACAGCCCGCAAAACGTCTCTGTGGAAAATCAGGATGGAATGCCTGAGAAAAAAAAAAGAAAAAAAGAGGACAAGACCCTGGAAAGCTTGGCGAAGACATCTTCTGTCCTCTTCCATTTTTAGACAGTGGTGGCAGTTTGATTGTTCATATTTTGTGTCTTTAAAGATGGTCAAACAGTGATGAATGATGTTTTGATATAATAGATTAGAGAATTTCAAAGACAGTGAGCTTCCCGATTATATTGTATTGCATAGTATATATAAATGATGAGTATATAATAGTATTAAATCATAGCAGTTGGTAACTAGCTTCACCAAATATTATTGTTTCAAACTGGTTTTGCAAACACCCATCTGCCACCACTTATTTATTCAAATTGTACCATTCTAGTCTTGTAAAACTGATTAAACAGCATTATTCTCATTCTTCTCTCCTCCTTTCTTACTACTTGAATGATGTATTTTCCATCTGTTCCATTTATAATTGATCTAAAGGCCAGAACAAAAACATACCTGCAATTCTGCAACTTAGTGAACCTGTTCAGTGTTCTCAATGTAAATCAAGTTCGCCTCACGAAGAGCTCGCTGATTTAGAGACAAGAATGGACAGAATCTAAATTCTCCTCAATTTGAAGGGTAAACTCTCAGGGTTGCTTTGAAATTGATCCAGTTTCATAGGCTATTCAATGTTTCTTTACCTCCCAACTACTCCTGCATTTGATTTTGGCCATCGTCTATACTTACTTTGAGGCCGATGTGTTCATTACATAGCATGATGGTTTTTTCAAGTCTGTCTGGCGTTACAGCATTGCATCTGTGCGAGAAAGTTTAGGACGGCAGTTAAAATGAGTTGTTGCATTACTCTCAGGCTGAAAAAACACCGCTTTCAGAAACCCCTTGTCCTTTTCCTCTTGCGGTCGCTCTCTTTCTCTCAACCTTGGCAGTCTCGACAAGATTCATCATGGCTTCGATTGTCATCACGTTGAGGATTAGTGTGTGTTGTCTGAAGCGACTGGACGCACATGAATCCTGGAGTGGTGCGCGAGCCTCGTGGCCCTCGTGAACCCCACCATGCCACTGTCGCGGTATGTGCCGCCACCACAAAGTCTTCCCTGACTTCTGCACCATTTTGGCATTCCCAGAATGCCTGTGGGCAAGCCAAACGCTGGCGAGTGGGTTGAGCAGGCTGCCATGAGGAGGGGTTGCTGTCCATTGTTATAGGTTTTGGGCAGTTGAAGCAGACCGTATATTGGCTGCCATCCCAGTTAGCATCGTGAGGTTGTCTATGGCTTTTGAGGGGCTGGAAAATGTGTAAGATGGGTGTTCATTTTCATGTTATTGTCTTGTAATGAAAATACTATTTAAATTTAGTCAAAATTTTGGCTTGTGATGGTCATGAATTTACCCAATTTTAGTATTTTAGTGGTGTAAAATGAATCCAAATATTCAGACGTTTTACATATTAATTTAAACGTCAAAATTAAAAACAAACAAACATGAAAACGGCTTGTTGTGATAACCCAGGCTCCTAAAATAACGTTGTAATGAGTAGCATACATAATTTAAGTACATTATTGTAATTCCTTGCCTTATTCATTGTCCCTTTTCTAGCGTGTTGTCATGGAAATAGAGTATTAATGACGTGACTTACACATTCTGACTGGCACTTAACTTAAAAGGTTAGTTCACTTCACCCAAAAATTAAAATTATCCCATAATTTACTCTTCCTCAAGCCATAGGTGTATATGACTTTCCTCTTTCAGC
The DNA here is from genome assembly GCF_964197995.2 of Scardinius erythrophthalmus. NCBI lineage: Eukaryota > Metazoa > Chordata > Actinopteri > Cypriniformes > Leuciscidae > Scardinius > Scardinius erythrophthalmus. The sequence continues at coordinate 22,799,171 of NC_138234.1, forward strand.
CAAACACAATCAGAGTCATATTAAAAAATATCCTGGCTCTTCCAAGCTTAATAATGAGAGCGACTGGTACCTGAGTTTTTGAAGCCCAAAAAAGCGCATCCATCCATCATGAAAGGAGGGTTAATAAATGCCTTCTGAAGAGAAGCCAAGCGTTATTGTAAAAAAAATATATCTATATTTACAACTTTATAAGCTATAATCACTGCTTCCGGGAACCACATGAGTCTAGTTCTGGCGGAAGAGTGACGTCTGACCCGACGTTAAAAGCGGCAGGAGTTATTGTAGGAGAAATAATAACGAAAACACCTCATTAACGAACATTTTAGTCCGTAATTACGTTGATGGGATTAAAACTGGCGGGAAATCTCAACCATGCCAAACTGCTATTTGTCTGTATATGAGAAAGGTAGGCCTATAGGTTATATATTCTGTCTTCTGTCTCCATCTGGACTGTGATATTTCCCAACAGCTCAAACGTTGTATTTTTCCTCGCTGAATGATTAAAGTTAGGTTTTAATCAGTTTCCTTCAATCCTACACATTTGTAAAATAAGCATGTAGCCATGAACAGGCCATTTATTTTGGACTCTTTCCATTGGGTCTCCATCTTTATCATGTCATTATGAGTATTAACCCTTTCATGCATTAATTATGACAAGCTCAGTCAGGATTTTCCTCCCTATGTGTTTTTATATCTCTTAGGGTATGAAAAACAAGATCTGAACTACTTCTTTTTTTTTTTTTTTTTTTACACATTTTTTAAAGAGATTTTTCAGAGGTCCACTTGAGTGGACAATGTGTTTAATTTTAACTGAAGAGATACTGTATTGTTTTATGTACATGTGAAAACTATAAAATACAAACAAAATAATACAGCTTCAGTTATTGCAAACGCAACTGAGTTTGTTCCTGTTCGACTAGCAGACGGAGAAGAACTTCATACAAGTTGAACGTTGTACTTTTGAATACTTTTGATGTAATGAGTAAAGCAACACATTACAAGTACCATGGATTACATGATCGGATTACTTTTGAATGTTACAAGTAACACATTGCATTTCGTAATAAGATTACTTTTTTATGTAACTGCAAATTACATTCTAATAACACAAGTACATTTATATACAGCCAGAAAAGTTACAGCAGATGAAGTATTTTCAAGAACAGTCACAGTAATAGACAGTATGAACGTAGCTGAAATGTAGCTAGTGATGCATGATGTCCAATTTAGAAGACAGATGATTAATCCGAATTTCCTCCCTATCTAAAATCAATACGTACTTACAACATTTTATTTAATTTTTTTACCTGCAAGAGTCTCCTAGGATAGAGGGAATGGATGCAGATTCTGGAGCAATTTGGCATTTCTGACTGACTGTCAGCCATCTTGGTTTGGAGGGAAAAAAAATCGACATACAAGCTTGTCACTTGGTGGCAATGTATAGGATGATGCACTAGTGTCCATTGTAGTGCTTGATGTGCAACTGTGCCATCAAAACCCATGCATACAAGAATGGGCTTTTTTGTATAGCTGTCCACTATGCGTGAAAGAATTTAAAAATAAAATGCTGATATTTCATCAGTCAGGTTCAGTAGCAGTCCAGGTAATTATCAGTAACTATCCAAATAAGTTCAAGTAAAGGATTTTTTTTTTTTTTAATGTTCAATATTTTTATAAAATAAAATTATTTATTTATTTATTTTCATCCATATTGAATTTGTCACTTTCTGTGGCATTTTCTTGGGTTGGCAAAGCCAAAACTGACATCAGATGTGTTTATAGAGCCCTCTTCTGACAGAAAGAGTGTATTACAACAGAAAGACCACACTATGAAATTGTGCCCCCCGTAGGATTATGTGTGGAAATGTCAAAAAACTTCCCAAAATACTACAAGTCCTAGTAATTACTAGTAAACTAATAAAATTAGTATCATAAAAGTATCATGTGTTAACAGATAGTTATCAAATAGTTTTCAATGTCACAACCTCATGAAATTGCAGTAACATCCTGTCTAAATGTTTTACGCACACAAAATATCATTTTTCTTCCTCACATTTGTTTCCTGAGCTCCTGTAAAGTTAATCAAGAGATTTACTTCTACCTCACTTCTGCAGTTTGAGAACAATAACACAGTAGACATTACAGTTTTATAGCCATTATGAATTTTATTTTTGATTTGGAGTACAGTGATTAATAATGAATTAAATTAGTTCTAAAAAGACCACAAAAATATAAAACTTATCATGTTTAAATGCCTTATAACTGTTTAATGTCGGTCCAAGTATTCAAACATACTTGTGTTTTTATATATTGCATGCAAGTGTTAATTTTGACACTACGTTTCATCTTTTAACAGTTTTTTTTTTTTTTTTCTGACACTGATGAGCTGAATAAGAGATCTTGCTGCAATGGGTGTGAAGTTTTACAGCGTCCATCAAAAGGATGTGAAATTGCTTTAGCTTTTTCTCTGCACTCTATTTCAAGAAAGACTAAAACCTGAAACAAATTTATCTAGGGGAAAAATGCTTCGAATGGCTTCAGTGCAATGTTATCATATAGGAAATGTGTTAGATTTAATATGAAACAAGATGTATACTATATTCATCAAAGCAGTTAGGGTCATGTGACCTGTATTAGCATTGCATATGCAAAGTCTTTCACATACTTAACTTGCATTTGTGTATAGTATTGTATACATAGAAATTTTGGACCTCGCTTTTTTCCTCACACTGAAGTCAGCACTGGTGCTTGCCAGATGATGGTTTTAGACATTAGACCACAAGGATTAGCAAGAATTTACTCACAGTGTTGCTGACATCATAAAGTGAGAAACTGAGTCTCCACCCACTGAAAAGAACAATAAATACTCTTCTTCTTCTGCAGACACTCACAGATCTTCGTCTTCATCATGACCATCATCATCTCTCTGCTCCTGCTGGCCTCTCTGCTGCCACACCTGACATTCACTGGTGAGATTGATTATATAACAGTATATTATGATTATTTTTTAAGAATAATTAATTGGTATGTGCTGAATAACTTACTGATAGCATCTCTCTCAGCTCATGTGAATGTGGGTATAGTGAACGGCACAGAAGCCAAACCCCACTCCAGACCTTACATGGTTTCTATCCAGAAGAACTCTCGACATATCTGCGGTGGATTCCTCATTACTGATGAGTTTGTCTTGACTGCTGCACATTGCCGAAACAAGTAAGACAAGTAATTTTGTCTGAGCTAAATTCATGAATTTTCTATTCAATTCACATTTATTTGTATTGCGCTTTTCACAACACATTATCGTTTCAAAGCAGCTTTACAGAAAAATACCTGTTTCTACATTACAGTTTAGAGTAATCTGTTTATCAGAGGTGACTGGCGTAATCTCTACACAGGTTTTGGGTCATCTGAAATCTAACTAAACTTTAAAACTAAAAATAAATTAAATTAAAAGTTAAATTTCAATCATGATTTCATCATAACTTCACTATCTTTTCTGAAAGAATAAAGAAACCTAAAAGCTGAAGTTAAGATGAATGTTTCCATAAACAGAACAGACGAGCTGACAGTTGTGGTTGGTGCACATGACCTACGAGAAATGAATGACCGCATTAAAGTGAAGTCCTACTACAGACATCTGGATTATAGTGAAGAACCTTTTCGGAATGACATCATGCTTTTGAGGGTAACAGACTGCATTTATACCAGTTGTTCAAAATGATACCTAATCATTTAAAACTGTATATTAACATATAATTGTGTTTTGATGATTGCAGCTAGAGAAAAAAGTCAAAAAGAACAAAAATGTCAAATGGATTTCAATACCAAAGACAGAAAAAGACATCCCAGCAGATTCTGTTTGCCGTGTTGCAGGCTGGGGACGTTTAGCAACTAATGGCACTGCAAGCCCAGTCCTCATGGAAACAAATGTGAAGATCATGGATAACAAAAAATGTGAAAATAGTCGGAGATCGACGTTCTCAGCTGCACAGATGATATGTGTATATGGCAAAGGAGGAACATGTCGAGTATGTAAAACATTCTTAAATAATAATAATATTAGTAATTAACAAATAAAATAAATATATATATACAATAATAAATAAACAAATTATTATTTCAATTTATATAACACTTTACAATGCATTCTCAATGTGCTGAAGAGAGAAAGGTGATAACTGATATACTGACTTGCTGATCCTTGTTTTTTAACAGGGGGATTCAGGAGGTCCTTTGGTTTGTGGAAAAGCTGCAGTTGGCATCACATCTTTTGGAAATAAATTTCTTTGCAATTCGCCTCAGTATCCTGATGTGTATACTAAGATTTCGGCCTTTCTTCAATGGATCAAAAATATAATCAAACAAAAATAACTGACTTTACAGTATAATAATAAAAAAGATGTGTAGTACTAGTGCGTAATCAAAAATGTTTCCAAATGTTTAACAGATTTTCTCCCACATCTTGTTCTAAAAAAACTATCATGTGTTAACAACAAGTCAAATGGTCCTCAATGTTACAACCTCATGAAATTGAGTAATATCCAGTCTAAATGCATTACACAAATAAAATATACTTTTTCTCCCTCACATCTATTTCCTGAGCTTGTTTCTCAACTGGGGGATTCAGGGAGTCTTTGGTTTGTGGAAACACTGCAGTTGGTGTCACATCTTTTCATCACATTGATCTCTGTAATTCACCTCAGTTTCCTAATATGTATACAAAAATTTCAGATTTTCTTCCATGGATCAAAAATAAGTTTAATCGTCCTCAATGTTACAACCTTATGAAATTGCAGTAACAACATCCTGTTTAACTGCAGAATGCATTACACACAAAATCTATTGGGGCGTATAAATGCAGACTAGGCTGTAGACTAGGAGCCCATGTGATCAGGGTGCCTCTGTTCAGCGGCTATGAAAATATTTTCGGATTATTCTTTTTCTACAGTACTATTAATTACTGGTGTTACTGGATGGAGGTTTTAAAATATCAGACAACTGATGAGTGCACAATCGCCATGATGGACTAATCTTGTATCACCCGTCCCTACAACTTACGCCACACCGGTCACCAATAGTGGGTTTTCTAAACTGCCGCTTGTCACGAACAAGTACGGTTAATCTGAAAATGCACAAAGGATCAGAGCCCTGCTAATGCTTTAATGTAAAGGTGTTTTACCATACCAATAAAGCTAATCTGAATTTGTCAATCGCTGATTGATTTGCGATGCATTTTTCAAATGAGGAGAGACCACAGCAAGGGCCTCAACACATTTTTAATAATGTCACATGAAAGGCACAGAGAGACAGAGTAGTTTGCACCTCAATGACACATCTGTACCATTTACTTCACAGGAAACATGTGCTTTCCACTTCATATTTATCTACTTGTGTGTTCTAACATGTAACTATGTCTTGTTTGGTCTCATCTGACAGCTGAACCTAATAGATATTAAAGTATCACAATCTAGGTATTATTGCTTAAAAATGCATTGAGGAGAATATGTTAATGTGCTTCTCCCCCTCTTCATCACCCATTTGCCTTATCTTTTGGCTTCTATAAAGATACATAGTGTGTGAAGCTTGTTTACATGTGCTCATTGCGCCCTCCAGCGGTGTAGACTGCAAAAACCTATGTACATGTCTTAGTTTCAGTAAGATCAAACTGAACAGAAACTTCTTTCTTTTCATCTCATGCTATGAGAGAAAAAAACTTGTCATTGAATGGCTAGATTTACATGCTCCTTCTTTACATTCAAGACTGTGCACTGAAAAAAATGATTTGTTGAATTTAATCAATTTTTGCATTAAGTTGAACTAAAATTTATTAAGTTCAACTTAATGCATTTGTTTAAATGTAGGTAAAATCAATTGTGTGCAACCACTTCTGATAAAAAAATTGATTAAATTCAACGAATCATTTTTTTCAGTGTGTAACGGTGTAAACATAACACCTCTTACACCTCAACATTACACATCAAAGTAGAACAGATCTGTGGGAATACATAACATAATAAAAACTCTTGTTTGCAAACTAGCACTAACCTATCCCATGACACTCCTCTATGACACTAATACTGTCAACAGTTGCATCTTTTCTTTAGTTTAGTGCAAAATGCTGTTACCCATCACAAAGGGGTTGTCTATTTGAATCTTTTCTGGAGCATCCTTGCACAAGCTACAAAACAAGAACTGTTGGTCAGAATCGAAAGTTAACCACGGAAAATCTTTTTTTCCACACGGGGTTATATCTATAAATTTTCATTTTTGTTTCTCCCTTACTTTGATTTGGTAAAATTGCTTCTGTAGATTCTTCCTCGCGGGCTCGTTTGGGGTTTTCGTGGATCACTTGAAAATAGCGCTTCGTTTTCTCGTCAGCTAGCAGCTGCGTAGAAATAATGGGCGCGTTACTTAAGAATTGTGCAAAATGGAGTTGGACAAAATGACTCAATGCAGCCGGGACACGGGTTTTAATCACAGTTTAAAGTATAATAGCAGTGCACCATCAATCTCTCACGCAAACAAGCACGACAATCACTTCACACTATTAAGTGGCTGTGTTATGAACATGCAAAACTGTATCGCTCGCGTGCTGCAGTGGTAAATTTATTCATCGCACAGACCAATTTTTCTAATTGAGACTGTTGCGTACATCAACTGGTAAGGTGGTCTACGCTCCCGTCGCATGTTGCAACTCGCCAGCCATCCCCTCATTTAGAGGCTGAAGCATCTGAGGTCGATTTGTGCTGTTCATATTTTGGGGGTGATCAAGAATGGAGACTCCATCCCCGGGCGGTCCAGCTGATCTGGCGTCGTTTCGTAGCCGCACAGGCAGACCTCTTTGCCTCTCCAGAAACCACACATTGCCAGTTGTTTTACTCTCTGACCGAGGGAATACTCGGTTCAGATGCGCTGGCCCACAGCTGGCCCCGAGGCCTACACAAATATGCATTTCCCCCAGTGAGCCTACTAACACAGACATTGTGCAAGGTCAAAGAGGACGTGCTTTCCTTCTTGCAGCAGGGGTTGGAGCGAAGGCTGTCTCCCTCCACCCTGAAAGTCTATGCTGCTACCATCTCATCCCACCACGACTTGGTGGAGGGTAAGTTAGTTGGGAAGCAAGACCTGGTCATCAGGTTCCTTAGGGAGGCGAGGAGATTAAACCCACCCGCCCTCCTTCTTTACCCTCTTGGGATTTGTCTCTGGTGCTCAGAACACTTCAGAATGCCCCATTTGAGCCTTTGCAATCAGTAGACTTGAGGAGTCTCTAAAAACGTTGCTCCAGGTTGCACTGGCCTCCATTAACCCTTTCGCACGTACGATCACACCGGTGTGATCAGTCTAGGCTGGTCCCTGGAGCGTACGATCACACCGGTGTGATTAGAACGGTCAGCGCATCACGTGATCAACTGCTAAATTCAAATATGCTTTCGCGCGTTGGCTGGGCTGAGCCAGAGACAGGCGCGCTCAGAGCTGTCATATAACACTACTTTTCAGTGTTTTCAACCACATAATGTTTATTTAGGTTTCACACATATAAGCACTAAAAAAACAATACATTTAGAGTTTGTAAAATACACACTAATGTCAAAGGAAGAGGCAATAATAATCCTTTCGATTATAATTAGACACGTTTTATTCATATCAGATATTGTGTAAGTAACTTTTAAGGTTACTTTATTCTTCCCCCAGTTCACCAGCCACTTACTTTTATGTATTTCGGGAGAAGTGGATGAATTCACGTGTTGTAAATCCAACAGATCTGATTCTCTGAACTGCGTCTGCGGCACAAACTAACATGGCGGCGCCCATCGCGCATACAGCTGAACTAACGCGATCGTTATAAAGGTGTTTAAACAACAAAACACTTCCACTTGCATATATTTGACAATCGGAATATCAGATATTTCATGCCATATCAAACAAATTTGTGAATATTTTGAATAAAAAAAGAAAAAATGGCATAAAAGCAGATCATCATTCATTCAGCTCTGTTGTTGCTGCAGTGTGTCACGTGACAAGCAATGACGCGCATCACCATGGAAACCATAAAGTGACACATTCTAAATAACGGTCGCCTTGAAAAACTCACGCTGGGGGGTCAGCCAGAATATTTTAATCTTACGTGTGAAAGGGTTAAGAGGGTAGGGGACCTGCAGGCTTTTCCGGTCTACGAATCATGCCTAGAGCTCGGGCCGGGTGATTCCCATGTTACACTGAGACTCAGACCCGGATATGTGCCCAAGGTTCCCACCACTCCCTTCAGGGACCAGGTGGTGAACCTGCAAGGGCTGCCCTCAGAGGAGGTAGAACCAGCCCTAGCTTTGCTCTGTCCCGTCCGCTCTCTATGACGGTACGTAGACAGAACTCAAAGCTTCAGGACCTCAGACCAGCTCTTCGTCTGTTACGGAGGCCAGCAGAAGGGAAAGGCTGTGTCCAAGCAGTGGATGGGTGCCTTGCCTGCTCAGGTTGCGAGCTCACTCCACTAGGAGTATTGCATCTTCCTGGGCGCTGGCGCGTGGCACCTCTTTGACAGATATCTGTAGAGCTGCAGGCTGGGCGACACCTAACATGTTCGCTAGATTCTATAGCCTACGTGTAGAGCCGGTCTCCTCCTGTGTTCTCGCCTCAAACTGGTAGAAGACACTGAGTGGACCCAGCTTGTGTTAGCTTGCTGCGCTAAGACATGCGCTATTGCACCATAGAGTTCCTACGGGTAAACCCTGTGAGTCCTCCGTCACCATCGGTTGCTGGACATATAGCGGAGCGTCCGGCACTAGGCCTATATTCAGCTTAATCCTTGAGAACTGGGTTTAGACTGGGTGCCATATGTGTAACCCTATGGGGATCCTATATGTGTAATATTCCACGGCTGCTCCTAAACGGAAGCACATGTCTTTCCCTTGGAGCCAAGTCCCCCAGTATTCTATATGGAACAGCTCTACGCGGTTAGTCCTATGTACATCTCCACATAAATACTTCGGGAAGAATGTGGCTTCCGCAGCGTTCTACTTTCTAACGGAAAGGGCACGCTTTCCCAGTGTTATCCAATAATCTCACTGTTTGCGTTACCACGGAACAGCAGTGAATGATCTCTCTGTGCAAGCCCTCTCCCATCGTCTTCCAGGTAAGAAGGGGCAGCTGGCTTGCATAGGGCACTGGAAGAGGGCAGCAGCTGTGGCGCTGTGGTAAGGATTCCCTCAGTCGTTCATCGACAAATGATTGCACGCCACTGTGCATTGGCTTGTTTAGTTTACACTCGAAGAAGATTGGTTCTCTAGCAAGATTCCCTCAGTCGTTCATCGACGAACGTCTCAGTTCCCTCCTTCATGGAACGTGGGTTTCATACGTAACCGAGACGTTTCCTGTGTCAGAAAGCAGAAAAGAGGCTCTCGGGATTTTCCTGCATGACAAAAAGATTCCTGAGTCCTTTACATAAAAATCAGTCTACATCAGGCTTTTGTAGACAACCTAGGAAGTCGGGGAAGGTCTCGTTTTTTAAAGTTTCTTTACAAACTGTTCACACATTGGCAATAACAAAGCGATCAGTACATGAAAATATTGGGGAAAGTTAACTTAATGGGGAAAGTTAAAGTAATGCATTACAATATTGTGCACTCCCTAAAAAAGTAACAACTTGCATTAGTTACTTTTTATGGAAAGTAAAAATAATTCTAAGCTGGGCTGGCTTGTTAATGTTTTAATTAAAGAAAAAGTATTATTTTTGGCAAATGTAAAGGCCCTTTGAAAGGGCACCGCTCAAACAAACCTTTCAGCTGTGCTGCCATTCTGGATTGCAAAATAATAAGAGGCAAAACACTTACTTTAGCAATAAAAAAAGGGTGTGAAAAAGGAAACACAAATGTGATGTTTAACTTGACTGAATTGGAACAACAAAAGTCAGCAGCAAAGAAATTGGATAATAAAGTGAGATTAAGTACATACATTACATTTATCATTTTAACATATTTAATTATTGTATTTTTGCATAATATTCTGAGTTTGCTTTTCACTGTTTTTATTCATTTTGGGGAATACTGAATCTGATTTTGTTCAAGTGAGAGGAGTAAATGCATGCTCACCTTTAGTCTAGAACTACAATAACCATCATGTTCACACACAGCGCACACAACGCCTCCTTACTCAAGATTTCTCTCAACATGGGGACAGGAGAGATGTTGGTCAATAAATGGGAAAACGGAGTAGCATTACTTATTTGGAAATAGTAACTTGTTGCTCATTTAAAAGTAATGAGTAACTTTACTAGTTACGTGAAAACAAGTAATAAAAACTCGGTGAGTGTTTTAGCGCAATTTTCTCACCTCATGGGATCACAACACTAAGAGATAGTAAATCTTTTCCTGGATTTTTTTTGTGCGTTCCCGAGATTAGACCTTCCTTAACATAATGCCAAAAACCCGAAGTCTCTAGGTGGTCTGGTTGAGGAGTAGATAGAAGTGCAAGATTGGTGCGCACAGACACAAAGAACAGAAATCATGAGTTAACAATCGCAATTTCCGGGGGAAAATTGCGCTAAAAAAAGAAAGAAAGAATCAGATGTAGGCCTACTTGTAATATGTTGCCCGCAAAACCAATAAGAACAAATCAAAAGATTCAAATGAATATTGCAAATGGCTGGGAAAATGCTGTTTCACACTTTCACAATATTCGTTATGAGTAATTCTTGCTGATAAGATCTGCAACTTTTTTTTTCTCTCCTTATTAGTTTAACATGATAGTACATTCTGATGAAAAAAAAGAGGTTTCATTTTCACTCCAAGCATTTTTTAAATGTTTTAAAAAAAAATTTATTATTTTAGTTGCATGCACTATAATATGGTTCTCAATTACCATACGAATTTCAGTAATTCATTAAAGATGTGACACAAGAGATGCAGCACCGGAGAAGTTAATGAGAAGTAAATAAATATATTAAGGTCATTTTTTTTCTTTTTAACTAGTGAAAATGAACCAGTTATTAATTATTCACTTAGTCATGCTACAGCTCACTTGAATTTGTTCTAGATCATTAGATATGACTTTGTGGTGCACTGGAAACCGATCTGATAAAGAGACCAGAAACTCTTTCCATTATGTGTGGAAATGTAAAAATAAAATAAAAAAAACTCCCAAAAATACTACCCGTCCTAAATAGTATGCAAAATTTGTATCATAAGAGTATCATGTATTAACAACAATAAGTCAAATAGTCTTCAATGTTACAACCTCATGAAATTGAGTAACATCCTGTCTAAATGCATTGCACACACAAAATACAAATTTTCTTCCTCACATTTGTTTCCTGAGCTCCCGTAAAGTTAATCAAGAGCTTTACTTCTGCCTCACTTCTGCAGTTTGAGAACAACAACACAGTAGACATTACAGTTTTATAGCCATTATGAATTTTATTTTTGATTTGGAGTACAGTGATTAATAATGAAGACTTCAAATGGCTGACAGCCCCTGGTCTACTTCTAAAAAAAACACAAACATATAAAACCTATCATGTTTAAATGCCTCATAACTGTTTAATGTCGGTCCAAGTATTCAAACATATTTGTGTTTTATATATTGCATGCAAGTGTTAATTTTGACACTATGTTTTATCTTTTAACAGTTTTTTTTTTTTTTTTTTGTCGTCTGACACTGTGGTTGGAGCTGAAGAGCTGAATAAGAGATCTTGCTGCAATGGGTGTGAAGTTTTACAGTGTCCATCAAAAGGATGTGAAATTGCTTTAGCTTTTTCTCTGCACTCTATTTCAAGAAAGACTAAAACCTGAAACAAATTTATCTAGGGGAAAAATGCTTGGAATGGCTTCAGTGCAATGTTATCATATAGGAAATGTGTTAGATTTAATATGAAAAAAAATGTATACACTGCATTCATCAAAGCAGTTAGGGTCATGTGACCTGTATTAGCTTTGCATATGCAAAGTCTTTCACATACTTGCATTTGTATAGTGTTACCTACATAGAAAATTGTTTTAGGGTTTTACAAAAGTGACATTGCCTTATACAGAGATTTTGGACCTCACTTTTTTCCTCACACCAATGTCAGCACTGGTGCTTGCCAGATGAGGTGCTTACATGATGGTAACAAGAAGTTATGGTTTTAGACATTAGTCTCCACCCACTGAAAAAAAACAATAAATACTCTGCTTCTTCTGCAGACACTCACTGATCATCCTCTTCATCATGACCATCATCATCATCTCTCTGCTCCTGCTGGCCTCTCTGCTGCCACACCTGACCTTCACTGGTGAGATTGATTATATAACAGCAAATTATGATTTTTACGAATGTTTGATTTGTATATGCGTTGAATAAGTTGACTGACAGCACTCCCTCTCTCTCTCTCAGCTCATGTGAATGTGGGTATAGTGAACGGCACAGAAGCCGAACCCCACTCCAGACCCTACATGGTTTCTATCCAAGTGAAAAGTCAACATATCTGCGGTGGATTCCTCATTTCTGATAAGTTTGTCTTGACTGCTGGACATTGCCAAATTAAGTAAGACTGTATTTTTTTTCTAAGCTAAAATCATGAATTTTCTATTCAATTCACATTTATTTGTATTGCGCTTTTCACAACACATTATCGTTTCAAAGCAGCTTTATAGAAAAATACATGTTTCTACATTACAGTTTAGAGTAATCTGTTATCAGAGGCGACTGTGAAAGTAATGTTCATATGACAAAAATATAGTGCTAAGATAATACAAATCATGCAGTTATAATAAAAATAAGTTAAGCAATTTTAATAATAAAAAAAAAGATTCAACTAATTTTTTTACGTCAGTTTAAATGTAATTTAAGTTGAAATTACATAAACATCCAAGTTGATTGTACTTAAAAAATTTAAGGCAGCAACGTTTTTTTTTTTTTTTACTGTGTACTAGTTGTGATCATAATGATTACAATATATAGAAAATTTGGCAGTGGTGCATGTTGATTCAGAGTTGGCATCATCTGAAGTCTTCTTAGGGGTTGGCGTAATCTCTTCACAGGTTTTGGGTCATCTGAAATCTTCATAAGAAGATTCAAACTAAACTAATTTAAAAGTAAAATCTCAATTATAATTCTTTCTCTGAAAGAATAAAGAAACCTAAAAGCTGAAGTTAAGATGAATGTTTCCATAAACAGAACAGACGAGCTGACAGTTGTGGTTGGTGCACATGACCTACGAGAAATGAATGTCCGCATTAAAGTGACGTCCTCCTACAAACATCTGAATTATAGTGAAGAACCTTATCGGAATGACATCATGCTTTTGAGGGTAACAGACTGCATTTATACCAGTTGTTCAAAATGATACCTAATCATTTAAAACTGTCTATTAACATATAATTGTGTTTTTATGATTGCAGCTAGAGAAAAAAGTCGAAAAGAACAAAAATGTCGAATGGATTTCAATACCAAAAACAGAAGGAGACATCGCAGCAGATTCTGTTTGCAGTGTTGCAGGCTGGGGACGTTTAGTAACTAATGGCACTGCAAGCCCAGTCCTCATGGAAACAAATGTGAAGATCATGGATAACAAAAAATGTGCAAATAGTTGGGGATCGACGTTCTCAGCTGCACAGATGATGTGTGTATATGGCGATGGAGGAACCTGTGATGTATGTAAACTTTATATTAGTAATTAACAAATAAAATAAATATATCTGTAGAATAATAAATAAATTATTATTTTGATTTACTTAACACATTACAATGCTTGAAGCAGTCTCAATGTGCTGAAGAGAATCCTTGTGTTTTTTAACAGGGGGATTCAGGAGGTCCTTTGGTTTGTGGAGACACTGCAGTTGGTGTCACATCTTTCGGTGACCCTAAACACTGTAATTCACTTGAATATCCTGAAGTTTATACGAAGATTTCAGCATTTCTTCCATGGATCAAAGACATAATTAGAAATAATTGACTTTAATGATAAAAAAGATGTGTAGTACTAGTTCTTAATCAGATATGTTTCCAAATGTTTAACAGATTTTCTCCCACATCTTTTTCAAATAAAACTATCAAGACAAGTCAAATGGTCCTCAATTTTATAACCTCATGAAATTACAGTAACAGTAAAAGTTTATTTTCAGATTTTTCAGATCTTCCATTGATAACGAGCATTATTGGATATGTTAATTGAATTGATTGCCGGGTGATTTTACTTTTTTAAAGTTAAGTTCATTTGCCCTCAAAACTTCTTTCGATAAACATAATATACATTGCAATATATATAAATATGTACTGTGCGCTTTCATCTCAATGACAAAATAAACAAATTATCCTGAACATTGTATAATCATTTGTTACTTGTGTCATAAAGCAGAAAATAGGCTCTTGGGAAATATAATATCATGAAGGAAATGCAGATTCACATCTGTACGCCGCTCAAACAAAGCGTTCAGCTGTGCTGCCATTGCAAAAGAATAAGAGGCAAAACAAACACAAAAATTACTTTAGCAATTAAAAAAAAAAGGGGGGGGGGGACACAAATGTGATGTTTAACTTGATTGAATTGGAACAACAAAAGTCAGCAGCAAAGAAATTGGATAATATAACATTTTAGCATAATATTCTGAGTTTGCTTTTACTGTTTTTATTCATTTTGAGAATACTACTAATAGAGGAGTAAATGCATGCTCACTTTTAGTCTAGGGAGACCGGGGACAGTTGCAACAGGGGATGATTGCAACATGTCATTTTTCTCCAATCAGAAACAAGCTAGAGTGATGACACTCACACTGTATGCACAGTTAGACCCTTCCCCCACCAAGAAGACAGTAGACATATTCAAACAACAAAACTTGTTTTGGAGGTATGAAAGTAAATTTTTTCATGAGATGTATTTTTGTCATACTGTTCTGACATTTCGTATGAATTAATTAAAACTTAGTTTGAATTATTGTTTTGTTGACTTCTAAGTTTAGCATGTGTCAAAGTCATGTGTCTAGCAGGCATATGGTGTTCTGTCGTGGCTGACAGGGTTGGGGACAGTTGCAACAAGTTATAAATTGCATGTTTAATAAAAGTTTGTTGCATTGCAAACTGTTCAATTCTTCCTGTATGACACTGAAATACGGAGAGATTGAATAGCATCTGTAACACCTGCACACTGAATCTATGTAGGCCTATGTTCTACACATAAACAAACAAAACTAATATTATAGTAGGCCTAAAACAGTTAATATTTTCATAATTCTATGCTCATTGAGACAAAAAGCTAAAGTTAATCAGTGAAATTGAAGGTATTTTTAACATGTTGCAACCATCTCCTGGGTTGGGGTCAGTTGCAACATCTGGCTTCTTCCATTCAAATAAATACTGTGAACGATATGTCATATGTAATCTATCTTTAAATGGTATGGGTAATTAGCAGACAGATGCAAGTTTAATACAAATTTGGTTGGTCTAGTCCAAATAGTCTGTGAGTAACTGAGAAAAATGCAAAAAGTGTTGCTTATTTGGAAAAGTAGCATGTTGTTAATTTAAAAGTAATGTGTAACTTTAATAGTTACTTACATTTATTGTTATTTTTATCAGATGTACTTGTAATGTGTCGCCCCCAAAACCCATAAGAACAAATCAAAACATTCAAATGAGCATTGCAACTGGCTGGGAAAATGCTGTAATTCTTGCTGATAAGATCTGCTCTTTTTTAACCTTATTAGTTGAACATGATTGTACATTCTGATAAAAAAGCTGTTTCCTGTTGACAACATATGCAGCCCATGTCTTAAATGTATGATCTGATATGGATTTTCTGCCTGAACTGTTATTTTTAATGCATTTTAAGGTATGTTCATTCTGTTCAGTAAATTTAACATCACTCTTGCCACAAGTGAGAGTATTTCATGTACAAATTCAACAGCAAATTTACTGTCCCTTACCGTTTTTCATCTTGACAGAGAGTTGTGGAGCTTATGAGCTCAACTGCGGTTCTAGCCACATATCTGTTCAACCACATCCACCCAGGCCATGGTGAACTTTCCTTTTTTTTATGAGTAAAAAAATTATTATCAATGTATTTTTTACATTTATTATTTTTGTTGCATGCACTATAACACGGTTCTCGATTTCCATCTACATTTTCTGTATGAATTTCAGTACTTTTATTTTATTTATTTATGCCATGTTATTAATTATTCACTTAGTCATGTCTACAGCTCACTTGAATTTGTTTGAGATCATTAGATATGATATTGTGGTTCCATGGAAGCTGGTCTGATACATAGTTACCAGAAGCTCAGTGTCTCCACCCACCCTTATATTTATACAGTGTTTTATCATGAGAGCTCACTGATCGTCTTCTTCATCATGACCATCATCATCATCTCTCTGCTCCTGCTGGCATCTCTGCTGCCACACCTGACCTTCACTGGTGAGACTAACTGAACTGAATATTGATTTAATCAATATTGAGTTAATAATGCAACTACCCCCCCCCCCCTCTCTCTCTCAGCTCATGTGAATGTGGGTATAGTGAACGGCACAGAAGCCAAACCACACTCCAGACCTTACATGGTTTCTATTCAGAAGAACTGGCTCCATAACTGCGGTGGATTCCTCATTTCTGATCAGTTTGTCTTGACTGCTGCACATTGTCGAAACAAGTACATTCTATTGTTTGGAAATGTTTATCATGACATTTGACATAGGCTTCTATACTCTAAAAAGAAAAGGATGATTATATTGATCAACTCTATTTGCTATTAACAGACTGGAGAATTTGACAGTTGTGGTTGGCGCACATGACCTAAAAAACACGACTGAGGGTTCAGTCCGCATCGGAGTAAAGTCCTACCACCAGCATCCAGACTTTACCGTGGAACCTGTTATGAATGACATTATGCTTTTAAGGGTAACAATCTGTACTCATTTCAGTTCAAAATGATATCTGGTAACACTTTAGCATAATAATGGTCCGTCATTAATAACTAAGCAGGAAGTGATGCAGGACTAACATTAACACTTCATCTACTAACTAATATAGAAACAAGCTTATCACTAAGTATTATCAAATTTAGGAGATAGTTCCTTATTAGGTAATCAATAATTAATCAGCCTCATAAATAACTATTAACTACTGACAAATGTCACATTATCACATGTCTGAAACGTAATTAGTCATCATTTTTACTCTGAATAGTCATAAAATGCATCACTAATTACTTGTGTTACCAAGTTACTATGCAGGAACTACTTATAATCTGGACCATTATTTCTAAAGTGAAAAAGATGCTTTAAAGTGATCAATAGGCCATATTTTAACACAGCTGCAAATTATTTTATAATCTTACCTGTACAGTATTTTAAAACTTTCGCTAAGGAAAAGAATAGCCCACTACAACGTACAAAACTATTGACAACAAGACAAACACTTAAACAATATTAAACTAATACTGGGTCATTTCCATAACAGCCAGTAAGACGCAAGATGGCGCCAGTTGCATTTGTGATAAGAGACATAAACAAACCTCGAATACATGCAGCGTCGTGTTTTCCTTCTCTTCCTCTCTGGCTCTTAATTATTTTAATTGTATTGATTTCATGATATATGTCTCGTTCTTTATTGTTTCTGTTGTTATGTATTGTGATATTTTTTAGTTTCCAGGCATAAAAAAAAAAAAAAAAAAAAAATGTTGTGATGGATGACGGACCGCTAAATACAACGATTGGCCAATCAAAACCAAGTATTACACAGAGTGCAGCGTCAGCTAAATCACTGTAATTGTACTCTATGTTGCAATTTGCACATTTATCTTATTATTTTGCATATCATTTTTAGAAGAGGTTAGTGTATGTGTGCAGGGGCTCAAAAATATCAAATAGTAAAATGTACAAATAGCCAGCGTTTATAAGATAAATATAAAGGATTCATGTTTCTAAAGCTTTGCATACGTAAATGCTTTTATTTAGATGCTGTCAATACATCAGCGTATCTGAACCTTTACAAAGATGCATAAATACTTGATCAGAAAAGAAACCAGACAAACAAATCTCAGCTAAAGAGAAACGATCTAAGAGGGGTTACATCTGTTATGATAAAATAAAATGGAATAAAATAACATTTGGAAAACCGTCGTTCAATATGATTAAATCTTTCTTTGTGATTTTGTACAACAGCTGGATAAAAAGGTCACACAAAATGAGAAAGTCAACTGGATTTCCATACCAATGAAAGAAGAGGACAATGAAGTGCGTTCTGTTTGCAGTGTTTCAGGCTGGGGAAGACTGAATACTAATGGCCCACTTAGCAATCGTCTCATGGAGACAAATGTGAAGATCATAAATAACACAAATTGTGAAAATAAATGGGGAGAAGGCAACTTTTCAGCTTCACAGATGATGTGTACATATGGCGATGGAGGAAGTTGCACCGTAAGTACAAGATCATCATCTGTCATATGATCCAAACACTGACTGATATGAAGCCCAAAATTGTGCACTTTGTGTTTGCATTTTTAACAGGGGGATTCAGGAGGTCCTTTGGTTTGTGGAGACACTGCAGTTGGTGTCACATCCTTTGGAGACCCAGATCTCTGTAATTCACCTAAACTACCTGAAGTTTATATGAAGGTTTCAGCATATCTTCCATGGATACATAAGTTTATTGGAAATGTTTATTAACATTTTCTTGATTTTGTCTTGAATGTCTCCAAATTGTTTCAATAAATGCATCAAATCAATCATCCTGAGTCAAGTGGCTTTTTTTAATCTAGCCCTATTTTTTTTTGTATCACATTTATAGATTATAGATGCTCAGCCCACAATGGTTTACGCAACATATTGTGAAGTTTTACCACATCCGCCGTGAACATTGTGAAACTGCAATGCCTTTACAGCACAAACCATGTTTGATTGGGACAGAATTGTAAAGCAAGACTTCACTGGAACTTTGCGGATTATGAGATCTTCACAATAACTGATTGAACATCTGCTTTATATTCTGAGTTCAATACAAGTTAAGCTCGTATAGCAGTTGTTTTTGTTGATTATCACAAAAATAATGAATACAAGCACTTATAATAAAAGTGAATCCATACATGTTAAAATACTCACTTTTCAATGGTGTAGCCACAAGAGACAAACAATATGGGTCAACACAATTTTAGTGTGAAAAAATCACTTACTAACCTTTTTTTGTGTAAAGTTATATTACATTTTTTACAACTTTACCACAATGACAATGGCGTTAACACTTAAGTGACTGTAAAATGATGAACTTTATTATTAAACCACTTTACAAATCATACAACAGTTTCATCAGAATATTAATGCTTTTATAAAATTACAGGATTCACATTTCTACTTTTAAAACCTCCAAAAATGGACCCCATTCACATCCATTATGTGCCTCACCGTAACATTTTTGTTTTGTTTTTGCTTTAAAAAAAAAAAAAGTCGATTTATGCTGTTGATTTATCTTAACTATTGAAAAATGTATATTATGTAATACATAATGCATTTTATGTAATAAAGTACATTTACGTCATTAGTATTCCTTTGGTATTTAAGCCCAGTGTTTTCTGTGTTCATTGTTCGGTGTCGTCAGTATTTGATTGTGGTTGTGTTCTCCAGTGTTCCCCGTTGGATTTATTATTAAATGCTATTCTATTTCCTTGATCTCCTGCGTTTGTGTGATTTGCACAACCAGATCGTGACAGAACACCCAACCTAAACAGAAGTTAATTCACCATGGACCTTCCCACTGTTCAGTTGTTGTGCCTGGAGCAGGAAGACAGCAGGAAAGCCACACTCGGGATTTCATCCAGCTAGCATGCCAAACAAACTAGCCGGTCCAAAAGAGGATTTTGCTTCATTCGTGGAGTGGGTGCTGGTGAACAACGACTCACCATTCACCATCGGCATCGCAGACAAGGGAGACCAGCCTGCCGCGATGCACGAGCCTGAACCTGAGGAGAGGACAGGAGAGGACATCTCCCCGGAGCCTGAGCCCTTTCGAGTCTGACCAGGTGCGCAAGCCGGCAACACCGCGGATCGTTGAGGGAGTGCTTGTGGAGTTCAGAAGCTGGGAAGATTGCCCCGTTCACTTCCCCACCGCTGAGTGTGAGTACGAATTGGCCTTTGGAAGTTATTTTGATGAACTAAAGGACATTTTTGAGGAGGTTTTAATAGACTTTTTTGAGGAGATTATTTCTAGTTCCCCTGTATCTCCAGCGCTTCCTGTATCTTCAGAGTTCTCCAGCGTCCCCTGTATTCCCTGAATTTCCGCCCAGCCTCCCTCTCCCACCTCCTTATTCAGCCAGTTCCTCAGCCCCTCCTCCGCTGCTGTCCTTCAGCCCCTCGACATCTCCCACGTGCTGTAAAGATCTGCCAAGTGTCTTCAGGCCACCAGCTCCATCCAGCACAGAGGAACCCCTGTCTCCGCTTCCAGACTCTGTGCCCATTGCTCCACCTGGGCTCCTCCCTCCCTCGGCTCCACTGGAAACCATCGGCCATACGCCTTCTCTGGGCTCCCTTGTCCCTCCGACTCCGCTTTGGTCAGCCTTCGACCTACCTCCACCTTCGGCACCTTTGTCTTTCTATAGCCTCAGTTTCCTGTACTTATCTGACAGGAGTGGCACCCGGTGTGTCTTCTGCTTCTGTAGCCCATCTGCTTCAAGGTTCGTGTTGTGCATTCAGAGATGCTCCTCTTCTCAGTTGCCTCTCTATCAGCTTGAACAAGTTGTCATTCTCCTCTGACCTCTGGCATCAATAAGGCATTTTCACCCACAGAACTGCTGCTCACTGGATATGTCTCAAACCATTCTCTGTAAACTCTAGAGATAGCTGTGAGTGAAAATCCAAGTAGATCAGCAGTTTCTGAAATACTCAACAACCAGGCCACGTTCAAAGTCACTTAAAACACCTTTCTTCTTCATCCTGATGCCCAACTTCAGCAGATCATCTTGACCATGTCAACATGCCTAAATGCATTGAGTCGCTGCCTTGATTATTAGATATTTGCGTTAATAGAAAGTTGAACAGGTGTACCTAATATAGTGGCTGGTGTGTGTTAGTGTGTGTTTGTGTATATGTATATGCATCTGAAATTGCATACTGTATAGATACTACATTTGGTTTGATACTTATTTTGTGACTTAAAAAAGTATGTTCTATTTAGTATGAATGTGTATAGTATGAATTAAATTTGGACATACTACATCCACCACGTTGTCAATGTCATGTGACATACGGTGTCAGCTGCATCGCTTCACTTCCACTTTGTGTTTGCATTGTTAACGGGGGATTCAGGAGATCCTTTGGTTTGTGGAGACACTGCAGTTGGTGTCACATCCTTCAGAGACCCAGATCTCTGTAAATCACCTAAACTACCTGAAGTTTATATGATGGTTTCAGCATATCTTCCATGGATACATACGTTTATTGGAAATGTTTCTTGGCATTTACTTGTTTTTGTCTTGAATATCTCCAAATTGTTTCAATAAATGCATAATATGTCAATCCTCCATGAGTCAAGTTTTGTTATCTGGCATTCACTGTAAATATACAGTAAAAGTCTACTTTATTTTTGTATCAAGTTTTTTAAAGAGATGGTGTATTTCCTGTAGGCAAGATGCTCTGCCCACAATGTTTTACCACACGGATTCAGGATATTTTGCGAAATATTTCCTGCCCAAAGCATGTACCTAGTGAAGGAGGTGGATTGGAATCCACTGCTGCTTCAATGTATATGTAATGAGTAATTATAATCAAGGTATTAATCAATATTTTTCCTTCTAAATATCAAATGAGTTGAATGACTTCTCTTGAGATTTTACTTTGTTATAGAAGTTACCAGTGTGATTACTGAAATGTTCTTTTCATGTATTCTTTAATGTCAGTTTTTGATATCTGAATGCAGTAACAGTGCTTGCTCATTTAGCCTGGCTTCCAGAAATGAAATAGGGACATGTATTTTTTTTTTTTTTTTGTTGAGAAAGGACTTCAACGTGTTAAAACAAATAGGGGTCATTGAAGTCTATAGTTTAAGGGGCCATTTCTCAGTTAAAGCCTATATTTTCCATTTAGACTAAAGTGTCCTATATCCTTGAGAGAAAGAACTTGTTATCTTGATATTTTGAGACAAGACTCCTGTTTATAGTTAGAGCCTGGCCAAATCCAACCTTGGAAAAGCTGTGTGTCTGTGTGTGTGTGTTAGTCTTATTGGTTACAGGTTAAGGAACAACTGGCATTATTAGAGATTGACTGAGTTGTTGTTCTGGACATGCTGGCGCCCAGCAACCCAAATCTGAGACCAGGAAGGTCACGACGTACCCTAACTTCAGGGTCCCAGTGTCAGCTGCATAATCGATGGAGATATGCTTCCATTTATCTGGATATGTGTGGAAAATTACTATGTTTATCTGTTTATTAGCCTGATCTTTGTAACTGTGAGCGGGGCGGCACAAACTCCTGTGTGAGTCTTGAAGCTGACTTCTGCTGATGAAACTGCAAACTATCTTCAGTAAAACTTTTCTTCAATTTATTTTAATTCTGACTCCGGGTCTCCTTTCAGACATCTGGTCCTTAGGTCCTAAACTGTTAACCCCTAACACTAGAAATGGCAGCAAAATTTCAGAGAAAAATACTCACATAAAGACTTTCAGTAAGACCTGATAAAAGGAACAAAGCATTTAAACATTTGACCTGAATATGCTAGGAGGATATTTTACACACAAAAAATATTTTAGCATGTAGCATCAACATTTTATCATAGTGCAAATACACTACCACAATTCCCTAAAACTCTTTTTCTTCATAAATTTTATTTGTCAATTTCCTTGCATTGATTATATGACTTGCGTTGGTCTTGGGACCCTACATTCAAGAGAAAGAGGAACATGTGTTTGGCGGCTTCAACCAGCAAGCTTTTTGCATCATTCAGAGTGGAAACTTTGAGGGTTACCAATTCTCACGCAATTGACACTTTTCACACGCGCTCACGCCCAAGGTTATTATAGTTTCGCATTTGTAAATTAGTTTAAATTTAATATCGTTTTCAATTTTGCTTTTTTTTTATTTTGCAAACAGAACACTTCAAGTGTAGACCAAAGCAAGACGTTTAATTTAAGCAAAGTTTAATGTTTGCACAGATTACAGTAACTCGTGTGCATATCTTGATAATCTTGACCAGGCCATGTGCTCCCCTCACTGACGGTCACTATGAGTACTTGGCCTCCTGAAGTCTGGTCAGACGGTCGTAGGCCTCTCGTGAGGCCTCCCAGTTAGATCAGCCCTTAGGCCTTTTTCAGGCCTCCTCAGTGCTTGAAACGAGCAGAGAAACTCCCCTCGCTAGGAAGGGTTGTAAGCACTATGCTGAGTCATGCTCTCCAGGATACCCCGTCTTTGAGATCCAGGCTGAGTGGTTCACTGTCAGCTTCGCAGTCCCTCAGGTTGGATGCCTTATAAATCAAGTGTCCAGAGGCTCTGTCTTCGGACAGACAGGAAAGTTGGCCAGACTGAAGTGTCCCATGTAAGTGACACCAGGTCAGACCTTTCATTAAACAAAGTTTATGGAGGTTTTCCTGTGAAGCGTATAGCTTGGGCTATGACCGTAGGGAATGCTGTCACTGACAGCCCAGTGTGACCTTTGCTGGTGTGAATTTAGCTGGTTCTGACAGTTGTCACTGCCAGTGGGCATGCACTCCCCTTAGCATGGTGGCGTTGGTATATCATTCCCCAAAGCGTCAATCGACACAGTGCGAGTTCCCTTTCGAAAGGGAATGTCTAAAACACCTATGTCTTGTTGCAGTAATCGGCGTGGAGAGACCGGATATAAGCTGACGGGGAGTGAGCGAGAGAGAGAGAGAAGGACTGAAGACTCGTATGCAGCGTGACTGTGGCAAGAGAAAGCTATTGACAGCGGGAAGAGTGAACCAGAGAAAGCTGATGACAGTGGGAAGAGTTTACGTGAACCAGAGAAAGCTGTTGACAGCGGGAAGAGTGAACCAGAGAAAGCTGATGACAGCGGGAAGAGCTTGTGTGAACTGTCAATTAATTTTCTGTGCTGTAGTAAAAACCTAGGATGAACGCACAGTGGCACACCTTTTGTTTATTTTTCTTTTACTTTAAATACAAGAGACATATGAGTCCCAGTCGCGCCGACCCTGTCTTCTTCCTTCACACTCACACTGACCCTCATCACATAGACATGGTTTACGGAAATATCCACACCACACATCCATTTTCTCACGCAGAGAAAAATTGTGAAGCAAAGGACACTGACGGTTACTTTTACAAGACAGAGCAGGTTACTTTTGATATAAAACAAATGATCAGCTCTCAGAGTCTGTCAATTTTATTACGAAATTCAAACAATAAATGTGCTTGTAAATGTGACGTGACAGATCGCTGTAGCGCCTCTGTTCAAGCGGCACATGAACCGATCATCTTTTACTCTTCTTTACTAGGCTAAGTAAATAAACCCGAATGAACAATAGGTATGTTGAAAGATATAGTACAACTTACCGAAATGTATATGCCTCGGATTAATCAGTGATTTTCAACCGCGGTAAGAGGTCAATAAAACAACTGGAGAACAATGTCACATAACGTTACATTTACCTCAGGAAAGCCATTTAATGACCATATAGGCTATAGGCTAGAAAAAATTAGCTATAGAGAGGAGTGTTTTGCTAAAGATGTCCACTATATTACATATTATATGTTTACTTACATCATTAAAATATTATAAAGTTGTTATTATAATAAAAAACGCATTATATTTAATTTGAGTTGTTATTTTTAACCTTTAATAATACCAGCTGACAGGGCTCTCTGTATGTTTACAGCATTAGTGAGAGTTTTTCTTGAGAAAAATCAACATGTATCTACTGTAATTATCCAAATGAATCGATATTGATTCAAGATGTCAAGCAATAATAAAAACAGTAGCCTACCAGTCATTGTACCATGTAGCTAAACATCGTAACATGTTGTCACTAAACTTAATAAAATTCTGTTTAGTTACCAAATGTTTTGACAATCACAACTTTTTTTTTCTTCACATACCCTCAATATCACCTTTCTTCTTCATCCTGATGCCCAACTTCAGCAGATCGTCTTGACCATGCCTAGATGCATTGAGTCGCTGCCAAGTGTGATAGACTGATTATTAGATATTTGCGTTAATAGGCAGTTGAAAAGGTGTACCTAATATAGTGGCTGGTGACTGTATGTATACTCTATTGAATTCAGACATACTTGGTTGCATACTGCTTTTCACCTATACTACATATTATGGAAGTCGGCATATTCGGACACGGCGAGTGTTTTGTCATGACAGCTCACTGATCCATCATCATCATCTCTCTGCTGCCACACCTGACCTTCACTGGTGAGACTAACTGAACTGAATATTGATCAATCTGTTAAATAATATTGCTAAATATCCTCATGGTCACAACCATATATAATTGCAATATTACATGGGGAGCACAAAAGTAATTTCACATTAATTCACTTAGGGCCATCTTGGTTACACCCTCAATTTCCAGTCATGCAAGTATTTGTCATATAAACTTGAATGGGCAAAGACTGAAAACGCCAACTTTTGGTCAATATTTGGGATAAAATCATCAAAAATGGTATAATAAATTCAGCTTTTTTAAAACTTAAATCTAATAATTCAAACCATCGGTGGCTTCAGTACGAGACCGCAAGGATTAACAAGAACAGTACTTTCTAATCATTGTGTTGCTCATACTACACTTTTTTTTTTTTTTTTAAAAAAGGAGGTGGAGTAACGTGCCGCTTAATGTCACCACCCATATTTAAAGTATATTTATACAATGTTTAGCCAGTGAGAGCTCAGTGATCGTCTTCTTCATCATGACCATCATCATCTCTCTGCTCCTGCTGGCCTCTCTGCTGCCACACCTGACCTTCACTGGTGAGATTGATTATATTACAATAAATTATGATTATTTTTAAGAATGTTTGATTTGTATGTGCTGAATAAGTTGACTAACAGCACTCTCTCTCTCAGCTCATGTGAATGTGGGTATAGTGAACGGCAGGGAAGCCAAACCCCACTCCAGACCCTACATGGTTTCTATTCAGACGTATGGGGAACATATCTGCGGTGGATTCCTCATTTCTGATGAGTTTGTCTTGACTGCTGCACATTGCTGGGATAGGTAAAAGCTTGTTTAGAAATCACTTTTGAATGACACAACAACTGCAGTGCAACAATACAGTGTGCTGAATGACATAAATTACTATCATGACTTTCTCTTTCAACAGATTTGAGATTCTAACGGTTGTTGTTGGTGCTCATGACTTAAGGAACATCAAGAGTTCAGATCGCTTCGACGTGAAGTCTTACATCCCGCATCCAGAGTATATACCAAGTATTTTTCAGAATGACATCATGCTTCTGAGGGTAACAACCTGTAATACTTTTAGTTTTTCAAAAGAAAATCTGATCAGGAAACAGTAGACACAAACCACTATGTTTGATTTTCTATTAAAATTTCTTGCCTTAAAAATTACTGAAGGGATTTAAATCATTATATGTAAATGGCCAAGTGCCTCTTTTGGCCTCTATTTCCTACATTATTTATATATTGCTCTGTGTAGCAACAAAAAAGAAATGGGCAAAAAAAAGCAAAAAAAACAAAAAAAAACAAAAAAAAAAAAAAACTGGAATATCATTGATGCATTTGTTTTGTGACTATTATAAGCAGAAAACACAATAATAAAGAGGCATTTAAAAATAACTTTAAAAAACTTTAGGGCTTCTGTACAAACCTCAAAAACAAAAGTATAATCAACTGAACTTCAGTCTTATAAAAGATTTTTTATAAAAAATGGTTGTATTTTTGAATTACAGCTAGAGAAAAAAGTCAAACTAAACAACAACGTTAGACTGATATCATTACCAAAGAAAGGAGAAGACGTGGGAGCAGGTACTCTCTGTAGTGTTGCCGGCTGGGGAAGACTGTGGACTAATGGCCTAAAGAGTGATCGTCTAATGGAGGCAAACACGACTACAATAAATCAGGCAGACTGTCGAGCTTCTTGGGGATCGATCTTCTTGGCCTCACAGATGATCTGTGAATATGGCAGTGGTGGATCCTGCAAGGTATGTACAAAAGATGAATCACAGACTTTATGGTAATGTACAGACTGGTTTCACTAGTGACGTGTTGATCTGTGTTTCTTAACAGGGGGATTCAGGAGGTCCTTTGGTTTGTGGAAACACTGCAGTTGGTGTCACATCTTTCGGTAACCGTAAAAACTGTAATGATCCTAAGTATCCTAATGTGTATACTAAGATTTCAGCATATCTTCAATGGATCAACAAAATGGAAAAATTAAGTGACTTCATGTAAACTAAAAAGAAAGAAATGTTTTTCTTGAATTCTTAAATAAACCTTCTTTCAATCATGGCAAGCATCAATTATAGTCAAAGTGTTCTCATTGTCACAAACATAAATAATTGCACGCTTTAAAATCATTTAGCAGTTCACTTGGTGGCCATCATGGCAACACCCTCAATTTTCAGTCATGCAAGTACGGCTCATATCTACTTGAAGGGGGAAAACTGAAATAAAAAAAGAAAAGAAAATATTTTATAAGTAAAACAATTAGTTTAGTCTAAATTAAGTTGAATTAAAACAGTCCTGGAAAGGCCTCCAGGATTTGAGTAAAAAAAAAAAAAAAAAAAAACGGAGTTAAAAACAACCCAATATGTGTTGTTTTTAGCCCAAAGGCTGGGTAAATATATTATAGGACATAAAGTATGTTGGGAAAATTTTACCCAGCAAATTGGGTTGTTTATTTAATGGAGCATAATGGGTTTATTTTATTACTTTATTTTTACTATAATACTAGTTTATTTTTTACTTCATACATGAATTACTGCTACAGATTAACTTAAAACTCTTAAACCTCTAAACTTTTGTAAAGTACTCCAAACAACTGATGAGTATCATTTTTTACACAGAATATATTTTACATAGCATACAGGGTTGCCATACGCTTTTAGGCTCTGTCTCACGTTCTCACTCTGCCAAAGTAAATCTCACATCAAATTAAAACATTTGCTGCACAGACAGTTTGGCTTATGGCATCAAGAATCACGGTATTTTTATATCACACACCATTTGGTGTGTGCAGCGCTGCATGAAGTTGAACACATGAATTGACAAGGGCTGCTTCCGAAAACTTTAGGTGATGATACACAACTTTTTATGCAATGTTGCTGGGCATTATTGCCGTCAATGGGCAACCAGGTACGGCACAGGGCCCACGACCGATCTAAAGTATCCAGATAGAAATATGTTGCCCATTCTCAATGGGAAAGTGCCCAGGCAACATTGCCCGACAACATTGCTCAAAAAAGTTGCCCTGTGTAAATGCAGGCAATGACTTCAAAGGCAGCGTTTGCGCATTAAGGCACCTCAGAATACATTTTTGTACAGGCTTTTGAGGTAGCGTAATGTAATGTCGTTGCTAAGTTACCAGCTGCTCATTACCGCTACATGGTGTATTCAGTGTAGGATTTTGGTGTATGATTTCATCTAATAATAATAGCCAATAGGACCAGCCTAGACTGATCACACCGGTGTGATCGTACGTGTGAAAGGGTTAATAGCCAATAGCGTTTAGTTTATATAACAGCTTGGCAAGAGCCTCAGTTGAGCTCAGTAAAGCAGCAGTTTCCTCCTAATCTCTGCCATATCGCTTTAAAATATAGCATTCTGTGCAGAATTCAAATAAGTCAGATAAGTTTTCTGGTCTGCGCCGACTCGCGCTTATGATCCACTCTGTGATGTCGTGTCTCTGGACCGGAGCAGACGGCGGTTCACGTGACACTAACATGAAAACAGACTTAATTTGCCCCAATTGAAAGCATATTTACACTGTCTAAATCATTCCCTGTCCCCTATATAGTGCACTATGTGCCATTCACCATGTTAAAAATGGTAAATGTTTGAACAAATGACTGATTTTAGTCGCAGCTTCAGTGTCTGTTTGTAATGTAGGGGGAGGGACGCTTTAGATTCTAGAGAGCATTAGATTGGACAGAAAATCTGATGAGAAGCTGAAGTGCAGCGTGATATCAAAATCATGGTGGAATTGAGAGACTGTAAGTTTTGAATGGTTATATATTTTAAAAGTGAATTTTGTCATTGTTTCGGAGCTTATAGATAACAGTAAGGCCAACATATTCATATAAAAGCCAAAAAACTTTGGGCAACTTTTTTGATTTCATGGGGACTTTAAATAGAAGCACAGAGGCAAGTCTTAATTGCATGTTAGGTAATTGTTCTCATTTTGTAAAACAAACTAATATTATGAACAGCAATACTGTTATATTTTATAATTACGCTATTACTGTTTATTTTGTTTAAGATCACCTACAGTAGACTATTATCATAAAAAAATGACACAGTAGCAAGTTTTTGATTTTAATAATAATATTTTATAAACTATTATACTGTACATTCCCAAATGAGCAGTTTTACAATTTTATTAACTATTCCCAACAGAGCTAGCCAGTTTATTCCATCTGCATCCAAACAGTCCCTACAGCCCTTCTCCAGCTCCTGGACCAGATGCTGGTTCACGGGTGGGGTCTTTTCTGGCTGGCCAGTGGAACTTCCTACAGTGTGGTATCCAGGGCGTTTGACATGCCCAAATCCACTGTTCACCAGCTCATCCATCGAGTGGCAGGGGCAATGACATGTCCAGAGGTGGGTAGAGTACCCAAAAACTGTACTCAAGTAAAAGTACAAGTACTTATAGAAATATTTACTCAAAGTAAAAGTAAAAGTAATAATCTTAATAGTTACTTGAGTAAGAGTAAAAAAGTATCCAATGAAAAAACTACTCAAGTAGTGAGTAACTAGTTACTTCGGATCATATAGGCCTCTATATATATATATATATATATATATATATATATATATATATATATATAATAAGTTTATTTTATATAGCGCCTTTCTCAAACCCAAGGTCGCTTTACATAGTAGGAAGGCAAGGAAACACAACAACAACAACCAAAACAATATACATATATGAAGACTTCATGATGCAAAAGCCTCTGAGTGCCATCTGAAATTTTCTTCTAAAACAATCATTTGTATCAAGCTCGTATATTTAAGGTTAGTAATTTCACTTTAATGACAATTAATAGGTAGGCTACTTTTCATTGCCATTTAAGTGTGAACATAAACATACAAGCTTGATAAAAATGCTCTTTTAGAAGAAAATTTCAGATGGTACTTAGAGGCTTTTGCCTCTGAAGTCGTAGGCTATATATAAAATTATATATTTAGATTTTGTTTATTTAAATGACTATTATTATCAGCTATCTTTGCAACAAAAACAGAAGAGAGACATAAGCATTATTTCTGCCATCTGTATAGCTCGAAAATCATTGCCTGTCCTCTGGTTTGTATAATATTAACTTATACAACTACATTTGGATTATTAGAAAATTTCGAAATAAAATGAATCTGCAGTGTTGCATTCAAAGGTATTTACAGAGAAGAGTTAAAAACTCTTCACATGTGCTCGCGCTCATGACTGCTACTGAACATCTGCACACACACACACAAAAAAAAAAGTACATCGACGGTTCTTCTTCTGACTGTTCTCCAAAAATATAATCAAATGTATATTTCTGCAAGCATGTTTAAACTGGTTAACTGTCAACGGCAGGCAAAGGCATTCGTTTTCAAGTCGAGTTCGCACGCCACTGCGCAACAATACACACAAACTACCGCGGGATGGCGGGTGTTCATTAACAATGGTAGCTTTATTTAATGTAAATTAATTTATATGTCCAAAAAAACGGGTAATGTCATACTTTCTAGTATCGTGGCGTAGTGATCTGTTTGGTTTTAAAATGTATTACCTGAGTGAAATGAAATCGAATATATCGTCCTGTGGAATCATTCATTCACAGACAGCTTACGAAGATGTTCAACTAATAAAGATCTTTATCGCTGGCAAAAAGTTGATGCATTTGAAGATTTGCCCTCACTTGACTGTAGCTAGTAGCTACTGTAGGTCCACTGCCACTTCATCTAACGCTCTTGATGTGCTTAAATCTTCCTGTTACGACTCCGAGTCGAGTGTGAATTGAAAGGGCTTCAGATGATTCAGTGCGTGCAGGAACTGAACAGATCATTCAAACTGATTCGCGAACCGATTTAGACAGATCTGCCAACTTGTTTGATGAAGTCTTTGAACAGAATCGACTCAAAAGAGTCATTCATTTGTGAATTGAGCA
Organism: Scardinius erythrophthalmus; assembly: GCF_964197995.2. Lineage (NCBI taxonomy): Eukaryota > Metazoa > Chordata > Actinopteri > Cypriniformes > Leuciscidae > Scardinius > Scardinius erythrophthalmus. The sequence continues at coordinate 22,830,420 of NC_138234.1, forward strand.
TCGCTCAAGTCCAGAAAAAAGATACAGCGCGCTTGGAATAAACTACGCATTTAACAACACATATTGCATTAAAATAAAGTAACGAGAGGAATGTCACCCAATGTAACGAAGTAAAAGTACCGTTTTTTCATTAGAAATGTACTCGAGTAAAAGTAATAAGTACCCACATTCAAATCTACTCTTAAAAGTACATTTTTTCTAAAAAAGTACTCAAGTAAATGTAACGAAGTAAATGTACTTCGTTACTACCCACCTCTGGACATGTCTGACACCACATGCGATAAGCGTCCTAAAAACATTGGATGAACAAAGGGAGGTGAAGGTCTCAGGCAGCTGGCAGAACATCCAGCTTTTCAATGGTCAATGGGTGTTATTGGTGGATGTCACATCCGGATGTCACATCTATGCTCAACTCCAAAGTCCTCTGACCCACCATCAGGAGAGGCCTGTTTGGAGAGGCCCATTGTCCTGGTGACACCCTACAAGCAGCCTGTAAGAGAAGTGACATAACAGAGGTTTGGAAAAAGATTAAAATAAAATTAATTATCATTAGGTGTTTCTTATATTCAAAATGTATTTCAGTCAGGACCACTTGAGTAAAAAAAAAAAAAAAAACAGACAAAACTTGGCTCTGTTCGAAATTTCCCGTCCTTTTTCTGGAGTTTGAATTTCTGCAATTCAAACAGAGATAGAGAATCAACAAATTGGTAGTTAACGAGTTCACAACGTGCTCCTCCCGAACTTTGTTTTATAAAACATCATAATGTGAGCAGCCTGAAATGTGAAGTCACCCATGACTGATAACCAAGTAATGAGCCTACAAATAATTTATAAACTAAACAGAGGTGCATCCCTTATTAATGATATTAACGTTTGCCTCATTGTCGTTAAAGAACAATAGCTTTCTAGACCAGCATTTGCCCCACAAAACACTGCTATCACAATGGGATACAATTGCAACAGAGCGGTGACAAGTGTTAGCTGGCAAGAGTAGCTCATTGCCGCATAAACCACTAACCATTAAAAAACACAACAAAACCCTCTTCACTCCTATTTGTAAATTTGGAGGTCAGTTGAACAACACATGATAGCCTGACTCTAACACTTTTACAGCTGAACCCACCCGAAACACACGGGTAAATTAAAATATCAGCCTTATAAAAAGGGCGATGTTGGAAGTTGAGCAAAACAATACAAAAGTCTGTAGGCCTACATGAGAAAGCCCATTACAGTAATTTCACGTAATGCTTGCTGCTGCTTTATAAACTTAATATGCATCACTTCTATATTGTATTTTACTCATAACATCTATGCAAAACTGTAACACCCTTCTAAGAACAATCAAGCATCGTTTGACAATTCGCAGATTAAACTCAAGACAAGTAATAGTATAGCCTTATAGAAATATTCGTTACAAATATTTGTTATTTTACATTGCTAATGCATTCCTACTTTGACATATCTCTGTCTGTTCTCTTGCAATGATCAATCAAGCAATTTGAGAGTGAATACCACATATATGTAGATGACACTTCCTAAATCCCGCAGCCGACTGTCAATCCTCAGATTCCTCATAGCATGGAATTGTTTATATGTCCACTGAAGTGCCTTGAAACACGCAGCATTATTCATGTTTGATTTAATTTCCACTAAAACAGAAAGACAGGGCTGGACATATTGAGCAGCTTCTACTTTTTAAAATAGCCAATAACATTTCGTTTATATCACAGCTAGAGAGTTTTCTTCTAATCTCGAACAGTTTCTCCTCCTGATATCGCCCATATCGCTTTAAAATACAGCATTCTGTACAGAATTCAAATGGTTACGATATTTTTGTGGTCTCCTCCGACTCTATCATATGATCTGCTCTGTGCTGATCTGACCTGAGGTTCGGTGGTTTGCGTGACACCAGAGAATGTCGAATAAGGGGAGAAGTTCCACTCTCAGTAAACTTCCGGCTTCTGAACTGGTTGCAGTTCCACTCTGGTTCCATATGAGGGCGCTCACAGGACGAGTGCAGAATGAATGGAGGTCTATGGCGCTATACCCATAGACAGTAAAAGAAATGGACACAGCGACCCCATTGGAACTCAATTGAGACAAGTGAAGCCCATTTTTAGCGATTTCTTAGCACTTCCTTTCCTGACGCGCAGACTCAAACCGAGCAAAACGTTACACGGACCACATGAGCAACCCGTCTGTCTTCTAGTAGCTGTGCCAAGAGAAATCTGAATCATTCCCTTCCGAATCTTGCAGAGACGGAGAGTGTGAGTAGGAGCTGTCCATGAGCTTGGAGCAGGAGCAACTTTTGCTAGGTATTCTGATTAATTATATTGTCATTTTGCCTCCACGTCCCCCCGATTGCCCGCGAGCTTCACCTCCCGTCCATACGGTAATCTCTCTACTGTACGACAGAGAGTCGCGTGGTTATGACGCAATCGTTAGCCTACTTTTACAAAAAAAATGCTTCTACGGGGCCATAACATAAGCTACAAGGTAATGGAGCATTTTATACATTGTCGTGTTTCTTTAGAAATAAATAATGGACAAATGGAGTCTTCAAAAGCCTCAGATGTAAAGTTATTCGCTGTCAAAGTGACGCCAAAATGAATGGGAGTCAATGGGATGCTAACTGCAGGTGAAGTTCTGCTACAAGATAGTGGCACGCGGCCGGCTTCAACTTCCGGTCGACTTCCTTCCCGCCTGGCTATACCCCTCAAAATCCACTTTTCTCAGGATATAATTTTTTGTCTAGTAATTTGAAAGTTGTATTCAAAAGAAGTATTCTAGCTCAATAAACTCCCATTCATTTTGCACTCATGGGCGATCGCCCCCAGTGGAACTTTGGTGGAACTACAACCAAAATTCGGTACAATAGGACTTAATAGGGAGTGGCCAGGCTCTCCATAGACGGGCTCTGGTGACACTAACACGAACCAGACTCATTAGCTCCACTCATCTAGCCTACATCAGCTGTCATAAGCCCTGTTCAGCTAGGATTAACTTCACAAGGGTAGATGGAGTAATGTAATTTTACCACAGGATGTCTGTAATTTTAACTGTGCATATTATGTTGCTGCCTGATATCACGTGCGCAAACACGTATAACCTATATTTTATTTATATAAAACAATTATGTCAGGTCGAACGATGTATTGATTAACTTCAGATTGGATTGTGTTGGTAATAGGTAACGCTAAAAGAAGTTTCGTGCCTCTAACAAGTGCTTTCGATCTTCTTTCTGATCTGAATGGTACAGTATGTGGAAAACACTTGAGTTTTTGCCACAGACTTGTCCCAGCGTCTAGAACGCAACTGAATGCTTTCTCAAGCATCAAAATTTCACGTATTTACAGCGGGTCTATTCGCACGGGATTAGTATTAGCCTACCTTTTTACTGAAGGTAAAAGTCGCCGTAATCTTTACTGACATTGTTCGTAATGATTACTGAGATGGCACATTTGGATGGGACTAAAATCACAGAGAAGCTCTGGTAATTATTACTTTACCCCACCTCTCCATGTTAAACCATGTCCCATCCAAATAGGACTATTCTGCAATGAATCTCCCATTTCTGTGCACTTATTTTTCACAAGGGTGCGCTTGAACCCCTAATAAAAAAGACATATAAAACAAAAATCTATAGGGTCTCAGCACTTGATGCTTGAGCTGCTGATTACAAAATCTTTATCAAGCCTGTAAACACTTACATCAGAGAGGGGAAAAAAAAAACCAACACTTTTTGCACTTTCAGGCCATTTATCACTGAAAAGTGTTTTTTGTTGGCACAAATGCTTCATTATGTTCATATATGGTTCCCATTACTGAACAATAAAGTCTTTCTACTTGCCCGTAGCAATGTAAGTTAATGTTGATTTTGAATCTAATGTTGATTCAGAATATTTTACCATTATGTTATAATACACGTCCCTTCCCTTTTAAATTTCCTTTCTCTTAAATTTCCTTTCTTTTAAATTTCCCTGCCTTATTTCTTCTAATTTTGATAAATGTATCTATTAAAGTTGAACAACTGAATATTATTTGGAACAAGTTTGGCATCCATCCAACATAACCTGCAATTACTTCAACTCAACACTAGAGGTCAACATCCCCAGCTGTCTAAATAAGACTTCTAACATTTCTATTGTTCTCAGCAGAAGTCCTCATAGCTGGGTAAACTTCTATAGCAGTGAAATGGAGATGAGATACAGTATTATTTTTTGTATTCCCATTTGCTATAATAACAAAAGAAAAGAGCCATGATAGAATTGCCATGACTTTCCAGAAGAAGGGAAAAATATCAAGACAATTACAGCTGCCATAAGAGAGAATCACAATCTGTGAAAAGGGTCCCCCCCCCTCTCTCTCTCTCTCTCTCTCTCTCTCTCTCTCTCTCTCTATCTCTCTCTCTCTCTATATATATATATATATATATTTTTTTTTTTTTTTTTTTTTTTGGGTGGCCCTCATTTTTCTCACCCTCCCAATCAGCTCTCCTTTGTCAGAAATGGAAACAAACTGAGATTGGACTACGTTTAGGGTGTGCTCAACAAAATTGAAATTCAGTCTTAAAGGGATAGTTGACCTAAAAATTAAAATTAGCCCATTATTTACTCACCCTGAAGTCATCCTAGGTGTATATGACATTCTTCTTTCAGACGAATACAATCGGAGTTATATTAAAAAATGTCCTGGCTCTTCCAAGCTTTATAATTGCAGTGAATGGCTGTATGTCTTTGGAAGTCCGTCAAAGAGCATCTATTCTAAAGTGCTAAACACGGCTCTGCAGGGGTTAATAAAGGACTTCTAAAGTGAAGCAATGCGTTTGTGTAAGAAAAATATCCATATATAATAACTAGCACAAACAGGGCTGGGCAACCGCATTCATCATTATGTTGTGTGTCAAGTTCAAGGGTTACTCATTTAGTGTAAGTCGTTGCGTACGGCCGTCTGCCAGAAGCTAGTTATTTTAGTCGATAAAGTTTTAAATATGGATATTTTTTTTACACAAATGAATCGCTTCACTTCAGAAGGACTTTACTAACCCCTGGAGATGCGTGGAGCACTTTGTGCTTTGATGGTTTGATGGTTCCAAAGTCAAACAGCCATTCGCTGCCATTAAAGCTTGGAAGAGCCAGGACATTTTTTAATATAACTCCGATTGTATTCGTCTGAAAGAAGAATGTCATATACAGATAAAGAGTAACTAAAAAAAGACAAAAAACAATATTAATAATAGGGGTGTGCCGGTTTCAGAATTGGTGATGACGGTTATGACGTGAGTCAAATGTGACGGTTCATAACATAACCGTCGGCCGGGTGGGGGGGGTTGCGAAGGTCGTCTGTTATAGGACAACTTAGTTTGAATAAACGAGCAGACACTGATTAGCTACTTGGTTGCCTATTAAACAAATAAAATTATATAACATCCGCACCAATGTTTTTTTTTTTTTTTTTCAAAGCCGCACCCGCCCGCCATCCGCTCATTGTTTTGCGGTCTATGGACGATGCAATGCTCTGCTGATGCGAGCTGCAAGAAAGCCCTTGTCTGTTCTAGAAAGGATGCAGCAAAGATATTTAATGCTAATGTATGAGGCATAGGCCTACGCTGAGTTGCATTCATTTACGATGAGATGCGCTCTAGTTCACAATGAAATGCAATGCAAGTGAACGCGGCGCGCCCGCGCCTGCATGCCGCGGTTATTATATTGTCTACTATGTTTTCTTTTATTTATTAAATAGGCTACATGAAATTGGTTGATGAAACATTTATTAAAATTAAGATACAATTTGTACAAAACGAAATTCGTTTTAAAGAAAGGCTTTCTACAAAGCAAAACTTAATGAAGTGGTAAAAATCATGTCTGATGATTTACAAAACAAAACTTCATTAAGTGGTAAAAACCATGTCTCCCGAAATATTGCGCATCTTATGATCCAATCTTTTATTACAATTGTTTTTTGAGCTAAAATGTAATACACATCATATTTACACACACTGTATATTTTTCGTTTATCAAACATGTTTGGGGCCAGTCAAGGGCTAAACTGCACGATCACGGTAATATACATTTGTTATTATTGCAAATGTTTATTGCTAATGTTTATTATTGCAAATGTTTTTCCTTTGTTTAATAAATCTCATAATGATGGCACATCACTATATCATAGTCGTAGCTTTTATTTCTATCTCAAATGATTGGCGGTCAGTCAGGGGGTACTTGGCAAAGAATCAAATACAGTTGGAAACGACGTAGATCACTAATAACACAGACTGTTAACAATTGTTTTTAATTAGTATTTAAACATTCTCTATGATAAAAAAATGTTTGTAAAAAATATTTTAATAACACGGTTTTGGCGGTTATAGAGTTCTAATGACGGTGTTCAACTATAACCGTCGGTCTCACGGTTATATACTAACCGTCACACCCCTAATTAATAAATAACATAAGAATAATATTAATATAAATATACTAATATTAATGAAAATAAACTATTATTTAAAAGGTTATTTATAATATCATTAAGGCCCTGTAACACTTTAAAAGCATGGTTCTTTATGGAAACATACAAAAAGGGTTCTGCTATGGTTACAAGCCAAAGAACCCTAATTTGGTACTGTTTAGAACTGTTGATAAAAAGATGCATTGAGCATATCCTAAATGACAAATTATCTAGATGGTATTTTGCATACATTATGTACTTCTAGTGGAGAAACAAATGAGGAGGTATATATACTGTACATATACACACACACATATATACATATATACACCACCTGGGTTATTATGATGGTTTTCCATCAATTTATACTGATATGTAAGGTTATGAATTGTAAAATATTCAAGTAACAAAATGTATGCTGACCTGCTTTAATCTTCTAGATCTCGGCCAAAAATGAGACCACAAGGATTAACAAGAAAAATACTTCATCCACAAACTGAAGGAAAAAAAAAAAAGCTCATTGTCTCCACCCACCCTTATACAGTGTTTTATCATGAGAGCTCACTGATCGTCTTCTTCATCATGACCATCATCATCATCTCTCTGCTCCTGCTGGCCTCTCTGCTGCCACACCTGACCTTCACTGGTGAGACTAAATGAACTGAACTGCATATTGATTCATTACTAAGGGTACATTTACACAACAACAGTATACTAATTTTATTTTTTTTATTTTTTGCATTTTTTTGTGTACAGATGATAACATTGTCAAAAAACTGACTAAATATGCTTTATTATTTAGACCAGGCCAGTAGGTGGCGATGTCACTTTGTAAAGAAACTATGCGCCTTTAGACTGAACACGCATGCGCATGACATCACAGTTTTCACAAATTCACATTTTTGTGGTTTACACAGAGAAGATAACCATTTTGTTTTCAAGAACTTGCACTTCGAAACCCAAATTTGTGTTTTCCCAAGTTTGTGTTTTCGTCTAATGGAGGCCAAAGTAAAGATAGTGGAAAACACAAAATGTAAAATATGGAAGAGAAAATGGAAATACTCAGACTCACAGATGATGTGTGCATATGGCCATGGTGGATCCTGCGAAGTATGTAATCATTTTATGAAGTGAGTTTTAATTGTGATATGGCATTTTAGTGACGTGTTGATCTGTGTTTCTTAACAGGGGGATTCAGGAGGTCCTTTGGTTTGTGGAAACACTAGCCTGACGTCGTCATACTCAATTCTAGTCAGAATGTGAGTCTGATACTTCTCCATTGATCTTTGATTATGGGGCGTGTTTCAACCGAACCAGGAAAAAAAATTCCTCTGCACTCAATTGGATAGACCTACAACCAATCAGAGCAACGGAGTAAGTGACATATGTTTTTCATTCATGTTTCCGATCGCGGTTCTCTGTTCCTCTTTTAAAATTAATGCGCTGTCGATATCTTCTATAACAGACGCGATGGCGGAATCTACACATGATGTTTTATAAACAAATTTCAGGAGGAGCACATTCAAATAATCAATCCAATCAACCGTCTATCAGCATGAGAGGAAAGCATATATTTATTCACTCGGTCAACTCACCTAACATGACAGTTTTCAGCATCCCTGCACTCACTCTTGGCTTGTTCTTCCACAGCCAGGAATACGGGGGGAGTACTTTGGATTCGGGACGAATACCGAGCCCGAAGCCTCTCCTCGGACAGCACGCCAAATATGCATTTATTCTATCTGCCTTATTTGTAAGCGTGAACGCGTGAAATCTCAATTCTTCAGCGGCAGTCATTTGAATTCAACCCAAGCGCTCGTTGATGACGTGGATGATGACGTTACCGTTGCTTATCTGTGCATCATCGTATAAAGCCCGCCCTGACAATTTGATTGGTCCGAACAATTTTTGTTCGGGCATAATAGCTCCTCAACGGAGCGAGTCCAGACCGAACTTCCCGACCAAAAAATATTGTGGGCGGGGTTCGGGCTGGCACCCAGGCTATGGAAACACTGCAGTTGGTGTCACATCTTTCGGTGACCCTAAACACTGTAATTCACCTAAGTATCCTAATGTGTTTACTAAGATTTCACCATATCTTCCATGGATCTATGAAAATATTTTAAATGTTAAGTGACTTAATTGAAAATAAAAAAGGAAGAAGTTTTCATGTATTCTTCCAAAAAAAAAAAATCCAGATTTTTTTCCCAATTAAAGTATCACATTGCAAGCATCAATCAGTCAAAGTGTGTTCATTGTCACAACCATATATAACTACAATATTACTGTCACAAATCAAGTCACAACAAGGTTTATTTAACAAGAGCAAACAACATATGACAGTGTGCATGGCACAAACAATACAGGACAACCATGCAAGAGAAACCCAAAGGGAACTTAAATACAAGATAACCCAGGCAACAACATAGTGTCTGCCCAGATCTGGTACACATGGATTCCACATGGTCCAGATGAGGGCCGGATCTGGGCCGACACTATGTTGCTGTCTGGGAATGAACTCGATAATGAACAGCTGTGAGGATTAAATGAATATCTATGGTAACTGATAAGTCGGTGGAAAACTAGAACAAAAGAAACAGGAAACTGAAGAGAAACAAACTAAAACTTAATGAAACCATGACAATTAACCATGACAATTACACGGTGGGCGCTAAAGTAATTTCACATTAGCAAGTACACCTCATTTTGATTGAGCAAAGGCATAAATCTCCAAAATTGTAATAACTATGGTATAATAAAGTTAGATTCTTTAGCTCAAAATGTATTTGTATTTTTTTCAGATTTATCAAGCTAAAATAAAGTACACTTGAGTAGAACCTTCTGACGCATTCTATCCCAATCTTTCATCATTTAAGAACTAGCAATGGAAACTAGAGCTATTGACACGCAGTAATTAGAGAGAGAGAGAGAGAGAGAGAGAGAGAGAGAGAGAGAGAGAGAGAGAGAGAGAGAGAGAGAGAGAAATTTCCTGAATTTGTGCGGCTCACTCGGTAGCAGCCTCTGACACAGACGTTATCGCCTTGCTACTGAGAAATACTATGTATTTTTCAGCACTGAAAGTTATTTTAATTGATAAAATATTGCGGGCAGCGCTGATAACTTTCTGTGCACTAGTCTGTGTGTACATGTGGTTGTGAAAGAGCATGAGAAAGATTTAGAATGTGCTATAGTGATAATAAAAGATAACTGTTAATAAGATAAAAATGTTAGTCTGACATTTTTATCCTGTTGTTTGTCATGTTTATTTGCATGCAGGGCCGTAGGCCTATTTACCTAATATATTATGATATATTTAAATAATTAAACACTGTGCTATCAAAGTTGATACTGTTGCTTTATATACAGGTATGGTCAGACACTTGCATGTGTCATTATATAATTAACATTCTACCAAAATCAATCTAAAATGGAGTTTTGACCAGTGAATGTCAAAACGTGTTTGTCCGCCAATAGAACGGCCGCATCTGAGTCTATCACATTACGTTTTCATCAACTTAGGATGAAACACACACACATGCTATTTAAGAAAGTTCTAGACTAAGACAGTCTTCTCCACTCCTCAAATACATAAAACATTAGCCTTTATAGAGAGAGTTTCTTGAGTAAAGAAAACACTGTGCTTATTCAAACATCAGTTATTTATTTACCTTTGCATTGCAGAAAAGCAAGAGGATCCAAAACACTTCTTTTACGATAGAGTTAAGGTGGAGTTATGAGGTTTGTCCGAGAGTTTGAGGATCCAATGGAGATACGAGGTTTATTCACAAGCTATTTTTAATTCGTTTTCCTGGTTAAATATTTGCAGAACCAACAAACAGGGTGACCAATAGTGATGATGAATGGGGGGAAAAATGACAAAGTATAAAGATATAAGGTTTCTGCCCGATGTCTAAAATTTTGTTAATTTAGATAGTAATTGTCTTATCATGTTTTACCATTAGAGTGAAATAATAATAATAATAAAAATGATCCTCATTGTAATTGCATCCCGCAAGTATATATAGGCACTGAGAGCGGTTTTTGATTATTTTGCTGTGATAGGCTTGTGAATAACTGAAATAATTTGGCGAATTGACATGGAAATTTAAAGCTCGCCTGGAACTACTTTAGTGATGCCGTTTAAAATAAAAATCAACAGTTTAGAATGAGTCGACCAATCAGAATCAAGTATTTCAAAGAAGCCATAGTATGAGGTGAGTTTTATTCGTATGTGCTGATCATGGCCTAACTAATTGGAAGGACTGTCCTTGTATACACTGCATCAAAACATATCACAATATAGATATTGGCCTTTTTGGAATGATATTGTGCTTTTAAGGGTAACAAACTGCACATCAGCTGTATTATGAGCTGTAAAATATTCAAATACTAAAATGCATGCATACATGCTCAATTCTTATCATCAAGTTGAATCTTCTTGCAATACCGGAAGAACAGTATCTTTTCATCACTGTGTTACTCATACTGCAAGAAGAAAAGAAAAAATGACTTAGGGGCAACTCAGTGACTCCACCCACTTTTACAGTAGATTTATACAGTGTTTTGCCATGAGAAGTCAATGCCATCTTCATCATGACCATCATCATCATCTCTCTGCTCCTGCTGGCCTCTCTGCTGCCACACCTGACCTTCACTGGTGAGATTGATTATATTACAGTAAATTATGATTATTTTTAAGAATGTTTGATTTGTATATGTGCTGAATAAGTTGACTGACAGCTCTTTCTCTCAGCTCATGTGAATGTGGGTATAGTGAACGGCAATGAGGCCAAACCCCACTCCAGACCTTACATGGTTTCTATTCAGACAAATGGGCAACATATCTGTGGTGGATTCCTCATTTCTGATGAGTTTGTCTTGACTGCTGCACATTGCTGGGATAGGTAAAAGCTTGTTTAGAAATCACTTTTGAATGACACAACAACTGCAGTGCAACCATACAGTGTGCTGAATGACATACATTACTATCATGACTTTCTCTTTCAACAGATTTGAGATTCTGACGGTTGTTGTTGGTGCTCATGACTTAAGGAACATCGAGAGTTCAGATCGCTTCGACGTGAAGTCTTACAACCCGCATCCAAACTTTAGAAACACTCGTAATGACATCATGCTTTTGAGGGTAACAAACTGTAATACTTTTAGTTGTTCAAATTGAATCTGATGAGGAAACAGTGGCACAAAACTGACACACACTGTGTTTGAATTTCTTTTGCAATCAGGGCTTTTGTACTAACCACACAAACAGCAGTATAAACAACTGCAGTCCAGTCTTAATAAAGATGACTAAATCTTTTATTAATAATGGTTGTGTTTTTGAATTACAGCTAAAGGAAAAAGTTGCAGCAAACAACGATGTTAAACGGATTTCATTACCAAAGAAAGGAGAAGACGTGGGAACAAATTCTCTCTGTAGTGTTGCCGGCTGGGGAATAATGAAGACTAATGGCCCAAAGAGTGATCTTCTAATGGAAGCAAATGTGTATTTAATGAATAACACAGAATGTGGCTATAGATGGGGAGAGGTATACTCACTCTCAAATATGATGTGCACACGTGGCCATGGTGGATCCTGCCTTGTACGTAAAAAAAAAAAAAAGATTCACATACTTTGATTATGTTATGTCAATTAATGAGTTTAAACTGATACGGTATATTTAATTTTTAGTGACGTGTTGATCTGTTTCTTCACAGTTTGATTCAGGAGGTCCTTTGGTTTATGGAAACACTGCAGTTGGTGTCACATCGTTTGGATATAAAGAGGAGTGCAATTCACCTAAATATCCTAATGTGTATACTAAGATTTCACCATATCTCGATTGGATCGGCAACATAATAAGAAATGTGAAGTGAGTTAAGTTACTGAATGCTTCCGTAACTTCTTTCAATAAAGTATCACATGACAAGCTTCAATCATTCCAAGTGTCTTCATTGTCACCACCATATAAAGTTACAATATTACATGGGGGGCACAAAAGACCTTTTACATTAGTCCACTTGGTGGCCATCTTGGTTACACCCTAAAATTCCAGTCATGCAAGTATGGCTCATATCTATTTGAATGGGGAAAGTCTGAAAACTTCAAAACTGTTGAAACTGCTGATCTGTTTTCTTTTTTTTTCTTTCTCTCCCTCCCTCCTCCTTTGAAAATATTTTAAATGTTAAGTGACTTAATTGAAAATAAAAAGGAAGAAGTTTTCATGTATTCTTCCAAAAAAAAAAAAAATCCAGATTTTTTTCCCAATTAAAGTATCACATTTCAAGCATCAATTAGTCAAAGTGTGTTCATTGTCACAACCATATATAATTACAATATTACTGTCACGAATCAAGTCACAACAAGGTTTATTTAACAAGAGCAAACAACATGTGACAGTGTGCATGGCACAAACAATACAGGACAACCAAGAGAAACCCAAAGGGAACTTAAATACACAAGATAACCCAGGCAGCAACATAGTGTCTGCCCAGATCTGGTATACATGGATTCCACATGGTCCAGATGAGGGCCGGATCTGGGCCGACACTATGTTGCTGTCTGGGAATGAACTCGATAATGAACAGCTGTGAGGATTAAATGAATATCTATGGTAACTGATAAGTCGGTGGGAAACTAGAACAAAAGAAACAGGAAACTGAAGAGAAACAAACTAAAACTTAATGAAACCATGACAATTAACCATGACAATTACACGGTGGGCGCTAAAGTAATTTCACATTAGCAAGTACACCTCATTTTGATTGAGCAAAGGCATAAATCTCCAAAATTGTAATAACTATGGTATAATAAAGTGAGATTCTTTAGCTCAAAATGTATTTGTATTTTTTTCAGATTTATCAAGCTAAAATAAAGTACACTTGAGTAGAACCTTCTGACGCATTCTATCCCAATCTTTCATCATTTAAGAACTAGCAATGGAAACTAGAGCTATTGACACGCAGTAATTAGAGAGAGAGAGAGAGAGAGAGAGAGAGAGAGAGAGAGAGAGAGAGAGAGAGAGAGAGAGAGAGAGAGAGAGAAAATTTCCTGAATTTGTGCGGCTCACTCGGTAGCAGACTCTGACACAGACGTTATTGCCTTGCTACTGAGAAATACTATGTATTTTTCAGCACTGAAAGTTATTTTAATTGATAAAATATTGCGGGCAGCGCTGATAACTTTCTGTGCACTAGTCTGTGTGTACATGTGGCTGTGAAAGAGCATGAGAAAGATTTAGAATGTGCTATAGTGATAATAAAATATAACTGTTAATAAGATAAAAATGTTAATAGTCTGACATTTTTATCCTGTTGTTTGTCATGTTTATTTGCATGCAGGGCCGTAGGCCTATTTACCTAATATATTATGATATATTTAAATAATTAAACACTGTGCTATCAAAGTTGATACTGTGGCTTTATATACAGGTATGGTCAGACACTTGCATGTGTCATTATATAATTAACATTCTACCAAAATCAATCTAAAATGGAGTTTTGACCAGTGAATGTCAAAACGTGTTTGTCCGCCAATAGAACGGCCGCATCTGAGTCTATCACATTACGTTTTCATCAACTTAGGATGAAACACACGCACATGCTATTTAAGAAAGTTCTAGACTAAGACAGTCTTCTCCACTCCTCAAATACATAAAACATTAGCCTTTATAGAGAGAGTTTCTTGAGTAAAGAAAACACTGTGCTTATTCAAACATCAGTTATTTATTTACCTTTGCATTGCAGAAAAGCAAGAGAATCCAAAACACTTCTTTTACGATAGAGTTAAGGTGGAGTTATGAGGTTTGTCCGAGAGTTTGAGGATCCAATGGAGATACGAGGTTTATTCACAAGCTATTTTTAATTCGTTTTCCTGGTTAAATATTTGCAGAACCAACAAACAGGGTGACCAATAGTAAAGATGAATGGGGGGAAAAATGACAAAGTATATTGATACAAGGTTTCTGCCCGATGTCTAAAATTTTGTTAATTTAGATAGTAATTGTCTTATCGTGTTTTACCATTAGAGTGAAATAATAATAATAATAATAAAAATGATCCTCACTGTAATTGCATCCCGCAAGTATATATAGGCACTGAGAGCGGTTTTTGATTATTTTGCTGTGATAGGCTTGTGAATAACTGAAATAATTTGGCGAATTGACATGGAAATTTAAAGCTCGCCTGGAACTACTTTAGTGATGCCGTTTAAAATAAAAATCAACAGTTTAGAATGAGTCGACCAATCAGAATCAAGTATTTCAAAGAAGCCATAGTATGAGGTGAGTTTTATTCGTATGTGCTGATCATGGCCTAACTAATTGGAAGGACTGTCCTTGTATACACTGCATCAAAACATATCACAATATAGATATTGGCCTTTTTGGAATGATATTGTGCTTTTAAGGGTAACAAACTGCACATCAGCTGTATTATGAGCTGTAAAATATTCAAATACTAAAATGCATGCATACATGCTCAATTCTTATCATCAAGTTGAATCTTCTTGCAATACCGGAAGAACAGAAAAAATGAAAAGAAAAAATGACTTAGGGGCAACTCAGTGACTCCACCCACTTTTACAGTATATTTATACTGTGATTTGCCATGAGAAGTCAATGCCATCTTCATCATGACCATCATCATCTCTCTGCTCCTGCTGGCCTCTCTGCTGCCACACCTGACCTTCACTGGTAAGATTGATTATATTACAGTAAATTATGATTATTTTTAAGAATGTTTGATTTGTATATGTGCTGAATAAGTTGACTGACAGCTCTTTCTCTCAGCTCATGTGAATGTGGGCATAGTGAACGGCAATGAGGCCAAACCCCACTCCAGACCTTACATGGTTTCTATTCAGACAAATGGGCAACATATCTGCGGTGGATTCCTCATTTCTGATGAGTTTGTCTTGACTGCTGCACATTGCTGGGATAGGTAAAAGCTTGTTTAGAAATCACTTTTGAATGACACAACAACTGCAGTGCAACCATACAGTGTGCTGAATGACATACATTACTATCATGACTTTCTCTTTCAACAGATTTGAGATTCTGACGGTTGTTGTTGGTGCTCATGACTTAAGGAACATCGAGAGTTCAGATCGCTTCGACGTGAAGTCTTACAACCCGCATCCAAACTTTAGAAACACTCGTAATGACATCATGCTTTTGAGGGTAACAAACTGTAATACTTTTAGTTGTTCAAATTGAATCTGATGAGGAAACAGTGGCACAAAACTAACACACTGTGTTTGAATTTCTTTTGCAATCAGGGCTTTTGTACTAACCACACAAACAGCAGTATAAACATCTGCAGTCCAGTCTTAATAAAGATGACTAAATCTTTTATTAATAATGGTTGTGTTTTTGAATTACAGCTAAAGGAAAAAGTTGCAGCAAACAACGATGTTAAACGGATTTCATTACCAAAGAAAGGAGAAGACGTGGGAACAAATTCTCTCTGTAGTGTTGCCGGCTGGGGAATAATGAAGACTAATGGCCCAAAGAGTGATCGTCTAATGGAAGCAAATGTGTATTTAATGAATAACACAGAATGTGGCTATAGATGGGGAGAGGTATACTCACTCTCAAATATGATGTGCACACGTGGCCATGGTGGATCCTGCATTGTACGTAAAAAAAAAAAAAAGATTCACAAACTTTGATTATGTTATGTCAATTAATGAGTTTAAACTGATACGGTATATTTAATTTTTAGTGACGTGTTGATCTGTTTCTTCACAGTTTGATTCAGGAGGTCCTTTGGTTTATGGAAACACTGCAGTTGGTGTCACATCGTTTGGATATAAAGAGGAGTGCAATTCACCTAAATATCCTAATGTGTATACTAAGATTTCACCATATCTCGATTGGATCGGCAACATAATAAGAAATGTGAAGTGAGTTAAGTTACTGAATGCTTCCGTAACTTCTTTCAATAAAGTATCACATGACAAGCTTCAATCATTCCAAGTGTCTTCATTGTCACCACCATATAAAGTTACAATATTACATGGGGGGGCACAAAAGACCTTTTACATTAGTCCACTTGGTGGCCATCTTGGTTACACCCTAAAATTCCAGTCATGCAAGTATGGCTCATATCTATTTGAATGGGGAAAGTCTGAAAACTTCAAAACTGTTGGTCAGGGATAAAATCAGGCAAATATGGTATAATAAATTCAGCTTTTTAAGCTCAAAGTCTACTATATATATATATATATATATATATATATATATATATATATATATATATATATATATATATACCTCCTCAGACCCCGTGTCTGGGACATCACATTTTTAGTTGTGTGCAGCATAATACTTAATTCTGTGTAACTGGAAATCTAAAATGCACACCAAACCAAAGCTCGGGTCTGAGGAGGATATATATATACAGTATATGTATATAATAAAACAAATGGTCAAAATAAAAAATAAATTAAAAGGAGTGGCCATCTCCTGCCCCCTTAGATTGTCTTTTTGAGAGCTGCTACTTCTTTGAAATCTTTCAGTCAAACTCTTCTGAGATTGTGAAGAGGAACAATTGTAGCATATCTCAATCAGCATTTGTACCCGATCTTTCCACTAAAAGTATGAAACACGGTTACACTAATATACACTGATCAGCCACAACATTAAAACAACTGAGAGGTGAAGTGAATAACATTGATTTTACCATTACAAGAGGTGGGATATAAGCTATAAGACAGAAACTGAACAGTCAGTAAGCATTGAAAAAAAAAAAAAGTTTATGTGAGGTTAATCTAGGGCTGCACGATTAAACAAAATGGCAAAATTTTAATTAAATAAGTAGCCTATATGCACAGCACTAAGATCAGAGTGGATCGATCGGTTCGCACTAAATGCTGCTCAATCTCTGAAAGCGCTAAGATGTTTTTGCACGTGTTGCTTTTTCAAATGCACGTTTTATAAGTGACTCAAACTCATTCCAAACTTGGCTAGTTAAAAGAATATTGGCTATGACTCGATGACAAATGCTACGCTCCTCTTCGTTCCTCAAACACATAAAACAATTTAGTCACAAGCTCTTTTTAATATTTTTTATTAAAAATTCACAGAGAGACATAAAGGGTGACCAATATTAACAATTTATGAAAAAAAAAAAAAAAAACTAATAAAAATGACGAAATTTGGAGATACAAGGTTTTTGTAAGTCTTTGAGATCTGACAACATATAGTGTGAGTCGGTTTTACTAAGCTCTCACACTCTTAACACTTCATTGCAAAGTGAGACGCACATGAAGCTGTGAAAGAGGAAGCATGAGCATGAGTGATGAGTATGAGTAGTGATTTATGGTCTTAAATATTAATATTTAGTATTAATATTAATATTAGTTTAATATTTAGAGCTGCTATGCTTGTGGTTGTCGTCTCTGTTGCTGTTTTCAGACTCCCCAAATTCACTTTTTGCAGAACTTGTTTGTTTCTCTCTAGAGCTCCATAGAGTTGCACTTATAGGGCTTATGAAATGAAACATTGAACCAGAACAACTCTTTAAGGGCTTTCGCACAGGACGAACCTTTTCATAGTTCTAGAACTATTGGCGAAGGTACACAGATTTTGCTGTGTTCGCACCACAGGAACTAGAAACTAGAAATTAGTTCCTTTTGGAGGAACTAATTTAGCCCCTACTTCAGAGTAGGGTCTAAACCAGCACTATAGGAACTACCAGTGACGTTAGTGTACGCTGACTGGCCGAACGCACGCAAAACATCAGCATCCGCCATTTTTTAAAAAGCTGTGTAAACACACAGATTATAGCCTATATATTTACTCCAGAAACTAACTCTACGAACATGGAAAACAGTGATAGATGGACCTCTTGACCTTTATGCTAAGGAGAAAATCCAACGCAACTTTGAGGGGACCAAGCGAAACATGATTATGCATTTCTGCTCAGCTAGCAACACTGGACATCAACCACATGCCATATGCTAATGCCTTTTCATATACTGTCTTTCTATGTGTGGCCGTACGTGACTACACCACTCCCACTTATCTGAAAGGTGTGGGAGAACCTATTTACCCGCCAGACTAAAGACTTTCCCCACGCTAGTGTCAATCAGAATGAAACAAGCTGGAGGCTGATGTGCAAAAGCGATACAAAAATAGTTTATTGATAATCACATTAAAATTGTATTTCCCTTTTTGTTTTGTTTATTACCAGTACTACTAGGTCAAAGACTACGCCCATCGGTTACCATGGGTCCACAACATATAGCGAACTATAGGGAATAGATGGGCAGTACGCAGATCCTGGTGCAAAACGGGGAACCATTTTTTTTTACAAACAATTTATTCTATAGGCCTACTATGCTACAACATCCACAGCAAATGTGACAGCACGGCATTAACTTGTGTGTCTCTCACTAAAAACCACAGCATTCCCAATAAGAATCACAGCAGCAAAGTGGTCACCTTATCACATCCAAGAAGTGCCCGCTGTCCACCTCAAATCCCGGGTCAAAGCATAGGCTAGGATTTACACATACAAATAAATTGATATTGCACATGAATAACAACCCAGAGTAGGTACTTTTGTGGTGGATTACCCCACCATATTGCACAATGCCCAATCCCAAAAGAGAAGAGAAACCCTTTACAACTGCCCTCTTAAAAAGAGGAAGTGCGTTTCTGTCCCAACACTAACAATTCATAGACACGGCATGATACAAAAGCTAAAACACATAATAATTCACAGTATGGGAAAACAGTGGCTGCGACGTCATACAAAATCCACAATCAATTAGCGGGCCTCGAGGCCAAAGGGCTTCTAATGTGCGCGGCTCCATCACTGAAGCCAGACCCAGAGAAATCACGGGTTCTACGAGGAGATCCGCCCAAGCACACACTTTTTAAACTCTCCTGAGAAGGAAGGATTTGCAAATTGGCAGCTTTCAGATTCAACGTTTGATTGGCTGATGCTGTCAGGGGTGGCCACCGCATGGCCCCTCTCTGGCATGAGGTTCATTTGCATTGCTTAAAGTTCATGTTTAGAACAATGTCTTTAAGGTTTTTCCTATGCATACTTCACTTTCCAAACCAATTCCAGATTAGACATTGTGCTGAAAACATAAAGACCAAATATCATTGGGTAATATTTAACTTTTACCCATGCATTCATGTATACCTTAATAGGTAAGTTTGTATATTTTGCATGTACACAAACAACACTGTAATGACTGAGACAAATCAGACACAAGTATTTGTTATAGTTTAACAAATAATATTTTAAACTCACTCTGGGATCTGTGGTACCATCCCCCCAACAAGAGCAAGAAGGTCTTAGTTACCATAACCACGATCAGATAAGTTGGTTTTATGGCTGTTAAAAAAATTTGGTCACGTGGTCGAGACAGAGACAATGGGGAAGACAGAAACAGACTTTAAAAAACAGACTTTGCTGCATTAATCTGATCTATAAATGAACATGCATCCCAGAAAATTGTGTGAATGATTGGTGTGAATGACGCGTTTAGCTGTATACGTACAAATTTTGTATAGTATCGGGGTTTCGTCCAGATGGACCCGGTGTTTTGGGAGCCTGAAACCACCATATTTTGAAACCGGGTCCCAGAGTGGATAAATCCCTTGTGTTTTCGTGTGTACAACCAATCTGTATATTTTGTGAAACGATGATGTCATCAGCCCACGTGTCGACCCTAGTCAAACACACTGCGTCATGTAACAGCAACAACAACTGCGGACGACATGCTTGTGTTCGTGCTGTAGAAGCCACTGAGCCTCTTTTATTTCTTTATTTTACTTCTTTATTTATTTATATTTCTTTCTTATGCTATGTCTGATTAAGACATTTCATATTTTGTACCAGGCCATTTATGGTTGTTATTGTTCAATAAAGTTCTTGGTAAAAAAAAAAAAGAAAGAAGAAGAAGAAGATACTGAGCCTATGCCTGTGTCCCAATGTGCATACTATCCATCCTAAATAGTATGTGACATTAGTAATTGTCAATACTATTTAGGGCAGATAAGGCGGATAGTACGCACATTGGGACACAGGGTATTAGTGTATACAGTGCACGCTCCAAGTCTTACAGCACCCTACCGGTCTGAAATGTAACTACATCAAGTCGGTTTTAGTGGTTTCGAGTTTATGCAGATATTTCTTGAGAAGATGCCGTGTTTACGGAGAAAAAAATATTGGTTAAGGAAAGCCCTGGCTTCGTGTGGATGTGGCCTGAGAGTCATTGGTCATTCACATCTTGGTCTCAGGACTGAGGTGAACAGTGGGCAAACGGTGATGGGATCAGTCTGTGATCATTGACATGCTAATTTCATCATTCTTCCCTTCCATAAATAGTACCTGGTAATTGTCTTTGCAGGCTTGTCTCCTAGTCCACCTAGTTCATTTTTTGTGGAACTTCCTTTGGAGGTGTGAGTTTTAGAGTCCTGTCCTTTTCATCATGACAGATGAAAGGAGACTTCTGTTGTGATGAGTCTGCCCTCATGTTTACCTGCTGATCACTAGCACAATGTGTCCAAAATATAGCATAAAATAATCAAAATGTACTGAATGCTGACCTGCTTTAATCTTCTAGATCTAGACCAAACCATCTGTGGCCTGAAAATGAGACCACAAGGATTAACAAGAACAATATAGTCATCCACAAACTTAAAAAAAAAAAAAAAAAAAGACTTGTGGGCAGCTCAATGTCTCCACCCACCCTTATATTTATACCGTGTTTTATCATGAGAGCTCACTGATCGTCTTCTTCATCATGACCATCATCATCATCTCTCTGCTCCTGCTGGCATCTCAGCTGCCACACCTGACCTTCACTGGTGAGAATGATTATATAACAGCATTTTACAATGATTTTTATCAGTGTTTAATTTGTATGTGCTGAATAAGTTGACTGATAGCACTCCCTCTCTCTCTCAGCTCATGTGAATGTGGGTATAGTGAACGGCAGGGAAGCCGAACCCCACTCCAGACCTTACATGGTTTCTCTTCAGAAGTATGGGAAAAGGGAACATAACTGCGGTGGATTCCTCATTTCTGATGAGTTTGTCTTGACTGCTGCACATTGCAGAAACGGGTAAGAGCTTGTTTAGTGTGAACTGCAATGTTAATGACTTCAATGCAACCATCATGTGTATCGTGTGACATAAATTAACATTTCCAATATGCTCTTTATACAGATATGAGATTCTGGTTGTGGTCGGTGCTCATGACTTAAAGTACAGCAAGAGTTCGGATGTCATTAGAGTGAAGTCCTACATCCCGCATCCAGACTATATACCCAGTCCTATTCAGAATGACATCATGCTTTTGAGGGTAACAACCTGTAATACATTTATTTTTTTCAAAATAATATCTCAGGAATATCTCAGGTCAGGAAACAGTAGCACAAAACACTATGTTTTAATCTCTAAAAAATTACTGAAGTGATTTAAAACATTTATATGTAAATGGCCATGTGTCTCTTTGTCTCTGTTCCCTGTATTATTAATTAATTGCTCTGTATAGAAACAATAATGGCGCAAAAAAGGCAGAAAACCTGAAAAATCATTGAAGCATTTTTGTGGTTATGCCCAGCAGAAAAAAAAGAAGCTTTTACGGCTTCTGTACTAACCTCAACACAACAGTATAATCCACTGAACTTAAGTCTTATAAAAGACTGTTTATTAAAATGGTTTTATTTTTGAATTACAGCTAGAGAAAAAAGTCGAACTAAACAACAAAGTTAGACTGATATCATTACCAAAGAAAGGAGAAGACATGGAAGCAGGTACTCTCTGTAGTGTTGCCGGCTGGGGAAGACTGTGGATTAATGGCCCAGTGAGTGATCGTTTAATGGAGGCAAACACAACTACAATAAATCAGGCAGACTGTAAGCTCAGATGGGGATCTGAGTTCTTTCCCTCACAGATGATCTGTGCATATGATGATGGTGGATCCTGCCTTGTATGTACAAAAGATGATTCGCAGACTTTATGGTAATGTACAGACTGATTTCACTAGTGACGTGTTGATCTGTGTTTCTTAACAGGGGGATTCAGGAGGTCCTTTGGTTTGTGGAGACACTGCAGTTGGTGTCACATCTTTCGTATATAGATATCTCTGCAATTCACCTGAACATCCTAATGTGTATACTAAGATTTCAGCATATCTTCAATGGATCAATGAACAAATGACAGGTTAAGTGTCTACATGGAAAATATAAAAGGAAGATATATATATATATATATATATATATATATATATATATATATATATATATATATATATATATATATTTTTTTTTTAATAAAAATATCACATGGCAAGCATTAATTATACTCAAAGTGTTCTCATTGTCACAACCACACCCTCACTTTTCAGTTATGACTGTAGACTCATATCTCATTGAATGGGGAAAAACTGAAATACCTAAAACTGTTGCTAAATTACAGTAATAAAAAAAAAAAAACATATTTCAAAACAGGAATGATATCATAAACTGTGCTGCTTTAACTTAAAAAATATGTAAATGAAACAGTTTTTTTCAGACAGGTCAAAATAACAAATAAGTATTGAAAAAGCCTCCAGGATTTCAGTTGTAAAATGAAGAGCTTTGTGAAATCTTCCTACAACAGTTTGGCAAGTCAGCTTTACTAAGTTCACGCCTGTTTTCTCACATCTAACAGAATGTGCAAGAAATATTAGGCATGGATTACATCACACATGTGGCAGATTAGTCCACTCCCATTAACAGCACAAACATAACACCTACACTATACTGCCAAACGTATTGGGACACTCCTCCAAATCATTGAATTCAGGTGTTTTAATCACTTCCATGGCCACAGTTGTATAAAATCGAGCACCTATGCAGACGCTTCCACAAACATTTGTGAAAGAAAGGGTCGCTCTCAGGAGCTCAGTGAATTCAAGCGTGGCAACGTGATAGGTTGCCATCTGTGCAAGAAGTCCATTCGTGAAATTTCCTTACTACTATATATTCCACGGTCAACTGTTAGTGGTATTATAATAAAGTGGAAGCAATTGGAAACAACAGCAACTTAGCCACGAAGTAGTAGGCCACGTAAAACCACAGAGCGGGGTCAGCGCATGCTGAGGCGCACAGAGCGCATCACCAACTTTCTGCAGAGTCAATAGCTACAGACCTCCAAACTTTGTGTGGCCTTCAGAATAGCTCAAGAACAGTGCGTATAGAGCTTCATGGAATGGGTTTCCATGGCCGAGCAGCTTCATCCAAGCCACAAAGTCACAAAGTGCAATGTAAAGTGGTGTAAAGCAGGGGTTCTCAACCTTTTTCTACTCATGGCCCACCACTGACTGTTTAAAAACATTCCAAGGACCACCTTTCCAAATATGATAGCATGAATACAGAATAACATAAAATTAAAAAAGTACAATGATATACTCTGCTGTTAATATGTTATGCCACTGTAGCAGACTAAGTTAAAGCTCCAATATGTAGGAATTTTGTAATAAAATTTCCAAAAATAACTTGCACAGTGTGATATATTTCCTCCAGTTGTGTACTTACAATATCTCAAAAGTCTCCAAAGATTTTTTATTTCAGAGAAATTCCGATTTTAAATAACTGGCCGTCCCGGAAAAGAAATGTCGCTCCTCAGTGACGCAATATCTCTTTTTTCCGGTGTGGACCATGTGATAGGATATTCCACCACACCGGATTTTTTTTTTTTTTTTTTTTTTTTACAACAACTTTATTGAGGGTTTTTTTCTTATCACAATAAACAATAAAGACGTATGACAAAGAATAAAAAAAGAATAAAATAAAAAATATGACCCACCACACCGGAATATCGCATGGTCAAATGCGGAAGTGGTGGTTATAGCGTTATAGCCATAGACTGTATGGTTATAGCTGTTATGGATCACGAACTCTTTGGCGAGTATGGAAGTGCCAACAAAACGAAAGCGTCCATATTCGGATACACTCAGACTGTGTGACAAACGGAGGAATAAAACCCAGATAAATATCGGCCAGGCGTTTTCGAGATGGAGAGCTGCGCCACAATCTTGGACTTGACAGAGACTCTGCTCTCGCGAGTGTATTGATAGACAGGTAAGACATGCAACTGTCAATAATAGCACTTATAAACAAAGTTATATTGCTCTTTGTACTTTGGTAAGGCTTTTTATCACGTGTGGTGACCGAGCTTATGGCAGTACAATTAAATACAATCGGATATGATGTTAAAAAAATATATTTAGTCATTACTTGCAAATGTTCGTTCAAATTTACTTTTAGATATTGGTTTGAACACGTTACACAACACGGCATTAACCATAAAAACGTAAAACTGCACAACATTAACCAAACAAATCATTTGACAAATAGCTGTAAGTTGTAACGGGATAATATAGCATAACATTTCACGTTCCTTGCAGTTCATTAATTATGATGAAATAAAATAATACGATCAGACATACAGGTAATACAAAAACGAATAAATTACCTCATCCGTGATCATGATTCTGATTCATTAATTCCATGTAGATATATCGCTAGATGGTGAAAACGCATTAAAAAAAACGACATCTCCCATCGTCACCTCCTTCATAGCGTCATCAAGCTTCGCCTTTGTTATTGTTGAAACTGCGCCCTCTTGTGGTCAAATACCAAAGTCGCATACTGGAGCTTTAAGTCAGCTATACAGATGAAAACTGTCCTTGTATCAAAAAGACTCGGCAGGCTTACTCAGTAACCATTCCTGGCTGTAACAATAACAGGCTAACATGCCTGTAACAACAGGTCAGACACAAAAGAGGGGAACATTCACTCTATTCATTAGCAGAAATGTTCAACAAAGTTCATTCACCCCAATTTACCTACTGTTAGTATAATTTATTAAATACTATTAGCGATATTAACATGACTGTTTAAAACAATATTCTTTTGGCTTCCCAACACAGCCCGGGTGTTTTGAGTTCAAATGTCTCTGCAGCTTTGATGGTTTTAGCGCCTCACTTTCTCAACATTTCTCCACATTCAACACATTGTGCCTTCGGCTTAATGGGGTCGCGCACCGGATGAGAGTCTTTAAAATTCAAACACATTATTTTCTATGAGTGTACACACACCGGCAGCGCCATTCGGCGTCTGTCCGCGGCGCCCAGCTACGGCTCAGGACCCGTTCAAAATCCTGCCACTCCACAGAGCGCCATTTACATAGTTTATATTAAATTTACATTATATTTGTCATATACAAATCGTCGTTAATGTATATACTGACTTCACCCTGTACTGCAAGATATGTTTAGTTTTTGTGGTATATAAAAGAAAGAAATCTGCAGATGCTTAACACACAATCATCTTCATTAAAAGTAAAGAAACGAAATGATCTTACCATGTGCCATTGCCGTTCTCTTCTATTGTGGTCTTTGATTTTGAAATTAGCTGATGATCAATAAATTGCAGCTCATATCTGTTGATTTCGGTGACGTGAACTCCATTAAATCTGCATATAGCGCGGGAATTGAAGATTGGATTTATATCCGTTTTGCAAAAACACATTCATGTGACCAGGTGTAAATGGAATCGTTTTGATAAATCAGATATCTATCTGATCAGTAAAAACACATGAAGTGACCTGGTGTAAACAGGCCCCTAGACGTGACACGGCACTGCGCTTCTCGTCCGGTGTGCACCCCTCTTTAGTCTCAGTACCTGCCCTTATAAAAAAACTAATTTAATGTATTCAGTGTCATATTTGCTCACCACACGCTTTTGCTTGCACAGGTCTGTTTCCCACATCTGCGTTTCTTTTCAGAAAACCATCCATATAACAGTAATGTAATGTTACTGCATCTGATCGAACAAACGTTCAATCTGACATTTGACTTGACTTGAGAGTTTTTGATCATATAAATTCATAAGAACAATCAGATAATTAGAAAATAACAAGATTTGTCAATTAAAAAAACAAATAAAAATTAATTTGGGGGTAGCTTGCCACTGCCTACACGGCCCACCAGATGGCGCTCCGAGGCCCACTAGAGGGCTGCGGCCCACCGCTTGAAAATCACTGGTGTAAAGCACGCCGCCACTGGACTCTAGACCAGTGGAGAAGTGTTCTCTGGAGTAACGTATCACGCTTCTCTGTCTGGCAATCTAATGGACGAGTCTGGGTTTGGCGGTTGCCAGGAGAACGGTACTTGCTTGTAAAGTTTGGTGGAGGGGGATTATGGTGTGGGGTTGTTTTTCAGGGGTTGGGCTTGGCCCCTTAGTCCCAGTGTAAGGAACTCTTAATGCTTCTGAATACCAAGACATTTTGGACAATTTCATGCTCACAACTTTGTGGAAACGGTTTGGGGATGGCCCCGTCCTCTTCCAACATGACTGCGCACCAGTGCACAAAGCAAGGTCCATAAAGACATGAATGAGCGAGTTTGGTGTGGAGGAACTTGACTGGCCTGCACAGAGTCCTGACCTCAACCCGACAGAACACCTCTGGTATGAATTAGAGAGGAGACTGCGAGCCAGGCCTTCTCGTCCAGTGCCTGACCTCACAAATGTGCTTCTAGAAGAATGGTCAAAAATACACTCCTAAACCCTATGGAAAGCCTTCCCACAAGAGCTGAAGCTATTATAGCTGCAAAGGGTGGGCCAACTCCATATTAAACCCTACAGATTAAAAATGGGATGTTATTAAAGCCCACTTTACATGAAATGCCATCATCAACACTGAAGAGAACTTCAGCATGATCGTCTTTGTGCTATTGATAGTCACCCTGCTACCATATCTGAGCCTTCCAGTTAAGTCTGATGGAAAATGACAAACTTCTATTGCATCACGTCTTCTGCATTCTACATTTAGTCAAATCTATTTCTAATCTAACCAACCTAAACTAATTTCTCTCTCAGCATCTGTGGATGTAGGTATAGTGAACGGCACAGGAGCCAGACCTCATTCAAGACCCTACATGGTCTCCATTCAAAGAAATAACAGACACATATGCAGTGACTTCCTTGTGTCACTGCATTGCACACTGCTTTACAGAGTAAGCTTTTTTGTTCAGTTAGAATTTCGTTGTGAGTCAAAGAGTCCCAGACCGCTGCAAAAGGGTCTTCACTTGGTGTGACTACTTTAGAAATGACACATGATAGTACCCAACCTAGTATGTACATGACTTCTAGTGAGTCCGCCCATTTTAAACCCAAAAATGTGTTTTTACTTAAATCTAAACCAAAGTTACCAAGGTAAAGTTGAGCAAAATATTCGTGGCTTTGCAATGGAAGCATCATAACCAAGTAAGTTAATACAATATGATTCTAAATTCATATTATTATAGGTCTATTCTAAATGTAAAACTCAGTTTTTAACAGTCCTTATTTACCACTAAAACGCGTTTTCTTCCTCGTCTTGACAGAGGAGAGAAGCTGACAGTCGTGGTTGGAGCTCATGATCACAATCATGTTATTAGCCGCATGGACGTCAAGTTCTACCACATCCACCCTGGGTATGAGTCTTAGAGTCTGCTACATCATGCTACTTCAGGTAAATGACTGAGATAGGTTTTTCAGGGAAAACTGCAATAAAACAATTGTGTATAATGTGTATATATATACATATATATATATATATATATATATATATATATATATATATATATATATATATATATATATATATATATATATTCAAATATGCTAAAAATAAGAGTTTTGTCTAAACAAAGCTTTAGAGAACTGATCGTAGAACTGGAGTAAAACTGCAGTCTCATGCAAGTAAAATGATTTATCAATACAATAAAGTTTGTCATCCAGTTTATATTCATTATGAAATTTCTCAGCTTTAAGGATTTATTTACTTGCTGTAGATACATGTAAAGGTAAAAAAGATCAACAAAGTCAACTGGATCTCCATACCAAAGAAAGATAGGACATCAAGGCCAAGGCCCAATGCAGTGTTGCAGGATGGGGAAAAAACACCAATGATAAACTTGTTGCGAGTGATAAACTTATGTGCTGATGTCACAATCTTTGATAAAAAGCATGTCAGAAGTACTGGGAAAAAACGTACTTCCCCTCAAGGATGGTGTGCGCAGGGGGTCATGGAGGATTTTTTCAGGTACAAAGTATATACTGGACAAATCACAAATAGTGTAGGAGTTCATTATTTTATTCACATGCTGTAACTTTCTCCACTTCTCAGGGTGATTCTGGAGGACATTTGGTGTGCAACAAAGTTGCAGTTGGTGTCGTGCGAAAGAGCTTTGACTCACCTTACCCAATGTCTATACCAAGATTTCCAAATGTATGCCTTGGATTATTTTTGGAGGTGTGAAGCAAGAACTAAATTGACAAACATTTTATTTCCTAAAAACACACTGTTGATTGTATGTGTGGATTTTTGGAGATCATGTGACAAACACCAAACACTTTTCAGTGGAAAGATTAGATCAGTAGGTTTCCTGTGGGGGGCTGATCGCGTCGCATGTGGTCAGACACCCTGTGAGAAACACTCTAGTTTGCAAAGAGATCAGAAATAGAAAATCGAATAAGTTATGAGACTCACAATAGATTACAAAAGGTCTGTTCTTACTGGAAGCACCTGAAAATTGACATTTTAGCTCACACACCTATCGTGACACTTCTACATAAAAAAAGCCATATGCTCAAATACCTCTCACCCCATTCATAAGCCCCCTCTACCATCCTGGGGCATATGAAAGTAGGTCACTGAAAGAAGACTCTGGATGTCAGAACCTTGAGATTTCATGATTTTAATTCTTTCATGTTTGGTATCATTTTAAATGTCTCAGTGTTATGTAATGTTATGTTATTGTAATGTTTAATCAAAATGCCAAGGAACACCTCAAAGTCTGCAAAAGCCAGGAGAGAGGGCAAAAAGTAGCAGACAATTTAAATCCGTTAGAAGTGGCCATGTTAGATGTTTTTATCACTTAATAGCCTATAATTCTGTATTTTAATAATTGCATAATTACTTTGTTTATTGTAATGTCAGTCACCACACTAACATGGGAACAAATAAAAGTGAAGTACAAAAATATTCTACATAATGGTAATTTTTAGTTATATTATAGTCTCTTTTATAAAAGGCACTGTTAAATAAATGGTTGTCTGTTTATAAAAGCAACCAAGAGAAAAAAAGAAAAGATCTTAGTATCCTACACTGTAAAATCATTTTTGCTGCATTAAATTAAGGCCGTATAGTCGTTTCAACTGTTAAATCTTGAGTAATGATGAATTGCTTTGAATTGTGAAAGTGAAAACTGATAAACTTATGTTAATGTAAAAATATTTTGCCATGAGTTATTGATCACATTTTTCCCCAGTGTAGTTCATTGTAATGACATTGTGTTTTCCTCTTTTGTGCACTTTTACATAATACACCAACACTTGTATCTGTTCCCAAGAAAGTGGTGGCTGAAATATGTGCAGTAAGTGGACATTTTCTAACTTTCCAAAAGAAAGAAAGTATAAGACTTTGTAATGTCCATTTGTTTCCATTGCACTGGACAGTGAATAAACCCTCTCAGATAACTGTCATATGGAGGAACTAGCCTACCTGGCAAGTGCATAAATAACTTTACTTACTTGTATGCTTTATGGCTGCAATATAAGTTGCAGGATTCCACATCTACAGAAAGGCCTACAGAAGAGTCTGCACAGACAGAGGAGACATAGGCCTACAGGTGGGCAGTGTATAGCCAACCTTTCCTTTTTATTTGTTGCATGAGGCATGTGTCTAATATCTCTATGGAAGTAAAATAATGTCAAATGTTTTTGAAACAAAAAGCCTGTTGAATTGCACTACTTGAAAAAAAAATAGGCATTGCATTAATCATGCTTGCATTTTAATGCATTGTATTTTTAGGGCTTGCATTTTTATGGGCTGAAATTCAGCATGGTTGAATATTTAAGCTGTGAATATTTCAATTAAAAACATTTCAAACACATTTTCATTATTAAAAATTCAATAATCCATATTCACCTTTCATATTTCACTTCCAAAATATTCAAACTGTTTAAAAATACAACCTATAATATTCAACAGGCAATTTTCGGTCCATTTTATTTCGCTTTGCAAAATTCGCTTCCACAAATTCAGTGGTTCAAATTCGACAGTAAATTCAACGGAACTGCAGGAAAAGCAATAGACTACCGAGATTCTCTCCATCTGCTGTTAGTCAACCTCACCAGCAGGGGGTGCAAAAGCGCTTGTTGTTGACGAAGACAGAGCAACAGTTAGAGCAAGCCATTCATTCATAAAACTCATTTAACAGCAATGCAAGTGTATTTGTGATTATTATGACGGCGGTTTTATGTTAAATTCAGTGTCTTCACGGTTACTCTCCCTGTGTAGCCTACAAGCATCTTTCTCTACCGTGAACAAGATTATAATGTTATTCCCCGATGCGGATATAGGCCTACAGATCCAATATTACATTTTTGAGATTGACATATATTTCTCTTGGTTGTTTAGTTGCCTTAACTTTATATTGTGGCGATGTGCTGCATGCAGGCTATTAGGGTTTCCCTCAATACTTAAGGATTCCCCTGCTGGACATATAAAACGCTTAAAGGAATACTCCACCGTCTTTTCATATTAAACTATGTTATTCCCTTAACTAAGACGAGTTGATACATACCTCTCTCGTCTCAGTGCGTGCACTCAATCGCTCTGGCGCGCGGCGACACTTTGTTCACTCAGTTCATTCAATACGGGCCAAGCAGAGAAGCTACTAAACACCTCCACGTTTTCCCTATTTAAACACAGTTACTCGCGTAGTGTAACTCGACCTAGGACGGTGACACAAAACAAAACGTTGCGCTTTTCTAAGCGTGTAAAATGGATAACTATATTGTATGGCGGAATACCATAGCAAGTGCTTGTAAGCACTTCGTCTTGGCGGAGTAATATCTTCACCGGAGGGAGCGGGGGCCGGTGAGAGGATTTTTCACGAGTGAAGATATTACTCCGCCAAGTCGAAGTGCTCATAAGCACTTGCTATGGTATTCCGCCAAACAATATAGTTATCCATTTTACACGCTTAGAAAAGCGCAACGTTTTGTTTTGTGTCACCGTCCTAGGTCGAGTTACACTACGCGAGTAACTGTGTTTAAATAGGGAAAACGTGGAGGTGTTTAGTAGCTTCTCTGCTTGGCCCGTATTGAATGAACTGAGTGAACAAAGTTTCGCCGCGCGCCAGAGCGATTGAGTGCATGCACTGAGACGAGAGAGGTATGTATCAACTCGTCTTAGTTAAGGGAATAACATAGTTTAATATGAAAAGACGGTGGAGTATTCCTTTAATGTATAGCTTAATGGACTAATTACAGTGATATAAAAGACCAAACTCGCAGGCAAGCAGATTGACTCAGAATAACGCGCAAAGTTTAATGCTGAGCGTTTCCCCGGTGATAGACTGGCATTGACGTTGGACATTCGCACATTTAGGGACCGTCTCTAAAGTGTATACTACTTTGGTATGTACGTTTCTAACTTCAATAGCATTTGAATAGAACGACTTACAGTCATAAAACCAACTGTAAAGTGTTCATGTAGTGTCAGGCATAATGCGCACCCTTTGGATTTTTGATATTTATTTAAATAAATTAAAGTTTGCTATTGAAGTTAGAAACGTGTATGCCAATGTTTTATGTAACTTTTGAGATGGTCCCTAAATGTGCGAATGTCCAATGTCAAGCCAAATTTACATTTATTAGGCTACATTTAGTCATTTATTTAGCAGACGCTTTTATCCAAAGCGATTTACAGTTAAACTAACAATAGGAGGACAACAATATGCAAGTGCTATGACTCTTCCCAGTTTAAGCTAATGCAATACACGTAGGCATAGCCTATTATATATATATATATATATATACTGTAGAGAGAGAGAGAGAGAGAGAGAGAGAGAAAAGAGAAGAGAAAGTGTTAGTATTGATCAAGTGTTGATTTTATGCCAGTATATCACGAAACGCTCAGCATGAAACTTTGCACGTTACGTTCATATTCTTAGTCCGCCTATATAGTAGCCTACAGCCTACATCCCCAATAAGGTGCAAGTTTGGTCTTTTATATCTCTGTATTAGTCCATAAACTACGTTAAGCGTTTTGTCCCGACAGAAGGGGAATCCTCGAGTGTGAGGTATATTGAGGGAAACCGATTATAATCCTGTTCATGTAGAGAAAGCTGATGACATGCTACACAGGGAAAGTAACAAGTTATTGAATGAAACATAAACACAGCTTTTGTGTCTTTATCATCTTTTCCGCATATATATTGACACAGCTCATTTTCATTTTATGAATGAATGGCTTGCTCTAACTGTTGCTCTGTCTTCGTCAACAACAAGCGCTTTTGCACCACCTGCTGGTGAGGTTGACTAACAGCAGATGGAGAGAATCTCGGTAGTCTATTGCTTTTCCTGCAGTTCCGTTGAATTTACTGTCGAATTTGAACCACTGAATTTGTGGAAGCGAATTTTGCAAAGCGAAATAAAATGGACCGAAAATTGCCTGTTGAATATTATAGGTTGTATTTTTAAACAGTTTGAATATTTTGAAGTGAAATATGAAAGGTGAATATGGGTTATTGAATTTTTAATAATGAAAATGTGTTTGAAATGTTTTTAATTGAAATATTCACAGCTTAAATATTCAACTATGTTGGATTTCAGCCCATAAAAATGCAAGCCCTAAAAATACAATGCATTAAAATGCAAGCATGGTTAATGCAATGCCTATTTTTTTTCAAGTAGTGCAATTCAACAGGCTTTTTATTTCAAAAACATTTGACATTATTTTACTTCCATATATCTCTTGTTGCAGGCACTTGACCACTGGTTTTTCTTTACAAAGAACAATTGAAATAAAACTCAAGGAACTAAGCATATTTGTCTTTTTATTAAACAT
This sequence comes from Scardinius erythrophthalmus, assembly GCF_964197995.2. NCBI lineage: Eukaryota > Metazoa > Chordata > Actinopteri > Cypriniformes > Leuciscidae > Scardinius > Scardinius erythrophthalmus. The sequence continues at coordinate 22,863,779 of NC_138234.1, forward strand.
TTAATGAAAAGTGTTATTTTTATTTAATGAATAGTGTAATGTTGTGTAATATGGCACATGCAGCAATGTCACAGGCCCTGTCAGGTGTGCAACCCTCAGACTTTTCAGACACTGAAATCTTCCCTTTAGTTAGCTGAAGTTCATTTCATTGTGTGCCCTTGTCCTGGCTAGAGCTGCATTGTAACTGGTTTGGGTCAGGGAATGGGGTCATGAAACACCTGTCTGCAGGAACATGTCATAATCACCTATGAAAAAATGCAGTTCTGTTAGGATCAGCATAAGTGTATGTAATACAGTGAGCTTGATATTTAATTGTAGAACTTTTCTTACCACTTTCAAATAATGTGCATAAATGTGAATCTCTGAAAATTCTTAATGCACAGATCCTGGCCATTTGCTTTCACATTTGTGATATGGAAGATTTTAGTCAACTGCCTTTTTTTTATTTGATATAATATTACTAATCTGGAATATTAAGAATCCCTATAGTAACTGGGCTGCACATTTACATTGTGAACCCCCTTTCTGTTCACATAATCCCCTTCATTGAGGCCTTGATGGCAACCTATGGTCTAGCCTATAGTCTATGGTACCACCAATGAAGTTAGTGAAGCCTGAGTGACATACTGTAATCGGCATGGTCATGATTGCATGATCTTCATAAAAAAATTATGATAGCCTAAAAAAAAAAAACTGCTTTAAAAAAAACCTGCTTTACAACATTGGGTCTTAAGTAGGTTGGAAATGCCACAAAAAAACCTAAAACTGTTCTCCGCATCTCCAATAGTGTAAAGGGAAGAGCTACTCCCAAATAATCTTAGGGCAATGCAAACAGTTTGTGCTGTAGTTAAAGCCAGACTCCGACAAGTTGAAAATAAATGTGCGTTTCCAACAAATTAATAATGTAAACGACAATCTAACGAGTCACGAGAAAAAAATATATATCTCAGAAAGTGGACTATCGCGCTGCGCTGGACTTCCCGTATCAGCTCCGCTTATGAAGCCGCAGTCTAATCCTGTTAACATGAAATAAGCGGCTCCTGAGCAGGTTTAAGATTGCGCACCTGTTCCTATGACAGCAAGTCCAGGATGAGCGTCGAAGAACCAAACGATCCAAGATCATGCTAAATCGTCAACAATCAAATCCAGCTAACTGAGTTAGTGACGTACGAAGAACGTGCCCCAGGCGTGACTCGTGGGTCATGGGATCCTGTTCAACCAAAAGGTCTTCTGTAATTTACAACTTTGGGGCTGTTTTACACAACACCGTTTTCAACTAAAAATGTAAAAATTTTTATGCGTTTTGGCCGTTCATTTACACGACAACGGCGTTTTGGCCGTGCCTGAAAACGCAAACTTTTGAAAACGGGTTTCAAAGTGCAAGTTTTTGAAAACGGTTTAGATGTAAACAACAAAAACGTGAATCTCTGAAGAAGATGACGTCATGCACATGCGTATTACCTGTTCAGTCTATAGTGTTTCATCGCCATCTAATGGTCTGGCAGCAGAATACATAGTTATTAGTCATTTTCGTAGATCCGTGTGAATGGGGATCATTTTGACAATGGAAAGGAAAAAATTCTCAGTTTTAAGCATATCGTTGTCGTGTAATCGTAACCTTAGATTGAAGATTTCTTCTGTCTCTTCGCATCCTGATAGCAATCACTAATTTAAGTGGTATAAATGTATTTTTATGTATAAATATATCATCTGTGGAAGGCGTAGAACCATAAAATGTTCGTCCAATCATTGCTTTCGGTCCAACCTGCTTGTCAAAGTTTGTATTTTCATACCTCCGCGCACCCTGCTCGCGCACATCACACGTCATCAGCGCATTTCATGCTATGCAAAGTTAGTCAGACGTCAGTAATAGCACCACAACCAAAATAGCAGCCACCTTTTACTAGCCTGGTTAAAACCAGACCCTTCTCAGTTGAAACTGAGTGTAGGGTCTGGAGAAGCTATGTAGACAAATCATTTCCAAAGGGGCGTCACCAACCGACTTAGCTCAGCTTGATTGACAGGTGATCTGACCAATCATACTTCGCCATCCGCCATTTTGTCCGACAAAGCAGTCAGGAGAGTAGATTAACATAGATTTGAACTTGAAAAATGGAGTGTACTGACGCATTTCCGTGGTTAAAACAACATTCCTTCTTATGTTTGTTCATGTTTATTTGAGGCTATAAATTAACTAGAAGGAAGAGATGATCGGTTCACAAGAACAGCTTTAACTGATGCTCTACAGCGATCTGTCACAGCACATTAAGGAGCAACAAAACGGTATTTATTGTTTAAATTTCTTTTAAAAAATTACCAAATTTGAAAGCTGAGACTTTGTTTAATATGTTTAATATCAAACGTAACCGAAAAGTAGGCTGCTCTGTCCTGTCTGCCAGCGTGTTGTCAGTCTCCTCTCTGCTCCGCGATGTATTTTTCACTGCGTGTGCGTGAGAACTCCTTCAGCGTCGCTGCGCTGTCGTCATCATGTAAATCCCTCCCCAAACGTTTCTGATTGGTGCCGCGATTTCTGCGGCACAGAAATGAGTTTGAATGGGCTCTTCTCCAGACTATCCTGGAGAGAGAATGAAAATTCGCCGGAAGTAGTCTGGGTTTTCCCAGGCTAACCTTTTACAGTTCCTCCTGAACCAAAACAACAAGCTTATGCTGGGTTCACTCCATAACTACCGCAATTTGGAAGAGGTGGAAACCTGTGACGTTATACTCGGAGCGACAACACTATCAACGCAGAAATAAATCTGCAGCAGTCAGGTGATGGTCACCGTGATTTTGCCAAGTAAGACATGTTCCTGGATCAACATATTTTGTTGATCCTGGAATAACGTTCCTGTACCAAAATTTAGTCCTAACCCTATCCCTACCCCTAAACCTAACCCTACCCATAACTTTTCCCTAAAATCAGAGGGAAAGGATAGGTGAATAACACTGATGTAGAAGCACCTCACCCTGGTTCTAAGCCTAAACTTGACATAAACTGTAAACTTGTCCCTCAAATCTGATTGGTTGATTGGAATGTTGTTCCAGGATCAACAAAGATTTTGATCCAGGAACATGTCGTACTTGGTGAAATCACGTTCAACGTCAGGTGGTACAGGTCAGTGCTCTTTAAGTTGTTTATGTTCATTATTATTGTAATGTTCTGTGCTTTGAGACATGAACACTGTAATTTAACGCCGTCTCTCCTGACGGAGACTTATGTTTGCTCTGAAGGGAGGTAGGGTATGCTTATGCTAAAGCTAACTTGCTATTGCTAGCCTCTCCAAAAATTGCCTACCCTACCTTTAAGGGAAACTGGAAAAACAGTCATGGGGATTCTGTGTGTGTAACCAGAGAACCCCCACACAGTGTTGTGTGTGAGTCCTGCACTCAGAATACTGCTGTGTGTCTCTCTGATGTCAGATATGCATCTCTCACTATAGAGTCATCTTTGAGTAGTTGATGTTATGTATTTATCAGTTCTGAATTCAGGTTCATGTTCATGAGGTCCTTTGGTTTTTTGGAGACACTGCAGTTGGTGTCACATCATTAGTGACATGGAACTACTTAGCGTGTACACTAAAATTTCAGCATATCTTCCATGGATCCACCAAATAATTAGAAATGTTAAGTAACTTCATGGAAAATAAAAAGGGAATTATTCCATTAATCTTTCAATAAAAGTACTACATCAACCAGTTGATGTGTCCACAACCATTTTTAATTATAATAAGTCATTTTACATCAGGTCACATGGTGGCATCAGGACAACTCTGTAAATTTCATATCTACTTAAATGGGGAACAGAAATCTTTAAAACTGTTGGTAAAGAATTTGTTAGACGGGTGAAAAACAAAATAAAATAAAATAGAATGAGTGGTTCATTGTTGAACATCGTCGAAACCTTTGAATGTGAAACAACTGAATGTGAAATAAACGCTGCAATCAACTGCTGCAATTCCTTAAACTCACCACCAGAGGTCAGTCTGGGTACTTCTTCACATGCATTGGTTAGTTGTCAGTTGCCTCTCTCTTTTTTGAATGGCATACACAGCATTATGAGGCAAGGCAGGTTAACCTATAATTTAAGTAATCTATAGGTTGACTGTAATAACTGCATGCAACTACATGCTCAACATGCAAGAGAAAATAGGAAGAGGATGTGTTTGGTGGCTTCAAGCTGTAATCCTTTAACATCAAATACAAAGTAATTTGACAATTTTTGATTGACACGACAGCAGTGTCAATCAAATGACATAAATGACCATCATGACTTTCTCTTTCAACAGATTTGAGATTCTGACGGTTGTTGTTGGTGGTCATGACTTAAAGAACAGCCAGCGTTCAGATCGCATCAATGTGAAGTATCCCGCACCCAAACTATTTATTTAATAGTAATCAGAATGAAATCATGTCAAATCTGTATCTCCCCCATGTTAAAATACCCAACTTTACAACAGAAAAAAAACACGTTTACAGTCTGGTGCAAAAAGTGGCTTTGGTCTATATAGCTTATTTTTCCCTTCATGACAACTGTGAGGGGGGTGATTTTTTTAAACTCATCCGTTTACATTATATTAAGCCTTAAATTTCTGCATAATTAAGGGTGTCCACTTTTGAGTGACAGGTGGATTTCCGCTGCAGTGGTCATTAGTCATCATTAGCCGTTTGTCTGCTATATGTTAGCCGTCACGTTACCTCACTAATTGTCTGAGTGTAAAAATAAATAAATTTGGGAGTGACGCGCTACCAAGATGGCAACGGTCAACCACGCCCACTTTAGGCATCAAAAACGGTCTTCAGAAACCTACGGGTGACGTCATGGACACTACGTCCATATTTCTTTACAGTCTATGGCACAGGTGTCAAACTCAGTTCCTGGAGGGCCATAGCCCTACAGAGTTTTGTTCCAACCCTGCTTCAACACACACACACACCTGAAGTTTTCAATTAAGCCTGAAGGACTTAGCTGATCAGGTGTGTTTAATTAGGGTTGGGGCTGCAGGGCTGTGGCCATAGATATCATATAAAGGCTAGATGGCTCAAGGCGGAGTCACTTCCGGCATCACCGGCGGCCATCTTAGGACAGGGCTCTGTGAATTAAGGTGAGTGAGCAGCACGCACACAAATCCTCTTATCTCGCTGAAATCTGGACGGATTTACAAACGGTTTGGTTTCTTACAAACGTTATTAACGTGGCTATAATTCTGAATGCTTAAACATTTTGAACATAATTATTCATATGTATGCAGTATAATAGCTACATCTCTGACGTTTATAACAAACCAAACCGTTTGAAAATCGGTAGAAAATTGAGCAAGTTATGGTTATTTAAAAGTACATGCACCATGTTATGAGTGAGCGAGCACCCTGTCGTAAGATGGCCGCCGTGTGCGGATGTTGAGCTCCATTGGCCAGCAGCGTGGACGAGCCATCTAGCCTTTATATGATATCTATGGCTGTGGCCCCCAAGGAACTGAGTTTGACACCCCTGGTCTATGGGGTTAACCGACCATCTGCCAGCTGTCTCACGTCACCAAGGTCAGATAAATCCCATCACATAGAGACTCTTTCACCTAGATATCATCATATAGAGACTGTGTCTGTTCCCCGAATAAGGACATACAAAAAACTTCCAAACCCTTCTAAGGGTAAAAATTGTATTGATGTTCAACAAATAAAAAACAGATATAATACAAATGAGCAAATGTTAAAGCTTACTTCAAAAGCACTTATTGTTAATGATATGATTACAGACTATAACCTAGATGTGCTGTGTTTGACAGAAACCTGGCTAAAACCAAACTATTACATTACTTTAAATGAGTCCACCCAGCAAGATTACTGCTATAAACATGAACCTCGTCTGAAAGGCAAAGGGGGAGGTGTTGCTGTAATTTATAGTAATATTTTCAGAATTACTAAGTCTAGATTAAAATATAATTCTTTTGAAGTGTTGGTGCTTAATGTAACAATATATAGTGTACTCTAGATCTAATATTATCACACAGAATAAATGTTGATGCCTTTGAAATTCTGCAGCAGAGCGATGACATCTCAGATCATTATATAGTCTTGTGTAAACTTAATTTAGCCAAGGCTGCAAAGCCAACTCCGTGTTACAAATATGTTAGACCTATCACTTCTGCCACTAAAGATTGCTTTATTAATAATTTTCCTGATCAGTCTCAGTCAGTTTCATCTTCTTAGTGTCCCAGATAGATTAGAAGAACTCAATATTGTGACAGAAACTTTTTTTTAATTTTTTTTTTATTTTTTTATTGCAAATTAACAAAACAGTAACATATACAAGGTAAGAAATCAGTGACATATAAATACAGAAGCGAGGGAAGAACAAAAACAGAATAACAACAATGAAAGAAAGAGAGAGAGAGAGAGAGAGAAAAAAGGAAGCTCAATATCATTGTCGATATTTATAATCAATAATAATATATCAATATTAGTGGTGTTATTATCGATGATAATAATAATCATGACAATAGTAATAGTGATAGTTTTAGTGATTTATATATATATAAAAAATATATATTTAAAAAAACAAAAAAAAAATAGTAATGATAGTATTAGTAACAGTAATAATAATAACAATACATTTAGATCAGTCCATAAGCTATTGAATAATTGCTCTAAACTCTACGTCAGGGGCTGATCCACAACTGCCAGTGAGCACAACCAGCACACCCCCCCGACATGGACATCTCTCCTTGATCCGACAATCCAATTCCCCCCCACTGCCACCAGCGCCACCCAGCCACAGCCTCTATGCTCCATTGAGTCTTCCTCCAAGAAGTACGTTGGGGCACCATAACAGGCACCTCCATACCAAGCTCCCTTAGTCTGGTTGTGACCTGACATATCCAAATGTTATTGGTGGTTGTCCCTCTTGTCCCCTTATTTATTTATTTATTTAGTTATTTATATATATATATATATATATATACATACACATACATATATACACACATATATACATATTAGGGGTGGAGCCGAACCCGAATACGGTATTCGGAAAGGCACAAATAACGTGTTTTTTACGAATACTTATTTCGAACAAATACTTTTTAAAATATTTGTATTCGGGAACAAGAAAAACTTTATATCAAAAAGCTGCGTTTCCTCATGAGACCGCAGTGCAGAGTGAGTGAGTGAGTGAGTAAAAGAGGTGACTGACACCTCTCAAACCCGGTAGTTGATGCGCGTGCATGCCCGAGCCACGAAGCGCGTGCCGTTGCGTCCTCTTCATAGTTCATAAGCGCTGAGACATAGCGACTGGCGGTGCTGCTGATGTGGTGGCTGTAAATCCACTTGTTGATAAGAAAGGAGGAAAGAGCCACATATGGAAATATTTTGGATTAGGCTAATATCACGTTGTCATAAGGGGCCGTTCACATAGCGCGGTTTTTGCGCGTGCAGATTTCAAATGTAGGCGCGCTCGTTTTTCCAGGCGCGCCTATGGTTGCATAGCAACGACAGACGCAGGTTTAAAAAGCCCTTTTAAAATTAAATATGAATGCAGTTTTGGATCAAATAAAAGTACAGTCAAGTCAAATAAAACACGTTTTATCTCCTGTATAGTTTGGTAACAAAGATACCATTCATTAACATTACTTAATGCTTTATTAAACATCAACACATTGAGCGAACAATATATTTTTACAACATTAATTAATGTTTGTGAATGTTATTTATTACAAACATTCGATTGGTCATGTTTGTTCACTTCATTCATTGTGCATTAAATAATGTTAACAGAAATAATGTTAACTTTTGATTTTAAAAATGTATTTTTAAATTAACCCAAGGAGAATAATTGCGACAGTATAATTGTTTATTGTTAGGTCACTTTATCTTATGTTATCTAACAAATGGAATCTTATTGTAAAGTGTTTTTAATACTACAGTTTCCATCTTTTGTAATCTAAATTAAGCTTTGGTACCAAAATAGGTACAGAGAACCGTGGATTTTCACTGGTAGCCTATACCGAATACTGAAATTTTGGTATCATGACAACACTAGTAGCTCTGTTAGCTCGGTAATTTAGACAATAGGCTGTTGACAGAGTAACGTTAACGTAGGTAATGGCTGTTATGTTTTTTTTCTTTTCAATGACGTTCCTTGTTACATGTTCATTGCTTAATTTATGGAAAAACATCAACCAATATTGCATATCCATAATTATTATAATGGATATAATTAAAGAATACTTACACTATAACGTAAATTAGAAGTGTAACGCAAAAAAAATAGATTTTTACGCCTATTTTGAATTTTACTCGAATACAAATACAAATACAAATACTTTTCCCCCCTCAACAAATACAAATACAGATACAAATACCGGCTGCTTTGCACACCCCTAATACATATATATTCACACATATATACATATATACACACATACATACATACATACATACATATATACATACACACACATATACATGTATATATACAAACAAAAAAAAAAAATATCCATGGCTTGGACCATGGTGTGCACTGGTTAGCTACCCAGCCAGAGACACCATATCCAACCCAGGTATCACTCCAAATTATTTTACATGAGGGAGGGAATTGGCCAGAGGGAGTGAAAGGGAAGGGTCAATCAAACCACTGAGACTATAATGACCATGACAACAGGGCATGCCAATCGGACCCACCAACAGCACTTAGAACAGACGCCCGACCCAGACCGTTTATATTATTCAAATATATATATATACAGTATATATATATATATATATATATATATATAAATTTAATATTTATACTTAACATTTTTTGTTTATATAATAAAGAGAGGATTGACTAATAATTATATTATAATATTACCAATACCACCATCACAAATAAAAATAATTAGTAATAGCAATAATATGCAGATTTAAATAAAAGAAAAGTATAGCTTATTTGACATCATACATATATCTACACACATATATTGGGAGAGTGCGTGGGTTCGGTTACAGGTTGCTGAATTACTGTATATGAAGATGAGTTAGGAATGGCTTCCAGATATCAAGAAATGTAGATATAATATTCTTGTTAGTGTATGTTATTTTTTCTATTGTGATGTATTCTATAAGAAGATTAGTCCAGTGATTGATATTTATACAGTTTTTGGACTTCCAGTTTTGCAAAATTACTTTCTTGGCGATAGTTAGAGAAATGAGGAGTGGATTTTTGTATTTAATTGGGAGATGATCAACTTCCATATACAGTAGTTATTGAGTAAACAAAGTGATGGAGATGGAGGGATTCCACAACCCATGACAGAAACTTTTAACTCTCTCTTTTCCAGCACTTTAGACACAATTGCTCCATTGCACTTAAAGAAGATTAAAGAAAATAGTCCAACGCCGTGGTATAACGAGCACACTCTGGCCCTTAAGAGAGCAGCAAGAAAAATGGAGCGCAACTGGAAGAAAACAAAACTAGAGGTATTTCGCATTTCATGGAAAGAGAGCTCGGTTGCATACAGAGAGGCCTTAAAAGCTGCTAGATCTGCTTATTTTTCAACCCTATTAGAAGAAAATAAACAAAACCCTAGGTATTTATTTGAAACAGTGGCTAAACTAACGAAAATTAAAGCTTTAAGCCCAGAAGTTTCCAAGCAGCACAGCAGTAATGACTTTATAAACTACTTCACTTATAAGATTGATAATATCAGGGAGAAATTATAACTATGCAACCGTCTACTACAGTATCGCATCAGGGAGTGCATTGTAGTCTCCCTAAGGAAAAATTCTATTCATTCATTGCTATAGGAGAGGAAGAATTGGCTAAACTTGTTAAATCATCTAAATCAACAACATGTATGTTAGACCCTAGACCGACTAATCTACTGAAAGAGATGCTTCCAGAGGTCATAGATCCTCTTCTTAATATCATTAATTCATCTTTGTCATTAGGATACATACCAAAAACTTTTAAGCTGGCTATGATTAAACCGCTTGTTAAAAAAACACAACTTGATCCTACAGAATTAGTCAACTACAGGCCGAACTTGAATCTACCTTTTCTGTCAAAGACACTAGAAAACGCAGTATCTTCACAACTATGTTCCTTTTTAGAAAGAAATGATATCTGCAAGGGTTTTCAATCAGGATTTAGACCGTACCATAGTACTGAGACTGCTCTCATTAGAGTTACAAATGATTTGCTCTTTTCATCCGATCGTGGTTGTATCTCTCTATTAGTGTTACTCGATCTTAGTGCTGCATTTGACAGTATCGACCACAACATTCTTTTAAATAGACTCGAAAATTATGTTGGCATTAGTGGAATTGCATTAGCATGGTTTAAATCATACTTATCTGACCGTTATCAGTTTGTAGCACTAAATGAAGAGATATCTTATAGATCACAAGTTCAGTATGGTGTACCACAAGGCTCAGTACTAGGACCGTTGCTGTTCACTCTGTACATGCTACCCTTGGGAGATATCATTAGGAAACATGGCATTAGTTTTCTCTGTTATGCTGATGATAACAAGCTCTATATTTCTTCACACCCTGACGAAACTTACCAATTCACAAAATTAACGGAATGCATAGCTGATATAAAAAAATGGATGACTAGCAACTTCCTACTACTTAATTCTGAAAAAACAGAGATTTTAATTATTGGACAAAAAATTCCCTCACGTAATAATCTAAAAAACTGTCTAACACTTGATGGCTGCTCTGTCAAGTCTTATCAAAATCGACTGCAGGTGGTAGATCCTTTTCTTATTTAGCACCAAAACTTTGGAACAGTCTTCCTAATATTGTCCGGGAAGCAGACACACTCTGTCAGCTCAAATCTAGACTAAAAGCACATATCTTTGACCTAGCATGCACATTATAATTCAATGTTAGGCTGCATAAATTAGGTCAGCCGGAACCGGGAACACTCCCCATAAATCCTGATGTATTTGTTACATCATAATAAGGATGGCGTCTACGCTAATATTAGTCTCTCTGTTTATCCGAGGTTTACCGCAGTCCGCCGGATCCAAGCCGTATCCAGATCCGATGAAGGACCGTCACCTGGACATGATGACAACGCAGTCCTGAAGTGCAGGGGCGGACTGGCCATCGGGAGCACCGGGACATTTCCCGGTGGCCAGACGGTCGTTCTGGCCTGCCGGCTGCCGCTGTGCAGATCATCAGCCTGGCATGTGATAGGCTGGTGTGCAACTACGAATGCAGACGCAGCAAGCTGCTGCAAAATCCCAGCCATGTTCGCCAGTAAGGGAACAGGTCGGTCAAGATTACATTTACATTATATTTATAATAATTTGGCATTGAGGTGTGCGATATGACGATTTTTGATCGTGGACGATTAAAATGTCTCCATGATCTGCTTTTGAAGAAATATCGTAGAATCGTGCATTCTATCAGTTGCTGTTCTGGCGCCTGAACAACGCGACGTACACGCTGCGGAACGGGACACTGCAGTTTACAAAAGTTCATAATTTGCATGTGCTTTAATGCCTTGTCGGTTAAACATTTAATTCGCGTGCTGATGCGCTGTTCTAACGTGTTCTAACTGTTTTCTCAGCGCGTACATGTGAAGCTCACATGCACTAAAAGCCTGTCTACCAGCGCCTGGATACTGGACTAAGTTATCTTTTGAGTCTTATTGTACTAATACTGTCAAATACACACAAGGTTTACATAAACAAAGTCGGTTATGTCTAAAGTGAACGCAAACTTGAGAAAATTGAGAGAAAATCTGCTTGTCAAATGCGTGTATAATAGACGCGTCGCGCGCAACTCTTAAAGAGACAGTAGTAATAGTAAACACGCTGCCGCTTCTCCTTAAAGGGATAGTTCACCCCAAAATAAAAATTCTCTCATTATTTACGCACTTTAATGTTATTCCAAACCTGTATTAATTTCCTTTTAATATTTTCTAATATTTTTCTAATATTAATATTTTGAAGAATGTGGCTATCCAAACAGTAGCTGGTCCCCATTGACTTCCAAAGGAGAAAAATATACTATGGAAGTCACTGGGGTACATCAACTGTTTGGTTACCCACATTCTTCCAAATAACTTTTATTTTCAACAGAAGAAAGAAACTTATTCGAGTTTAAAACAACTTGAGAGAGTAACTTATGACAAATAGCATTTTTAGGAGAACTATCCCTTTAATGTTAATAAAACAACAAAATGCAAGGAGAAAATCACTCACTGCTCCTGACTGATAACTTTTAATAGTAGCTTTAATAAGTATCAATGTATAATTTATACAGTGAAGTCTATGTTTTGTTTTATTTTCATATTTGTTATTTTTGTTATTTTAATTACTTTCTTCAATGCTACTGTTAAATACACCTAGCTGAAAACATAAAGCACTGTTTATTTAATTTGTATATTAAGTTGTGTATGAGTAATGTGTATCTTTGATCTTAATATTTAATAACAAAGAAAATGACAAAAAAATATCTACGCCCCTGTCTGCTATTCTGTTTTATTTTATATTTTGTTACCTAAGGCTTTGTTTTTAAAATATGGACATTAGTTTGGCTGTAATGCTCAGTCACAAAATAGTAAAACCAACATTAAAAAAAGAATCGTGATAAAATCGTGAATCGTGATTTTTCTGAAAAAAATCGTGATATTATATTTTTTTAGCATATCACCCACCCCTAGAGTTGAGCACTGAAAATACATAAAATGTAAATATTTCAACATGTGAATGTGTCTCTTATTATCTCTTTTAAAAAGCCAATTTTATTTGTCATTGGCTTGGTAGTATAAATGGTGTATTACTAGTGAGTTTTTAAGGGTTATTTTTTTATTCATTTATATTGCATCTGGTAGTCTACCTGTTACATTAATAGGGTTAGCCTACAAGTTTATCAGTCCAGTAGATTACATGAATAGGGTGGTGGTGACTGCAGCAGCAGAGGTGGCCTGGCAGTGGAGTCAAATTCCCGGCCTGAATTATTGTCCCAGTCCGCCACTGCTGAAGTGTCAACCAGTCCCTCACTGTTTACTGAAGTCAGCTGGACCCCGGCCATGTTCAGATCAGATTGTGGACCTGCATCTGGACCCATCCATGACGCATCCCTGAAGTTCCAGCCTCATCAGCCCTGTGAAGGCCTCATCGACACGACCAATCTAACTTCTGACCTGTAATGCTGCCTGGATCATAATCATACAACCCAGTCTCACGGCAGTTCGTGATACCCACCCAGCACCAGACGTCATTAAGAAGTTGTTTTTTGGGCTAAATCAAGTTGGCCCGACTGTCTTCATTTAGCCCAAAAATAGACGTTGAAAATTGGGCTGTGTTTGGTCTGTCTGATTTGGTGCAAATTTAGCCCAAACATAGACGTTGAAAATTGGGCTTTGTTTGGTCCGTCTGATTTGTTCCAAATTTAGCCCAAACATAGACGTTGAAAATTGGGCTTTGTTTGGTCCGTCTGATTTGGTCCAAATTTAGCCCAAACATAGACGTTGAAAATTGGGCTTTGTTTGGTCCGTCTGATTTGTTCCAAATTTAGCCCAAACATAGACGTTGAAAATTGGGCTTTGTTTGGTCCGTCTGATTTGGTCCAATTTTAGCCCAAAAAAAGACTTTGAAAATTTGGTTTTGTTTATTTAACCCAAGACGCTCGTCTGTTTTGGACCACATATAGACCTAATATAGCATAAATACAATTAAAGTCTGTTGTAGCAAGTAAAGAAATAGTTTCAAAGTTATGTGTAACTGCACATCCCGGAAATACATAATCTGTAAGCACCTATGGTCACATAATTTAATCTATTGATTCGTGACACGGATGTTTATTTAATTATTTTCGTGATATCAGCATCTTTCTGCCTGTCGGGCTGCAGCAGAGAAGCTGTTTAATCAACATTTATTCAATAGATCTTATCTTATCATGGTTTATGTATTTTTTTTAATGTTATTATTTCAGTCTTATTGCCAGGGAAGCTGGATTGCTTTGCTGTTTATTGATATTTTTAAAATGATATTTTATCAGTAGGAAATGACGCTGAAGAAGTCTCGTTCCGAACACATCGCGATATTTGGCATCAGTCCACGTGTGCCAGTTGTTGGAAAGTAGTCATAAATACGCTGTCCTAATAATGTTTGATATAATGTCTTTTCTATTTGTCGATATTAATCAGATTAGCTCACGTTCAGTCACTGCATTATATCTGTCATCTCCACGGAGGCTTTGCCTTTCATTGCTTTCTAATTCAAAACAGGGTGATTTAAACACTGTCTGTCACGTGACGTGCTATAGGCCTAAACCTTCAATCAGTTAATCATATTTATATCAGATTTAAAGTAGTACAATTAGTTCCAAAGTCGTATTTGTAGTAGAAGCACAGTAAAAACAACACTTACTATGCTTTTACCACAGTAACATTAGTTTTACTGTGATGAGTGTAGTAAAGGACAGTGCTTTTAATGCTTAATAATGTAACATCCAATATTTGTAAGGTAAATCAGTACTTTTTCCTTTAAATAATCATATATATTATACATAATGATATTTTCTTTTCTCTTTTTTTCAGCTGAAAAGACCAAAAGGGCCTTTCGGACTCAGTCAGCTCATTATTGTTTGAGGACAAGTAAACGGAGGAGACGGACAGCTGCAAAGGCAAATATTCACAATGGTTGTGTGTTGGTTTTAACCCTAAATCAAACATTTTATCAAGCATTTGTTGTTTCTTAAACCTTTTCTCACAAAACCCATAGCCCAATCAGTATGAACATAGTCTCGAAGTCTTAATAATTCCCAAAATTTAACAAGTTGTCAAATTCATACGATACTCGTACATATTTGTATACTCGTACACAATCCTGCAGCTTTTACTCCTAGTGCTGTCATTGGTTACTGCCTTAATTCCTGTACATATTTATCGCGATATCTGTAAATGAGTTGCGCCCCGTAGTAGTCGGATGTCCCACACACTGTCAGAAAGTTTATATTAATTGCATTGTATTCATCAAAATTATTACAAATTGGTTCCCGTCTGTTTATGTTCCAATAATACATGATGTCTCTCCACACCTCATAACCTGCCTCTGTTTGCAAGAGTGGAAAAGGTCAGATACTCGATTATTTTGTCATAATCAGATCAGTAACACTGCTGATAACTGTCCCATTTGCATGTAAATCATTTTCATATGATTATTGCTTGCTATTAAAGACATGCTTTTATTCATAGAAATGCGCACATATCAGTGAACTTATTACATAAAAATGCTTTTAACATTTAATTATGCATTTAATTACCTTCCGTTCTGTTTTGCAGGATTACTTAGTCCTTTTTTTAAAAAAGCTTTACAATATCAAACTCAACAGCTCTTTTAAGAGCCAACCCTCACAAGAGCTACTAGTGAGTCGCAGCGAATCTTGCCGTGATCAGCCCTTCCCAGGTAAAGTTTCTAGAATATTTCAATCAGTATTTACTCATCAAATGCTCTCTCCTGAAGCGTATGGTAAATTAACTTATTTATAACTGTCTTAATTTATGTTTCAAGAACAATAGTAATTGCACATAGAGTAAGTCGAGACTTTCTTGTTTTACAGCAGAGAAGGAAGACCAGTCCTTATATCAACACAAGCTAATCGAATAAGTCCTTTGTTTCGGGTGAGGAGGGAACATTTGGTGCCCATAGAAGACAGAAAGGTGCGTGAATCCATGTTTTGTATTGAAACAATGCTGTAATATGTAATATGTTGACAATTTTACTTTGTACAGGTTATCACTTGGTTTTTGACTAAGTGAAGCTCTTGAAACAAGTGACAGAAGAGTATGTTGTCTTAAAAGAAATCAAGCATCACTTGCAAAGGCTCAAAAGAGACCATGCCTTTCTTAAAGATCTTTTAAAATAGGTTGTTATTGATTATGGGTAAAACTATGGGATTATGTTTTTTTGTTCAGTAGGCTACTTATCTTATATTATGTGCTGTTATACATATATACATATATAACCTCATAAAGTAGAATACAAAGAGTTGCCTGTTCCTTATTTAAATGTACAAAGCAGCAGTCAGTACATTATATAATATACACATTGATGTATATATATATATATATATATATATATATATATATATATATATATATATATATATATATATATATATATATATATATGTATATATATATATATATATATATGTATATGTATATATATATATATATAATTATATATATATATAATTATATATATATATAATTATATATATATATAATTATATATATATATATATATATATATATATATATATATATATATATATATATACATATAAAATACATCAATGTGTATATTATATAATGTACTGACTGCTGCTTTGTACATTTAAATAAGGAACAGGCAACTCTTTGTATTCTACTTTATGAGGCTCAGAGTTTACCTCCAACCCTAATTGATCACATCAGAAAATTTTAACCAAAGTCTTCAGGTTTACTTATAGACAATAGGCAGGTGCAGTGTTTCCCCTACCATTATATAAGGGGGGCGCCCCGCCCTCCTAACGGCTCCCCCCGCCCCCCCTTGGAGGTCAAGTAAATTTGATTTGATTTTCTTTATAGCGCCAGATTACAATTTGTTATTTTATATAAAAAAAAACTACATGGCCCTTAAGTAATATGTTATTTATCTTATTTCCACGATGGCATGTCTTTTCTGTCTGTGTTTGCGCGTTTACAATTATCCCAATGAGTGCGCACGTGCGCACACTCACACACAAACAAACACTTGCGTCACATACAGTTGAGCACTAGCGGACAGAGAGCGCGCGGCGGGAAATATGTCGCTGAACTGAAGATGGCAACACTCGCTCTACTGCGAGTAGCAGCCGGAGTAGCTCTCCTGCTCCAAGTCTAACGCCCGGTTCACATATATTTCGTTTGCGGTGAGTATTTTTTTCCCGTACACTGCACGCGGATGCAGTCCGTCGATGATCGATCCGTTCCAGTTGCGGTGCGTATACAGCAGTGCAGAGATCGTTTCCGCACCGAGTCTATTTCTGCTGTGCTGCAAACGCTGAATTAAAGTGACAGCGCATGTTTCGTGATCAAAATGAACACCGATTGACCTGAAAATGTAGTAATTTCACCATAAGTGCGATTAATTAAATAAAATGTAGTAATCTCACCATAAATTTATTTAATTAATTACTACTTTTTTCACTTTAAGACTGAGTTAAAGCAAGGAAAACTACAATTTACCTCAACAAGGCGACATAATGAACAACACTCGTCTCATTCGTGGAGGTGGAAAAACAAGTTCTTTGTGACATGCAAGATTTATTGTATTAAAATTTAAATACAAAAGATTTTAATATAAGTACATGGTTAAATATTTTACCACTTGCTTGAACAATTTAATATATAATTATATAGAAGTAATGCATTGAATAATACATTGTTTAAATTGTGTTTACGTGAACGCGCGTTCACAGCAGTGGTGCGTCTGACAGGATTATTCTCTCCAATAAATGCATCATAGAAATAAAAACTTCTCATAAAAAAGCCCTTTTGAAATTTGTTTGTCATATATATGTATTAACTAACATTAACGAACAATGAATGACCAATATATTTGTTAGTATTTATAAATCTTTTTTTAGTTGGTAGTTAAAAAATAAAACTATTTAAGCTCTGGTCCATTAATATTAACAAATACTTCTATAAATTTAACAAAGGTTATTTGCAAAAGTCAATTTTAAAAAGATTTAAATATGTTTATTTATTTTTTTAAAGAGATATCTTATGTTAACATTTTTTAACTTTTACAAACCATTACCCTCCCAGACAATTTATGTGATAGATAGATAGATAGATAGATAGAGATAGATAGATAGATAGATAGATAGATAGATAGATAGATAGATAGATAGATAGATAGATAGATAGATAGATAGATAGATAGATAGATAGATAGATAGATAGATAGTGTCTGTGTCAATTTTCCCCAAACAAACCAACCCCCCCCCCCCCAAACCTGTAAACCTAGGGGAAACACTGAGGTGGGTTTGAGGTTGGAGCTAAATCTGCAGGACAGTGGACGATGAGGGCCAGAGTAGACCATCACTGCTTTAAATAACGCAGAACATAAGCTGACCTGACTGTCCATTAAACAACTTCATTTGAATGGTTTGTGTTTTTTGTTTTACTTTCAGACCAGGACTGGAGAACGCCTGACAATGGGATGTTGAGACTTCTTCCTCTGGTTGAGAAAAAGCTACACCACATCAGTGATCACATCTTCTGTTCATCTGTTGAACTGTAGGGTACAACTGAACAAATTGTTTAGACGAGGAAGAAGAACATGAACACGATAGAGACATGTACAGGGAAGAGCAAGAAATCTGTTTTCTGTGGGTGACTGAATATGATTCTCTGGCACTCATTTTATGGCTTCAGCAGCTGTGAATGGATTCATATGATGTTAACCCCCTGGGGTCGGCGGTATCGCCGGCGATACCATTTCGCGTTTTTCCTTATCAGTGCAAAAGAGATTCTAAATACTCTGTTGACTTTGATCTTCCATACACGTTTCATACATCAATCGATCCTGTTAAGTGTGTATTATTTTTGTGTATACTCACAATAAAAACAAAGTGTTGTGCTTTTTGCCAAATAAAGAAAAATAAACATGATGCGAGTTCTGCTTTCTCTCTGTCAGTTAAGTCCATTCTGAAACGCGTCCGAAAATGAACTGTAACTCAGCGAATATTCAGTCAAACAGGCATACAGACACACAGGCATGAAGCTTGAACTCTCTTCTTTTAAATAAAGTAATTTATATAAAAAAACAAATATTCTCAGTTTAGGTAATATGTATGAAAAGAGAGAGATGTCAGTCGTTCTCACGGAGAGTGCGCGCAATTCAAATGCAAATAATCCAGGGCGATTCATGCAAACCTGTGAAACGCCCACATCAGCTGGATAACACACACACACACACAGCAAGTTATCAGAGTCATGTACTTTACGACGCTGTGAGGAATAATACGATCTTATAATACTAATAATCCTGGAAAATTTACCTCAGAAGTGCTGGAAGTTTCATTTCGAGGATCAACGGATCCAGGAATAGGTCAATTATATATTTGCTTTGTTCTGATCGCAAGTGTCTGTACACGCACAAAGACTGTTTAAATATGAATCGCGTTTCTGTGTGTGAATGAATGAATGCACAGATGCGCACTGTTGTGTTGCTACTACAGCTGGCAAAAATTCTGTTTCAAAATGAATTGCGTTTTTGTGTGTGAATGAATGAACAGCTTTTACCAAACTCTATTGCTATACTGAGATGAGTAAAATCGACAACAAAAATTAGATAGATTATAAAGTTTTTACTATAAAATAGTCTACTGCCACACATATATAGCCTATTATGTTTTGTCAAAAATAATCATCTAAGATGTTATTATAGTGCTCCAATGTAGGCAATATTCAAACTAATGAATCCTTACCTTTGAAATACGTATAATAAAATGTATACTTCAGTTTTTACAAAGAAAGATTACACTGGAAATATTGTTAACTTTTTTATTGTTGTTGTAATTGTATAACCTTTTTAATGAAATAGCAAATATATATATATACAAGGATAGATGTAAACAAAATCTTAAAAGGTCAATATAAACCTTTTATAAAAACCCCTATAAAAATATTAAATTATTTTTATTGTGCTTTATTAGTGACACATTTGTGTAGAAAATATATTCAAAAACTTTCTGAAAATACAGTGTGGGAACAATTAACTGCACTATTACTAGATATATATATATATATATATATATAGTCCTTGCATTCTTTCTTGTGGCTCAGTGACACATCTGAATGAATGGCTCATTAAGTATGCAGGCCCCATTGTCTCCTCAGGTGTGAACTACTCTATATGCTTGATGGTGTCATTGGATCATTCACGCCCACTCGCATATTGCCTTTCCAAACAAAAAGTGTCTTACAAAATTTAAATCAATGTATTGTTGTATGTGAAGGATTAGGCAGGATGATTTTTAGATCATTTTGAAGAAAAAACTCTAGGTGACGACATCCATTAGTCAAAAGTCTTGTGGACACATATTTAGTATGTGTTTTGTGGTCTTATTTCAGAAACTTTCATTTTTAGTTTTTTCAATAACAATGCATAAACATTATTCTCTCAAAAATACAAACATGTACATACATGTTGCTCACATATTATGGTAGCCCTGTTTGTGCTAAATAGAGTGTAATTACACCTTTGCCATTAATATGTTTATAAGCAACTGAAAAAAAAACACAAAAGCACACATCAGACCCCTGAGGGTTAATGTATTTTTTAAGTGTTAATCACATTTTTATTTATCTTGAATCTCATTTGTCTTTATCATTTGCTACTTTATCAACTTTATGCTTTGTCCTCCAAGAAAGTGTTGTTTAATAAAGTATGGTGAATATTGTGTATTGAAAGTGGTGTTTGGTACAGTAAATATAATTTTTTATTATTTATTTCTTATTTCTTTAGTTTAGTTCATAATTTAAAAACAACTACATATAATTAATTACCATGATTCTTTTATATCTGGTTAATGATATTTGGGACAACAACAATGCAACATAAGTTGCACATATTTGCATGTATGTCAGTTTTCAATGAAATAAAGGGAAACTGTGAATAACAAGAGGCTGCAGTGGGCAATCTTGCTATAAACACTTTAAGCATAATTGAAGATGATCCATGTTGATCATTCTAGTACATCTACTACTGCATTTCAAATGAAAGCATAAACATCACTGATGTCAGGCATATAAGCAGCAATCAGAGGGGGTGAAAAGGAAATGTTGGCACTTTTTTTTTTTTTTTTTTACTGAATGGTGTATTGTCCTTGTGTAATAGTAATAGTGTGTGTAGATCTGTGTAGATTATACTGCCCTTCCATCCCCAGGGGCCCAGCAACGGCCCCCAGAAGAGCAAAAAAATGCACATTTCAAATGGCTGTAACTCAAAGTCCGGTTAGTGTATCAAAGAGAAAATCGGCAGGACCACTGCTTATGCTATGTTTAATAAATAATGTTGGCCACAGTTTTCAGACATACATGGAAAGCTGGCATAAAGGTTATTTTTAAAGTGGTCACAGTAAAATATCAAATTTCAGCCTGTCCCTCATATATGTCATCAGGGCCGTGCAGAGACCTCTGGAGGGGCAGGTGCTCAAAGTATAAAAGGGGGCACATGGAACAAGGCTTTAAATAGGGCTGTGATCAAAATACAGTAACAGGGTTTTTACTGCCTCAAAATGAGGCGGAGGTGGTAAAAATCCTAATAATGTATTTTAATAATAAGATAATTAAATTAGTATTTTTTTGTAGATCATCATATAGCCTAATGTGTGTCCCACATTATTTTTGTTGGTGGAGCTTGGTATCTCTAGGGGGGTCCGGGGGCATGCCCCCCCGGAAGAAAATTTTGTACATTTTAAAGATAAATTCATTAATTTGGTGCACTTTGAGTCACCCGAATCCACTGTTTAAAATAAATAATCCACCCGCAAACCGCCCATATTCTCTGATTTAGATATCTGCATCTGATCATCACATTACAATTATTCAAATTCTCAGTGTTAAGCATGATAATATGGTAACATATCACACTGAAGTCACACACACAAAATTACATTTCCTTAATAGCCTAAACAGAGGCTTTTCTCCCTTCAAATTTAAATTGTCAATGTTTCATTACATCACTTTGAAAACACAAATTTTTTGTACCTTTTAAAAAGGGCATTTTTCCACTAATTTTATTAAATGTTTGCTCCATCTTTCA
The DNA here is from genome assembly GCF_964197995.2 of Scardinius erythrophthalmus. Classification (NCBI taxonomy): domain Eukaryota; kingdom Metazoa; phylum Chordata; class Actinopteri; order Cypriniformes; family Leuciscidae; genus Scardinius; species Scardinius erythrophthalmus. Next base: position 22,885,582 of record NC_138234.1, read on the forward strand.
TTTCAAATTCTCAAATTTGATCAATATATTCAATTAAAATTATAAGACACTAGGCTGTTACCAATCAAATTAAATAATTAACATTGAACAATTATAACTGTATTAATTTGGATTATTTTAAATATTTTTGAATATACAAATAAGGAATGTTGAAAAGAATGATACTTTATAAAACTAAACCGCCAGTAGGAGGCGGCAGGCGACCGTCTTAATGAGCGAGTCATTGAGTCATTCATTCAAACGATTCATTCAAACGGCTGATTTATTCAGAATGAGGCAGTTTATGAATGGGTAATTGAATCTTTGACTCAACCGATTCGTTCAAAATGCTGAATCATTCAGTAATGCAACAAGTGTTGCTGTGGTTCTGCAGTGATCTTTGTTTGGAACTATTTTCGCTGCTGAAACAGAACAAAAATAGTCATTGCGTCTAAAATGACTTAATTTTAACTATTTGTTTATTGAACTGTTATGAAATCAGTCTCGGTTTCAATCTTGATGGCATTCAGGAAAACAGTTACTTCTATAGCCTAACGTTACACACAGCAATATAAACAACATCTCTGCATGCTCTCTTCACGTCGTCCTTGTAAAATAATAATAAGTAAACGAACATCAAAATCACTTCGCTGAGAATGAAACGCCACTTACCAGCAGCCGCAGATTTGAAGACATCCTCTGGTAGTGCGCATAGCCGCGCGAAATAAAAAAAATGTGCGTGCAGCGTGAGGAATGAGGTGAAAGGTCATCATGTGGGTCATTTTATTTACGGCTAAATTATTATTAATTAATTAATTAAATAAATATATTTGTTTGACAGGAAGCTGTGCGCAAACAGGAATATATATTATTTTTCAAAAATAGAAAAAAAGCACCCCAGAAAAAAGGGCACTTTCTCTCCAGGAATAAAAAGGGCAGGTGCTCAAGCCCCCTTTGATGTCTATGTGTGCACGTGCCTGTATGTCATAAAGGTTTGGACAATGAACAAATTTAGATATCAAGTTGTCCATTAAAGATATTATTTATTTAACATTTATTGTTTCATTACTAAACGTTTTAAACTACATTACCCACATATCTCTGTCATTCTATCAATGGAACAGGAAACATGGTGCTGTAGTTCATTGACATGTGCAGACATGCTTAGGGTTAGGGTTAGGATCTCGGTAAAGGAGTAATTTCTCACAACATAGAGACACTTTATAGTTAACTTAATGTATAACTAATGTATAACTAATAATAACACCAAAACATACTTTGTAACATGAAGCACCGTTTTATATGGGTTAAACAATTGCCGAATCACAGCGATAAAGTCACAGCCAATAACAACCCAGCTGAACAGATGCATCACACTTACTTGCCCAGTTATGGTGACAGATCTCTTCTGGTTCCGGCTGCAGGGATAGATACCTTGAATATTTTATATTTAGGCTGTTAAACATGTATTCCTTCTAATTAAATTATAAAACTCATATTTAAAAACAAAAGACTCCTTTGTGTGGTTATCATCCAAAAACGAGTTCACATGATCAATGACACAAATTTGCTTATTTGATTAGACTGATGCATAAATACATTTGAAAGAGAAACTTTTTTCTAAGCAATGGCCTACATCAGGGATAGTTTTGGAGTATTTCAATTAAAGATAATTACATGTACTAAAGAGCTTCTAACATTTACAGTGTATATATAGTATATCAAAGGTATATCAATTATATTCAAATAAATGTAACAATAGCACAATGAATGCACACAATTTTGAAAGCATATTCTAATATTTAATACCAAACTGTTTAAAGACAAATGTAGCGCCAAAAATACTGCACAACAGTATAAAAATCAGTTAATTAAATATCCAGATACAGGGGCGATCTATTATAGCGACACATACAGTAACGCTAAAAAAAGTGCTATGATGAAGTTATATTTTTACAAACCAAGAGATGAGATTCAACTTTGTTATGTGAATATACATTTGTTTCTTCGCTTTAAAGAACAAATAGGCAAAAACGTAAGCACAACATTTTACATTCTATATCCTTGTGATTATTGGTCACTTTTATTGTAACTATTCAATGAATATGTCCTTTAGCCAAACACCTGATGAGCATTGACACTTTTTTGATAAAGGCATTAGGCAGACCTCAAGTACAGTTTATGAAGCTAAAAAGAGAAAACAAAATGCTTTAACAATATGGAAAAAGATAAATCACTACTTTCAATATTGGTTCTGCATATATCAAAGAGATACTGAGGAGGAGTGGGACACCACCAGTAGTTATTACCCTATACCATGTGTCAAAATGATTGATGACTTCCGGTCCCGCCCACTAGATATGACATCTGGTCACCGCCCTTCCGGTTGTCCGTTGACTTGTCCCGCCCTTTCTGGCATGTATTGATAAGGATATGGATTGTCGTATTGACCGTTTGATCATGCGTTTTGACCGTTCGATCATGCGTTTTGACAGTTTTATCTACCGCATATGTTGTTTTTATCTATTATCTTTCCGGCATATGTTGTTATGGTTTGCCTATCGTCCTAGCTAGTTGTAGATAATGTGGTTTTGTCAGAAAGTTTGAAGACTGTGTCACACACCCCATTATCTCTTATGCACACACAAGCTGGGTGTATTTTCTGTGTTTTTGATCTGTTTTTGACAGAAAGTTTGAATTTGTTGTCTGTATTCACTGAATCGGCCCTAAACACTGATATCTCTGCTACGCAGACGTCCACCCTCACATTCCAGAGCAATGTATATAAATGGGTGGTAGTGGGTTGTAAAACCATCACCAAAAACATGAGCTACATGAGCATGGCTGGTTTATCCTCTCCTCAATCCCCAGAGCCGGGGGTGTGCGACCAAATGATGGAAAGGCTGACTATGGCACCAAGAAAAAAGAACCCTTTCGGACGCATCCGTTTGACAAGTTTTCTCCATGAACTTTCGGAATGGACTACAGCTGAATATGTAATGTGTAGGAACCGCGTATTCGGCTACAAATTTCACAAACCAACTCGAGTTGTTACACTCTACACCACTGACAGCGTCGGAGAGTTTCAACCTGGGGAAGATACTTGTGTGGTATTTCCTGAAAAAGACTGGACTCTCTTCTACAATCGTGTCTGGAAGGATCTGAATGATGACGGCGAAGAGCCTTTGTACATTTCGGAGTGGGACGGGGTGACCGATAATGTTCGGTACCGTGTGGTAGGTGACCATACTAACAAGAGTCCTACTGATTCTGTTTACATATTCTGTTGTAGAGACAAGACAAAGCTCAACAACAAGCGGTCGGGACGCATCCAACCTAACGAGCATCACGATCTGTATGAAATGCAATTTTTGTTCGACTGGTGTGATCTGAATCTCCTGAATATGGTTTTTTCAATCATCAACAAAATGTTCAAATGGTGTGACATGCATGACGAATACAGCAAAATTAAAGTGCAACTGTTCAACCCTCAGACATGCCCACGGAGTGGCATGTGGTCTCGACCATCCCCACCCATTTACTACAGCCATCCTAAAGCTCGCAAGCCAGACCTATCTAAATAGCGTCTATTAATCAGGTTTTTGAGTGCTACAACAACCCCGCCAAGATAGTATACATGTATATATTAATAATCTTAGTACAACAAAATCTAAGTAAAATTGAATAATAATAATGTTAGTACAACAAAATCTAAGTAAAATTGAATATAATGATGTTAGTACAAAAACGGAATATAGTAAATTAGATATAACAATGTTACATGCATAGTCTAAGTAAAATGAAGTCAACGGTAATCTAACCAGAAAAGAAAATCGCGACAGGCCATCATGTTACGATCTAGGATGTAATCGACATACATTTCAACAATTTCATTGACATTTTCAGACATTTCGTCCTGATCATCAGAGTCATATTCTTTTGATTTCTTTACCAGCTCGGTACAGACATCAACCACATAGGTACAAGTACATAGCACATCGGTGACCCCGAGCGGGAGTTGTGATTCACACATCATATCTAGAACCTGTTTTATCATTACACCGGGGGGATCGGTACCATAAGCGCATTTGTCCGTCAAATCGTCCCATGAATTAGCCAGTCCTCTTATATGTATCATTTGTTTCTTGAAATTTGCTTCACGCGTAGTTGCCTCCATAGGTGGATGACCGTCGCGTGATGCAAAATCGATAATCTTTTTCATCAGTTTGGTCATCTGGTGCCTGTAATGTCCTTTAAACAGGTATTCCATACAGCTGGTTAGGCTACAGGCAGCACCCATACTGGTGGGGTCTTGGTCACTCTCCATTCACGATCGAAATACCTTCCCAGAGATCAACGACGTCGTGCACTATTTCCTCACAGGGTTTGTCCAGAAGTCTCGTCCTGATTTCTTCTAGCTTAGCGGCGATGAATGGCTCGTCTTTTAATTCGTGCAGAATAGTCCCGACTGTTCCTTGAATACGTTGTGGGTGAGATTTCAACCCCAACCGTCCTAGGAGGATACCGATGATGGCGTGAAAATAGGGTCTAAACAGTTTGCCTGAAAGTTCATCAAAATGTGTGTCAAAGTAGTAGTTAGGTGGGTCGAACAGGCAGGAATGTTGCAGTTGACTAGGGTGATCAATCTCACACCCTTCGCAGTCGTCCTTCAGTTTCTTTCCGATGAGATGTTGCAGCAAAACCACTGTCGCGGCTTTTATGATTTTGAATCCCACGTCACTGAAACATCCGTCTGTAGCATCGAAACCAGGTTTAGCATGAGAGAGGTCAGGCAGGTTGGGAGATTCAAGCTTTTTGTTGGCTGGTGATGGTGGTGGTGGTGGTGGTGGTGGTAACCATGGTTTAGTACAAGCACAGTCGCACTCGATCTCCGGATCCCTGTCTAAGCTACGTTTGCGTCTTTCAGCCAGAGCCCAGTCTTTGCGCAGGTCCAATGGTTCAGGGTTGAAAATGTTACCCGGACACCAAACGCTTTCAATGCATGGTTCAAAGTCTATGCGACGTTTGATAGTTTTAGCCGAAACCCAGTCTTTGTGTATCCCCAATGGCCCGCAGGCGTCAGTCAGAGTATGGAGGGTTGCGTTGTCGTCGGGAGGTTCGAGAATGCTACCGAAAGAGATACCGCAGCTGCATACATGATTGGGTTCTGAAGTGGCCTCTTCAGCCATGGTTTATAAATGGTGCTTGGAAGGGTCTGGTCGCAGGAATTTATGATAGTTGTAGTAAAGGGGCGGGGTTGTTGTAGCACTCAAAAACCTGATTAATAGACGCTATTTAGATAGGTCTGGCTTGCGAGCTTTAGGATGGCTGTAGTAAATGGGTGGGGATGGTCGAGACCACATGCCACTCCGTGGGCATGTCTGAGGGTTGAACAGTTGCACTTTAATTTTGCTGTATTCGTCATGCATGTCACACCATTTGAACATTTTGTTGATGATTGAAAAAACCATATTCAGGAGATTCAGATCACACCAGTCGAACAAAAATTGCATTTCATACAGATCGTGATGCTCGTTAGGTTGGATGCGTCCCGACCGCTTGTTGTTGAGCTTTGTCTTGTCTCTACAACAGAATATGTAAACAGAATCAGTAGGACTCTTGTTAGTATGGTCACCTACCACACGGTACCGAACATTATCGGTCACCCCGTCCCACTCCGAAATGTACAAAGGCTCTTCGCCGTCATCATTCAGATCCTTCCAGACACGATTGTAGAAGAGAGTCCAGTCTTTTTCAGGAAATACCACACAAGTATCTTCCCCAGGTTGAAACTCTCCGACGCTGTCAGTGGTGTAGAGTGTAACAACTCGAGTTGGTTTGTGAAATTTGTAGCCGAATACGCGGTTCCTACACATTACATATTCAGCTGTAGTCCATTCCGAAAGTTCATGGAGAAAACTTGTCAAACGGATGCGTCCGAAAGGGTTCTTTTTTCTTGGTGCCATAGTCAGCCTTTCCATCATTTGGTCGCACACCCCCGGCTCTGGGGATTGAGGAGAGGATAAACCAGCCATGCTCATGTAGCTCATGTTTTTGGTGATGGTTTTACAACCCACTACCACCCATTTATATACATTGCTCTGGAATGTGAGGGTGGACGTCTGCGTAGCAGAGATATCAGTGTTTAGGGCCGATTCAGTGAATACAGACAACAAATTCAAACTTTCTGTCAAAAACAGATCAAAAACACAGAAAATACACCCAGCTTGTGTGTGCATAAGAGATAATGGGGTGTGTGACACAGTCTTCAAACTTTCTGACAAAACCACATTATCTACAACTAGCTAGGACGATAGGCAAACCATAACAACATATGCCGGAAAGATAATAGATAAAAACAACATATGCGGTAGATAAAACTGTCAAAACGCATGATCGAACGGTCAAAACGCATGATCAAACGGTCAATACGACAATCCATATCCTTATCAATACATGCCAGAAAGGGCGGGACAAGTCAACGGACAACCGGAAGGGCGGTGACCAGATGTCATATCTAGTGGGCGGGACCGGAAGTCATCAATCATTTTGACACATGGTATAGGGTAATAACTACTACCACCAGGAGGATGCAGGAGACAGGGAAGACCAAGGAGGACACGGAGACAGATGTTTCACGAAGACCTGAAGAATGTCAGTGTCCCATGGGAAGATGTGGAGAACTTGGCCACGGATCAAATACGTTGGATGACACTTGTTGCCCAATGTGCCCAGCACAGCACTTGATGATGATGTTGTGAGTTTATCAATAACTGTGGGATATTTTTCTGTAAAGAGTGTTGCATAATTAAACGTTAAAAGCATTTTTATGTAATAAGTTCACTGATATGGGCATTTCTATGAATACAAGTGTGTCTTTAATAGCAAGCAATAATCATATGAACTCGTTTAAAAATAACATAATAAACATGCAAACAGGACAGTTATCAGCAGTGTAACTGATATGACTGTATGATGTCATGTGACAAGTCAGATAAGCTTTTCCACTCTTGCAAACAGAGGTAGGTTATGAGGTGTGGAGAGACAACATGTATCATTGGAACATGAACAGACGGGGACCAATTTGTAATAATTGTAATAAATACAATGCAATTAATATAAACTTTCTGACAGTGTGTGGGACATCCGACTACTTTCCAAGAAGGGGCGCAACTGATTTACAAATATCACGATAAATATGTACAGGAATTGAGGCAGTAACCAATGACAGCACTAGGAGTAAAAGCTGCAGGATTGTGTACGAGTATACAAATATGTACGAGCATCGTACGAATCTGACAACTTGTTAAATCTTGTGAATTATTAAGACTTTGAGACTATGTTCATACTAATTGGGCTATGGGTTTTGTGAGAAAAGGTTTAAGAAACAACAAATACTTGATAAAATGTTTGATTTAGGGTTAAAACCAATACATCAATTGTGAATATTTGCCTTTGCAGCTTTCCGTCTCCTCCGTTTACTTGTCCTCAAACAATAATGAGCTGACTGAGTCCGAAAGGCCCTTTTGGTCTTTTCAGCTGAAAAAAGAGAAAAGAAAATATCATTATGTATAATATATATGATTATTTAAAGGAAAAAGTACTGATTTACCTTACAAATATTGGATGTTACATTAAGCATTACAAGCATGGCAAGTGTTGTGGTTAAGATGCATTTACAACAAATATCACTGTAAAACTACCAATACTGAGGTAAAAGCATGGTAAGTTTTGTGATTACTGTCCTTTACCAATCACAGTAAAACTAAGGTTACTGAGGTTTAAAGCATGGTGAGTTTTGTGGTTACTGTTCTTTTACCACACCTATTACAGTAAAACTAGGGTTACTGTGGTAAAAGCATGGTAAGTGTTGTGGTTACTGTGCATTTACAATAAGTATCACATTAAAACTACCAATAGTGTGGTAAAAGCATGGTAAGTTTTGTGATTACTGTGCTTCTACTACAAATGCAACTTTGGAACTAATTGTACTACTTTAAATCTGATATAAATATGATTAACTGATTGAAGGTTTAGGCCTATAGCACGTCACGTGACAGACAGTGTTTAAATCACCCTGTTTTGAATTAGAAAGCAATGAAAGGCAAAGCCTCCGTGGAGATGACAGATATAATGCAGTGACTGAACGTGAGCTAATCTGATTAAAATCGACAAACAGAAAAGACATTATATCAAACATTATTAGGACAGCGTATTTACGACTACTTTCCAACATCTGGCACACGTGGACTGATGCCAAATATCGCGATGTGTTCGGAACGAGACTTCTTCAGCGTCATTTCCTACTGATAAAATATCATTTTAAAAATATCAATAAACAGCAAAGCAATCCAGCTTCCCAGGCAATAAGACCGAAATAATAACATTAAAAGAAATACATAAACCATGATAAGATAAGGTCTTGTGAATAAATGTTGATTAAACAGCTTCTCTGCTGCAGCCCGACAGGCAGAAAGAATGGTGCTGTGGTCAAGTCACAACAAGGTTTATTTAACAAGAGAAAACAATATGTGACAGTGTGCATGGCACAAACAATACAGGACCACCAACAGAAAACCAAAAGGAACTTTTTTTATTTTTTATTGCAAATTAACAAAACAGTAACATATACAAGGTAAGAAATCAGTGACATATAAATACAGAAGAGAGGGAAGAACAAAAACAGAATAACAACAATGAAAGAAAGAGAGAGAGAGAGAGAAAAAAGGAAGCTCAATATCATTGTCGATATTTATAATCAATAATAATATATCAATATTAGTGGTGTTATTATCGATGATAATAATAATCATGACAATAGTAATAGTGATAGTTTTAGTGATTTATATATATATAAAAAATATATATTTAAAAAAACAAAACAAAAAAATAGTAATGATAGTATTAGTAACAGTAATAATAATAACAATACATTTAGATCAGTCCATAAGCTATTGAATAATTGCTCTAAACTCTACGTCAGGGGCTGATCCACAACTGCCAGTGAGCACAACCAGCACACCCCCCCGACATGGACATCTCTCCTTGATCCGACAATCCAATTCCCCCCCACTGCCACTAGCGCCACCCAGCCACAGCCTCTATGCTCCATTGAGTCTTCCTCCAAGAAGTACGTTGGGGCACCATAACAGGCACCTCCATACCAAGCTCCCTTAGTCTGGTTGTGACCTGACATATCCAAATGTTATTGGTGATTGGCCCTCTTGTCCCCTTATTTATTTATTTATTTATTTATTTATATATATATACACACATATATACATACATACACATATACATACATATATTCATACACACACATATACATGTATATATACATATACATACATATACATAAAAACAAACAAAAAAAAAATAATTATCCATGGCTTGGACCATGGTGTGCACTGGTTAGCTACCCAGCCAGAGACACCATATCCAACCCAGGTATCACTCCAAATTATTTTACATAAGGGAGGGAATTGGCCAGAGGGAGTGAAAGGGAAGGGTCAATCAAACCACTGAGACTATAATGACCATGACAACAGGGCATGCCAATCGGACCCACCAACAGCACTTAGAACAGAAGCCCGACCCAGACCGTTTATATTATTCAAATATATATATATATAATAATTTAATATTTATACTTAACATTTTGTTGTTTATATAATAAAGAGAGGATTGACTAATAATTATATTATAATATTACCAATACCACCATCACAAATAAAAAAAATTAGTAATAGCAATAATATGCAGATTTAAATAAAAGAAAAGTATAGCTTATTTGACATCATACATATATCTACACACATATATTGGGAGAGTGCGTGGGTTCGGTTACAGGTTGCTGAATTATATGAAGATGAGTTAGGAATGGCTTCCAGATATCAAGAAATGCAGATATAATATTCTTGTTAGTGTATGTTATTTTTTCTAGTGTGATGTATTATATAAGAAGATTAGTCCAGTGATTGATATTTATACAGTTTTTGGACTTCCAGTTTTGCAAAATTACTTTCTTGGCGATAGTTAGAGAAATGAGGAGTGAAAAAAAGATGTTTATAATGGGCTTGAGGGACACAGACATTTGTTCACAGTGCACAATGGGGAGCACAGACGACTATCTTCATGCCCTATGGACCTGTCAATCAGTTCACTCATTTTGGATATCAGTGACCACAAAACTCTCCGTTATCATGGGTTGTGGAATCCCTTCATCTCCATCACTTTGTTTACTCAATAACTATATGGAAGTTGATCATCTCCCAATGAAATACAAAAATCCACTCCTCATTTCCCCCAAAAGGAACTTAAATACACAAGATAACCCAGGCAGCAACATAGTGTCTGCCCAGATCTGGTACACATGGATTCCACATGGTCCAGATGAGGGCCGGATCTGGGCCGACACTATGTTGCTGTATGGGAAAGAACTCGATAATGAACAGCTGTGAGGATTAAATGAATATCTAAGGTAACTGATAAGTGGAGGGAAACTAGAACAAAGGAAACCGGAAACTGTAGAGAAACAAACTAAAACTTAATGAAAATCAAACTAAACAGAGAATAACCATGACAGTTACATGGTGGGCGGTAAAGTAATTTCACATTAGCAAGTACACCTCATTTTGATTGAGCAAAGGCATAAATCTCCAAAATTGTAATAACTATGGTATAATAAAGTGAGATTCTTTAGCTCAAATTTTTATTTGTATTTTTTTTCAGATTTATCAAGCTAAAATAAAGTACACTTGAGTAGAACCTTCTGACGCATTCTATCCCAATCTTTCATCATTAAAGAACTAGCAATGGAGGCTAGAGCTATTGACACGCAGTAATGAGAGAGAGAGAGAGAGAGAGAGAGAGAGAGAGAGAGAGAGAGAGAGAGAAAGAGAGAGAGAGAGAGAGAGAGAATTTCCTGAATTTGTGCGGCTCATCCGGTAGCAGACTCTGACACAGACGTTATCGCCTTGCTACTGAGAAATACTATGTATTTTTCAGCAGTGAAAGTTATTTTAATTGATAAAATATTGCGGGCAGCGCTGATAACTTTCTGTGCACTAGTCTGTGTGTACATGTGGCTGTGAAAGAGCATGAGAAAGATTTAGAATGTGCTATAGTGATAATAAAAGATAACTGTTAATAAGATAAAAATGTTAATAGTCTGACATTTTTATCCTGTTGTTTGTCATGTTTATTTGCATGCATGGCCGTAGGCCTATTTACCTAATATATTATGATATATTTAAATAATTAAACACTGTGCTGTCAAAGTTGCAAAGTTGTCAGAGTTTTGACCAGTGAATGTCAAAACGTGTTTGTCCGCCGAACTCTGAGAGATCAGTTCCCATTCTCTTAGATTTAATTACTTCTTTTGGGAGACTATCGGGATATACCATTAATTGGTCAAAGAGTAACTTTATGCCACTCTCTGACACTTACAGCCCTGGTTTTTTGCAGAACATGCCATTTAAGATAGTTAGGGATCATTTCACGTATCTTGGACTGACAATCCCCAAAGATTCCAAATTAATATTTAAGTTAAATTTTGTGGAGTTTCTTTCTAAGCTCAAAAGTAATATAGGGAATTGGAAAATTTTACCTTTGTCTATGATTGGCCGTATAAATTCAATTAAAATGGTTTCTCTTCCTAGATTCCTATATCTGTGTCAAAATCTCCCTATTTTTCTTAACTTTGCTTTCTTTAAGGAACTGGATTCTATAATCCTGTCTTATTTTTGGAATTATAAGACCCACCGGATTTCTAAGAGTCATCTACAAAAATCCAAGTCTTTGGATGGTCTGGGTATGCCAGTATTTAAAAATTATTATTGGGCTGCCAATATTAGGGCTTTAATGTTCTGGCTGAAGGAGGTACCGGGTAATCAGACCCCTGAGTCCCCCTTGTGGGTACAAATGGAGACCAACCTGGCTGTTGGCACCTCCTTAACGGCACTGCTGTTCTCCAAATTGGATAAGCCCAAAGAGTTGAATAAATTAAGCTTTGTTTTGAAAAATTCTGTCAAAATTTTAAATCAAGTGAGAAAAGTTCTGGCCCTGCCGGAGACCTCTGTTCATACGCCAATTTGTTACAATCAGTCCTTTTTACCCCCATGGTCTGATAGAACTTATCATGTCTGGAGGGAAAAAGGTTTGGGTTCCATTAAAGATCTTTATATTGAGGGACGGTTTGTCACGGTGTGGGTTTTGTGTCTTGTTCCTTGTTTTTGTCTGTCATGTATTCCCTGCTTGTCATGTGATCCTGCCATGTGTCTTGTCCCATGTTCAACTGTTCCCCGTTATGTTGATTAGTCTTCCCAGGTGTTTCAGTTTACCACACCCCCTTGTTATCTTGTTTAGCTTGTTTTCCCTGTGTATATAACCCTGTCTGTTTTAGTAGGTGTTACGGAGTCCTTGTTTTGTTCACACCACTTCAGTTCCCTGTATTCCCAGTTTGTTTTCTGTTCTTGGATTGATATTTGGCTTTTGACCTTTTTGCATGGAAGACTATGATTTGGATTACCTAATAAATAACTTACACTGCATTTGGATCTTGCCTGTTCCTTGTGTGGATCGTGACAGAAGGACTCCGTCATGCAGAGATCCAGTAGTGTGAGTTCGAGCCTTTTTTCCCCAGCCACTGAACTGGAGAGGAGAGAGTACTTTAAAGGAACCCACCTTGTCATTTTCCGTGGAACCCGGGGAGGTCGCAGAGCAGGAGGTGGTCGAGTGGAGGTCCAGCATCACTCTCCACCATGGCCCCCATTCGACCCTGGGCTCGTGAGGGACGGACCGGAACCACCATCTCGCCGTCGCGGACGGAGAAGAGGGAGGAAGATCACGTCTGCCGATCCCGAGACTGTTCACGTCACGACTGCTGAGCCTGTGTCTTCGGACAAGATGGCCGCCGCCAAGCCTGTGTCTTCGGACAAGATGGCCACCGCCGAGCCTGTTCACGTCACGTCTGTCGAGCCTGTGTCTTCGGACAAGATGGCCGCCGCCGAGCCTGTTCACGTCACATTTTCCGAGCCTGTGTCTTCGGACAAGATGGCCACCGCTGAGCCTGGGTCTTTGGACAAGATGGCCACCGCTGAGCCTGGGTCTTTGGACAAGATGGCCACCGCTGAGCCTGGGTCTTTGGACAAAATGGCCGCTGCTGAGCCGGAGCCAGTGTCTGTTCCTGAGCCGGAGCCAGTGTCTGTTCCTGAGCCGGAGCCAGTGTCTGTTCCTGAGCCGGAGCCAGTGTCTGTTCCTGAGCCGGAACCAGTGTCTGTTCCTGAGCCGGAGCCAGTGTCTGTTCCTGAGCCGGAGCCAGTGTCTGTTCCTGAGCCGGAGCCCGTGTCTGTTCCTGAGCCGGAACCAGTGTCTGTTCCTGAGCCGGAGCCAGTGTCTGTTCTTGAGCCGGAGCCCGTGTCTGTTCCTGAGCCGGAGCCCGTGTCTGTTCCTGAGCCGGAGCCAGTGTCTGTTCCTGAGCCGGAGCCAGTGTCTGTTCCTGAGCCGGAGCCAGTGTCTGTTCCTGAGCCGGAGCCAGTGTCTGTTCCTGAGCCGGAGCCAGTGTCTGTTCCTGAGCCGGAGCCAGTGTCTGTTCCTGAGCCGGAGCCAGTGTCTGTTCCTGAGCCGGAGCCAGTGTCTGTTCCTGAGCCGGAGCCAGTGTCTGTTCCTGAGCCGGAGCCAGTGTCTGTTCCTGAGCCGGTGTCTGTTCCTGAGCCAGTGTCTGTTCCTGAGCCAGTGTCTGTTCCTGAGCCAGTGTCTGTTCCTGAGCCAGTGTCTGTTCCTGAGCCAGTGTCTGTTCCTGAGCCTGTGTCTGTTCCTGAGCCTGTGTCTGTTCCTGAGCCTGTGTCTGTTCCTGAGCCAGTTCCTGTGTCTGTGTCTGTGTCTGTTCCTGAGCCTGTGTCTGTTCCTGAGCCTGTGTCTGTGTCTGTGTTTATGTTTGTGTCTGTATTTGTGTCTGTGTCTGTTCCTGAGCCTGAGCCTGTGTCTGTGTCTGTGTCTGTCTCTGTGTTTGTGTCTGTGTCTGTGTTTGTGGCTGTGTCTGTTCCTGAACCTGAGCCTGTGGTGCCAGTTCCAGTGCCTGAGCCGGTGGTGCCAGTTCCAGTGCCTGAGCCGGTGGTGCCAGTTCCAGTGCCCAGGCTGGTGGTGCCAGTTCCAGTGCCCGAGCCGGTGGTGCCAGTTCCAGTGCCCGAGCCGGGGGTGCCAGTTCCAGTGCCCGAGCCGGTGGTGCCAGTTCCAGTAGTTCCAGTGCCAGAGCCGGTGGTGCCAGTTCCAGTGCCTGAGCGGGTGGTACCAGTTCCAGTGCCAGTTCCAGTGCCTGAGCCGTTGGTGCCAGTTCCAGTTCCTGAGCCATTGGTGTCTGTTCCAGTTCCTGTGCCGTGGCCACCCGAGGGGTCTTCACCGCCGTGGCCGCCCGAGGGGTCTTCACCGCCGTGGCCGCCCGAGGGGTCTTCACCGCCGTGGCCGCCCGAGGGGTCTTCACCGCCGTGGCCGCCCGAGGGAAAGTATCCACCCTGGCCGCCCGATGGACGATCGTCTCCGCCCTGGCCGCCCGAGTCTGTTCCAGTTCCGGAGCCGTTGGTGCCTGTTCCAGTTCCTGAGCCGGTGGTGCCTGTTCCTGAGCCGGTGGTGTCAGTTCCTGAGCCGGTGGAGTCTGTTCCAGTGCCGGAGCCGTTGGTGCCAGTTCCAGTGCCTGAGCCGGTGGTGCCAGTTCCAGTGCCTGAGTCGGTGGTGCCAGTTCCACCGCCCGAGGGGTCGTCTTCGCCCTGGCCGCCCGAGGGAAAGTCTCCGCCCTGGCCACCCGAGGGAAAGTCTCCGCCCTGGCCGCCCGAGGGAAAGTCTCCGCCCTGGCCGCCCGAGGGAAAGTCTGCTCCGCCCTGGCCGCCCGAGGGAAAGTCTGCTCCGCCCTGGCCGCCCGAGGGAAAGTCTGCTCCGCCCTGGCCGCCCGAGGGAAAGTCTGCTCCGCCCTGGTCGCCCGATGGACTGTCTGCTCCGCCCTGGCCACCCGAGGGAGAGTCTCCGCCCTGGCCGCCTGATGAATGGTCATCTCCGCCCTGGCTGCCTGATGGACTGTCACTCCCTATCCCCGTTTCCCTCCATGAACCTGGCCCTCCATCCCTCCCCCTGATCCTCCACCAGTCCACCTCCCGCCCTGGACTCTTGTTTTGTGTTTTGGGTTTTGTGGTCTTGGAGTGTCTGGTAGCCACTCCGTAGAGGGGGGGTTATGTCACGGTGTGGGTTTTGTGTCTTGTTCCTTGTTTTTGTCTGTCATGTATTCCCTGCTTGTCATGTGATCCTGCCATGTGTCTTGTCCCATGTTCAACTGTTCCCCGTTATGTTGATTAGTCTTCCCAGGTGTTTCAGTTTACCACACCCCCTTGTTATCTTGTTTAGCTTGTTTTCCCTGTGTATATAACCCTGTCTGTTTTAGTAGGTGTTACGGAGTCCTTGTTTTGTTCACACCACTTCAGTTCCCTGTATTCCCAGTTTGTTTTCTGTTCTTGGATTGATATTTGGATTTTGACCTTTTTGCATGGAAGACTACGATTTGGATTACCTAATAAATAACTTACACTGCATTTGGATCTTGCCTGTTCCTTGTGTGGATCGTGACACGGTTTGCATCTTTTAATCAGTTAAGAGAGAAATTTGATTTGCCTAATGCACATTTTTTTCGTTATTTACAAATCAGACATTACGTGAAGTCCAAAATTTGTAATTTTGAACTCCTCCCAGAGAAACATGTCTTTTTCGATGTTTTTTTCAATCCTCCTGGCTCTGTACGTCTTATTTCTAAATTTGTTTCTTTATTTGGAAGTTGTCTCTCAGCCCCTACTGTAAGATTTAAGGAGGCCTGGGAAGAAGATCTAGGAGTTGAGCTCTCCGATGACACGTGGGACAGGTGCTTGGCCACGATACATGCTTGTTCAGTCAATAGCAGACACCAACTGATCCAGTTCAAAGTTATTCACCGCTTACATTACACCAAAGCTAAATTGCATAAAATTTTCCCCTCCGTTTCACCAATATGTGACAGGTGTAAGGTGGCAGAGGATACAGCTTCTCATGCTTTTTGGTTTTGCCCTTTATTGTCTGGATTTTGGT
This sequence comes from Scardinius erythrophthalmus, assembly GCF_964197995.2. Classification (NCBI taxonomy): domain Eukaryota; kingdom Metazoa; phylum Chordata; class Actinopteri; order Cypriniformes; family Leuciscidae; genus Scardinius; species Scardinius erythrophthalmus. The sequence continues at coordinate 22,901,662 of NC_138234.1, forward strand.
CAAGCATTTTTGACTGGTACTCCAAGGCTTACAATAAGCCTCTTCCACCGGATGCTGAACTTGCCATCTTCGGCCTCTCACAGCGCACCTCTTGCCTTTCAGGTGCATTGAAACAGTCCTTAATGCTGGGTATGGTCGTGGCTAAGAGACTTGTGCTTAAGAACTGGAAGTCACCCTCACCCCCTTCCTTCCAGATGTGGATTATGGATATGATCTCTGTCATACAGATGGAAAGACTTCGACTTTTGAGGATTGATTCTATTGAAAACTTTTCTGCTGTTTGCTGTTAACAGCTCGGTCGGCCCCCAAAGACTTCTCTAAGGTCTAGGCTGCATATCCCTTCTGGGCACCTAGTCTGCTGTGCAGCTTTTTATTAATATACCTTTATGTACCTTTTTTGTGTGTGTGTGTGTGTGTGTGTGTGTGTGTGTGTGTGTGTGTGTGTGTAGTCCGAGCCAGTGTTGTTTGTTCTGTGTTTTTACTTGAAAAATCCTTTAAAATAAAGTATAAAAAAACAAAAAAAAACAAAAACGTGTTTGTCCGCCAATAGAACGGCCGCATCTGAGGCAGTAAGTCTATCACATTACGTTTTCATCAACTTAGGATGAAACACACACACATGCTATTTAAGAAAGTTCTAGACTAAGACCAGCGCCGCCGCTCCCACCACGCGCATCATGCGCTGTGCGTAGGGCACCAAGTGCTGAGGGGGCACCAAAAATAGCCTAATTAAAAAATATATATAATGCCGATATTATTTCATTAGCTAATAATATAGAAATATTATTAGGCACATTTTAGCCATGTATATGTAACAAAAAAGGGGGAACAAGATTTAATTGCTCAAGTCTAGAAAGTACCGCCCCCCGCTTTGGATGGTCCGTGCCGTTTGTTCGCGCAGGCGCCTTTACGAAGGACGAACGCGAACGAAGTTTGACAGACAGACAGTAGGCAACTTTTTTGGAAATGGCCCCTAAAAGACAGCAGAAGTTAGGATGAGCAAAGAAAGAAGAAGAAACTGCGAGATGATGCCCGTGCATCACTTGCAGGTAAGTCCATGTTTAATCATTCTTAAATAAGGGAAATGTGCTGCTGCTAACGCGCCTCGAACTTGCTGACGTTAATGTTAGCAAACTATGTTATTATAACTTATAACTTCGGTGCAAGCTAAATTGAGATTTTATTGTTAAACACTACCCGTTTTACAAATAACTGACGCCAGCTAGCTGTTACTTTCTTTACTATCTTTCTTTAGATATTGAGCAGTAGTTTATGGTTTATTTTGACGTGACGGTGGTTAATACTTTCTCAGTAACAGTTAACGTTAGCAGTCAGTGCAGTGCACATGGTAGGCTAACAATTCCTGTTAAATATATAAAAAAATATAAAATGTCAATATGAATGATGTAAAGCAAACAATACTGTTTAATTGTGTGCATTATTGCACCTCATTCTATTATGCTTTTATATTATATTATATTTATCAAATATAATATAATATAATTTATTACTGATTGTTGATAAATAAGGAATAAAGGGGGAGAACTCCTTGGCTGCCATGCTTTCAGTTTTAAATGTTTATAATTTTTTTCTCGTATGAGATTCTTTGTTTGAATATTTTGTCTAATAAATGTAATTTATTCAAAGTGACATTGAATTTGGGAAAAACATGTCTGGATTATTTTGATAGTTTTTTTTATTTTGCTATTCTGTTTACTGAAAAAAAGTTTGCACTTTCAAATGTGTAGTGTGTGTTGGCTATTCTACATATGTTTACAAAGTCAGCAAAGCTGTGAAGATTTTACTTTCTCTTTTTAGTGTTCTGAAATTTTATACTGTGGTGCTGCCATTGTGTTATTGGTATTGAGTTATATGTTTGGTAATAAAAAGTCAAACTGGCAAAAACAAACGTTTTTTTTCTCGGGGTCGGGGTGGGGGGCATCATAAAGGAATTATGCTTAGGGCACCAAAATGGCTAGCAGCGGCACTGACTAAGACAGTCTTCTCCACTCCTCAAATTCATAAAACATTAGCCTTTATAGAGAGAGTTTCTTGAGTAAAGAAAACTGTGCTTATTCAAACATCAGTTATTTATTTACCTTTGCATTGCAGAAAAGCAAGATGATCCAAAACACTTCTTTTACGATAGAGTTAAGGTGGAGTTATGAGGTTTGTCCGAGAGTTTGGGGATCCAATGGAGATACAAGGTTTATTCACAAGCTATTTTTAATTCGTTTTCCTGGTTAAATATTTGCAGAACCAACAAACAGGGTGACCAATAGTGATGATGAATGGGGGAAAAAATGACAAAGTATAAAGATATAAGGTTTCTGCCCGATGTCTAAAATTTTGTTAATTTAGATAGTAATTCTCTTATCGTGTTTTACCATTAGAGTGAAATAATAATAATAATAATAATAAAAATTATCCTCATTGTAATTGTATCCCGCAAGTATATATAGGCACTGAGAGCGGTTTTTGATTATTTTGCTGTGATAGGCTTGTGAATAACTGAAATAATTTGGCGAATTGACATGGAAATTTAAAGCTCGCCTGGAACTACTTTAGTGATGCCGTTTAAAATAAAAATCAACAGTTTAGAATGAGTCGACCAATCAGAATCAAGTATTTCAAAGAAGCCATAGTATGAGGTGAGTTTTATTCGTATGTGCTGATCATGGCCTAACTAATTGGAAGGACTGTCCTTGTATACACTGCATCAAAACATATCACAATATAGATATTGGCCTTTTTAGAATGATATTGTGCTTTTAAGGGTAACAAACTGCACATCAGCTGTATTATGAGCTGTAAAATATTCAAATACTAAAATGCATGCATACATGCTCAATTCTTATCATCTAAATCAAGTTTAGTCTTCTTGCAATACCAGAAGAACAGTATCTTTTCATCACTGTGTTGCTCATACTGCAAGACGAAAAGAAAAAATGACTTAGGTGCAACTCAGTGACTCCACCCACTTTTACAGTATATTTATACAGTGTTTTGCCATGAGAACTCAATGTCATCTTTATCATGAACCATCATCATCTCTCTGCTCCTGCTGGCCTCTCTGCTGCCACACCTGACCTTCACTGGTGAGATTGATTATATTACATTAAATTATGATTATTTTTAAGAATGTTTGATTTGTATATGTGCTGAATAAGTTGACTGACAGCACTCTCTCTCTCAGCTCATGTGAATGTGGGTATAGTGAACGGCACAGAAGCCAAACCCCACTCCTTGTCTTGACTGCTGCACATTGCTGGGATGGGTAAAAGCTTGTTTAGAAATCACTTTTGAATGACACAACAACTGCAGTGCAACCATACAGTGTGCTGAATGACATACATTACTATCATGACTTTCTCTTTCAACAGATTTGAGATTCTGACGGTTGTTGTTGGTGCTCATGACTTAAGGAACATCAAGAGTTCAGATCGCTTCAACATGAAGTCTTGCATCCCGCATCCAAACTTTAGAAACACTCGTAATGACATCATGCTTTTGAGGGTAAAAACTGTAATACTTTTAGTTGTTCAAATAGAATCTGATCAGGAAACAGTGGCACAAAACTAACACACACTGTGTTTAAATTTCTATAGCAAACAGGGCTTTCTGAACCACACAAACAGCATTATAAACAACTGCAGTCCAGTCTTAAAGGTCCCATGACATGAAATTTTCACTTTCTGAGGTTTTTTAACATTAATATGAGTTCCCCTAGCCTGTATATTGTCCCCAAGTTTCTAGAAATTTCAGTCGGTGTAAACCTTTGAGAAAATGGAGGCTCATACGCGCTGATCTTGAATCTCCTCTTTATGACGTCATAAGGAGGAAATGTTACCTCCCCTTTCTCTGCTTTGCCCGCCCAGATAATATTTTCCGCCCATGAGAAAATGCGCTAGGAAGTAGGAACGCGCGCGCACGATTTTAGTTTGTCCACGAGAGATATCATGGCTTTTGAGCGAGCGAAGCATAACAATTGCTCAATAATTGGATATACAAATGAACACCGAAGGGTCAATACAGAGCTGGGCTTGCTGAACGTCTGAAACTAAAGTCTGGACCACTCTCTTTGGCTCAGCTACACACCTCGAAAAAGTAAGTCAACTACTGATATATAAGTGTGTTGCTGGTTATTATTAAGTGTATTATGGTTACCTAGATTGTTACACGTAGAATGTGGCTGTAACATTAGCTATGCAGCTATGCAGTTTATGTGTGTGAATACACACACTGTAACGCGAGTGTTGTACACTTCTTTGTTATTTGGATAACCGTTTTCCTGTTGGTTATATGGCGCGCGCGATATCCGCATTTCAAGATCGCAGAGCTTGATGTAATTGTAATAAGATAAATACAGACGTTACAGATCTCTCATGAAAAGGCAACAGTAGGTTAGCGTTAGCTACATGACTGTAAACCATCCGAATAAAGTACCGTATCCAGACATAATATTTTAAACTAACCATTCGGAAACGTCCTGCTGGAGCCGCTGAGTTGCAACTTCTTCATCCGTTGCTTCTCCATCCGGATCAGATTCTGGGTCAAACTGAAATGCTTGAAAGACTGCGTGTCTTCGTGCCATTGCTATATCCAACGTAAACATGCACGCCACGGTACCGTTGCACAAGATGGTCAAGGCCACACCCACCCTCCACCTTTCGCAGCCTTTCTCCTCCTCATTATCATTTAAGGCTACAGACACCGAAACGGCCCGTCTGAAGGAAGCTCATTCTGGGACTGGCTTGTAGTGGCTATAATTCTGCACCGAGGCTGAATTTTTGGAAAGAGATTTCAGATACAGTACTAGGGACCACTAAGGCCTATATTAAAGCCTACAAAAAGTAGCATGTCATGGGACCTTTAACCCCCTGAGGTCGACGGTATCGCCGGCGATACCAGCTCGCTTTTTTTTTATCAGTGTAAAAGAAACTCATAAATACTCTGTTGACTTTGATTTTCCATAGGAGTTTCATACATCAATCGATTTTGTTAAATGTGTATTATTTTTGTGTATACTCACAATAAAAACAAAGTGTTGTGCTTTTTGCCAAATAAAGAAAAATAAACATCAAGCGAGTTCTGTCTTCTCTCTGTCCGTGTAGTCCATTCTGAAACGCGTCCGAAAATGAACTGTAACTCAGTGAATTCAGTAATTTATATAAAAAAACAAATATTCTCAGTTCATGTAATCTGTAAGAAAAGAGCGAGATGTCAGTCGTTCTCATCTCATCTAATTACTTGTAATGTGACTCCGCCCTCGGGGAGCGCGCGCTATTCAAACGCATATGGCTGAGGCAATCCGTGCAAACTGTGAACGCCCCCATCAGCTCGAGAAAACAAGTTGAATCAGATCATTGTAGCCTACTTGTTTACACCGATTGATTTATAATTCTTGATTTCTCTTTAAACTCACTTACAACGAACATTTTCTACTTTTCCTCACCTCATAGTTATAACGCGGATTGTTGAGCAGACGCGTCTCAAGCCTTGTGATCCAACGCTGGATACTCTTATAGGTTACGTCCGTGGATCACGGCTGAACGCGTCTTCTCCGCACTCATTTACAAACAAACATTTTTTCGCCTATCGTGTGTCTACTCTACACCCGTACCACTGAAAAGACGGATTATATCCCAGACTTAAGCCATAAATTAGTATTAATATTGATAGCACCACTGGTAGCGTCGTTGCTAACTTAACTTACTGTCCATCTGTTAAAATGGTGAATATATCAAATGTAAGTAGTCTACCTTTTGGTGCAGGTGAGGACACATTTGAGCTGCACGCGGTGCAGTCTGAGCTGGAAGCTGTTGAGAAACAGATCCACGACCTTTTAGTAAGAAAAGCCGAGCTGATAGACCGGCGGTTAGCTCTTGAAACATCACGTGCCGAGGCACACAAATCAGAGATTAACGTTACTAACCCGCTGACTCCGACTTCGTCTACTCCGTGCGTTCCTCAACATCGGTCCCGAACGTCGAGGTCGCGATCAGCCATGGTCTCGTTCACTCCGGCTCCAACATGCCATCACGAAGCCTGGATTTTTCCGCAGCAGAAGTCGCGAGTCAGGTCTAGACCAAGAAAACTCTCTCCGACCCTCCCGGTTTTCGAGATATCCACACAAAACCGCTTCTCCCCTCTTCGCGAAACAGAACGCGATGCTGTGATCATCGGCGATTCCATCGTTCGACACGTACACGTTACGTTAAATAAAAGTAAGGTGCATAGTCACTGCTTTCCTGGTGCTCGTGTTTCTGAAATCGCTGCTCACGTTCCCGAGATTCTGAACGAGCGCGTCGGAACCGTTGTCCTGCACGCGGGAGGGGCCGACATCAGACTGCGCCAGACGGAGGTTCTGAAGAAAGACTTCAGGAATCTGATCGATACGGTACGCAGCACATCGCCTGATATAACGATTATTGTGTCAGGACCGCTTCCCACGTACCGACTAGGTCATGAAAAGTTTAGTAGATTATTTGCGCTTAATGAATGGTTAATGTCATGGTGCAATGAGCAGAAACTTCTCTTTGTAAATAATTGGAATCTGTTTTGGGAGCGTCCTAGGCTTTACCGTGCTGATGGCTTACACCCAAGCAGATTCGGATCGGATCTTCTGTCAGATAACATCTCCAAAATGTTAAATACCTTTTGACTAGTAAACAAAAGTCCAAATCAAAGTCTCTGCTGCACCAATTTAACTGATATAAATAGTGTAGAACATTGCATAGAAACTGTGTCTATTCCTCGTTTAGTGAGATCAAATCATAAATCTACTGCAGGATCTAGAAAAAATCTAATTGTTATTAAACCAGAAAATGTTGCTATTGGTAATCAAAAACAATTTTTAAAGCTAGGTCTTCTAAACATTAGATCACTCACACCTAAGGCAGTTATTGTAAATGAAATAGTCACAGATAATAGCTTCGATGTACTTTGCCTTACTGAAACCTGGCTTAAAACAAATGATTATTTTGGTTTAAATGAGTCTACTCCAGCAGGATACTCCTATAAGCACGAGCCCCGTCTGAATGGTCGTGGCGGCGGTGTTGCAACAATCTATAGAGATTTTCTCAATGTTACTCAGAAAACGGGTTATAAGTTTATTTCATTTGAAGTACTTGTACTAAATGTTACGCTCTTAGATGTTCGAAAAACATCCCTATTATCTCTAGCCTTGGCTACCGTATATAGACCGCCTGGGCCTTACGCTGATTTCCTAAAAGAGTTTGCAGATTTTCTCTCAGACCTATTAGTTAACTTCGATAAAGCATTAATTGTTGGAGACTTTAATATCCATGTAGATAATCAAAATGATGCGTTAGGGGCTGCGTTTACAGATTTATTAAACTCCTTTGGGGTCAAGCAAAACATTACCGGACCGACTCATCGATTTAATCATACACTCGATTTAATTATATCACATGGAACCGATCCAACCGATATAGATATCATTCCACAAAGTGACGATGTCACTGACCATTACATGGTAACTTGCATATTACGTACTCCTGTAATATATCATGCTGCGCCGCGTTATCGATTAGGCAGAACAATCCTTCCATCCACCATAGATAATTTTTCAAACAGCTTATCGGATCTGTCTCAGCTGCTCAGTGAACCCAAACAAACAGATGAACTTGAGGAATTAACTAGCACTATGAGCACCATTCTCTCTGGATCATTGGATATTGTTGCGCCCAATAGATTAAAAAAGGTCAGAGAGAAAAGTAAAGCACCATGGAACAACAATACTACGCGTGTTCTAAAGAGAGAAACCCGTAATTTAGAGCGTAAATGGAAACAAACCAACTTAGAGGTCTTTAGAATCGCATGGAAAGACAGTATGTCACGTTATAAAAAGGCCCTAAAAGCGGCCAGGGCTGAGCATCTACGCAAACTAATAGAAAACAACCATAACAATCCTAAGTTCTTATTTAACACCGTGGCGAGACTAACAAATAAACAGATGTCTCCTGAACAAAATATTCCATTACAGTTTAGTAGTAATGATTTCATGAAGTTCTTCACTGAGAAAATAGAAAACATCAGAACCACAATTGTAAACGTTCAATCCTCAATCGCGCCTTATAATTCAGCCTCAATTATCACCCCGCTAGAACAATTACAGTGCTTTACAACTATAGAACAAAAAGAGTTAAATAAACTTTTTACTTCATCTAAAACAACAACATGTTTACTAGATCCTATACCAACCAAGCTATTGAAAGAAGTGTTACCTGTAGTGGAAGAGCCTCTCCACAATATTATTAACTCGTCTTTATCTTTAGGTTATGTTCCAAAAACATTTAAACCCCCAGTTATAAAACCTCTCATTAAGAAACCACAATTAGATCCGAATAATCTAGTAAATTATAGACCCATTTCAAATCTACCTTTTATGTCTAAAATACTAGAAAAAGTTGTGTCCGCTCAACTGGGCTCTTTCTTACAAGAAAATGACACCTATGAAAAGTTTCAGTCTGGGTTCAGGCCGCATCATAGCACTGAAACTGCGCTCGTTAAAATCACAAATGATTTACTTTTAGCTTCTGACCAAGGCTGTATCTCAATATTAGTTTTACTTGATCTTAGTGCTGCGTTCGATACTATAGATCATACAATACTCTTAGATCGACTACAAAATTATACTGGTGTTCAAGGACAAGCATTAAGCTGGTTTAGATCGTATTTATCTGACCGCTACCATTTTGTTTATTTAAATGGAGAAAAATCTATCATAACTCCAGTAAACTATGGAGTGCCGCAGGGATCTGTGTTAGGCCCTCTATTATTCTCAATATATATGCTGCCACTTGGAAATATTATAAGGAAACATGGAATTAGTTTCCATTGTTATGCTGATGACACTCAAATCTATATTTCATCACGGCCAGATGAAAACGCTAAATTATCCAAATTGACAGAGTGTGTTAAAGATATAAAAGATTGGATGACGCATAATTTTCTTTTATTAAATCCAGACAAGACAGAGGTACTACTTATCGGTTAAAAAAACCACCCACAAAACCTCTCACAATACAACTTTAACATAGTAGGATGTCCTGTTACTTCATCCTCTACAGTAAAAGACCTGGGTGTTATATTAGACTGCAACCTGTCTTTTGAAAATCATATTTCATATGTTACAAGAACAGCCTTTTTCCACCTTAGAAACATTGCTAAGCTACGTAATATGCTATCTGTTTCTGATGCAGAAAAGTTAGTTCATGCATTCATGACCTCAAGACTAGATTACTGTAATGCGTTATTAGCCGGTTGTCCTGCATCCTCAATAAACAAGCTACAGTTAGTCCAAAATGCCGCCGCTAGAGTTCTAACTAGATCAAGAAAATATGATCATATAACACCGATTTTATCATCCCTACATTGGTTACCTATAAAGTCCCGTATTAATTACAAGGTATTGCTACTGACTTATAAAGCCCTAAACGGCTTAGCTCCAGTCTATTTAACGGATCTTCTATCGCCCTATAATCCATCGCGCTCTTTAAGGTCACTAAATTCGAGGCTTTTGGTCATACCTAGGATATCTAGGTCCACCAAAGGAGAGAGAGCATTTTCACATTTAGCACCAAAACTCTGGAATAGTCTTCCGGATACTGTTCGTTGCTCAGACTCGCTCTCCCAGTTTAAAACTAGATTAAAGACGCATCTCTTCAGCCAGGCATTCATATAATACTTTTAATCCTACAGTTAAATCCGACCTCTAGTTCATAAACGCCAGAGGAGAACTGGCCCCCGACTGAGCCCGGGTTCTCCCAAGGTTTTTTTTTCGGTTCCTTGCCACTGTTGCCTTTGGCTTGCTCAGTTGGGGATATTTGGGGATATTTAATTTAATTAATCAATCAACGATTATTGATCAGCATTACCAAACGTAGACGTTCCACTAGAAACAAACATTGATGTATTGTTCTAATTTATTACTGTGAAGCTGCTTTGATACAACCTGTGTTGTGAAAAGCGCTATATAAATAAACTTGACTTGACTTGACTTGACTTGACACCGTCTCACAGCGCTGTGAGGAATAATAATAATGGAAAATGTCCCTCAGAAGTGCGGGTATATCGAGGAGCGAGCTGAGGAATGGTGTAGTAAGTTTTTTTCCTTCTCACGTGAATTGGGTTTCTGTTTATGAATGAATGAACGGCAGAGATGCGCGCTGTTTACCACAGCTCACAAAAAGACAGTTTAAATTTAAATCGCATGTGTGAATGAATGATGATGTTTTAGCAAACTGTATTGCTATACTGAGATGAGTAAAATCGACTGAAATATGTTGAAATAAAGTGTCTAGGTTTTGACATAAATGCAAATATAAATGTAATTTTACAAAATATTATCGATTTTCAAATACTGCTGTATTGAATGAACAGCTTTTAGCAAACTCTTTTGCTATACTGAGATGAGGAAAAATATCAAAAATTATCAAAAATAAAGTCATCAAATAATACGTTTTGTATACTTTAGTTTTTAAAAAGAAAGATTGCACTTGAATTGTTGTAATTGTAACCTTTTTAATAAAAAAATATATATTTATAAGGTAGATGTAAACAAGTAAATAGAATTTTTTTCTTTAAATAATTTGTATTGTGTTTTATTAGTGACAAATTTGTGGAGAGGATAAATATTCCAAAACTGAAAATACAGTATGAGAATTAACTGCACAATTACTAGACATGTTTACCTTGGATATTATACAATTTGCAAGCACAATTTGTAAAAAAAAAAAAAAATGCGATGCCTCCAACTGTGAACCAATTTGGTAGTGTATATATATATATATATATATGTGTGTGTGTGTGTGTGTGTGTGTGTATATGAAGAGTTCAGATGCAAAAGCCTCTAAATGCCATCTGAAATTTTCTTCTAGAATGATCATTTTTATGAAGCTTGTATATTTAAGTTAGCTATAGGTGACAAACCTGAATGAATGGCTCATTAAGTATACAGGGGCATTGTCTCACCAGGTGTGAACCACTAAATATGCATGATCGTTTACGCCCCATCCGCATGTTGGCTTTCCAAACTAAAAGTGTTTCGCAAAACTTAAATCAATGTATCGTTTTATGTGAATGATTAGGCAGGATGATTTTCACATCATTTTGAAGAAAAAACTCTAAAAACTCTAGGCGAGGACATCCATTAGTCAAAAGTCTTATTGACACATATTTAGTATGTGTTTTGTGGCCTTATTTCAGAAACTTTCATTTTTAGTTTTTTCAATAACCATGCATAAACATTATTCTCTCAAAAATGAAAACATGTACATACATGTGGCTCACATATTATGGTAGTCCTGTTTGTGCTAAATAGAGTGTAATTTTTTTTTGCCATTGATATGTTTATAAGCAACTGAAAAAAGCACAAATGTCAGGGCATGTCAGAACATCTCAAGGACCCCAAAAACACCCCAGACTCCAGAGGGTTAATATAGATGACTAAATCTTTTATTAATAACGGTTGTGTTTTTGAATTACAGCTACAGGAAAAAGTTGAAGCAAACAACGATGTTAAATGGATTTCATTACCAATGAAAGGAGAAGACGTTGGAACAAATTCTCTCTCTATTGTTGCCGGCTGGGGAAGAATGAAGACTAATGGCCCAAAGAGTGATCGTCTAATGGAAGCAAATGTGTATTTAATGAATAACAGAATGTAGCTATAAATGGGGAGAGTACTACTCACTCTCAAATATGATGTGCACACATAGCCGTGGTGGATCCTGCCTTGTACGTACTTTGATTATGTTATGTCAATTAATGAGTTTAAACTGATACGGTATATTTAATTTTTAGTGACGTGTTGATCTGTTTCTTCACAGTTTGATTCAGGAGGTCCTTTGGTTTATGGAAATCGTTTGGATAAAGAGCAGTGCAATTCACCTAAATATCCTAATGTGTATACTAAGATTTCACCATATCTTGAATAGATCGGCAACATAATTAGAAATGTGAAGTGAGTTAAGTTACTGAATGCTTCCGTAACTTCTTTCAATAAAGTATCACATGACAAGCATCAATCATTCCAAGTGTCTTCATTGTCACAACCATATAAAGTTACAATATTACATGGGGGGGCACAAAAGACCTTTTACATCAGTTCACATGGAATACTAAAATTCCAGTCATGCAAGTATGGCTTCTATCTATTTGAATGGGGAAAGTCTGAAAACTTCAAAACTGTTGGTCAGGGATAAAATCAGGCAAATATGGTATAATATATATATATATATATATATATATATATATATATATATATATATATATATATATATATATAGGGCTGTGAAAAGATTAATCGCGAATAATCGCATCCAGAATAAAAGTTTGTGTTTAAATAATATATGTGTATGTACTGTGTATAATTAAATTTGTTTATATAAATACACACACATGCATGTATATATTTAAGAAAAACTGTGTTATTTATATATAAAACAAGTTATATTTATATATAATATAAATTATATATAAATATATACAGTATATGTATGCAAATATTTCTTAAATATATACATGCATGTGTGTGTATTTATATATACAAAAAAATTATACCAAGTACACACACATATATTACATAAACACAAACTTTTATTTTGGATGCGATTAATCGCGATTAATCTTTTCACAGCCCTAAAACAAAAGGATTATTAGGAACACCATACTAATACTGTGTTTGACCCCCTTTCGCCTTCAGAACTGCCTTAATTCTACGTGGCATTGATTCAACAAGGTGCTGAAAGCATTCTTTACAAATGTTGGCCCATATTGATAGGATAGCATCTTGCAGTTGATGGAGATTTCTGGGATGCACATCCAGGGCACGAAGCTCCCGTTCCACCACATCCCAAAGATGCTCTATTGGGTTGAGATCTGGTGACTGTGGGGGCCATTTTAGTACAGTGAACTCATTGTCATGTTCAAGAAACCAATTTGAAATGATTCGAGCTTTGTGACATGGTGCATTATCCTGCTGGAAGTAGCCATCAGAGGATGGGTACATGGTGGTCATAAAGGGATGGACATGGTCAGAAACAATGCTCAGGTAGGCCGTGGCATTTAAACGATGTCCAATTGGCACTAAGGGGCCTAAAGTGTGCCAAGAAAACATCCCCCACACCATTACACCACCACCACCAGCCTGCACAGTGGTAACAAGGCATGATGGATCCATGTTCTCATTCTGTTTAAGCCAAATTCTGACTCTACCATCTGAATGTCTCAACAGAAATCAAGACTCATCAGACCAGGCAACATTTTTCCAGTCTTCAACTGTCCAATTTTGGTGAGCTCGTGAAAATTGTAGCCTCTTTTTCCTATTTGTAGTGGAGATGAGTGGTACCCAGTGGGGTCTTCTGCTGTTGTAGCCCATCCGCCTCAAGGTTGTGCGTGTTGTGGCTTCACAAATGCTTTGCTGCATACCTCGGTTGTAACGAGTGGTCATTTCAGTCAAAGTTGCTCTTCTATCAGCTTGAATCAGTCGGCCCATTCTCCTCTGACCTCTAGCATCAACAAGGCATTTTTCACCCACAGGACTGCCGCATACTGGATGGTTTTCCCTTTTCACACCATTCTTTGTAAACCCTAGAAATGGTTGTGCGTGAAAATCCCAGTAACTGAGCAGATTGTGAAATACTCAGAACGGCCCGTCTGGCACCAACAACCATGCCACGCTCAAAATTGCTTAAATCACCTTTCTTTCCCATTCTGACATTCAGTTTGGAGTTCAGGAGATTGTCTTGACCAGGACCACACCCCTGAATGCATTGAAGCAACTGCTATGTGATTGGTTGATTAGATAATTGCATTAATGAGAAATTGAACAGGTGTTCCTAATAATCCTTTAGGTGAGTGTATATATATATATATATATATATATATATATATATATATATATATATATATATATATATATATATAAAATAAAAAATGGTCAAACTCTTCTGAGATTGTGAAGAGGAACAATTGTAGCATATCTCAATCAGCATTTGTACCCGATCTTTCCACTAAAAGTATGAAACAGGGTTACACTAATATACAGTGATCAGCCACAACATTAAAACAACTGAGAGATGAAGTGAATAACATTGATTATATAATTACAACATCACCGGTCAAGGGGTGGGATATATTAGACAGAAACTGAACAGTCAGTAAGCATTTATTTATTTAATAAATGGGCTGCACGATTAGCCGAAATTAAACCGAAATTGCTATTTACAAAATGGAAAATTTTTAATTAAATAAGTAGCCTATATGCACAGCACTAAAATCAGAGCGGATCAATTGGTTCGCAGTAAATGCTGCTCCATCTCTGAAAGCGCTAAGATGTTTTTGCACGTGTTGCTTTTTCAAATGTATGTTTTATAAGTGACTCAAAATCATTCCAAACTTGGCAAGTTAAAAGAATATTCGCTATGACTCAATGACAAATGCTACGCTCCTCTTCACTCCTCAAACACATAAAACAGTTTAGTCACAAGCTCTTTTTAATACTTTTCATTATTTAAATATTTTTTCACAGTGACGTCACACGGTCGGACACCCCTCTCTCAAGAAGAGAAAACAGCCTGTCCATCCTCTCCCTGCTCTCCTGTGCTCTCCTCGCCTCTGCCTCCCTCTGTAGTTGCCCTTTGTCTTACCGCCTTCGTGCTGGTGCTGGTGCTGGTGCTGCTGGTCCTGGTGCTGGTGCTGCTAGTGCTGCTGCCCCTGGCTCCTCCTCACCGTGGGAACCCACTGCTGAACTCGGGCCTGGTGTGTTCTCAGGGATTTAGACAATGACGACAGGGGGGTTGGTGCAATGCCTCTTTCCAAACACCTCATCCATGAGGACAAACCAGGGCCAAGTTTCAGTAGTGGGTTTCCCACTCACACTCTCACCTGTCCCAGGACACTTGCAATCCTAAGGGCAGAGCAAATGAACCATGGCTTGTTAACAACAACAGAACAATACATTTCAGCAAAGACATGTGTATTAAAGGAGAACTCCGGCCAATTTTTAAGTTAATCTTGATCGTTAGACCTTTGTGAGTACTGTCTATAGAAAAAAAAAAAAACGAACCGGATCGGTGCTTGCAACACGGAGATACTACAGCTAATGTCCAGAGCTCCCACTCAGCTATAACGGCAGTTATGGGGGCATATACATAAAGGGTGTCTTTGTGCCTGTTAACAGACACAAAATGCAATTAAAATGTCTGTCCAACATGAACAGGGCCCTTACATGACAACAAGATGCGTTTAGCAACTTAGCCATTGTTTAAATTCACCTAAATAGTGCTTTAGACGGCTAGCTGTAGTCTCGCGCTGAAGTCCCATGGGAACTCAGTTGTAGCCGGAAAAAGGTAAACAACAGTGTGCAGGTGGGAGGAGCGTCGTGTGTACTCACAAAGGTCTAATGATCAAGATTAACTTAAAAATTGGCCGGAGTTCTCCTTTAACTTTCTTACTTTGTATTATTTTTTTCACCTGAATTGCTCTAAAAAAGCAGAAAAGGGTACTTAACACAGGCGTGCAATCTAAGTGCATTGTTAACACTGCAAAATATGACACATCAAGACATGCATATAAAATACTTAAGAAATCATAATTTCTGGAAACTCAAATTTGGTTAAAACCTTTGTAGACATAGCTTTTATGACAGCACTACAAAAAAAACATAAAAGTGAAACCCCATTGCCTTATCTACTGCTTTTCTTATTGTTGTGGGCTTTATAGAGTGAGTGATATTTCTTATAATACACAAGTGAGATAGACTAGTGCAAATATTACAAATAACGTTTTGCCTCAAATTATCTGACAAATGAAGCCACGCAATGATGACGAAGGAGTTAAGATGAAGTTTATAAGAAACTTCAATTTTGGTTTCGCTAGCTATTTGAGTAAATGAAAACATAATACTTGCATTTAAATGTGAATTTGCTGTGCACCACCGAACTCTAGTCTTGGCCGCCTTTAAAAATAAATAAAAAATGCTGTCATCACCGGCGCGCAATGACTTATGGGGTAGGATAAGGTAGGATAGGCCGCTTAGGATCCTTTTGGCTGTTTCTCAATATGCGTTCTTGTCTGTACTTGTGTTCTTGTGGAATTGTGAAACGTCATCAGTCGCTGCCCAAGTACTGTCCCAATACACAAGTTTGCATTTTGGCAAGAACGGTTAAAAATCCCGGAAGTGTTCTTGACACGCCCATTTTACTGAGGATGCATAGGTTGGTAACTTGTGTGAACTTGACGGCAGAAATATCCCAGCATTCATTTTGGCATTCGAGGAAAGAGAGGCAGGTCAATACAGCAAGTCGTTTTTCTACAATTTCGTACGCTTCGTAACTGTGTAGACGAAAATGTATGGCGAATCGAAAATGTGCTCAAACGTTTTCGGAAGTGAGAATCTCCATAAGCGTAGCTTTATTGTTATGAACATACATTACATTGTAGTGTACAGCTGTAGAGTAATTCCTTGAGCTGAGGGTAGGCTTGGGCGATAAAGCCTGGCTGTTATCATCAATAATTCTCGTTATGTTTGGGTAGGCTACTGCAGACGGTGTCTGTGCAATTATTGCGCAATACCAGCAAGAACACATCGTCTCAAACTGTCAGCAGCGTTCTGTGTGCTCATCACCTTGTGTGTTCATTCTTCCAAAAACAACTAGCAAGTGCATTCTCCCCAAGATCACAAGTCCGTTCTTTGCATTCTTGGTTTTGAGAAACATCCTTTGTGTATCCTTCCTTTCACGGGGAAACGAAGGGTGCATTTGGCATTGCTTTTGAATCAGGGTAGCCTTCGTCGACGCAACCGGCCTTCGAATACGGCCTTCAAAGGATGCAGTATTGAATTGGAACAGCCTTCATCGCGCCGCGGGGACGCAATCAGCCTTTAAATGCGACCTTCCGGTGCTGCGGTCCAGTCCACTTTTAGACACGCACTTGCGAACTTCCCTAAGCACTTCCCCTCAGGGGAATCCTCGCCGCCATTTTGAAGTGCGTTCCACTTCGTGAAGTGGATGAGGGAAGTTTATATGGACAGACCCTCGTTCACTGGATTTTGACCGAGGGAGTCTACTTCATATGTACACTTCAGGCACCTATATGTCCCACAATGCAGTACGATTGTGACGTCACCACAACTCTTGTCTAATCACCACCACAACAAACAACTCTATGATATATTAATTATATATATTTTTTAATTTAAAACAACCTACACACACCTATATACTTGAAAAAAACGTAGGAAATAATCCAAGTCCAGGCACTCAGTAGATACAAAAAGTAATACAAAACACTTTATTAGAGGGCTAAAAAATGTAAAAAACACCAACGCGTATCGGCCCACTGGCCTTCATCAGGATGTTAGTGACAAACAAACAGGAGCAGTACTTATACACACCTATATACATTTGGATGCTGCATTAAACAAATTCTTAAAGGGGAAAAAATGTAAATAATAAATCAACTCTTCAGCTGATTCCAAGTGATCAAGGGCTAAGGACGTTCCAGTTCAGCCCATTGCAGTTTCCGCCAGTATTGGGCACTCGCGCATCGTAAGCAATGACGTACATCCGAGTGAATGAGATGGAGGGAAGTTAGCGAGTGAAGGGCATGACAATTTTGGACTGGAACGCAGCCCAAGGGTGCAGCCTTTGAATTGGGACGTCCTTCGTCGCGCCGCTGTGACGCAATCGGCCTTCAAATACGGCCTTCGGAGGATGCAGCCTTCACATTGGGACACAGCTTATAGAGTGTGTGAAGCTTGTTTACATGTGATCATTGCGCCCTCTAGCTGTGTAGACTGCAAAAACCTATGTACATGTTTTAGTTTCAGTAAGATCAAACTGAACAGAAACGTATTTCTTTTCATCTCATGCTTTGAGAGAAAAAAACTCTTCATTGAATGGCTAGATTTACATGCTCCTTCTTTACATTCAAGACTCGGTGCACTGTCAGTGTAACGGTGGCCAGCTAGTTGTGCAGGTAAACCTCACTCCCCTGATGTCAAGCGAACTAAACAATATCAAGTGGATATCCATACCAATGAAAGAAGATAATATTTAAACAGATACTGTTTTTAATTTTTACTCTATATATATGTATATTCTAACAATTCAACTTCACAGATGATGTGTGTATAAGGCGATGGAGGAAGCTGTGATGTATAAAAAAATAATAATTGAGTAATCAAATCTTAATGTGCTAGCAAAGTTTAAAAATATGACAACACAAGACTTGTGTGTTGATCTGTGTTTCTTGACAGGGGGATTCAGGAGGTCCGTTGGTTTGTGGAGACACTGCAGTTAATGTCACATCCTTCAGAGACCCCAATCTCTGTATCTCACCTAAACTACCTGAAGTTTATATTAAGATTTCAGCATATCTTCCATGTATAAAGAGCATTCTTGGATATATTAATTTAATTAATTGCCGGTGAAATGGGGTGATTTTGCTTTTTTAAAGGGGACCTATTATGCCCCTTTTCACAAGATGTAAAATAAGTCTCTGATGTCCCCAGAGTGTGTATGTGAAGTTTTAGCTCAAAATACCCAGATTATTTTTTACAGCATGTTTAAATTGTCACTTTTTGGTGCTCAGAAAAATGTGCAGTTTTAGTGTGTGCCCTTTAAATACAAATAAGCTGCTGCTGCACGGCACAGGGGGCGGAGCTTCACAAGCTCGCGCTCAGTCTCTCAGGACAATTTCATTTCACGGAATGATGATAATATCAGAAACTCTCAGTAACGGTGTTCATTTCGAGTCGGACAATAATGCCTACAGAGTCAGAGTGCTGTATGGAGATGGAACAGGTATAGTTTAGTTTAATTACGGTTTGTCATCTGCTTGTATGTATCCACTATTAATAGCCTACAAGTGTGCTGTTTCAGACCAGGACCGAATGATGATCAAAAATATACTGATAAGTTTAATAAAGTTTATTGCACATCACACATAAGATGAAACATCAGTTTTACTTCAGAAAATCACCGTAAGAGCTGACTGAACACAGTATAAGAAGTGCGTAAGTACATAAACGAATTTCGGTAGAGTTGAGGGAGCATTGTCTTTGAAAACAAAATAATTCCACCTCGTCTTCACCGGCTGCCTCACATTTCGGGAGTAAATAGAGAGAACTATGTGGATTAATACATCCAGCCACACAACACCTACAACGCTGGGAGACATTCTCTACAGTGCAGTAATGGCGGAACTCACTGTGAACTCGGGCGGGGCGGGTCTATGTTAAAACGGCAGTGTCTGTCAACACTCGTGGGCGGGGCCTGTGGCTTTAGTGACGTCACTAAAGCCGCATTCTGAAAACAGGTCGTTGGGAGAGACTGCTGATGATTTATGGGGATTAATAAAAAAGGAGTGAGTGGATTTTTAGCTCTATTGGGTGGTTGTGTACACACACTGCCAACACACATTTATGTCCAAACAGCATGCAAAAGTGAATTTTGCATAATAGGTCCCCTTTAAAGTTAAGTTAATTTGCCCTCAAAACTTCTTACAATAAACATTATATACATTCAGGGCTGTATTTATTTATTTATCACTTTTTATTTAATTGCTAAAAATGGAAGAGTGCAGAAACATAACACCTCTTACACCTCAACATTACACATCAAAGTAGAACAGATCTGTGGGACGACATCACTAAATAAAAACTCTTGTTTGCAAACTAGCACTAACCTATCCCATGACACTCCTCTATGAGACTAATACTGTCAACAGTTGCATCTTTTCTTTAGTTTAGTGCAAAATGCTGTTACCCATCACAAAGGGGTTGTCTATTTAAATCTTTTCTGGAGCATCCTTGCACCAGCTACAAAACAAGAGCTGTTGGTCAGAATCAAAAGTTAACCTTGAAAATAGCGCTTAATTTTCTCGTCAACTAGCAGCTGCGTAGAAATTATTTTATAAATGTATAAATTAGCAAACTTCTACAGTAGTACAAATAGGTTCTGTACTCATAAAACAAGGCATTGGAAAGTTTGTAAGTACATCAGGAGTTTATTTAAATAACACTTGCCTGATGGCTAATGCTACCGCTAACCCGGTCGTCGAGGTCACTTCATTGATTTGGGAAAAGCACGTAAAAGGCCTCGCAGAAAGCAATGCATAAGGATGTAGTGTAACGACGAATTATTATTTTTTCCGAAGCGTTGACAACATAGTGTTAACTAATTATTGGTATAAACTGCTACTACCAACAAAATATTAGTGCATTCCTGGAACTGGGTATCGTAACACTACATCCTTTTGCATCGCTTTCTGCCAGGACTTTTACATGCTTTTTCTTTTACTCAGTAAAGTGGCATCGATGATGTTGAAAACTTTTTCTTCGTCGATGCAAGAGACCAGGAGACGTTGGGGATCACGTTCAAACAAAGTTATTCTTTATTGAGGACTTCGCGTTGACGCGGCTGCAGTTCTTCCCAAATCATTCTGGCTAACAAACTTTACATGGTTTCTTTATAGGTCTTTCAGTGGGCTGTCTTTAAAGGTGCTAAACATACACACAGCCTTAGAGGTAACCACTAAATCTAATCATCTAAAGACAATAGAGGCAATTGCCCCCAACTGACTTCCCCAAATGTTATAAACACAAATGGTCCTGAGAACTAAGACTATGTAACAGTCACACACAGTTCAGCTCTTAGTTGGAAGATCAAAGATGGTATAAACAACAAATGGTCACGAGACCTTAGACTAGGTAACATTCACACACAGTC
The DNA here is from genome assembly GCF_964197995.2 of Scardinius erythrophthalmus. Lineage (NCBI taxonomy): Eukaryota > Metazoa > Chordata > Actinopteri > Cypriniformes > Leuciscidae > Scardinius > Scardinius erythrophthalmus. The sequence goes on from NC_138234.1 coordinate 22,922,421, forward strand.
CAACTCTTAGTTGGAAGATCAAAGACTATTACAATGTTTAGACAGCTGACTTAAAGCTGACTTCTGATCAGTAAATTGATGCCATCATGTTCACCTTGAATGCCTAATACAGTGTAATTCACCTTAGTTTTTCATGTGATGTTATGTAAGGAAGTAAGATCAGCAGATCTTAAACATATTCTTAAATTTGGATCCTTCAATGACCAGGTTATCAGTAGCATGAGCCGTCAGGCAAGTGTTATTTAAATAAACTCATGATGTACTTACAAACTTTCCAATGCCTCGTTTTATGAGTACAGAACCTATTTGTACTACTGTAGAAGTTTGGTACCATTCTGGGCATTATTAGTGGGGTAATTTATGAGATACAAATTTGGAGCCATTAGCGCCAAATCATCCGGCCTAAACCATCCGGCTGATATATCTAAATAATCTCTAACTTTAAAAATGTTCAACCAAGGGAAAATAGGCTTCTGGGGGGGGGGGGGTGTTTGGCTCGAGGTCATGGTGTAAAGGACCCTAGGTTGATTTTACTCTGAACCATCCCTTTAAGCGGCTGTTATGAACATGCAAAACTGTATCGCTCGCATACTACAGGGGTACATTTATTCATCGCACAGACCAATTTTTCCATAGCACATGCAACATACATGTCGCACTGGGGTGCGTTTCCCGAAAGCATCGTTGGCCAACTATGGTCGCAAGTTCCGTCGTTACCAATAGAGTTCAATGGACATTGCGATGAACTTGCGACCATAGTTGGCCAACGATGCTTTCGGGAAATGCACCCCTGGACAGCCCTTACTAGGGCTTGCATAGACTAGTCGAGTAGTCGATAGATCGACTACTTCAACCACTATTCGACGCTGTCGGAAACAATCGACTACTCGAGCGTCCATTAACCATAAATGAATTAAAAATGGCGAACGTCACCAACAGACAACACACGTCAGATGTGTGGAAGTATTTCATCAAGGATGACAAAAATATTGTAATTGGCCAACTCTGCAAGAGGCCGTTCACATATTGCGTCTAAAAACGTGTGAAAAAAGGGCGCGTGGCTGTGCCGCTGTCTCCTACAAGCGCTTGCGCTCCCGCGGCGTCTGTCGTCGCTATGCAACCAAACTGCGCTCTCCATGATGACGATGAGGAAGTTATCATTCAGCAAAGGATTCATTTATTTCTAGCCCTTGCATTAGCTTTACTACTAGATATATTTCTGGAGATGAGAAGGAAAAACCCGCCTGGAAAAACTAGCGCACCAAGTTTCTTTCATTATGAGCGCGCTCGCCGCGCGCCTACATTTGTAATAACGACCTTGAGCGCGGAAAAGATGCGATATGTGAACGGCCCCTAGAAGCAGACGTCTGAAATGAAAGGCAAGAACGGCTATTTATTTGGCTTTGGACTTGTACATGAAAATTTAAAAATGAAATGTCATAATTATAATGTTTTGAGAGTTTACTTATGTAATTGTTGCATTAGGCTATGAATTAATAAATGTTTATTGATAAGATCTAGCTATTTCATTTACAGTAGTATGAACGACGAGTAGTCGAGTAACTCGAGTATTGTTTTGATAAGAAATCGACTAGCAGAAATCAGTAGTCGTGCAACCCCTAGCCCTTACATTGCAATATATATAAATATGTACTGTGCACTTTCCTCTCAATAACAAAATAAACAAATTATCCTGAACATTGTATAACCATTTGTTCCCTTTCAGTCGCTTCATTCTCGCCCTTCGTCGATGAACGACTGAGGGAATCTAGCTAGAGAGCATATCTACTTCGAGTGTAAACTGAACGAGCCAATGCACATTCATTTGCAACAGCTGCTCTGCCTCGCAACGCATGGTATATAATGAGAAGCAGGTGCGATTGCACTTCAGCTTTTCGCTTCAGAGTTATGCACTTTTTAGCCGCTACAGAGCAAGGACGTACTGGTCCGTACAGACAACATAGCGACCGTTGCATACTGTACATCAACCGGTAAGGTGGTCTACGCTCCCGTCGCATGTTGCAACTCGCCAGCCATCTCCTCTTTTGGAGGCAGAAGCATCTTTTTTTTTTTACAAGCGTCGATTTGTGCTGTTCATATTCAGTGGGTGCTCAAGAATGCAGACTCCATCCCCGGTCGGTCCAGCTGATCTGGCGTCGTTTTGGAGCCACAAAGACAGACCTCTTTGCCTCTCCAGAAACCACCCATTGCCAGTTGTTTTATTCTCTGAACGAGGGAATACTCGGTTCAGATGCGCTGGCCCACAGCTGGCCCCGAGGCCTACACAAATATGCGTTTCCCCCAGTGAGCCTACTAGCACAGACATTGTGCAAGGTCAGGGAGGACGTGCTTTCCTTCTTGCAGCAGGGGTTGGAGCGAAGGCTGTCTCCCTCCATCCTGAAAGTCAATGCTGCCATCATTTCAGCCCACCACGACTTGGTGGAGGGTAAGGGCGCTTTCACACTAGCACTTTTGGTGCGCACCCGGGTTCGAAGGACGTCATAGTTCGGTTCGTTTGGATGATGTGAACGCTGTTTTCCGAACTCGGGTGCGCACCCGCGAACCGTACTTGACTCCGCTTAAAAAGGTGGTCTGGGGTACGGTTCATGTGAACTCCGGTACGGTTCGCTGCTGATATGAACGCAATCGTACCAAATCGCGGAAGTGAACCGCTATTGATGACGTATAATGTGGTGCGTGCCTGCGTGCGTGCATGTGTGTTTAATAACTGTAAAAGGGTCTATACGCTTACCTTGACGAAAACCGGGATTGACGCACTGCAAGCAGAGAGATGATTTCTGCTTGCCTCCACAAAAATTGTCTTCGGCGGACATCCCGCTGTCTTTGGAATGGTTTTAATACTTTTGCGGCAGACAGATGCAAGTGTGTTTCTGTATCTTTTCTTTGAAAACAAAACCAAAGGTTAAAAAAAAGAAGAACAAATGTGAAGCGAGCAATTCTATCCATTTTGACGCCTTTTCATAGCGGTTACCAAGCAACACGAGTACGCGCCAGCTGCAGCTTGATGATGCAAGCGTACCATGGTTCAGATACAAATAATATAATGTGAACACAGTCCATCGGGGGCAGGGGGAGGGGGGAGCAATCGAACTCGGGTTCGGAACAGGCAATCGAACCAAGTGTGAAAGCACCCTAAGTCAGTTGGGACGCATGACCTGGTCATCAGGTTCCTTAGGTGGGGCGAGGAGATTAAATCCACCCCGCCCTCCTTCTTTACCCTCTTGGGATTTGTCTCTGGTGCTCAGAACACTCCAGAATGCCCCATTTGAGCCTTTGCAATCAGTAGACTTGAAAATCTTGTCTCTAAAAATGTTGCTCCAGGTTGCACTGGCCTCCATTAAGAGGGTAGGGGACCTGCAGGCTTTTCCGGTCGACGAATCGTGCCTAGAGCTCGGGCCGGGTGATTCCCTGGTTACACTGAGACTCAGACCCGGATATGTGCCCAGGGTTCCCACCACTCCCTTCACCACTCCCTTCACTGCCCTCAGAGGAGGTAGAACCAGCCCTGGCTTTGCTCTGTCCCGTCCATTCTCTGCGACAGTACGTCAACAGAACTTAAAGCTTCAGGACCTCAGACCAGCTCTTTGTCTGTTACGGAGGCCAGCAGAAGGGAAAGGCTGTGTCCAAGCAGTGGATGGGTGCCTTGCCCGCTCAGGTTGTGAGTTCACTCCACTAGGAGTATTGCATCTTCCTAGGCACTGGTGCGTGGCACCTCTTTGACAGATATCTGTAGAGCTGCGGGCTGGGCAACACCTAACATGTTCGCTAGATTCTATAGCCCATGTGTAGAACCGGTCTCCTCCTGTGTTCTCGCCTCAAACTGGTAGAAGACACTGAGTGGACCCAGCTTGGGTTAGCTTGCTGCGCTAAGACATGTGCTATTGCTCCAGAGAGTTCCTACGGGTAAACCCTGTGAGTCCTCCGTCACCATCGGCTGCTGGACATATAGCGGAGCGTCCGGCACAGGCCTATATTCAGCTGAATCCTTGAGAACCGGGTTTAGACTGGGTGCCATATGTGTGACCCTATGGGGATCTTATATGTGTAACATTCCATGGCTGCTCCTAAATGGAAGCACGTGTCTTCCCTTGGAGCCAAGTTTCCTGTGTCAGAAAGCAGAAAAGAGGCTCTCTGGAAACATTCTGTAATATCTTTTTGATTTTCCTGAGAGATTCCTGAGTCTTTTACATAAAAATCACTCTACATCAGGCTTTTGTAGACAACCTAGGAAGTCGGGAAAGGTCTCGTTTTTTAAAGTTTCTTTACAAACTGTTCACACATTGGCAATAACAAAGCGATTAGTACACTGTAAAAAGGAATACTCTATATGTGACCCGATCTGGCGAAATGAGTCGGAAGTCGCAACGTTCCATTTTAAGATATGGGCCGATTATGTGGAAAAACAATGAAATAAATATAAAATTTTTTTTTTTTTTTTTTTGCTAAATTTCAAAGAACAGACATTCAAAAATAATCTCCTAAAGTTTCGTAGTCCAGATAATTGAGTAAAGGTATTTAAATTACTATTAAAGTTGACAAAGTTTTACTAAATTCGCTGGAAATGAATATTGCTTTTCTCAACTGAGCATTTCCCGGGAATCCCCTCAAACGTCTCTGCTCTCCAAATATGGTTTTACACGTTGTATAGAACCAATCAAAAATCTTAGAAATGTACACAAACGCTGATCATTTGTCAATGGGAAGCCCCATTTCGACTGACCGGCACGCGATTGGTCCAGCCATCCTCCTGTCAGACTCGCAGCGCTCTGTGTAAACAAGCTAGCAGATCTCCTCAGAAAGATTAAATATTATTAATTTGAGAAATGTCGCTGTCAAAAGAGAGCAAAGTCGCCAAAAAGTCGCCAAAAGCATTGAACTCACTGGAGGCTTCTAACCTAAGCTCTGCTGCGGGTCAGCAAGAGTGGCTAAGGCTAGTCAGTGATTTCTTTGGATCTGGAGACGTGTCATCCTCTGATTACAGCGACAGCGAAAGTGACAGCCCTGTGGTATTTATCGTGTATGGATGTGAGTGAGTGCAATTATTCTGTGAGTGTATTTATCTGCAAGGAGAATCCATTACAATGTGTTTGATTTATTTTAACCCAATATTTAATTGTTGGTATCTCCATTATGAATATGTTACACTGTTATTGTCAACTAGCCTACACAAAGATATGATTGCATAGGCTAACATTATTTGTTCTCTGTTTCCTTGTCTCTCTGCCTCTCTCACTCTCACTTTCTCTCTCTCTCTCTCTCTCTCTCTCACTCACTCTCACTTTCTCTCTCTCTCTCTCTCTCTCTCTCTCTCTCTCTCCCTCTCTCTCTCTCTCTCACACACACACACACACACACGCACGCACGCACGCACGCACGCACACACACACAGACACACACACACCTCCTCTCTCAGGCAAAACTGTAGCACCTCTGTTCAATCTTACTGATTTTAGTAAATGTTTGTAAAAGTGGCTTTTAAATTATTTATTCAAATAAAAAAAAAAAAAATAATTTGAGCTTCAGCCTGGCATAATAGCATATGTTAATGGCTTTGGTCAAATTAAGCTGTACAATAAATAGTTCATTCCTTTAAATGCAATGGATTTTAAAAGATATCAACAAAAAACAGGCAAAAAACTTTAAAAGCGATTTTCTCAGGTTTTCAGTTGGAAAAAGAGGACAGACGACCATAATTCAAATGTATATATCTTTACAACCATTCAAGGTATGAATTTGACTAGGATATCATTTGAAAGCCTATGGTCTCTTTCCATTAATACCAAAATCTCAATTTGAAATTTGGGTCACTGTGACTCATTTTGCTGGATCAGGTCACATATCTACTCAATAAAATTGTGGCAACAGATTACAAGCAATATTATTAATTAAATTTAACAAATTAGAATTGAGTAATAATTAACCAAATTAATTCCTTAAAAGTTAACCATTTAAAATGAGTACAATTTACAAAAATTTTTTTTTTGATGAATTAAGAACTCTTTTTTTATTGACAACACTGAAGACACCTGATGTTAACAAGCAGAATCACTGAAGGAGAAAACCATAATTTTAAGTCGCCATTATGGTGATCGGTGTTTGTTTTAGTTTGCCTCTTGACCCTTATATCAAGTCAAGTCAAGTCAAGTCAAGTCATCTTCATTTATATAGCGCTTTTAACAATGTAGATTGTTTCAAAGCAGCTTTACAGAGATAAACGTATAATTTAAGGTAACAGAGATTGTTTTGGCTTTATAGCGGTTCTTTAAAGCTCCAATATGTAGGGATTTTGTAATAAAATTTCCAAAAATAACTTGCACAGTGTGATATATTTCCTCCAGTTATGTACTTACAATATCTCAAAAGTCTCCAAAGATTTTTTATTTCAGAGAAATTCCGATTTTAAATAACTGGCCGTCCCGGAAAAGAAATGTCGCGCCTCAGTGACGCAATGTCCGCTCTCTCTATCCTTCTTTCCGGTGTGGACCATGTGATAGGATATTCCACCACACCGGATTTTTTTTTTTTTTTTTTTACAACTTTATTGAGGTTTTTTTCTTATCACAATAAACAATAAAGACATCTGACAAAGAATAAAAAAAGGAATAAAATAAAAAATATGACCCACATCACCGGGATATCGCATGGTAAAATGCGGAAGTGGTGGTTAAAGCGTTATAGCCATAGACTGTATGGTTATAGCTGTTATGGATCACGAACTCTTTGGCGAGTATTGAAGTGCCAACAAAACGAAAGCGTCCATATTCGGATACACGCGGAGTCACGGACTGTGTGACAAACGGAGGAATAAAACCCGGATAAATATCGGCAGGTGTTTTCGAGATGGAGAGAGCTGCGCGTCTGGACTTGTCAGAGACTCTCTCGCGAGTGTATTGAGACAGGTAAGACATGCAACTGTCAATAATAGCACTTATAAACAAAGTTATATTGCTCTTTGTACTTTGGTAAGGCTTTTTATCACGTGTGGTGACCGAGATTATGGCAGTACAATTACAATCGGAGATGATGTTAAAAAAAATATTTAGTCATTACTTGCAAATGTTCGTTCAAATTTACTTTTAGATATTGGTTTGAACACGTTAAACAACACTGCATTAACCATAAAAAACGTAAAACTGCACAACATTAACCAAACAAATCATTTGACAAATAGCTGTATGTTGTAACGGGATAGCCTAATATAGCATAACATTTCACGTCCCTTGCAGTTCATTAATTATGATGACATAAAATAATACGATAAGACATACAGGTAATACAAAAACGAATAAATTACCTCATCCGTGATCATGATTCATTAATTCCATTTAGATACATCGCTAGATGGTGAAAACGCATTATAAACCACATCTCCCATCGTCACCTCCTTCATAGCGTCATCAAGCTTCGCCTTTGTTATTGTTGGAAACTGCGCCCTCTTGTGGTCAAATACCAAAGTCACATACTGGAGCTTTAATAAAGTTATTTTCCAGCTAAAGTTAGTTTTGATTGATTCGCTTCCGTCGCAACAATCATTTGTTATTAAATTAGGGGCCGCTAAGACGACACCATTCTCTCTACACAGACTTTAAACGCGAACCTGTGAGAAACGCTGATGGCGGTCACATGCGCATTAAGAATTGGTTCTATAGTTATGTGCGTTTGAATATATGTGCGCAGGTTTGGAATTCCCTACAAACCAAGACTAAACAAAGTACTGGTGGTGTTTCCTTATAATTTTTGATACAGAATTTAATTTAATTTTATCAGTTCGGGGTAGATACGCGAATTGAGTTTCCCGACGACGCCTTATCTGTAGAGTGGTAAAGGGATCCTCCATAGGGAGAGACTAGTTGGCACTTCAGCACTGCGTTGCCATCGGGTCCAGGCGCAGGTCCTTCATCAGATCTGGATACGGCCTGGATCCGGCAGGCTGCGAGAAAACCTCGGGATAAACAAAAGACACTAAAATTAGCGTAGATGCCATTCTTCTTATGATGTAACGAGTACATCAGGATTTATGGGAAGTGTTCTCGGTTCCAGCTGACCTAATCTATGCAGCCTAACACTGAATTATATAAGTCTATAATGTATTATGTGAATGCTAGGTCAAAGAGATGTGTCTTTAGTCTAGCTTTGAACTGACAGAGTGTGTCTGCTTCCTGGACAATGTTAGGAAGACTGTTCCAAAGTTTTGGTGCTAAATAGGAGAAGGATCTACCACCAGCAGTCGATTTTGATATTCTAGGTATTATCAACTGGCTGGACTTTTGAGATCGCAATAGACGTGAAGGACTATAACGCGTTAAGAGCTCGCTCAAGTACTGCGGAGCTAAACCATTTAGTGCTTTGTAAGGGATCAGAAATATTTTAAAATTGATGCAATGTTTAATAGGGAGCCAGTGCAGTTTTGACAGAACCGGGCTAATATGGTCATACTTCCTGGTTCTGGTAAGAACTCGAGCTGCTGCGTTTTGAACTAGCTGTAGTTTGTTTGTTAAGCGTGCAGGGCAACCACCCAGTAGAGCATTACAATAATATAGCCTTGATGTCATGAACGCATGAACTAACTGTTCCGCATTTGTCACTGAGAGCATATGGCGCAATTTAGATACATTTTTAAGATGGAAAAATGCAGTTTTACAGATACTAGACACATGACTTTCAAATGAAAGATTGGTATCAAAGAGCACACCCAGGTTCCTAACTGACGACGAAGACTTAACAGAGCAGCCATCAAGTGTTAGACAGTATTCTAGGTTATTACGTGAGGTAGTTTTTTGTCCAATAATTAGAATCTCTGTTTTTTCAGAATTTAGAAGTAGGAAATTACGAGACATCCAATTTTTTATATCAGCTATGCATTCCGGTAATTTTGTGAATTGGTAAGTTTTGTTAGGTTTTGAAGAAATATAGAGCTGAGTATCGTCGGCATAACAGTGAAAGCTAATGCCATGCTTCCTAATGATATCTCCTAATGGTAGCATGTACAGAGTGAGCAGCAGTGGTCCTAGTACTGAGCCTTGTGGTACGCCATACTGAACTTGTGATCGATGAGACATCTCTTCATGTACTGCTACAAACTGATAATGGTCAGATAAGTATGATTTAAACCATGCTAGTGCAATTCCACTAATGCCAACATAATTTTCGAGTCTATTTAAAAGAATGTTGTGGTCGATAGTGTCAAATGCAGCACTAGGATCGAGTAACACTAATAGAGAGACACAACCACGATCGGATGATAAGAGCAAATCATTTGTGACTCTAATGAGAGCTGTCTCGGTACTATGGTACGGTCTAAATCCGGACTGGAAATCCTCGCAGATATAATTTCTTTCAAGAAAGTAACACAGTTGTGAAGACACTGCTTTTTCTAATATCTTTGACAGATAAGGTAGATTCGAGATCGGCCTGTAATTGACTAATTCTGTAGGATCAAGTTGCGTTTTTTTAACAAGCGGTTTAATCATAGCCAGCTTAAAGGTTTTTGGTACGTATCCTATAGACAAAGATGAATTAATGATATTAAGAAGAGGATCTATGACATCTGGAAGTATTTCTTTCAGTAGTTTAGTCGGTATAGGGTCTAGTATACATGTTGTAGATTTAGATGATTTAACGAGTTTAGTAAATTCTTCCTCTCCTATAGCAACGAATTAAAGGGGTGGTTGATTGCTATTTCACTTTTTTCATTTTAAATACTGTGTAATGTTGCTGATGGTGCATGAACAGTATCTGCAAAGTTGCTGCGCTGAAAGTTCAACGTAAGCGGAGATATCGTCTTTTAAAAATCAGGAAGTTTAATGCCTACAAAAGCGACTCAAATGGGACTACAACGAGATACTTCCCGGGTTTTATACGTAACTAACCCATACATTTACATCAACCCTCCCTCCGGAACATGTTCTGCTGTCGAAGAGGAGGAGTTATAGTGGAGAGCTGTAGCCGTTAAAGTGTGTTATTTCAGAGAATGTCTAATAGGAAGAGAATTGGCACTCTCTGCTTACTTCCGGTTTCTGGACTGGCTGCAGTAACACGTCTCTGTCCATGCGGGGGCGCTCGCAGGCGAGTGCAGAATGAATTGAGGTCTATGGCGAAAAACCCTCAAAATCCACTTTTCTCAGGATATAATTTTTTGTCTAGTAATTTGAATGTTGTATTCGAAAGGAGATGCAAATAAATTACACATTGCTGGGTGTTAGATTTTTTAGAGTCACTTATTTGGTTTAAAAAGTCTTTTAAAATGTCAATGACGTCAGAATGATGACGTCATTAGCAGAATGCTAGCGTGTTATGGGCAACAACAACTCAACCTGTAAGAAATCGAAAGGACATAAGTACTCGTTCATTCAACTTTCGACCTAAAACCCATGTTGAACTTGCAAAACCTACAATAAAATCTGAGATTTCTCAACGGCATTTGGGTGAAAGAGACACATTTAGCCGTCTAGCCCCATAGACTCCCATTCAGTCTGCACTCGCCCGCGATCAGATCGGACCGAAAAAAAAGAAAAAGAAAATATTGTACCCGACCCGCTTCCTGACCCGCATTTTTTTTAAAGTAGCTATAATGCTCATCGTAGCATCTTAATATAACTTAATATTCTAAAAATCGTCAATATAAGCTCATAACAATTTTAAAAAGCTGTCTGTCTATTTTGATGTTTCTGCGCAAGTTCAGCAGACAGCGTGGTTCGGGTTTGTTCCGATCAGAGCTTGTGAGCGGAGAGCGCATTTCTGAATATACCGCTCCGCTCATGGTCGCTCGCCCAACCCAGATGGCCTGCTGGTTCGAAAATATGTGGAATAAGGGCTGCCTCCGACTAATTTTTTTTCTAGTCGACTAGTTGTTCATTTCAGCCATTCGTGGACAAATCGCCCCTTTATATTAAATTAATTACTTAAATAGGCTAGCCTACAGGAATAAGCGTAATGACCGCACGCATAAAGCTTGCCACAAAGAACCGGTTAAAGTAATGATTATGAATGTGTCTAAATTAGCAAGGAGACATTTAATTGTTTAGTAATAAACTTGTGTTTTCTGTGTCGCTGCAAAGATGAAGTTGACAATGCGGAGATTGCGGACTCGCCATGAACGCCATGAGAAATGCACATTTCATATGGATTAGCCTTCATAATCAGAGAGTATAGCCTATTTATTTTGGTTTGAATATATTCGTTCAAAAGTAGACATTTCAAGCTTTCTGTAACATATAGCCTATATTTATCAAATCTGTGAGGCACAAGCTGAGTTTCGGCGCCCTCCAGTTCACATGCAGTGATCGCGTACCGGCGCCTTATTTTGTCTGCTATATATTTGCTTCTTATTTAATAAATACGGGCAATTGATTGATAAAACATTGATCAAAATTAAGATACAATTTATACAAAACGAAAATCTTTTAAAAAGTGTTTTCTTTAAAACAAAACTTAATGAAGTCGTCAAAATCATGTTTTACCAAAAACAGCGCCGTTGCTTGGAGGGCGCCAGCGCCTCTGCCTCTCAGCGCCTCTGCCTCGCGAGTGGATGATAGCCCTGAAGACGCCTAGCAATGATATACATTTAGTGGTAGTATACCTTTAGTTAAGTTATCGCAGCGCACTAAGAGACAATGTTATCGGAAAATGCAGCCCAGGTATATGCATAATGGAGATTCCAAAGCGCTCTTTGGTCAGAACCATGGAGAGCGATCGCAGATTTACTTTTACAATGCAACGCAGTATTTAAAGAGCATCAAGCTATTAAAATCTATATTATGTATACGCACAGATAATATAACAGTAGGCTATATTAGTCATTTTTTTTATTAGGTTAAGCAGTGATTGGATAACTTTTTTTATTTTTATATTATTTAACGTTTTTAATTTAAGGCCCACCCACAATTGGTCTGGCTTATCCAAAACTGGAATCCTGGCGCCGTGCCTGGTTGGTCGTGCCAGTTTTGTGGTTATGTAAATAGCATCGCAAGAGGTAGCCTACACATGACAAAGCCAGCACTTCATCATCTTTCATTATTTCGGCAAATGTCTCCTACACTTTGCTCTTTCTATTTGTGTATTTGCGGAGCTTCCACTCCCCAGTCTTCACCTTTTCTCTTGCCGCCTCCATCTCTACCTGCAGATTGAGCTTGTGCGTCATCTTCGCGCCAGTTATTCAGCCAATAAAGTGTAAATTAAATTTAAAACGTATTCATAGAAAATTGTGTCTAGAACTACATAAATGACAAAGGTTTAATTGGCATCTTTATTTCAAACGACCTGACCGACCGCGACCCGAATATCATTAAAAATATTTTTGGATGACTCGTAACCGCGGGTAACCGCGGGTGACCGCGGGCACCCGCTCATTTCGGATCAACCCGCGCATCACTGGTAAGAGCCGTGTTTGCGGAGGTTCTGCTTGACTCTCTTCATCACCGCTCTCTGGGTCTGATTCTGGCTCATACTGATACGGCAATATTGACACCATTATTTACATTTGAATGGAGCACATGCAACTGTCGCCCATAAAGGTAAATGGGCGTGAAGATTCCGGACGCAGTTTAGCCAATTACAACACATTGGCCGAACTAACCAATCTGAGCCCATTGCCTGTTTCTGAGGGAGTGGTTTCATAGACTCAGGAAGTCAACCGGTCGTTCAAATGACAGAGGAGGAAGCGGCTTACAATAAAGGTGAAATTTTGGAAAAATAAGGCGTTTTTTAACAAACGAAACATGTTATATTGCAGCCCATAAACACAATCAAGCAAAGAAAAAAGGCAGTAAACCACCCCTTTAATCAAATTTTTCCTCAGGGAGTACAATGCACTCCCTGATGCGATACTGTAGTAGACGGTTGCATAGTTATAATTTTCTCCCTGATATTATCAATCTTATAAGTGAAGAAGTTCATAAAGTCATTACTGCTGTGCTGCTTGGAAACTTCGGTGCTTGAAGCTTTCTTTTTCGTTAGTTTAGCCACCGTTTCAAATAAATACCTAGGATTATGTTTATTTTCTTCTAATAGGTTTGAAAAATAAGCAGATCTAGCAGCTTTTAAGGTCTCTCTGTAAGCAATCGAGCTCTCTTTCCATGAAATGCAAAATAACTCTAGTTTTGTTTTCTTCCAGTTGCGCTCCATTTTTCTGGCTGCTCTCTTAAGGGCCTGAGTGTGCTCGTTGTACCACGGCGTTGGACTATTTTCTTTAATCTTCTTTAAGCGCAACGGAGCAACTGTGTCTAAAGTGCTGGAAAAGAGAGAGTTAAAAGTTTCTGTTGCAATATCAAGTTCTTCTAAGCTATACGGGATGCTGAGACGATGAAACTGATTAGGAAGATTATTAATAAAGCAATCTTTAGTGGCAGAAGTGATCGGTCTAACATATTTGAAACACGGAGTCGGCTTTGCAGCCTTGGCTAAATGAAGTTTACACGAGACTAGATAATGATCTGAGACGTCATCGCTCTGCTGCAGAATTTCAACGGCATCAACATTCCATGTGATAATATTAGATCTAGAGTATGATTACGACAATGAGTAGGTCCTGACACGTGTTGTCTAACTCCAATAGAGTTTACAATGTCTTAAAATGCCAAACCCAATGCATCTTTTTCATTATCGATGTGTATATTAAAATCACCAACAATTAGTACTTTATCTGCAGTCAATATTAATTCTGATAGAAAGTCCGCAAATTCTTTGATAAAATCGTTATGGTGCCCTGGATACAGTAGCCACTGCCAGCACAAATCTCAAATGTGATTTATCATTTATGCTATATTTTTACATTAAGTACTAACACGTCAAAAGAATTATATTTAAAACTTGATTTCTTAGTGGTTTTGAAAATATTACAGCAACTCCTCCCCCTTTGCGTTTCAGACAAGGTTCATGTTTATAACAGTAATATGGCGGGGTGGACTCATTTAAAGTAATGTAATTGTCACAGGCCGGGGTGGCCTCCCCCTATTAAGCGTACCACCTCGAGGAGTTACCCAGAGACACCACAAGACCAGACAAGATAATCAGTATCAAATTTGTATTTTTATTGATTTAAAATAAGCTAAATCCTAAACTAAAAATCACAGGCTGGTCCGCCTCTTCTTCGTCAGGCTGCGTGGGAAGTTCACACAGCGGTTCCTCTTCGGGCAGACAGGGGTAAGTAATGGAGCGAACACTTCGGACAGCCAGTGGTAAAGAACGGAGCCGACACTGGTAAGGAATTTACACAGCGGTTCCTCTTCGGACATCCAGAGGTGAGTACTGAAGCAGACACTAGTATGGGTTTCACACAGCGGTTCCTCTTCGGACAACCAGAGGTAAGGAATTCACACAGCAGTTCCTCTTCGGGCAGACAGAGGTAAGTAATGGAGCGAACACGGACAGCCAGAGGGGAGTACTGAAGCAGACACTAGTATGGGATTCACACAGCGGTTCCTCTTCGGCCAGACAGAGGTAAGTAATGGGGCAGACGCTGATTCCCCCTTCGGGGAACCAGAGGTACAGACTGGAGCAGACACTGGTAAAGAATTCACACAGCGATTCCTCTTCGGGCAGACAGAGGTAAGTGATGGAGCAGAACACAAGGCTGCAGGTAAGGATCGACAGACGGTGGATTTTCTCTTCTCACAGGACAGCATCAGATAACTGAGTGTCACCTCTCTTTCACAGGACGACGGGGGTTGGACGGAGGACCGGGACCTTTTTGGTGAGGAGCAACGAGCAGTATATGGTAGGCAGAAGGCAATAACCATCTGATGAGATGCGGTAGTCAGCAGCAGATGCCGGGCAGGGCACAAGAGACTACAGGTGGGTAGCAGCAGACAGTGGGCTTTCTCTTTTCACAGGACAACGTCAAATAACTGGGTGTCACCTTCCTTTCACAGGCCAGCGGCAGTTGGAGTGCAGCGACGGATAATAGGATCCCCCGCAGAGCAGCGATGGCAGAATGCAGTGGCGGATAGCACTGCACGGATAGGAGTCAAACAAAAATGCATGAATATTCACCACATCCTCTTCAAATCAGATAGTAATCAGATACTCACGCCAGGGATCCTGTTCGGTTTGAACAGCTCGATAGACAGATAATACTTCCTCTTTGAGTCAGGGAGTCAAACAGCAATGCATGAATATTCAACACATCCTCTTCATTGTCAGACAGGATGGAGCTGCAATCCTGCACAGCATACACTCCACACACAGCAGCTATTTAATTTCAATTCGGCACTCGAGACCAATGAGTATGCCAACTGGGGACACGAGCAAACACAAAATTATAATATCCACACCTGTGCATGCATCAATCACTTCAAGTGGTCATACGTGTTCACTTCACACTAAGCACTGCAGCTCACAACAACTCACAGTGAATAAGGTCTCCACTCGCGGTCCCAGCCAACTCCCTCCTCTCAATTGACGATACTGTACATCCAAAACTGGGTGGGAAGTGTATGAACACACAACTGGTGTTAGAGTCTTCAAATCGGATCTCAACAAACTCTGGGGTAGTTTCACCAAACTGTTGTATACAGCGGGTACTAAAGGCATTAGGTTTCCTAATAAGAATTACAGATGACACTTAACTGCTTGATGAAGTAACACAGGTCCACTGCCTCTCTTCCTCTGTTAGCATTACCTCTCTTTATGAATCCAGATCCATCAAAAAACGCTAATTTAAGGCTCCTTCCTCCTAATGTGCAGTCTCTCCCCACTCTGTGTGACTCCCTCTCTCCACACAAACAGGTCCTTTTATAATCCCCCTCGTGAATACATTGCTGAGTCCCAATTCGTATACTATCCGTCCTAAATAGTATGCGAAACTACAATTAGTACGTCCCAAATCGTAGCATGTTGAAATGAGTATTCCAAAGATACCCGGATGGTCTACAATTTCCGGTTAGAATTCGAAGTGCAGATCAATGCACACTCTAACGGCTAATATTGCCCACAACCCATTGCGTGCGGGAGGGAGGAGCTTTGCGGTGATGATGGTGATGTAAACCTGGCAGTCGGATGCAGCAACGGAGATGCGCCCTCAGTTTTTAAGTGTAAGAATTCAAATGTTTAACCCTAATTAAAGTTGTATTTTATTGTCTCGTAATATTAATGGGTTTATGTTGTGCCAAAAAAGTTCCGTGTTTATCTTGTAGGGTCCGATGAAGATACCGAGCGCCTCATTGCAGGCTACAAAACAATAAATAAAAAGGCTCTAGTACAGTGTCATGCAAGTGTCTTTTTTATGTATTTATTTTTATGTTTCTGTCTGACTTATTTGTAGTAATACTGTGGCTGTATATGTTAACTTTATCAGTCCAACCAAAGAAACATGGTTACTACACTTTTACTATAGTAAAAGCATGGTTCATTTTCATCGGGGTATTTTTAAGTATTATACATAAGTATAAGATTAAGTATAAAATACGTTAAACAATAGTTACACTATAAACTTTAAATATTTTAACTCAGAAAATAAGTAGCGCTAGCTTTTCTTACACACATTTGCACATGAACGTCAGAACCAGCCGCCTCACAAACGACCTGCGTTTGATTGATCTACGACGACGCCCTGCTTCACTCCTCAATTTGGTAAACACGTAAATGTATTGTGGAAAAAAAGATGGGAATAGTAAATAAAAATATATTGGATTTATAAGAATGAATGAAATGTTAAATGTTTTGTTAACAGCTGCGGTGTGCGTAACTAGGCAACCACGTTCAAGTTCACGTTGCATGACGTCATCGAAGTATGTCCAGAGCCCGTCTACGGAGAGCCTTGGCACTCCCTATTCAGCCCCATAGGGTATATGTCGAACATCGCATGACGAAACCGGAAACCTGGTCTCATCGCATCCGCTTGTCATAGAAAGTGTTAACAGGCGTATGAACTGACGCCGATATCTATGGAATTTTAAGGTAATCAGCTAACCTACCTATCTCACTTTGTTATTGGCGTTTTATTCTATTTAAATATCTAAACGTTAGTGTGAAGATTTTTTTTTGTTGTTACTTTTAAATATCGATCTTCACATGCGAGGGACATTGGTTATGATCATCTTTGCTCGCTCCTTTTAAGTTATCTTGAGTAAAACAGTAAAAAAATGCAAGAAGCACATACAAAAGACCTGAACCGGAAGCGATGCGTTCTGTTTTCCGGTTTCGTAATGCGACGTTCGACATATACCCTATTGTATTGATTTTGGTTGCAGTTCCATTAGAATTCCACTGGGGGTGATCGCGAGCGAGTGCAGACTGAATGGGAGTCAATGGGGCTAGACGGCTAAATGTGTCTCTTTCACCCAAATGCCGTTGAGAAATCTCAGATTTTATTGTAGGTTTTGCAAGTTCAACATGGGTTATAGGTCGAAAGTTGAATGAACGAGTACTTATTTCTTTTCTATTTCTTACAGGTTGAGTTGTTGTTGCCCATAACACGCTAGCATTCTGCTAATGACGTCAGCATTCTGATGTCATTGACATTTTAAAAGACTTTTTAAACCAAATAAGTGACTCTAAAAAAATCTAACACCCAGCAATGTGTAATTTCTTTGCATCTCCTTTCGAATACAACATTCAAATTACTAGACAAAAAATTATATCCTGAGAAAAGTGGGTTTTGAGGGGTATTTCGCCATAGACCTCCATTCATTCTGCACTCGCTCGCGAGCGCCCCCGCATGGATAGAGACGTGTTACTGCAACCAATCCAGAACCCGGAAGTAAGCAGAGAGTGCCAATTCTCTTCCTATTAGACATTCTCTGGTATGTCCCAGAACGTGCATACTTTTTTGCTACACACTCAAAAGTATGTACTTTTTCATCACAAAAAGAGTACATACTTTTAAGTCGTAGTATAAGTAGGCGAATTGGGACTCAGCCAGTTGCTGCGTTCCAAACCGCATACTTCCCTACTATTTAGTATGGGAAAAAGAGTAGGCGAGCGAAAAAGTATGTACGAATCCAAAAGAGTAGGCGAGAATTACCTGGGTGACGTACGAATTATCGCGAGATTCGGACTTAAGTGCGTTCCAATATGCCTACTTTCCTACTATATAGTAGGCGAAAACAGTACGTGAAGGAAGCAGTACGTTCGAAACATCAGTATTCATAAAAGAGTAGGCGAGAAGTTCCCGGATGGCTTACTTCTTCCGGCCAGATTTTTGAGTGCTCATCCGATGGATACTCTTCTATCCCAGGAGGCCACGCGAGAGGATACGTCATTATAAAACATCGCAGAGATCAGCGACGCGGGTGCTTTCAAATGTGAGTAAACACGTTCCTTTTGTTAAAATTGCATGTGTTGAACTACTGTAGAGTAAACTGTTGAATTGTTGAAGGTGTAAAGACGTTACACAGTATAGTATAGTTGTGATTTTGCTGTAAAAACACGTTTTATTATGTATAACGTTAGCTAGGGGAGCTCCAGTAAAGACACGTAAGTTACGTCTCTAAAGTGGATTTACATAAACAAACCATACATCAAAGACGCTTATTTTAAATGTCTATTTACATCTGACAGGAAAATCTTGAAATATCACAACATGAAATAGACATCTGAGTGAAATGTGTGCTATTATGTAGAACAAATCTATAAAGTAACTAACGTTAAACAAAACATTTATCTATTTTATTTGTCTATTACTGTTGATAAATTGAGGAAAATTTATGTTGGATAAAAAGTTAAAACAACCTCAACATGTAAATGTAGTGTTGAGTTCATAAATCACAGAGGTAACATGGATCTTGTCTGGATGTTACAGGGTCAGATGAACAGATGTGTGTTTATCCAGTGGAGAGTTGCTCATGAAGCTGAATGCTGCCATCAAAGGCTTTGAGTGAGTATACCACAGAAATGAATAACAACAACTATTTCAATATTAAGTTGTAGTTTATTTTAATTATTGTAATTTCAAACAGAGCTATTACATCACCTTTCTGATTCTTGATTTCTGTGCATTTGCTGCAGATCTTTTGTGGTGGAGCAGGACCTGCAAGGGAAGATGATGGCGGCATTTGTGGAAAAAAAGCGTTTTTGTCTTCTAAATAATACTGAAATCAAATGACATTGTGTGGTTAAAATGACTGCTTTTGTGTTATGTTTGTGCATTTTGTAGGATCTGAAATGTCAGCGGGCTGGTGTGAGCACTGAGGATGAAGAGCACAGAGCTGAATCCTAGAGATGGTCCCTCCATCACTCCACTTGCCTCAGATTGTGAAGCACAACACATCACGCAACAACCTCCGGCACAAGGGAACGGCTCACCTCTGGCGGTCAGCTGATTCATCAGAATAAAGCCGCAGAATGGGAACCACTGTGTTGAGACGGCAGAAGGATGTGGGGTTCAGTGCCTGTAGTCTACATACATGATTGTAGTTTGAATAAAGCTTTGTTTGATGTGTTGACTTATGCATTTGTTTATTATGTGATGGTGACTTTCATTTATTCTTTTACTAATTTATTAATATTTCTCATTGTTGTCAGTAAATAAAATATAATTATTTAATTGTTTTATTTAATTGTTTGAAAGAAAATGTAGATATGTTCATTATATACACATTTAGAGTGTATTCAATCATGCATAGCTATGTCATATGACATACATTACAATTTGTTTGTTTCATTGAATTATATAATTTTCAGTAAAAAGTCATCCCAGATAGCACACGTACGTCGGGCCGACGTTGGCCCGATGTACAAAGTTCCATCGGCACGATGTCGCTCAGAGATCGTTTGCTCATCGGCAATATGTCTCCTCGACGTCGGCCTTTGATCGCAAATGATATCCGGCCGATGTTTGAACGATGCAAAGCTGTAAATCTTTTGGCAGCTCTGCATGGGTTTTATAGGACCTTTATTTATAGGTCGGACCTTTCGGGCTACTCTTTACATTAGACACCATGCGCTGCGCTTCATTGACGCACGCACTTACGAACACACACACACACACACACACACACACAGAGCGGAGATCGCGCTGCAACACTCACTCAGCAGCACAAACTGTAGTCAACATTGCCCCGAGACTTAAATTGATAAAATAGCTTTGATACTGAACACATGCAACTTTCATCCCTCAAAATGGCCATATTCAAGAAAAAAAAGTGGAGTAGTTTTACACTTCCATCTTACCTCGCACTCTTTCAACGTTAAACTGATGAAACACATGCTCTGCTTCTGTGAACAGTAAACCCCGCCTTCTATGATTTGATTGGCTATCTATTTGGATGGTCTCTGTAAGGTAGACCAGCCTAAAATGTAACTTTTAAACGTTTTTGCCATCCTAAAAACAGAGCGGAGCAAGAATTTCCAATATTGAATTTCCAGTTTGGCCATTTCTAACTGTTGACATACTATTGTTATTATTGACATAATTTATACACTGCAAAAAATGCTTTTCTTACTTAGTATTTTTGAGTTGTTTCCAGTCCAAATATCTAAAAATTCTTAAATCAAGAAGCATTTACTAGAGAAGTAAAATGACATAAGAAATTCTATTTTGTTTTCAGATAAACAGAGTAATTTAAGTAATTTTTGCTTAAAACAAGATAAATTGTCTGCCAGTGGGGTAAGAAAAAATAATCTTGTTTTCCAATTGAATCAAAGATTATTTTTTCTTACCCCACTGGCAGATAATTTAGCTTGTTTTAAGCAAAAATTACTTAAATTACTCTGTTTATCTGAAAACAAAATAGAATTTCTAATGTCATTTTACTTCTCTAGTAAATGCTTCTTGATTTAAGAATTTTTAGATATTTGGACTGGAAACAACACAAAAATACTAAGTAAAGCATGAAAAAGTAAGTAAAGAAAAGCATGTTTTGCATTGTAGGACATGTCCCCCTCAATGTCTGTGTACATATATACAGCCCTGGAGTTACTTGACTATCCAATATGAAAAAAAAGTAGGCTATACTGACATTGAAAAATATCTTCTTAATGTTGTGTGTAACTGTCTCTAGTATAATGAACAGACACCATTCAAGTTAAGACATTTTAATGACACCAGAAAGACCTCCAGGAGAAAAGGGATCAAAAAGGAACAGCAACAATGTAGAGAAGGATTCTTCCTGGCAACCTGTAACAGAGTGAAAAACATTGAGAAAAAGCAGTTAGGACTAAAGCTAAGAATAAAATTGTCATTACACTGGATAATATAATTAAAAATCTAACAACAATCAAAGGTACATCAGCTGGCAAACCATTTAATAGTTTAATAGGTTTAATAGTCTATTTAAAGGGAATGATTGTGGTGGGGAGTTTGCTCAAACTATGGCAGCGATACAGCGAATAGTTGTTCTAAAAGACGGCGCCGTCCGCGGAGTGCTTTCAAAGGCCAGTGAAAGTATACTGTCAGTTAAGCTGTAAGTAGATGCCAACTGTTTCTCATGGGTTCGTATGGTATTTAAAACATTTAAAGGGTTAAGTCTGTGATTTTATTGCCATCCGAATCCATAATGTCAGTGTTTTTTCTCACTCAACCCACGTACATTTCTGAATTGCTTTTATAAAGAACACCGCTTTCTCACATAACACAGTGAAGCAGCCCCTGCACGAGTGAATAATTGATTCTCGAGCCACCGATATCAGCAGATTCAGCAGCATCGCCACGGGCAGCACTGGGTAACGTCACACGTAAGAAGGAATATCTTTAGCAGCTTTCTAAGGTATGGTTCGGGGAACACGCCTATAAATGGTATACCTTTAGTTAACCTGTTAAGCTGCAACCTCACTTTTGAAAAATCCCCAGAAATGACATTCCCAAACTGAAACAGATACAGTTCATGAACCCTTTGTACTAAAAGCACAAGTATGATCTCATATGAAAGCTGACACCTGGCAGTTTATTGTAAATGTAGAATTAATTATTGTCATAATGAAAAAAATTGTTATAAATAGCTTTCTAAGGTATGGTTCGGGGAACACGCCTATAAATGGTATACCTTTAGTTAAGTTATACCTTAAGAGTCTTCGTAGCACGCTAAGAGACAACGTTATCGGGAAACGCAGCCCAGGTATTTATGAATGAGACACTGAATTAATTTGTTTTAAAGTGTTTGAATTAATGATTCAAATTAGGGCCGCAACGACGCGTCGACGTCATCGATTACGTCGACTATGAAAATACGTCGACACGCATGAAATGCGTCGAAGCGTCACATTCATTATTTACGTTTAAATATCGAGTAATGGCGGCTTCTGCTCCCGCTCATGGTGAAAATGACAGACCACGATCATCCAAAGTATGGGAATACTTTAAACTACGGCCGAACAGAAAGGTGTGAGACCTGCACTCCCGCGGGACCCAATGCAACAGAGTGCGGCGCGGGAACATAGATCTGATGGCTGAGTGCGGGCGCGGGCGGTAATGCACTCGTGTGTGTGCTGGTTGCGGGAGAATACAACGATTCGCGGGACTCCCGCAAAATTCTAAAATCTAAAAACGAATAAATTGTCATTCATCTGTTGCACAAAAGCAACAAGAACAACTAAAACAAAATGGAAACGATTTACAGGCCAGAGTCTATATCTATTTATAACATGTTTGCAGCGTTGAACAATGTAGCCAATCACAGACAAATGTGTTGGCTTCTTGAACGCTAATCAGATGCATTTAAAATAGAATCCCCTCACCGCTCAAAATGGACTTTTTGTTCAGTGCTGAATTCTGCACACTGGCAAATCATCTGATTATAGCAAACAAAGTGTAGATATTATGAAAGATTCATTGTGCACCCAGTTTAATTTATAATAACAGAGATTTGTGAGATCGCAATGAACTGAGATGTCAGCTTTTAGAAATTATTAAGGGAGAAATCCGTCCCGCGCAGGTCTCTAATGTGGACTTTAAAAACAAACGACTAACGTTATATTTACATTAACAGTAGCCTAGGCTGCAATCTAGTGTATGTGAACCTTTTTGCAGATAAACACAAGTGCATTTTCGGACACGTTAATGGACAAGTTAATTGAGTAAATCATACTCCCACTACGGTTATTAATAACAGACTATAGTAAACACATTTCCTAAATAGGCCTGTGACTGTATCTTACGTTTTATGAAATAGTACCATTAGTTAAAAATAAAGTTTAACCCTCTACTGCATGAATTTTGATGACACATGATAAAAATTATTTCACATCATTTCCTGGCTCATTTGGGAACATTTTATTGATTTATTGAAAAATGTCCCTCCCCCAACCCCCCCAACCCAAAATATTTTTTTGTTGCCTGAGGGCAACGTTATGCAACAATGGTAAAGAATCATAGAGAAAATGATCATTATACAATTCTCAGAGAGCAATACAAAAATAAATGATTTCTTGACATTTTTTTATTATTTTTTTAAGTAAAAAGGGAAAAACACTTGAAACACATTAATATACTTGATTTGATACAGACATAGGTTTGTATCATGTAGTGCGTCATGTCATATCATGTACTTCATGTATCCTAATCAACCCCATATACACTACTGTATAATGACAAAAGTATTGGGACCCCTCCAAATCATTGAATTCAGGTGTTCCAATCACTTCCATGGCCACAGTTGTTTAAAATCAAGAACCTAGGCATACAGATGCTTCAACAAACACTCTCAGGAGCTCAGTCAATTCAAGCGTGGTGATAGGTTGCCACCTGTGCAATAAGTCCATTCGTGATATTTCCTCACTACAAAATATTCCACGGTCAACTGTTAGTGGTATTATAACAAAGTGGAAGCAATTGGGAACAACAGCAACTAGGCCACAGAGTGGGGTCAGTACATGCTGAGGCGCACAGAAGTCGCCAACTTTCTGCAGAGTCAATAGCTACAGACCTCCAAACTTTGTAGAGAGCTTCATGGAATGGGTTTCCATGGCTGAGCAGCTGCTTCCAAGCCTTACATCACCAAGTGCAATGTAAAGTGTGGGATGCAGTGGTGTAAAGCACGCCGCCACTGGACTCTGGAGTGACCAATCATGCTTCTCTGACTGGCAATCCAATGGACGAGTCTGGGTTTGGCAGGAAAACGGTACTTGCCTGACTGCATTGTGCCAAGTGTAAAGTTTTGTAGAGGGGGGATTATGGTGTGGGGTTGTTTGGTGGAGAGGGGATTATGGTGTGGGGTTGTTTGGTGGAGAGGGGATTATGGTGTGGGGTTGTTTGGTGGAGGGGGGATTATGGTGTGGGGTTGTTTTTCAGGGGTTGGGCTTTGCCCCTTAGGTCCAGTGAAAGGAACTCCTAATGCTTTAGCATACCAAGACAATTTGGACAATTTCATGCTCCCAACTTTGTGGGAACAGTTTGTAGATGGCCCCTTTCTGTTCTAAAATGACTGTGGATGCTGCACATTAGTGTCACTTTGGTGACTTTGGTCGTTCCTGTGCACCCAGGAACCCTACATCTTCCCTACTTGTAACACATTATTTGCCATTGTGAGGTATTGTCCAAGAGACCCTTGAAAAGTACCCCATATGGCATAACGTTGCCCTGAGGCAACAAAAAGAAAAACTGAATTTGTGAACATGCAAAATAAAAAAAAATTCACAAAACCTGCCAAAAGGCTTCTCTACACCTTCATACACACACACATATTTTTTATGTACAGTTCATGTCATTTTAAATATGATTACTAAAGCAAATAATCTTGCTTTCATCTCACACCATGTGCTCCTGTGACCATGTGTCAGAAAAGGACGTCCCGCCTTCAAATGGTGCTTGATAGTGACTTCCAAACCTTATTGGACTGTTCTTTGATACTTTTTCAAACATTCTAATTGGTTGCAATCATTTAAAGAAAAATGTACTGAACACAGGGCTTAAGAAAACTTTCCGTTGCCTGAGGGCAACGCTATGCAGTAGAGGGTTAAAATGCTTCCTGTTCGCATATTTCATAATAAAATGACAAATACCCTTTCTGAAATACAATTTATTTTGTCATCATTCATAGATTTCATGTAAAATAATATACAGATGCACTACCCTCTTCAAAATACAGCTGATATATTGTTGTACTTATTTATTGGAAAGTTTGCCAATGGATAAATCAACTAATCCCAAAAATAATTATTAGATTAATCTGAAAAATAATCGTTAGATTAGTCGACTAATCGAAGAAATAATCGATAGATTAATCGACAACAAAAATAATCGTTAGATGCAGCCCTAATTCAAATGAGTATCTTTTTTTTATATAGACTAGAACATGTTATTCTGATGTATGTTATCGTGATCTCCATTTTAAACAAAACAAAAACGATTTTAAACCAAATAATAGATTCTCAGTTTACCCTGAATTAGGGGCCGTTCACATATCACGTCTAAAAACGTGTGGAAAGCACTTTCTCCTCCTTTCTACAAGCGCTTGTGCTCCCGTGGCGTCTGTCGTTGCTATGCAACCATGAACTGCGCTCTCCATGATGATGAGGAAGTATCAGCAAAGGATTAATTGATTTCTAGCCCTTGCATTAGCTTTACTACTAGATATATTTATAGAGATGAGAAATAAAAACTCGCCCTGTACAGCTATGATCAGCTGTTCGGCCAAGTTTTCCATGTTGTTATGGAAAGGCCAAAGCTGATCGGTTGGTTTTTGTCACATGACCTGCGGTGCGCTTGTGGCATTCTGAAAAGTTGAGATGTTTTCATCTCGCTGTAGCATATGTGCGCCTGGAAAAACGAGCACGCCGCATCGCATGAGCGTCACTTCTATTATGGTATTACCGGTGTTGTCACACTTTGATTAACTGGTGGGGAAATATCCGAACGTATGACTTACAGAAGGTACAATTAACTAAGAATGTTTCAGGAAACACGTATTAACGATAAGGTACAGCTTAAGGTATAACTTAGGAATGACGTAGCACTAAAAAGGTTTCGGGAAATTCAGCCCTTATCATAATTAATAACGTGTTTCCTGAAACGTTCTTAGTGTTGCGCTTTTATTGAGCAGGTCATGCAATAACATAAATGAGTTATTTACACCAATAATGTGATGCGGCTGCTGGGCAATCTGGTGAGTTTTGGAGGTGGAGCATTGAAGAGAGGGGTATGTTTGTTTGGGTTCATTCCAAATATCAACAGTGTCCAACAGCGTTTTTGAAATATCGCTTACCCCACCTTAATATCTGGCAGTTTTGTTGTGTCCATATATAGTTGCCATCATCTGAAGTCTTCACAAGTGAGGCTGGATCCAAACTGGAGCTGCTGTAATCTCTAGTGAACTTGCTGAGCATCCTGAGATAGAAACAGGGAAGCAACAGGAGAAAGATTAGCATAGCTGCAGTTCATATTATTTCAGGCAAAAGATGATCATGTGCACATTTTACTATTTCATCACATATTAACTGTAAAACAAGATTATGAGATGTGTTAATTGAATGCTTGGCTAAAGAGTTGTGTCTTTAGTCTAGATTTAAATTGGGAGAGTGTTTCTGAGCCCCGAACATTATCAGGAAGGTTATTTATGAAAGTAAAAGAGTAGCAAAACTCGAGAGCATGAAGATGTGAATTTGAGAACTTGTCCCCTGTAAAATACAAGTCCAAAGTTGAATTTAGAGATTTGCACTCGCAGAACGTGACTTAACGCATAGACAGTGATATTAAAATAAATAAATGATAACTCAGTAAACACCATACTAATTAAAAATAGACTGCTATGTACAGTTAAGCGTTTTCCTCACATAGAAAACTGGTAGAAAACGCTTGGAGGTCCCATGGCATGAAAATTTCACTTTATGAGGTTTTTTAACATTAATATGAGTTCCCCTAGCCTGCCTATGGTCCCCCAGTGTCTAGAAATTGTGATAGGTGTAAACCAAGCCCTGGGTATCCTGCTACACCTTTGAGAAAATGAAAGCTGGTAATAATCATAAATGTTTCTTGAGCGTCAAATCATCATATTAGAATGATTTCTGAAGGATCATATGAAGCTGTGATGCTGAAAATTCAGTTTTGATCACAGGAATTAATTACATTTTACAGTATATTCACATAGAAAACAGTTATTTAAAATTTGTTATATTATTTCACAATATTATTGTCTTGGTGAACATACGAGACTTCTTTCAAAACAATTTTTTTACCAACACAATTAGTGTATGTTTGACATTAGTGTATGTTTGAAGTTTTACTTACTAATCATATTGTTCATAGCACCTTAGAGATGATGATCCGAGATGATGACCCGCCCAACTCTGCTAAGGTGGAGCCCAGGGCATCAACATTTTAGGATCTAGGAACACAACAAACCATTTGTCACAGAGCCAACAATATTATTATATAATGGCAGGTTTATTACAAGTAAGAAGCTATAGCTAAGCTATATTATATATAAGCTACAGCAGAGGTGAAATGCTTTTCTGAGATGAGTTTCTGAATCTATTTGACCTGCATCTGGGCATGGAGTACCTACGGCCTGAGGGAAGTAGCTTGAACTGGCAGGACAAAGGATGACTAGGGTCAGCTGCCTTCTTTGCCACTCTGTTGGAGTAAATGTGTGAGAGAGGGGGAAAGTTAATGCCTGCAATCTTGCTACATGTCCTAACAATACTCTCTAATCGTTTTTTGTAGACAAGGAACCAAACCAGCAGATAAAACAGAAGGTTAAAACAGACTCAATAAAACAAGAATAAAACATTCTCATCAAAGTGGGGTCAATGTTAAAATTCCTCAGTCTACGGTAAAAATACATTCGCTGGTGGGCTTTAATTGGCACAAACAGCATCAGTGTGTGATTCAAAACATAGCTTACTATCAATTATTGTGCCATGGTACATGTATTCTTGTACTATCTCAATATTGGCCATCAATGATAGTGAGGGGAAGAGGGGGGCTCTGTTTCCTAAAATCAGTAATTAATTCTTTAGTTTTGGATTTACTACCTGTATTTCCTACTTCTCCGGCAGCAGCTTTCTTCAGAAATGTTGAAGTCGTGGAGCTTTCCCTCTGTTATGGGTTATTTTGTTGCTGCTGAAATCACAGAACATTTTTTTTTATCAATTTTTGTTTACCACTGAGCTAGTTTCAACCAATTTTATCACTCCATGTAAGTGACGTCACCGATTACATACGTTTATGTTTACGTTTGTGTAAAATAAATTAGCTCACTTCCAAGTAAAACCTTTACAAAACCTCTCATATACACAAAAGAGGTGATTAAAAGCCCAAACTTTCATAAACAAAAGCTCAACCGAGTTAACTTTACGTTAGCTTAACTTACCTCTTCTGAAAACGGTTGAGATGCTAACGGACTTTTTCCAAAGACACAAAGCCATGTCTATAAAAGTAAATATTCAACATAAGCGTATCAATTACAAGTAAGAGAAGTGTTAAGAACAGTTGTGTGTATTATCCGTGTGATTTTAGAGACTAATATCACCTGAAAGCAGTGAAAACAACAGCGAGAGAGGGAGTTTTCCTGCTTACCAGTCGCAGTGGTCCCGCGGCGTTTCCATGGCAACTCTGCGCCGCGTCCGCTCCAGTGTTGAAAGCGACTTGAAAGTTCACGCGCACAACGCGACATCGGCCTCCCGTATAGTGGGCCGACCAAAAGCCGACGTAACGGAGCTGGGAAATAGAGCACTGTCGGACAAGAGATCTGCCTACACCTGGCCGACGCCTTTGCGATGTTATAGGGAGGGAGGCCGACGCTCGATGTTGGGCCAACGTCGGCCCGACGTACGTGTGCTATCTGGGATATAATTAAGTATTGGTCAGCATTTATCGTTGTTATTATTGTATGTTTTGGGGTGGGATAGAAATGCAATTCATTCTGAGGTAATATTATTTTTTAATATTAATGATACTCAAATTTTTCGAGTATAAAATCAACAGTTTTCCTCCAAAGGCAAATCTTCGCACAGCTGCCCTTTGTGCAGACATTACAAACGCTGAGGAAACCCGTTCTAGGTAGGGCTGTCGAGTTACTGATGTTATGAGATCTGTAAAAAATCTCATTATGTATGCAAACCCATAAAATATATAGGCCTATATATATATATATATATATATATATATATATATATATATATATATATATATATATATATATATATATATATATATATAATGGGTTTGCATACATAATATGAGATTTTTTACACAGGAAAAAATAACCTACAAGGTTGAATATCTTAATATATATTTTCTTAAATAATTCATTATAATACATTTAAAAAAAACATTTTTTGTTATTTATAGGCCTGATAGATGAAACGACAGTTAAATTCAACAAGAAAAAGAGGAAAAAATAAAGCAGTTAGCCACTTTTGCTTGTGGATGAAAATATTTGGATATAAAAAATTAACAACATATTCAAGAGATGACAATTTTGGGATTTCGTAATAAAAATAAATAACATCGTTAAGGATAAAACGGTAGTTCACATTAGTAGGGTTAAATAAAATTACTTAAATCAACCCTAAATGTATTCACAAAATAAATGGGCAGCAGTTTATTCAAAAAGACCACAAAATGAGCAAGTTTAATCAATATCAAGATTTACGGATAGATGAATTAAACGTGTCCGTTCGAATCTTTTAAGTTGTTGCGCGTGTGATAACGCGTCGTAGGTCACATGATAACGTCAACGTGGCAGATGTCCGTTTCGCATTCATACTCAACGAGATTTGGCTATAAAGTACCTACTCTTTTAGCGCTCGTTAAGTACTCATTGAAATTAAGTACCTACTCATTGAGTATGCGGTTTGGAACGCAGCCAGTGTCTCTCTCGCGGCTCAATCGCCGCTCGTTACACAGCTGATGCTCATTTCCCCATTTACTAAGCTCGGCCGGACTGTTTACACGGTAGGACCCGGAACCGGCCTGGTGTTACCTTGAAATCGCTCCCACAAGGAAACAACATTGGGCAAAAAAAAAAAATAGTTCCGCTTCACGTCACCCCGTGACATCATCATTTGGTTTTAGCCAGGTTTCTGTCAAACACAGCACATCTAGGTTATTATCTGAAATCATATCATTAACAATGAGTGCTTTTGAAGCGATTGAATATTCAGCAACCCAAGCTTTAGCATTTGCTCATCTGTATTATAGCTGTTTTTTATTTGTTGAACATCAATTCAAATTTTAACCTTACATGGGTTTAAACGTTTTTTGGATTTCCAAATTCGGGGAACAGACACAGTCTCTATATGATGATAGCTAGTTGAAAGAGGCTCTATGTGATGGGATTTATCTGACCTGGGTGATGCGAGGCCGCTAGCAGACGGTCGGTTTAGCCAGTCTGTCTGCTTCCTGACCTGGCTGAGCCCCAGATTATCATTGACTTTAAATTTTGTTTGGCTGCTGTACATGAGTTATAACAGCCAAATGAACAAATAAAAAAGGTGATCTGATGGTGTTGGTTGTGTTTTAACATAATCATTATTTCACAATCATTTGACCTGAATCACTGAGCCCAATTTCTGAGTTAGGTTTACTTTATTAATTATAGCAGCACTGTACTTGAAAAGCATAATATTTTTAGCCTTTTCAGTGAAATCCAAATGATCAAATCAATAAAAAATAAATAAAAAACTTAAAAAAATGTTTTTTATGTAGGCACACACAGACATCAAGAATTAGCGTATGAATCTCAGCAATGTTGACAAACAGATCACCTCTGATCATAAGCTCATTATTTATTCATGCAGCAATGCATGATGGAAGACATGAATGAGTTTTGATTGGTGGCATCCAGAATGCACTGCAATTGTCACCATTATTGAGATTCACAGGCTGATTCTTTTCACTGTTTTTATTCATTTTGAGGGATACTGAATCTGATTTTGTTCAAGTGAGAGGAGTAAATGCATGCTCACTTTTAGTCTAGAACTACGATAACCATCATGTTCACACACACAGCGCACACAACGCCTCTAAACCTTACTCAAGATTTCTCTCAACATGGGGACAGGAGAGATGTTGGTCAATAAATGGGAAAACGGAGTAGCATTACTTATTTGGAAATAGTAACTTGTTTCTCATTTAAAAGTAATGTGTAACTTTACTAGTTACGTGAAAAAAAGAAAAAAAAAA
Organism: Scardinius erythrophthalmus; assembly: GCF_964197995.2. Classification (NCBI taxonomy): domain Eukaryota; kingdom Metazoa; phylum Chordata; class Actinopteri; order Cypriniformes; family Leuciscidae; genus Scardinius; species Scardinius erythrophthalmus. The sequence goes on from NC_138234.1 coordinate 22,953,436, forward strand.
TCAGATTTAGGCCTACTTGTAGTGTTGTCCCCAAAACCAATAAGAACAAATCAAAAGATTCAAATGAACATTGCAACTGGCTATGAAAATGCTGTTTCACACTCACAATAATCAATATGAGTAATTCTTGCTGATAAGATCTGCTACCTTTTATTATTAGGGGTTCAAGCATGAAATGCTGAAACCCTATTGTAATTGTAAGGATTTGTAAAACGCATCGTGCAGGCCAAACCGTAAGGCGACTTGAAACCTGGTCTTCTTCTTCTTCTTCTTCTTCTTTTTTTGTTTTATTGGCAACCGCACTTAACAGTGCATTACTGCCATCACCCGGTAGCTTGGAGCTTGGATCAGAAACATTCCTAAGCATCCCCCCCCCCCCCCAAAAAAAAACAAAAAACACTGGCGCTGCGTGTTCAGCTCCTCCAGCTTCCACTCCACTTCCCTTTAACTCCCGCTTCCCATCCGTATCCTTATTTACCTCCAAATATACTTACCCTGTCTCACACTATCCACATCTTCTACCTCTCTCCATAAGCCTAAATACATATTAATCCTACATTCTCTTCATTAAACCAGTATTATTCAAAAACTGAAACAACACATTAACCATATTATTTCCTATATCTGAGTCTAATATATTCTTTAATGTTAACTCTTTCCCTTCATTCTTCCATAATTCTTCTCTCAGCACTTCTCTTTCTTCATCATACCCATTACAATTAATAAATCACATGTTCTACAGTTTCATTCTGTCCACATTTCTCACACAAACCCGTTGGATGCTTAGATATTAAGTGTAATGTTTTATTCAAACCGGTATGTCCCACCCTTAGTCTTGTAATTATACTTTCCTCCCTTCTATTTCTCCCTCTTTTTCTACCTTTTCCCACTTTCTTTTGTATTGCATATAAATGTCTCCCTTTACTCTAATTATCCCAATATTGTTGCCACTTTTTACTCATTTTCTCTTTTATTACTGATTTAATTTCTTTTAAACTATATAGCAACTCAATTTCTACCATCTCTTCATCTACTGCTTGTTTAGCTTTGAAACCTGGTCAGATGGTAGGCCTCAATTTGGGGACAACCTATCAGAGTATGACCCCGATTGGCCCATAGGTGGCGCTACAACGACCAAAAGTACAAAATCACTCATGACTCGTAGGCCGGTTGTACTAGACTCAAGTGTCTTACGCCACAGTGATCCCTGGCTCAAGACGGACAAAATGGCTATCTCCAAATTCGATTTAGGCCAGAAATATTTTCTGCTATGTCGCATTTTGTCCAAAACCTACTTTTGCGAACTAGTCTCTGGTTTTTCGCCCGATCGGAACCAGACCAGTCTAGGACAATTCTCTGGACTCTCTAGATCAATAATTATCGAAAAAAAGTTGAACTTTTGTATTTGGCTGGCTGTAACAGGGTCATTTAGCAAAGGGGTGTGACAAAATACACTCAAAAGCCTGTAAATCCTAAAGGAAAACTCAGAACTTCACAAAAATTGGTGAGCATATGTGTCATAACATGGTGAGGAAGCATGCCGAGTTTCATGCAGATCGGGCCATAGGTGGCGCTATAACTGGCAAAAAGCTTGCATTCTTATTAGGGGTTCAAGCATGAAATGCTGAAACCCTATTGTAATTGTAAGGATTTGTAAAACGCATCGTGCAGGACAAACCGCAAGGCCTAGAGACTTGAAACCTGGCCAGATGGTAGGCCTCAATTTGGGGACAACCTATCAGAGTATGACCCCGATTGGCCCATAGGTGGCGCTACAGCGACTAAAAGTACAAAATTGCTCATAACTCGTAGGCCGTTTGTCCTAGACTCAAGTGCCTTACGCCACTGTGATCCCTGGCTCAAGGCGGATAAAATGGCAAAAAGCTTCCATTCTTATTAGGGGTTCAAGCCACTGATCTATATAATGACTGGATAGCTCATGACGTTCTAAACTGCCAGTAGGCAGTGAAGCCACCGGAAGTGTTCGAGCGGCCATCTTACGATTCCCTACCAGCAGAGGGCTCCAGTGGCCGTTATACAGATTTGGTAGCTCCGACGGCACTTTCAAGATGACCAGCTGTGCAGCATACAAGTGTAAAACGACGTTCACAAAAGGATGTAGAAAAACTGCCCACAGGTTGTAATTCAAGCCCTATAAGTAGTAATTTATATGCAAAATTGTCGCTATGCCCGTGTTGTTTTCTCCGATCGAGGCAAGAGTAATGCCCCTGCAAACATGCCCCTGCGGGGCCCATGCTGGCTTTTTGCGGGCACAGTGGGCTAGGGCCAGCCCACACCAAACCTAAACAGGCCCAGTGTGGGCTTGCCCAGGCGAGGCCCACAGCTTTGGGCTCACCGCGGGCTAACTGTGAGCAGCCCACACTAGCGGGCTGCCCACATTAAGCCCATGGTGGCCCATTGTGGGCCAGCCCGTTCGGGCCCAGAGCAGCTTTTGTACCTTTGGGCCCATGCAGGTTTTGTTTAGGTAGCCCACTTTCATTATGTTTTGGCTGCTTTTTAAAATTGAATGTGAAATTCAATAAGACCTTCCATTTATAACTCTGCTCAGCAGGAAGAAAAAAAAATCCATTATTTGCATTGGATTGTGTCTACAAGACAACACATGATCCCTTAAAAACTCTAAGAACAAATCTTACTTTAAAAAGCCTATTACTTTTACTGGATATGATGTTTGTAATGTAATCCAAAATTAACAGTGTACCATGCAATTGGTGGTAAAAATCTGGCTGCCTCGTAATTTAAAAAAAAAAATCTACCAACCTACTTTCATTTTGAATCCTGCATATCAGGAATAAAACAATAGGCTTTTAATTTATTTGAGAAGGTAAAAAGTTATTACTAGTTATTATGATATCCATCACTCTGGCAGAGTTCGTTGAGTTTAAATAAAATTTTAATTTTAAAGTTTAAATTAAACTTTTCTCTTCTTTTTGTCTGTTTTTATACAATTTCCCATAGACGTATAGGCCTAATGCCATTTATATCATTCTAATATAGCTAAACATTTTCAACAATAAAAATGACATTAAATTGAAAGAAAAGACTAGTTCACATGACTAATAACACCTCAGTCAAGTCAAATAAATGTTTATTCATTATAGTTGCTTTTCACACCATTGTCTACAACACTCAAAACAACATTGGAGATCATAAGTTTAACTTTAGGCTATACACTCATTTTTTAAATATTTAGAAGGAAAATGTCTGCCGAGATAGAGATTGAGCGCTCTTTGGAGTGCTATTTTTCATGTAATTTATAGGCTATCTTTTGTTATTAACTTATAAGAATTATTTGTAGCATTCAATGCATATATATATATATATATATATATATAGCATTGAATATATACATTTATGTTTACATTAACTAAAAAAAAAAAAAAGGTTTAAGTCGGTTATTTCTTTTCCAAACATTCTTTTTGCCATTAATTGTAATAATCCAGTGAGATTTGTGTATGCACAACGAATCTGACAACAGCCGGTATGATCTGATCTCACCATCATCGAGTCTGATAACATGAAGAAACTGAAAAAAACTGTGAACAAGATGCTTGAAGAAACCTTCCTGCATTTAATAATTAATAATAATTAATATAATTTATCTAATGAAATATCTATTTAAGTATCAATTTTTCTATCCTTAACGAACTCGGCATTACACTTTAAATTACATTAAATAAAAGATTAATACATGCGTGTTAAAAGTATCCAATTCCGTGCATGCGTCGAACATCAACTTTTTGATTAATCAACGTCATCGCGCTAGTACAGGCAGGCTGCAGTCGTCACTTTCCGCCTTCCTAACGGTTGTTTCTGCCTTCACAGTGGAAAGCTCCTGACTCTGAGGTGAGTTTTAATTGTAAATTGAGTATTATCTTTAACAGTAAATATTTGCCATAGTCAGTGTGTGTGTTTATTGTATTTCAGTAACGTTACCTATTGTTTTTTTTTTTTACGTTAATTCAGACCATAAGTTATGTTTTTGTCGAACGACAACGAGCTAACGTTAGGTTGTCAATAAACTAACGTTAGTTAGCTTATATAGGCTAAATATTGTCCTTTTCACCCCGTTTACAATATTCTGTATGTTACCACGTCAGATTGTCACAGTAAACTGCTAAAGTCTAAGGAAAAAAAGTTCGTTAGTTATAACTACGTTCGTCTAACGGCTGCTCTGAGCACACGAATTTTGAACGTGGACGATTAAATGGCTCCACGATCTGCTTTTGAAGATGGTAGTATCGTGCTACAGTGCAACCCAGCCATTAGGGAGGCACAAGCCAGTGCACTCTTAGTGCCGGTCCCAAGCCCGGATAAATGGGGAGGGTTGCGTTAGGAAGGGCATCCAGCGTAAAACATGTGCCAAATCAAATATGCGGGTCACGAATAAGAACTTCATACCGGATCGGTCGAGGCCCGGGTTAACAACGACCGCCTCAGGTATCGTTAGCCAACAGGGTACCGGTGGAAATTGGGCTACTGTCGGCCGAAGGAGGAGGAGGAGAGGAGGAAGACGTCTACAGAGGCGACAGGGAAAGGAGTTGTATAGGAGAGTGGAGGTTCGGGTTGGCACTTTAAATGTTGGCACTATGACTGGTAAAGGGAGAGAGTTAGCTGATATGATGGAGAGGAGAAGGGTAGATATGTTGTGTGTTCAGGAGACCAAGTGGAAAGGGAGCAAGGCCAGAAACATTGGAGGTGGGTTTAAACTGTTCTATCATGGTGTGGATGGAAAGAGAAATGGTGTAGGGGTGATTCTGAAGGAAGAGTATAGTAAGAGTGTAGTGGAGGTGAAGAGAGTTTCTGATAGGGTGATGATCGTGAAGGTGGAAGTTGAAGGGATGATGATAAATGTCATCAGTGCCTATGCTCCACAAGTCGGCTGTGAGATGGAGGAGAAGGAAAGATTCTGGAGTGAATTAGATGAAGTGGTAGATGGTGTACCTATAAATGAACGATTGGTGATTGGGGCAGACTTTAATGGACATGTAGGTGAGGGGAACAGAGGTGATGAGAAGGTTATGGGTAGGTATGGCCTAAAGGAGAGAAATGTGGAAGGGCAGATGGTGGTAGATTTTGCTAAAAGGATGGAAATGGCAGTGGTGAATACGTATTTTAAGAAGAAGGAGGATCATAGGGTGACCTATAAGAGTGGAGGAAGGTGCACACAGGTGGACTATGTTCTATGTAGGAGATGCAACCTGAAGGAGATTGGAGACTGTAAGGTGTTGGCAGGGGACAGTGTAGCTAGACAGCATCGGATGGTGGTCTGTAGGATGGTTTTGGAGACGAAGAAGAAGAGGAGGAGTGTAAGGACTGAAAGAAGAATAAGATGGTGGAAACTGAAGGAGGAAGACTGTAGTGTGAGGTTCAGGGAAGAGGTCAGACAGAGGCTTGGTGGTGGTGAAGAGGTGCTGGATGATTGGGAAACTACCGCAGGAGTGATGAGGGAGGCAGCTAGAAAGGTACTTGGTGTGACATCTGGAAATAGAAAGGAAGACAAGGAGACGTGGTGGTGAAATGAGGAAGTTCAGGGGAGCATAAGGGGAAAGAGGTTAGCAAAACAGAAGTGGGATCGACAGGGTGATGAGAAAAGTAGGCAGGAGTACAAGGAGATGCGGCATCAGGTAAAGAGGGATGTGGCGAAAGCCAAGGAAAAGGCATACGAGGAGCTGTATGAGAGGTTGAACACTAAGGAAGGTGAAAAGGATTTGTACCGATTGGCCAGGCAGAGAGATCGAGCTGGGAAGGATGTGTTGCAAGTTAGAGCAATAAAGGATGGAGATGGAAATGTGTTGACTAGTGAGGAGAGTTTGTTGAGAAGATGGAGGGAGTATTTTGAGCAGCTGATGAACGAGGAAAATGAGAGAGAGAGAAGGTTGGATGATGTGGTGTTAGTAAAGCAGGAAGTGGATAGGATTAGTAAGGAGGAAGTGAGAGCAGCGATTAAGAGGATGAAGAGTGGAAAGTCGGTTGGACCAGATGACATACCGGTAGAAGCATGGAGATGTTTAGGAGAGATGGCAGTGGAGTTTTTAACCAGATTGTTTAACAAGATTTTGGAAGGTGAGAGGATGCCTGAGGAATGGAGAAGGAGTGTGCTGGTACCGATCTTTAAGCATAAGGGAGATGTGCAGAACTGCAGTAACTACAGGGGAATTAAGTTGATCAGTCACACCATGAAGTTATGGGAAAGAGTAGTGGAAGCCAGGCTGAGAGAAGAGGTGACCATCTGTGAGCAACAGTATGGTTTCATGCCGAGGAAGAGCACCACAGATGCCATATTTGCTTTGAGAACGTTGATGGAGAAGTATAGAGAAGGACAGAAGGAGCTGCATTGTGTATTTGTGGATCTAGAGAAAGCGTACGACAGAGTGCCTAGAGAGGAGTTGTGGTATTGTATGAGGAAGTCAGGTGTGTCAGAGAAGTATGTGAGGGTGGTGCAGGACATGTATGAGGACAGTGTGACTGCAGTGAAGTGTGCAGTAGGAACGACAGACTGGTTCAAGGTGAAGGTTGGACTGCATCAAGGATCGGCCCTGAGCCCTTTCCTGTTTGCAGTGGTGATGGACAGGTTGACGGACGAGGTCAGACAAGAGTCTCCCTGGACTATGATGTTTGCTGATGATATTGTGATTTGTGGTGAGAGTAGTGAGCAGGTTGAGAAGAGCCTGGAGAGGTGGAGGTACGTGCTGGAGAGGAGGGGAATGAAAGTCAGTAGGAGTAAGACAGAGTACATGTGCGTAAATGAGAGGGAGGGCAGTGGAGTGGTGCGGTTACAGGGTGAAGAGGTGAAGAAGGTGGAGGAGTTCAGGTACCTGGGGTCAACAGTGCAAAGTAATGGAGAGTGTGTTAGGGAAGTGAAGAAAAGAGTGCAGGCAGGGTGGAGTGGGTGGAGAAGAGTGACAGGAGTGATTTGTGATAGTAGGGTATCTGCAAGAATGAAAGGAAAAGTTTATAGGACTGTGGTGAGACCTGCGATGTTATATGGATTAGAGACAGTGGCATTGAGTAAAAGGCAGGAGGCTGAGCTGGAGGTAGCAGAGCTGAAGATGTTAAGGTTTTCGTTTGGAGTGACGAGGATGGACAAGATTAGAAATGAGTTTATTAGAGGGACAGCGCATGTTGGACGTTTTGGTGATAAGGTGAGGGAGGCGAGATTGAGATGGTTTGGACATGTGCAGAGGAGGGACATGAATTATATTGGTAGGAGAATGCTGAAGATGGAGCCACCAGGAAGGAGGAAAAGAGGAAGACCAAGGAGGAGGTTCATGGATGTGGTGAGGGAAGACATGCAGGTAGTTGGTGTAAAAGAGGCAGATGTAGAGGACAGGGTGGTATGGAGACGGATGATCCGCTGTGGCGACCCCTAATGGGAGCAGCCGAAAGAAAAAGAAGAAGAGTATCGTGCTACAGTGCATTCAGTTGGTTATGGGATATGTATAGTGAAAGTAAACGTTTGAGAGAAAACTACTGGGTTACTATCGTAACCTCAGTTCCCCATACACAGTGGGGAAACTCCTTTTCCACAGACACAGCCATGTTTAGCGGGATCCGTGAGCTAGTGTCCGAGTGCGAGTGGTGGTGACGTTTCAAACGCGTCGAAAGCAGCGAAGAGTAGTAGTCCACAAAGTGCTCTCACACTAAGTCTAACCGTATCAAACTTCTACCCGCTAAATTGTAGCATTCTTCACACGAAAGATTATATAAAAAAATTCACAGACAACATATGTTCACATTCATGGCACAATTCAAACGGGACCAGAAAATAATTATTTTCTCCCATACACTTGCATTGACGATTTTTCAACCTAGAGGTCCAGCGGGGTTAGCGGAGGGGGCGGGACTTACCAGCTCTATTAGTCCCCGAAAAACGCCATTTTAGCAGAAAACATTTGAGAGAAAACTGGATGCAGCATACAGAGCAGCATACAGGTCTTAAAATGACAGCATCCTAATATTAAACATGCTGCCGCTTGTCCTTAAAGGGATAGTTCACCCACAAATGTCATTATTTACTCACTGTAATGTTGTTTTAAACCTGTATTAATTTCTTTATTGTGCAGAACACAAAATAAGATATTTTGAAGAATGTGGGTAACCAAACAGTTGCTGGTCCCCATTGACTTCCAATGTAGAAAAAACATAGTCACTGTGGACGAGCAACTGTCTGATTACCCACATTCTTCAAAATATCTTTTTTCAACAGAAGAAAATCATTAGGGTTTAAAACAATTTGAGAGAGTAAATGATAACAGATTTTTTGGGGTAACAGTTAACTATCCCTAAAATAACTTTAACACAGTAGCTTTATTAAGAATCTATGTATAATTTATACAGTGAAGTCTAGTGTTTTATTGTTATATTTGTTTCATTTAATTTTGTACTTGAATGCTACTGTTAAATACACCTAAGGTAGCTGAAAAAAAATAAAGCACTGTTGATTTAATTTGATTTCACCCACCTCCAGCGAGCCACCCTCCACCAGCGAGCCACCCTCCACCAGCGAGCCACCCCTCCACCAGCGAGCCACCCCTCCACCAGCGAGCCAACCTCCACCAGCGAGCCACCCCTCCACCAGCGAGCCACCCCTCCACCAGCGAGCCACCCCTCCACCAGCGAGCCACCCCTCCACCAGCGAGCCACCCCTCCACCAGCGAGCCACCCTCCACCAGCGAGCCACCCTCCACCAGCGAGCCACCCCTCCACCAGCGAGCCAACCTCCACCAGCGAGCCAACCTCCACCAGCGAGCCACCCTCCACCAGCGAGCCATCCCTCCACCAGCGAGCCATCCCTCCACCAGCGAGCCACCCCTCCACCAGCGAGCCACCCCTCCACCAGCGAGCCACCCTCCACCAGCGAGCCACCCTCCACCAGCGAGCCACCCTCCACCAGTGAGCCACCCACCTCCAGCGAGCCACCTTTTTTTGTATGTTTTGCTCACATCAGGTGCACAGTGGTTAAAGACTCCATGTGTGTCAGAGAATATACTACAGTGCACACTACACTACACACTACAGAAGACAGCTGTCTATACCCTCACCAGTCAGCACTTACACTGCAGTACACACTACAGTGTTCAACACCTGTTATAGATGATGTGTAAACGCATAAATAAATAATTTACAACACTCTCTGCATCCCCTAATCTAAAGTGTACACTATTCATCACTTGGAAAATGTGTTACACATCATTCGTAGATAAGATTTGTTGATCTTATGCCTTATTGAGTCTTAAAGTGGTAATCTATGAATGATGTGTAACACATTTACAAGTGATGAATAGTGTACACTTAAGATTAGGGGATGCAGAAAGTGTTGTAAATGATTTATTTATGCATTTACAAATTGTGTTAAACACTTACTTACCTGTTACAAATGATCTGTACGTGTATACAAGGCATTTACAACACTTTCTGCACCCTCTAATTGCTACATACATACAAAAAAAACACATAATTTATTAAACATTTATGAAACGCATAGTCATGTTTTGTAAATGATTAGTTAATCATTAACTAATCAAATGTAAATGACTTATAACTTAATCTACAAAACATACATACAATAATTAACATATCACTTTTTAATCATTTATGAACGCATATTCATGTTTTGTAAATAATTAGTTAATCATTTACTAATCACTTGTAAATGACTTGTAATGGAATTTACAAAACATACATAAAATGTTAGTATATCACTTGCTAATCATTTATGAATGTTTTGTAAATGATTAGTTCATCATTAACTAACCACTTATACACGACTTACAACTGAACGTTATTATAAAGTGTTACCAGTATTTTTATGTTTCTTTGAATTATTTTGTATTTGTATAGAGATTTTTTAGTCCCTTTCAGAGTGTTAAATTAGCTTTATTAACCTGTATTAACCTGAATTGAATGTTTTATATTTTGTAATTAATAAATACATTGATTTGAAATCCCTTTGACTACTGTACATTTTTTGACAATACAGACATTACCGTAGTTATGTGGTGACTGCATCCATTTCAGATGTATAAAATAAGTTATAGTAGCTGAAAAGTATTTATAGTGAAACGGATTTATTGTTGTAAATTAATAGTGCGGGCCCTGTGTGGGCTTAGTGAGGGCTTTCTGGGGGCTAAGTGAGGGCTGCCCGTGCGGGGCCAGCGCTAAGGGGCCAACGTTTTGCCAATGAGCAAATTCTCATGGGCCCTGCGCTGGCAGCCCGCTGGGGGCCCTTAGGCTAGCCCTAAGTGGGCCGTAAAGGGCCAGTGCTGGCTTGTTTGCAGGGGCTGCTGCTGTTTCTTCAAAAAACAACGATAAAACAGCAGCCTAGCCTATAGAGCTGGTAAGTCCCGCCCATCCGTAAAACCCCAAGTGGACCTCTAGGTTGAAAAATCGTCAATGCAAGTGAATGGGAGAAAATAATTATTTTCTGGTCCCGTTTGAATTGTGCTATGAATGTGAACATATGTTGTCTGTGAATTTTTTATTTAACTTTTCATGTTACGAGTTTGACAGTATATGGTATGATTCTTCGGCTAGCAGTTGTGGAAAAGACATAACGAGAAAGACTACATGTCGCCTATGTGACGTCACCCCATAAAGTTGACTTACCCGTGGTCACCAACCTCAACGATTTTGTCCTCTCCCTAAAATAAGGTGGTGAAGTGCACCAAAGACACAGCCATGTTTAGCGGGATCCGTGAGCTAGTGTCCGTGTGCTAGTGGTGTTGATGACGTTTCAAACGCGTCGAAAGCAGCGAAGAGTTGTAGTCCACAAAGTGCTCTCACACAAAGTCTAACTGTATCAAACTTCTACCCGCTAAATTGTAGCATTCTTTACACAAAAAGTTATATAAAAAATTCACAGACAACATATGTTCACATTCATGGCAAAATTCAAACGGGACCAGAAAATAATGATTTTCTCCCATTCACTTGCATTGACGATTTTTCAACCTAGAGGTCCAGGGGGATTAGCGGAAGGGGCGGGACTTACCAGCTCTATAAGAAACCTCAGAGCAGCAATAATCACAATTAAGTGTCCAATAGCGACACCATTTGACAGCTTCAAAAGAGCTTCGTGCAGACCCGTTTACCGTTTCATAACCCATACAAATTGTATTATGCATTTTCTGAACATGTACTTGCTAATCAAACACTTTATATGAACAAACTACTAATCTATAAAACACAATCGGTCTTCCGACCTTTTACTATTGTGTCAATTGATGTTGATATGCGCGAGGGAGAGAGAGCAATGTTTGAAGGCGGTGAGAGTGCGCGCGCGGCCGGTCTCTCACTCTCTCTCTGCTTGTTCTTATGCGCCCTCGTCTCCACTGATCTAAATAAATAATTGGTTGTTACGACGACTTATTTGTTCCCTCGTTTTAATAAATCATGGACACGTTGAACTAACAATATGGCCACAATATAGTAAAACGAGGGAACATTATTAATTTGTTATATAATTAATTTGTGGCCACGAAACAATATTCACCTGAATATTCACCAATTCACAAAAATATAGGTCTTTAGCATTCACTATTTAATTAATAGTATCAAACTGTTTTTCTTACCTGTAAGATAGCTCTTCAGTGAAGGCCGAGTGAAGCGTTCTCGCACAGCTTTTTATTCCTTTTGCAAAGAAATTGCCGTTTTTTAATAAGAAGGAAAAAATTCCGACTCTAAACAAATACCCTTTTAATTAAATGCTTAGGATGTTTGCGTTGTGAGAATGTACAGGGAGATGTTAGATTTAAACACTGTGTCTCGTTAGGCAATGTTTTTTCAGTCAAATCATAAAATTTCCTATTGATTCAATAGAACGTGTGAGCTCACTAGGGAATACCAATATGGCGACGCGGTGGCTTCACTGTTTATGACGTCATGAGCTATCCAGTCATTCTATATAGATCAGTGGTTCAAGCATGAAATGCTGAAACCCTATTGTAATTGTAAGGATTCGTAAAACGCATCGTGCAGGCCACAAAAACATAAAACGGCCTATAACCACCTGACCGTTAGTCCGATTGACTTGAAAATTGGTATGCAGTGTCTTGGTCCAAGGTGCCATGTATGTCTATGAGGACATTGGCGTATCTCAAATTACATGGCCACCATCGGCCAATAAAGTTTGAGCACCTATAAGACAAGTTTAACGGACGTCGATCGGAACGAAACCTGATGGGCATGTTCGACTCATGGCCCTAGAGGTCTGTAAGAATTTTGAAAGAAATCGGCCACTAGTTGGCGCTAACGAGTTTTATGGCTCTGTAATCACGTGGTGTTACACTCATCCACACAATATGCATATCATTTGATAGATCTGCTCATGCTGAACAACTTTGCCTCAAGAACCATTGCTGTCAATCAAACCGTTCATTAAATATTCTCGAACATGTTAAAAACCTACTTTTGCGAACTAGTCCCTGGTTTTTCGCCCGATTGGAACCAAACCAGTCTAGGACAATTCTCTGAACATGCAGAGTTTTATGGAGATCGGACCATAGGTGGCGCTATAACTGTTAAAAAGCTTTAAAACCATTTATTTCCTATGGTAAATTGCCTGTATTGGCTGTAAATGGTGTGTTCCATCTATGATCATATAATGTTCATGAAATAATGTTAAAACCAGTGCAGTGCAAGTCTCTGGACTCTCTAGATCAATAATTATCAGAAAAAGTATAAAAAATAACAGTTAAAAAAGGTGAAAATTATATGAATAACATAGCATATTAAGCCAATAAGTGGTATTTTACTGCCCCCTGCTGTCATTTCATCATACTACTCCCTAATATTGTTATATAATTCATATTTAGACTTTATAAAATCATTATTTTAACATTTACAATCACATTTTGTCAAAATTCATCTATTGGAGTATTACTATTGACAATTGTGTCACATTTGAGAACTGAATACTAGAAACCGAAAGTAAAACGGCATTTAAGCAACGCCCCCCAATACAAATTCATTCATAACTCGAAAACGGAATGTGTCTGCGCGCTCAAATTTTGATGATAAGGACCTCTCCGAGCTCTTGATTGAAACGTGTCGTCGCGGGCCTCGGGAGCGCGCCCCCCGCGGATCGCTAGTCCGTGGGACCCCCGATTTTGAACGGCCGTAACTCCCGACCCAGACCACCCCAAACCTTGTGTGAGAGCTCGTTGGAAAGGGCCCGTCCTTGGCTAGCTTCGATTCAAATGTGGTGTAATTTGCCCTGGGCATTCCAGAGATAAAAGCCCCAAAAGATATGCCTTTGAACGGTCATAACTCCCGGCCCCAAACACCTTGATGGTCTCATTCAACAGGACTCCTCAAGCACTATCTATGCTCTGAGTTTCAGAATTTTTCGCCTTCTGGTTCCCGAGATATAAAGTGAAAAACCAAATTCCCATTCATTAATTCATTCAATCACTTCAACTGTAAGATGGAAGCTGTAATACCACTGTCCACTAGAGGGAGCTTTGACCTTTCATTAGTTTTCAGTATTGGGAAACAAACAAATGCTATAAAAAGCTATGTTTTTTTCTTTTTTTTTCTTTTCTTTTTTATATTATTAGATCACAAAGGAATTCCTATAGACCAATACATATATTTTCTCAATAACATATCCCAAAACATATTTGTATTTGTGTGTGTACGTTTATTTGTGTGTGTGTGTGTGTGTGTGTGTGTGTGTGTGTGTGTGTGTGTGTGTGTGTGTGTGTGTGTGTGTGGGTGGGTGGGTGTGTGTAAGCATGCATTATTGAGTTAACATGGAAAAACCTGTTTGCTTTAGTGCAGAAAACTGGTGAAAATCATGAAGTTTAAAGGGGGGGTGAAATGTTCATTTTCACTCAATCTCCTGTTAATCTTGAGTACCTATAGAGTAGTATTGCATCCTTCAAATCTCCAAAAAGTCTTTAGTTTTATTATATTCATAAATGAAAGATAGGCTGTACCGAGTCTTTCCGGAAAAAAACGAGCGGCTGGAGGCGGGCCGTGTGGGCGAAGCTAAAGCTGTGCTTATGCGCCGATAGCTAACAACACACAGAGACATTTGAAGCAGTTTTACTCACCGCCTGCGGTTCCAACCACGACCGCGAACCTTTATCATTGTGACTGCTCGATCCTTAAGCATTAGACGATCTACAAATCCGTCGATCTGGGCTTTGTTTATAAAACAATCATCGTCGAAATGCAGGGAACAAACAGTCTTACACACAACTACGTTGATGATGCTCTGAAAAAACAAACTCCATCCACTGGTCCCTTAACGCCGGGTTCTTTGGGAATCTGTGCAGGGTTGTCTTGCCCTGGCAACCAAAAACCCACTTCTTTGGTGACATTGACTTCCAAAAGCCGAGCAGAGTGCTTTGATGGCGAACTGCTTTCGCTCTCTCTCTCTGGTCTACGAGTTTGCGCGCGCCCGCGGTTTTCCGGCAGAAGAGCCCTTAGGACCCATATAAGGAAATTCCGCCCCAACTGACGTCACGCAGACCCATACTTGAAAAAAACTTTCCGAAACTTGTGACAAACTGGAAGGACAATTTTTGGCACAGAAATACTCCTTCAAACGTACAATTTAATTTTTGAAACTTTGTCCATGTTTAGCATGGGAATCCAACTCTTTAACAGTGTAAAAACTCAGTATGCATGAAATAGCATTTCACCCCCCCCTTTAAAGTGAAAGTGAGCCAATAAGTGGTCTTCTACTGCCCTCTGCTGGCCATTCTACTTACTAATAAAGTATTTTCACATGTGCTCACATTCATATTTAGACTCTAAAAATCACTTATATAACAATAACTATTATAACACAATCAGATTTTGTCAGTGTTTATCACTTCATTTGCACTGACACTTCACATAATTGCTAGTGATGTGGTAAATCATGGTAAATCACGCTAGAAACATGGTAAATCATAGTAAATAATACTAGAATGTGGTGTATCAAGGTAAATCATGCTAGAACATGGTAAATCATGGTAAACTATGCTAGAACTTGGTAAATCATGGTAAACCATGCATCATGATAAACTATGGTAAATCATGTTAGAATGTGGTATATCATGGTAAATCATGCTAGAACAGGGTAAATCATGGTAAACTATGATAAATCATGATAAACTATGGTAAACCATGCTAGAATCACAGTAAACAATGGTAAATCATACTAGAATGAAGTATATCATGGTAAATCATGCTAGAATATGGTAAATCAAGGTAAACTAAGATAAAATCATGATAAACTATGTAAATCATGCTAGAATCATAGTAAATAATACTAGAATGTGGTAAATTGTTGTGGGAGGGGCCTATTTTACTAAAATGGCTATAATTCAAGAAGTAAATGAGATATCTTCACCAAACTCAGTACACATGTGTATGGGTTCAATTTGAGGTCACAGTAAACAATTTTATGGAGATCGGACCATAGGTGGCGCTATAACTGTTAAAAAGCTTTAAAACCATATATTTCCCATGGTAAACTGCCTGTATTGGCTGTAAACGGTCTTTTCCATCTATTATGTCAGTGGTTACATGCTTGCTAAATAAAACTTAATAACTTTTGATGCTTTTGTGCTTAAAGGCCTTAACTGCTTGAACCCCGATAAATGCTGCTTGCAGCTTTAATTATTATTATTATTTTAACATGATAGTACATTCTGATAAAAAAAATAAAATCATTTTCACTCCAAACATTTTTTTATGTTATCAAAATGAGCAAAAAAAAATATTTTTATTATTAATGTATTTTTTAAATGTATTATTTTAGTTGCATGCACTATAATACGGTTTTCAATTTCCATCTACATTTTCTGCACGATTTTCAGTAATTCATTAAAGATGTGACACAAGAGATGCAGCACCGGAGAAGTAAATAAGAAGTAAATAAATATATTAAAGTTTTTTTTATTATTATTATTATTATTTTTAACTATAGTGAAAACCAGTTATTAATTAATCATGCTACAGCTCACTTGAATTTGTTTTAGATCATTAGATATGACATTGTGGTGCACTGGAAACCGATCTGATAAAGAGACCAGAAACTCTTTCCATTAAGTGTGGTAATGTAAAATACTACCCGTCCTAAATAGTATGCAAAATTTGTATCATAAGAGTATCATGTGTTAACAACAATAAGTCAAATAGTCTTCAATGTTTCAACCTCATGAAATTGAGGAACATCCTGTCTAAATGCATTGCACACACAAAATACAATTTTTCTTCCTCACATTTGTTTCCTGAGCTCCCGTAAAGTTAATCAAGAGGTTTACTTCTACCTTACTTCTGCAGTTTGAGAACAATATCTCAAGTCGACATTTTACAGCCATTATGAATTTTATTTTTGATTTGGAGCACAGTGATTAATAATGAAGATGACAATTAGTACTTCAAATGGCTGACAGCCCCTGGTCTACTTCTAAAAAAAAACACAACAATATATAAAACCTGTCATGTTTAAATGCCTCATAACTGTTTAAAGTGTAAGTTGCAGGTTAACCACCACAGCCAATTAATGTGTAAATTAAAGTGCTCTATATGTATATATTTAATTATTTCTGTCTTAAAATGCGTTAAAATAACATTTATTGGGGTTTCTTCAACGGTAGCGTGTTTTTTCAGTTACTGGGTGATGACGTCACAAGAGGAACTCGCAACCCATACTCCGCTAGATTCCTACTGTATTATGGCTATTTGGAGAACGACTGAGGATGCGGAAAACAGTCAAATTCTTTATGGACCACAGCCCTACAATTTTTAACTGGTCAGGCGTGAGAGAGGGCAGCTATGGCACTCAAAGAGTTATTAATGCTTGGTGTGAGGAGAATTAGTGGAGGGTTAGCCAGGTGTCCCGGTGAGTAACGTTAGCTACGTTAGAGCTAGTCTAGCCTGGTGCAAACTTAACCCGGATAATATAACGGAACAAGCAAGTCTTTTCAAAATATTGCCGTCATGTAGAATAGCAAGGAGGGACAACGACTGAACTGAATACATTCAGTAAGTCAGTCCAAATCAGAGCTGTAAGGTTAGAGATGCACACACTGCACAGGCATCAATCGCTAGTCTCATCGCCGCCTCAAACGTCATGTAATACCCTTCCTCAATCCACGCGTTATCAATTTCTCACGATTTAATTAGCGATGTTTATTGTCAGAAAAGAAAAAGAGAGATCGATGTCCCCATCACTGTGTTTGTGTGGGCTATCAGCAGTGGAGAGTAAGTGCTGCCGTGAGGTGAACGCGTTTAGTTTAGTGGAACAGCTCGACCTGCGACCGGCTGATCTGACGTGCCTGAACCCGTTTGTTTTGCGAATAGCTTATTCTCATTTCAGGCAGGATCACGGTCCCCTTGAAGTCAGCACACACGAGTATGTTTACAATGGAGTTATTTTATCCATAATTTTTTTATCAAATAAAACATACAACCAACTTTTCTGCAGTTATGTAAGGCATCTATAGCTGCTAGCGTACGGTAACTCTACTTGTGAGTTCCTCATATGACGTCACGCCCCATCTAGTGGAAGGGAGCGGTTAAAACCACTGTTAAAAGTGCACACTTTTCATATTATATCAGCATTTTGGTATAAAAAACAATGGTGGGCAGTTCTTATCTTTATCTTTAATAAACACATTGCATTATCTTCGTAAAAAACTTAACCTGCAACTTACACTTTAAAGGAACACTATGTAGCTTTTCAACCTTCATAATATATTTCCAAGACCCTTGTGATGGTACATCGACTTACAATATGTTGAATGACACATCTGCCATAGCCTGACGGGGTCTGTATCGCTTTTACGACAGTGCAAGTATTCCACGGTGACTCTAGGGGTCGCTGTTTGACAAAAACACAATTTCTACACAGTGTGCCTTTAATGTCCGTCCAAGTATTCAAACATATTTGTGTTTTATATATTGCATGCAAGTGTTAATTTTGACACTATGCGTCATCTTTTAACAGTTTTTTTGTCATCTGACAGTGTGGTTGGAGCTGATGAGCTGAATAAGAGATCTTGCTACAATGGGTGTGAAGTTTTACGGCATCCATCAAAAGGATGTGAAATTGCTTTAGTTTTTTCTCTGCACTGTATTTCAAAAAAGACTAAAACCTGAAACAAATTTATTTAGGGGAAAAAATGCTTCGAATGACTTCAGTGTAATGCAAGCATACAGATTTAATATGAAAAAAATATGTATACACTGCATTCATCAATGCAGTTAAGGTCATGTGGCCTGTATTAGCATTGCATATGCAAAATCTTTCACATACTTAACTTGCATTTGTATATAGTGTTACCTACATAGAAAATTGTTTCAGGGTTTTACAAAAGTGGACATTGCCTTATACAGAGCTTCTGGACCTTGCTTTTTTCCTTACACCAATGTCAGCACTGGTGCTTGCCAGATGAGGTGTTTACATGATGGTAACAAGAAGTTATGGTTTTAGACATTAGTCTCCACCCACTGAAAAAAAATAAAAAAATACTCTGCTTCTTCTGCAGACACTCACAGATCATCGTCTTCATCATGACCATCATCATCATCTCTCTGCTCCTGCTGGCCTCTCTGCTGCCACACCTGACTTTCACTGGTGAGATTGATTATATAACAGCAAATTATGATGATTTTTTAGAATGTTTGATTCGTATATGTGCTGAATAAGTTGACTGACAGCACTCTCTCTCTCAGCTCATGATAATGTGGGTATAGTGAACGGCACAGAAGCCAAACCCCACTCTCTAAAAAGTTTAACTATTATTTACTCAATTTTTTTTGGTGAAACATTTTTACACTCAATTTTTTTGTGTAAATTTTTAAAGCTGTGGAATCAATTAAATATACTGTATGAATTGAGTAAATGCAAGTAAACAAATTAAGTAGGCTAAATCTGAGTAACTGCATCTGGTAGCCTACATTAACATAAAATTAAGTAGAAATAATTTAACATTTAAAAAAACAATATTTATGAGTAATTTTAACTGTTTTATTTATGAGTAATATTAACTTTTTTATTTCCTCTAAACCTTTGTAAAATAGTATTCCATACAACCACCAGTATACATGACATTGGCCTTTATTGTCGATGAGTACAGCAATACAGCATATTTTACACTGTTTTAACATGAAGCCAATACAATATTGTTAACTCATTTAACAAACATTTCATAAGTAAAAATTAAAAATTTAAACATTCAGGTAGCCTAATTCTGGTTGATTACACTAATAAATAAAGTGTAATCAACCAGTCAGTTATCCAATTTCCACCGGATCAGCTCTAGTTCTCGTGGCGGAGACGGACTCGCGCTGCGCGTGAACTTCGAACTTCATTCAACCGTCCTGCGTTTCACTCACAGCCAAAAGATACTGTGAGCGACTGACTCCATAACCGGCCAATAAACAAACAGTGCACATTTCTGAGGACATTTTATTTTCCAAATTAATTATATTCATTATCATTAGGAATAAAGTCGCACTGTAAAAAATGTATTGTCAAATTAACAGTAACCTACTGCCAACAATTATCCAGTAGTTGCTGTATTTCATTCAACAGTAAAATTACTGTCACACTAAATACAGTACTGTTAAGCATACTGTAAAATTAAATACATTATTTTACTGTAATTTTTTCCCACGTTAAAACACAGTATTACACCGTTGATTTTTAATAATACTGTATAGTATTATACAGTTATGAAATGTTATTTTATTACTTTTATAGTGCTACTGTGTTACCTGTAGAATATGTAGAAAATCTGTAGGAATATTATTTTAACTGTTAATGGGAAATAGAAAAAAAGAACAATTGAAGCTTTAACTGCACAACAAGGTTTATTGTGTATTTTTAAACAATACATTAGTAATAATAATGTAATATAATACAACAATAAAAATCTGTTTTAAAAGAAGACTAATGAACAATATATATTTAATAATTAAGATCAGTGAACAATTCATGTATTTCAATTCATGCAAAAATTATCCTGAACAGGTAAAAGAGAAACTTAGAAAGAAAGCAAGACAGGTGAGGATGAAGGCCAGGTGAGGAGGGTAGTGATGGTGTCAAGTGGTAGAAGAGTGACAACACTTCTGATAATCCTGCAAGGAATGATAAGCACAAATCAAACAGAGGCAAAACATACAACTAATAATCAAAATAACTAACTCACATTATCAACACCTTTTTAGGAGAATTTTTTTTTCCTATGGTATCCACCTTATTTTTCACGGAAGAGTGGGCATGGCCATTTATATATGAAATGTGTCTGCGCTTGAAATGCGCTTGATTGGGGCTAACAGTAGCTGCTGATCATTTCTCTTCTGTTCGATTCTCGATTTTGAATCAAATTTCATTTAGATATATGCATAGATTTGATTTTAGATTTGATCATAGATTTTAAATCTATTCTATGCATATATCAAAATGAAATTTGATTCAAAAGAGAATTCCCAATTTCAAAAGTACCGCCTCTTTTGAATCAAATCGTGACCCAAAGAATCAATTTGAATCGAATCGTTGAATCAAAAAGATTCCCACCCCTATTACATTTCATTATATTTTAACTTTACCTGTTGTCTTCATTATTTATTGTATGTTTGAGAACATTTAAAACTTAAAATAAATAAATATTTCACATTGATTGTGATAATGATCAACACTGACTGATATGAAAATTTTTATCAAGATGATTTGACCATATCACTCAACCCTATTTTTTACCATTTCATGTTTTAATTAAAATACAAATTATTTGACTTATACAAGGCATATTTGTTAAATGGAAACTGTGAAGGGAACATTAAAGCTCCAATATGTAGGAATTTTGTAATAAAATTTCCGAAAATAACTTGCACAGTGTGATATATTTCCTCCAGTTGTGTACTTAAAATATCTCAAAAGTCTCCAAAGATTTTTTATTTCAGAGAAATTCCGATTTTAAATAACTGGCCGTCCCGGAAAAGAAATGTCGCGCCTCAGTGACGTAATGTCCGCTCTATCCCTTTTTCCGGTGTGGACCATGTGATAGGATATTCCACCACACCGGATTTTTTTTTTTTTTTTACAACAACTTTATTGAGGTTTTTTTTCTTATCACAATAAACAATACAGACGTCTGACAAAGAATAAAATTTAATAAAATAAAAAATATGACCCACCACACCGGAATATCGCATGGTCAAATGCGGAAGTGGTGGTTATAGCGTTATAGCCATAGACTGTATGGTTATAGCTGTTATGGATCACGAACTCTTTATTGAAGTGCCAACAAAACGAAAGCGTCAATATTCGGATACACGCGGAGTCGCGGACTGTGTGACAAACGGAGGAATAAAACCCGGATAAACATCGGCAGGCGTTTTCGAGATGGAGAGAGCTGCGCGTCAATCTTGGACTTGACAGAGACTCTCTCGCGAGTGTATTGAGACAGGTAAGACATGCAACTGTCAATAATAGCACGTATAAACAAAGTTATATTGCTCTTTGTACTTTGGTAAGGCTTTTTATCACGTGTGGTGACCGAGATTATGGCAGTACAATTAAATACAATCGGATATGATGTTAAAAAATATATTTAGTCATTACTTGCAAATGTTCGTTCAAATTTACTTTTAGATATTGGTTTGAACACGTTAAACAACACGGCATTAACCATAAAAACGTAAAACTGCACAACGTTAACCAAATAAATCATTTGACAAATAGCTGTATGTTGTAACGGGATAATATAGCATAACATTTCACGTTCCTTGTAGTTCATTAATTATGATGACATAAAATAATACGATCAGACATACAGGTAATACAAAAACGAATGAATTACCTCATCCGTGATCATGATTCATTAATTCCATGTAGATATATCGCTAGATGGTGAAAACGCATTAAATATCTCCCATCGTCACCTCCTTCATAGCGTCATCAAGCTTCGCCTTTGTTATTGTTGGAAACTGCGCCCTCTTGTGGTCAAATACCAAAGTCGCATACTGGAGCTTTAATTACATTATAAAACAGACTATCAGTTTGAAAACTGTATGGTTTAAGTCATTTCCACCCTTTTTGGATTTTTCTAAATACAGATTCAGGCACAAATCATTTCTACAGATATGGGCTCCACTGCATATCCCTAATATTACTCTTACCTTAATGATTTTGCCAATCATATTCTGCAAAGTCCCTGATGTAAGATGCAACGTGTGCATTCCAGGCCATGGTCTTCCTCCGAACAACCTTCCCACTCTTTCTGCTCACCTGGAACTGTGATGTTCATTTCGAATTTTCAGGATTTATCCTGACAAGAAACCTGTAAACACAAAAAAAATATATTTTCCAACTGAATTAAGAGTAATCACAATATGTAGCATCATCTGTAATAAGTCACATCACAATAGGGGATAAGCCATAGACTGTAAAGGGATAAGCTCTAAACCATCACTTGTGCAAAATAAAAAGCCATTGGTGTTACTAATAGAAGTCAATTTGTAACAAAAGTGTATGAATGAACATAGACTGAGGTAACTGCACAAGGTCCTGGCAGATCGCCAGGTCAGGTCCTCACAGACGTGTAAAAGAAATGTCTGATTTAGACAAAAACAAGCGCGAAAAAATCAATAACAGGAATCGAAAATTAAATTGTATAACAAGAATCCGAATCCTAACCTTGGGTATCCGATTTCAGGATACATTGATCGATTTTCAATTCCCAACGGTATGATATATAAAATAATGAACGCGCAGGCGCTTCCACCGACTTAAAATGGTAAATAACACAATTATTAGATCATTATGACCTTATAAGAGGCTACATATGCAATCTATGTTTATAAAATTACATTTAATAATCAGGTAGGCTAGCTATCAACATGAGGAAATCCGCGTTACAGGCGTTATAGAACATAAGCCACGGGCAGTTCTTCTAAACTAACATTAACCTGCTACTATTTAGTTTGCATAAAACAAATATAAAGATTCATCACTAACCAGATATTTATGGCTAAAACTTCGCTGACAGACACAGAGGAGGCCTGCAAAGGCCTGCGCTCTCAACGCTACTCAGGGAACTGAAGAGTTATTCATAAAACGGCAGCTTGTGGTTATTTTTCGCGGTCATTTCGTACTAGCCTACTGTAGCCTATTTAAATTTACAGTAACACCAATGTCCCAAACTACATTGAAACCGAGAGTAGCCTATCATATTGTACACAGCTTATAGTAAAATGTTGAGAATAAATTAAATTAAATATCTAAATCCTGGTCATAATCTCTAAATCATTTTAAAGTTATTAGCTAGAATCCATGCATACAAATATTAAGATTTATTACTTACCATATCTGACGAAGTTCCAGGTCGGCAGAAACGACAGGTCTATCGATGAACTGACACAACAGAAAAACTCATTCAAATGCGCTCTCATGCACCCCCCACTGACAGAAATTAAGACTGTTAATGGTCACCCAGTCCTGAAAATGTTTTATGTAAGGGTAACGTTAGTAGGCTGGCAATTTTACTTGTGGAATTGTGAAGTGGTGTTTTTCGCGGTCAATTTGCACTGCTGTATTTAGATTTACAGTAACTAATAATTTCCCAAAATGCATTGAAAATCTACAGTAACATACTGTCAACTGTGTGCACAGTACATAACTGTTGAAAATACAAAATAATACTGTGAAAGCAACAAAATCTACAATAAAATACTGTACATAGGTTATACAGCAAGAAACTGTTGAGAAAAACAGTATAATGCTGTGAAAACAACAGAAATCATTTACAGTGCGTGTGTTTTATGCAAGTCGTTTCAATCACACGAAAAGACAGGCGTGACTCTCGTTTAGGTGTCACATTACGCCTGTTGTTTTGCATTAAATAAAATGATTTAAAACACAGTATTGATTTTTTAGATAAAATAAAACATTTACAAACCTAAATTTCACAGAGGAAATGCACCAATTCTGCGATGCTGAGAAGAGAAGAACTGTTCTGGAGGGACTGGAAAGAGTTCAAACAACCCGCGCTCACCGAACCGTTGAGGTGTCATCACGTCAGAGGGCGGGGAAGGGGTGCATTGTTTTAATTGAGTTTTGAGTGTTAAATATATTAATAATATTGATTTGAATTAAGTAATATTTTTGTTTCTTGAAACAGATCTGTTTAATTCTCCATTCTCAAAAATTTTGATAGAAATTTCACAAATATATTAAGTGTGTTATATAGAAATAATTTATTTCAAATAAATTATTTTAGTGAAAATTGTTTAAATATAACTAAATTTTAGATAAAATTAACTGTTGGATTTTTAGTCAATTATATTGGTATGTTTAACTCAATCAAGTAAACGATATTCAGAGATATTATTAAGTTAATAAAGTTAAATATTACTGTAATATTTACTAAGCCACAGAATTATTTTTTTAGAGAGCACTCCACAGAAGCCAAACCCCACTCCAGACCTTACATGGTTTCTATTCAGACAAATGGGGAACATATCTGTGGTGGATTCCTCATTTCTGATGAGTTTGTCTTGACTGCTGCACATTGCAGGAACGGGTAAGAGCTTGTTTAGTGTGAACCGTAATGTTAATGACTGCAATGCAACCATCACCAATGTGTATAGTGTGACATAAATTAACATTTCCAATATGCTCTTTATACAGATATGAGATTCTGGTTGTGGTCGGTGCTCATGACTTAAGGTACAGCAAGAGTTCGGATGTCATTAGAGTGAAGTGCTACATCTCGCATCCAGACTATACACCCAGTACTTTTCAGAATGACATCATGCTTTTGAGGGTAACAACCTGTAATACATTTTTTGTTCAAAATAATATCTCAGGAATATCTCAGGTCAGGAAACAGAAGCACAAAACACTATGTTTTAATCTCTAAAAAATTACTGAAGTGATTTAATTCATTTATATGTGAATGGCCATGTGTCTCTTTGTCTCTGTTCCCTGTATTATTAATTAATTGCTCTGTATAGAAACAATAATGGCGCAAAAAAGGCAGAAAACCTGAAAAATCATTGAAGCATTTTTGTGGTTATGCCCAGCAAAAAATAAATAAAATTAACTGGGCTTTTATGGCTTCTGTACTAACCTCAACACAACGTATAATCCACTGAACTTAGGTCTTATAAAAGACTGTTTATTAAAATGGTTTTATTTTTGAATTTACAGCTAGAGAAAAAAGTCGAACTAAACAACAAAGTTAGACTGATACCATTACCAAAGAAAGGAGAAGACGTGGAAGCAGATACTCTCTGTAGTGTTGCCGGCTGGGGAAGACTGTGGACTAATGGCCCAGTGAGTAATCGTTTAATAGAGGCAAACACAACTACAATAAATCAGGCAGGCTGTCAGCGCAGATGGGGATCTAAGTTCTTTCCCTCACAGATGATCTGTGCATATGATGATGGTGGATCCTGCAAGGTAAGTACAAAAGATGATTCACAGACTTTATGGTAATGTACAGACTGGTTTCACTAGTGACGTGTTGATCTGTGATTCTTAACAGGGGGATTCAGGAGGTCCTTTGGTTTGTGGAGACACTGCAGTTGGTGTCACATCTTTCGGATATAGATATCTCTGCAATTCACCTGAACGTCCTAATGTGTATACTAAGATTTCAGCATATCTTCAATGGATCAATGGATCAATGAACAAATGACAGGTTAAGTGTCTACATGGAAAATGTAAAAGGAAGATATATATATATATATATATATATATATATTTTTTTTTTTTTTTTTTTTTTCAATAAAAATATCACATGGCAAGCATCAATATACTCAAAGTGTTCTCATTGTCACAACCACACCCTCACTTTTCAGTTATGACTGTAGACTCATATCTCATTAAATGGGGAAAAACTGAAATACCTAAAACTGTTGCTAAATTACAGTAATAAAAAAAAAACATATTTCAAAACAGCAATGATATCATAAACTGTGCTGCTTTAACTTAAAAAAAAATATATATAAATGAAACAGTTTTTTTCAGACAGGTCAAAATAACAAATAAGTTTTGAAAAAGCCTCCAGGATTTCAGTTGTAAAATAAAGAGCTTTGTGAAATCTTCCTACAACAGTTTGGCAAGTCAGCTTTACTAAGCTCACTAAGCTGTTTTCTCACATCTAACAGAATTTGCAAGAAATATTAGGCATGGATTACATCACACATGTGGCAGATTAGTCCACTCCCATTAACAGCACAAACATAACACCTACACTATACTGCCAAACGTATTGGGACACCCCTCCAAATCATTGAATTCAGGTGTTCTAATCACTTCCATGGCCACAGTTGTATAAAATCAAGCACCTATGCAGACGCTTCCACAAACATTTGTGGAAGAAAGGGTCGCTCTCAGGAGCTCAGTGAATTCAAGCGTGGTAATGTGATAGGTTGCCACCTGTGCAATAAGTCCATTCGTGAAATGTCCTTACTACTATATATTCCACGGTCAACTGTTAGTTGTATTATAATAAAGTGGAAGCAATTGGAAACAACAGCAACTTAACCACGAAGTAGTAGGCCACGTAAAACCACAGAGCGGGGTCAGCGCATGCTGAGGCGCACAGAGCGCAGAAATCACCAACTTTCTGCAGAGTCAATAGCTTGTTTTGAGTTGAAAAGTCTCTGCAGCTTTGATGATTTTAGCGCCTCAATTTCTCAACATTTCTCAACATTCACCACATTGTGCCTTCGGCTTAAGGGGGTCGCGCACCGGATGAGAGTCTTTAAAATTCAAACACATTATTTTCCATGAGTGTACACACACCGGCAGCGCCATTCAGCGTCTGTCCGCGGAGCCCAGCTACGGCTCAGTACCCTGTTCAAAATCCTGCCAATTTACATTATATTTGTCTCAAATTGTTGTTAATGTATATACTGACTTCACCCTGTTCTGCAAGATACATTTAGTTTTACATTCATTTACAGAAATCATCTTTGTGGATGAATGTGGATTTCCAGGTGAGATTCTCAATTAATTCATTTAATGTACGTCCTGAGGTAAGGTGACTGCATCTTACCATCTTACCATGTGCCATTGCCGTTCTCTCCTATTGTGATCTTTGATTTTGAAATTAGCCAATGATCAATAAATTGCAGCTCATATCTGTTGATTTTGGTGACGTGAATTTAAATCTGCGTATAGCGCGGGAATTGAAGATCAGATTTATATCTGTTTTCTAAAAACACATTTATGTGACCAGGCGTAAATGGAATCGTTTTGATAAATCAGATATCTATCTGATCAGTAAAAACACATGAAGTGACCAGGTGTAAACAGGCCTCTAGACACGCCGCGGCACTGCACTTCTCGTCCGGTGTGCGACCCTCTTTAGTCTCAGTACCTAGAGGCCCATTAGAGGGCTGCGGCCCACCGCTTGAAAATCACTGGTGTAAAGCACGCCGCCACTGGACTCTAGACCAGTGGAGAAGTGTTCTCTGGAGTAACGTATCACGCTTCTATGTCTGGCAATCTGATGGACGAGTCTGGGTTTGGCGGTTGCCAGGAGAATGGTACTTGCTTGTAAAGTTTGGTGGAGGGGGGATTATGGTGTGGGGTTGTTTTTCAGGGGTTGGGCTTGGCCCCTTAGTCCCAGTGTAAGGAACTCTTAATGCTTCTGAATACCAAGACATTTTGGACATCCCCACAAACAGTTTGGGGATGGCCACATCCTATTCCAACATGACTGCGCACCAGTGCACAAAGCAAGGGCCATAAAGACATGAATGAGCGAGTTTGGTGTGGAGGAACTTGACTGGCCTGCACAGAGTCCTGACCTCAACCCGACAGAACACCTCTGGTATGAATTAGAGAGGAGACTGCGAGCCAGGCCTTCTCGTCCAGTGCCTGACCTCACAAATGTGCTTCTAGAAGAATGGTCAAAAATACACTCCTAAACGCTGTGGAAAGCGTTCCCAGAAGAGTTGAAGCTATTATAGCTGCAAAGGGTGAGCCAACTCCATATTAAACCCTACAGATTAAAAATGGGATGTTATTAAAGCCCACTTTACATGAAATGCCATCATCAACACTGAAGAGAACTTCAGCATGATCGTCTCTGTGCTTTTGATAGTCACCCTGCTACCATATCTGAGCCTTCCAGTTAAGTCTGATGGAAAATGACAAACTTCTATTGCATCACGTCTTCTACATTCTACATTTAGTCAAATCTATTTCTAATCTAACTTACCTAAGCTAATTTCTCTCTCAGCATCTGTGGATGTAGGTATAGTGAACG
Source organism: Scardinius erythrophthalmus (assembly GCF_964197995.2). Lineage (NCBI taxonomy): Eukaryota > Metazoa > Chordata > Actinopteri > Cypriniformes > Leuciscidae > Scardinius > Scardinius erythrophthalmus. The sequence continues at coordinate 22,981,689 of NC_138234.1, forward strand.
GCACAGGAGCCAGACCTCATTCAAGACCCTACATGGTCTCCATTCAAAGAAATAACAAACACAAATGCAGTGACTTCCTTGTGTCACTGCATTGCACACTGCTTTACAGAGTAAGCTTTTTTGTTCAGTTAGAATTTCTTTGTGAGTCAAAGAGTCCCAGACCACTGCAAAAGGGTCTTCACTTGGTGTGACTACTTTAGAAATGACACATACTATGATAGTACCCAACCTAGTATGTACATGACTTCTAGTGAGTCCGCCCATTATAAACCCAAAAATGTGTTTTTACTTAAATCTAAACCAAAGTTACCAAGGTAAAGTTGAGCAAAATATTTGTAGCTTTGCAATGGAAGCATCATAACCAAGTAAGTTAATACAATATGATTCTAAATTCATATTATTATAGGTCTATTCTAAATGTAAAACTCAGTTTTTAACAGTCCTTATTTACCACTAAAACGCATGTTTTCTTCCTCGTCTTGACAGAGGAGAGAAGCTGACAGTCGTGGTTGGAGCTCATGATCACAATCATGGTATTAGCCGCATGGACGTCAAGTTCTACCACATCCACCCTGGGTATGAGTCTTAGAGTCTGCTACATCATGCTACTTCAGGTAAATGACTGAGATAGGTTTTTCAGGGAAAACTGAAACAATTATGTATAATGTGTATAATTGTGTATAACAATTGTTCAATAAAAAAAATTTTTGAGGAAGAGAAAAATATCCTGAATGTCCTAATCCCCTATTGTTCACATTGTTCACAAATCCAATTCAGTTTCAAATCTGATTTATAGGACTGAATGTTCATCTTGCAAGTGATGAAATGCATTCATTCAGACAGTGATGTCTGGATGTCTGATATCTATTGTATATATATATATATATATATATATACAGTATATATATATAGGCTTTCAAATATGCCAAAAATAAGAGTTTTGTCTGAACAAAGCTTTAGAGAACTGAAGAACTGATCGTAGAACTGGAGTAAAACTAGTCTCATGCAATCATTTAAACAATATATAGGCTGCAAACATAGTAGCATACCTAGTAGTCAGATTATTCCGAAAAGTAAAATTATTTATCAATACAATAAAAGTTTGTCATCCAGTTTATATTCATTATGAAATTTCTCAGCTTTAAGGATTGATTTACTTGCTGTAGATACATGTAAAGGTCAAAAAGATCAACAAAGTCAACTGGATCTCCATAGCAAAGAAAGATAAGGACAACAAGGCCAAGGCCCAATGCAGTGTTGCAGGAAGGGGGAAAAACACTAATGATAAACTTGTTGCGAGTGAAAAAAAATAAATATATATATATACATACACATACATATATACACACATATATACATATATACACACATACATACATACATATATGCATACACACACATATACATGTATATATACATATACATACATATATATATATATATATATATATATAAAAAAATATATATATATCCATGGCTTGGACCATGGTGTGCACTGGTTAGCTAACCAGCCAGAGACACCATATCCAACCCAGGTATCACTCCAAATTATTTTACATGAGGGAGGGAATTGGCCAGAGGGAGTGAAAGGGAAGGGTCAATCAAACCACTGAGACTATAATGACCATGACAACAGGGCATGCCAATCGGACCCACCAACAGCACTTAGAACAGACGCCCGACCCAGACCGTTTATATTATTCAATATATATATATATATATATATATATATATATATATATATATATATATATATATATATATATATATATATATATATATAATTTAATATTTATACTTAACATTTTGTTGTTTATATAATAAAGAGAGGATTGACTAATAATTATATTATAATATTACCAATACCACCATCACAAATAAAAATAATTAGTAATAGCAATAATATGCAGATTGAAATAAAAGAAAAGTATAGCTTATTTGACATCATACATATATCTACACACATATATTGGGAGAGTGCGTGGGTTCGGTTACAGGTTGCTGAATTATATGAAGATAAGTTAGGAATGGCTTCCAGATATCAAGAAATGTAGATATAATATTCTTGTTAGTGTATGTTATTTTTTCTATTGTGATGTATTCTATAAGAAGATTAGTCCAGTGATTGATATTTATACAGTTTTTGGACTTCCAGTTTTGCAAAATTACTTTCTTGGCGATAGTTAGAGAAATGAGGAGTGGATTTTTGTATTTAATTGGGAGATGATCAACTTCCATATAGTTATTGAGTAAACAAAGTGATGGAGATGGAGGGATTCCACAACCCATGACAGAAACTTTTAACTCTCTCTTTTCCAGCACTTTAGACACAATTGCTCCATTGCACTTAAAGAAGATTAAAGAAAATAGTCCAACGCCGTGGTATAACGAGCACACTCTGGCCCTTAAGAGAGCAGCAAGAAAAATGGAGCGCAACTGGAAGAAAACAAAACTAGAGGTATTTCGCATTTCATGGAAAAAGAGCTCGGTTGCATACAGAGAGGCCTTAAAAGCTGCTAGATCTGCTTATTTTTCAACCCTATTAGAAGAAAATAAACAAAACCCTAGGTATTTATTTGAAACGGTGGCTAAACTAACGAAAATTAAAGCTTTAAGCCCAGAAGTTTCCAAGCAGCACAGCAGTAATGACTTTATGAACTTCTTCACTTATAAGATTGATAATATCAGGGAGAAATTATAACTATGCAACCGTCTACTACAGTATCGCATCAGGGAGTGCATTGTAGTCTCCCTAAGGAAAATTTTTTATTCATTCATTGCTATAGGAGAGGAAGAATTGGCTAAACTTGTTAAATCATCTAAATCAACAACATGTATGTTAGACCCTATACCGACTAATCTACTGAAAGAGATGCTTCCAGAGGTCATAGATCCTCTTCTTAATATCATTAATTCATCTTTGTCATTAGGATACATACCAAAAACTTTTAAGCTGGCTATGATTAAACCGCTTGTTAAAAAAACACATCTTGATCCTACAGAATTAGTCAACTACAGGCCGAACTTGAATCTACCTTTTCTGTCAAAGATACTAGAAAAGGCAGTATCTTCACAACTATGTTCCTTTTTAGAAAGAAATGATATCTGCAAGGGTTTTCAATCAGGATTTAGACCGTACCATAGTACTGAGACTGCTCTCATTAGAGTTACAAATGATTTGCTCTTTTCATCGTGGTTGTATCTCTCTATTAGTGTTACTCGATCTTAGTGCTGCATTTGACAGTATCGACCACAACATTCTTTTAAATAGACTCGAAAATTATGTTGGCATTAGTGGAATTGCATTAGCATGGTTTAAATCATACTTATCTGACCGTTATCAGTTTGTAGCACTAAATGAAGAGATGTCTTATGATCATAAGTTCAGTATGGTGTACCACAAAGCTCAGTACTAGGACCGTTGCTGTTCACTCTGTACATGCTACCCTTGGGAGATATCCTTAGGAAACATGGCATTAGTTTTCTCTGTTATGCTGATGATAACAAGCTCTATATTTCTTCACACCCTGACGAAACTTACCAATTCACAAAATTAACGGAATGCATAGCTGATATAAAAAAATGGATGACTAGCAACTTCCTACTACTTAATTCTGAAAAAACAGAGATTCTAATTATTGGACAAAAAATTCCCTCACGTAATAATCTAGAAAACTGTCTAACACTTGATGGCTGCTCTGTCAACTCTTGTCAAAATCGACTGCAGGTGGTAGATCCTTTTCTTATTTAGCACCAAAACTTTGGAACAGTCTTCCTAATATTGTCCGGGAAGCAGACACACTCTGTCAGCTCAAATCTAGACTAAAAATACATATCTTTGACCTAGCATGCACATTATAATTCAATGTTAGGCTGCATAAATTAGGTCAGCCGGAACTGGGAACACTCCCCATAAATCCTGATGTATTTGTTACATCATAATAAGGATGGCGTCTACGCTAATATTAGTCTCTCTGTTTATCCGAGGTTTACCGCAGTCCGCCGGATCCAAGCCGTATCCAGATCCGATGAAGGACCTGCACCTGGACATGATGACAACGCAGTCCTGAAGTGTCAACCAGTCCCTCCCTGTTTACTGAAGTCAGCTGGACCCCGGCCATGTTCAGATCAGATTGTGGACCTGCATCTGGACCCATCCATGACGCATCCCTGAAGTTCCAGCCTCATCAGCCCTGTGAAGGCCTCATCGACACGACCAATCTAACTTCTGACCTGTAATGCTGCCTGGATCATAATCATACAACCCAGTCTCACGGCAGTTCGTGATACCCACCCAGCACCAGACGTCATTGAGAAGTTGTTTTTTGGGCTAAATCAAGTTGGCCCGACTATGAGTCTTCATTTAGCCCAAAAATAGACGTTGAAAATTGGGCTGTGTTTGGTCTGTCTGATTTGGTGCAAATTTAGCCCAAACATAGACGTTGAAAATTGGGCTTTGTTTGGTCATTCTGATTTGTTCCAAATTTAGCCCAAACATAGACGTTGAAAATTGGGCTTTGTTTGGTCCGTCTGATTTGGTCCAATTTTAGCCCAAAAAAAGACTTTGAAAATTTGGTTTTGTTTATTTAACCCAAGACGCTCGTCTGTTTTGGACCACATATAGACCTAATATGACCTTTTAATGCTTAATAATGTAACATCCAATATTTGTAAGGTAAATCAGTAAATAATCATATATATTATACATAATGATATTCTCTTTTCTCTTTTTTTCAGCTGAAAAGACCAAAAGGGCCTTTCGGATTCAGTCAGCTCATTATTGTTTGAGGACAAGTAAACGGAGGAGACGGAAAGCTGCAAAGGCAAATATTCACAATGGTTGTGTGTTGGTTTTAACCCTAAATCAAACATTTTATCAAGCATTTGTTGTTTCTTAAACCTTTTCTCACAAAACCCATAGCCCAATCAGTATGAACATAGTCTCAAAGTCTTAATAATTCACAAGATTTAACAAGTTGTCAAATTCATACGATACTCGTAGATATTTGTATACTCGTACACAATCCTGCAGCTTTTACTCCTAGTGCTGTCATTGGTTACTGCCTTAATTCATGTACATATTTGATCATGAGAATTAATTAATTTATGATGGCACTCATACTTAGAACAGTGTGAAAAAGAAAGATGCATTAAAAACGAAACAGTATACACACAATCTCCTAACTCTGTGTAGGTCAATATTAATATCTGAATAAGAGATGTAGCTAGCTGGCCTCCTTACAGGAATAATGTGAGCTATTGTAAGACTTTAATGTACCATAATATACTGTACTATCGTGAATATTCATTCATTCTTTATTTCAGACCCTTAGGTCCATATCACAAAGTAAACGAAATATAAGAAATATGACATATAGGTGGCCAATGGTAATCATGCAAGATTCGTTGTATTTTGTGAACGGCTCGTTACTAATCTTAAATGTATTCATAGAACGGACTTCATCTAAAGTTAGGCTAACAAGCACATAGATGGGTAAGTTAGGTAACAACAGCTAGGTAGCTTACCTGAATCTGACAACCTGTTCAGCACCCGGCGGGACTTTTTTACCAGAACATCGTAGCCGAGCCTTTACTCGGGGTAAAGGGTGTTCGTTCGTCAGTCTGCTCCCCGTCCATAAAATGGTACGAACACACAAAACACACATGGTACGAACACACAGCGCTTGGGTGAGCACTTCAAGTTTAGCGCCTTCCGCCATGGCCTCAGGTGCTCCTCGTGTTCGTAAAGCACACCACAACATTCCGATCGATTTAGCCTACATTGTGTTCGTAACACCGTTGGTTAAATTGTTCTATCCTCTTAATCCAATTGTTATGTCAGCCCCTAACTGAGCATATAATACTTTACATATTTTACCGTTACAACTATAGAATTATGCTAGAAACTAGAGTAGGTCCTTTCAGCCGGAAGTTGAAGTCCCGCTCAGCCGGAAGTAAGATGACAAAATGAGCGTAATGGCGCCGCCCTTGTTGTCATGGAAAATAAGGTGAATAGGGATTGTCAAAGTTTTTTTTTTTTTCCCGTCACCTTACTGAATTTTTCGTCAACGATACCAGGGACACCGAAGCACCGGGGAACATGAAATTTGGTGGGCATGTAGCCCCACTACACTTCTACGGAAAAATTTCGTTTGGTCCCCGGGGGCCACTCCCCCCCCCGCGCTGGGCCCCCCAAACCAAAAAAAAAATGCAGTTTTTCCTAAATAACTACCTGAACCGTGGCACCGAGGATGAAGAAATTTTTATGGTATGTTGGTCTACTAGACTTTTACGGAAAAATTTCGTTTGGTCCCCGGGGGCCACTTCCCCCCCCCTGCGCTGGGGCCCCCGTAAATTTTTCGTCAACGATACCAGGGACACCGAAACACCGGGGAACATGAAATTTGGTGGGCATGTAGCCCCACTAGACTTCTACGAAAAAATTTCGTTTGGTCCCCGGGGGCCACTCCCCCCCCCCCCCGCGCTGGGCCCCCCCAAACCCAAAAAAATGCAGTTTTTCCTAAACAACTACCTGAACCGTGGCACAGAGGTTGAAGAAATTTTTATGGTATGTTGCACTTAAGGGCCCACATCAACCTAGCCCATAATCACTCATTTGTGATTTGCGCCCCTCCCATAAAAAATGAAAATGCAATATTATTCTGCTTTAATCGCCCCTATCTTCAGTAGAGATGTTTAGAACTGAACCATATTTCATGTTTATGATTAACTTGACATCCTCTGGGGGTATCCTCTGCTAAGTTTTGTAGAATGTCATCCATGGGGGGGGGGGTATAAAATAAATTCATTTATGTGCACATTTAGTGACTGTACACTCATCGGCCTGTAGATGGTGCTGTTGAGCGAAGGGTTGCTGGTTTAGGATGATACTGTCACACACACACATGCAGGAATACAAACAAACGCAAGCATGCACACACACTGACATCCACACGCACAGACACACACCCATACACACACATACAAATCCACATGCACAGACACACACACACAAACACACACGCGCACACATACATACACGCACAGACACACACACACACACACAGACACACACATACACAAACACACACACATACACACACACACACACACACACACACACACACACACACACAGACAGACATGCACATACTATTACTTTTTTTAGGTATATACATAAACACGCAATACAGCCAAATTACTCCACGTCATTTATTTTTGTGGAAAGCCAGTGCAGGCCTGAGCGGCGGTCATATTTTGAACCGCGATGCGGTACATCTAGTTTAAAAACAACTACATATAATTAATTACCATGATTCTTTTACTTAGGACATAAAAATTTAGATCTGGTTAATGATATTTGGGACAACAACAATGCAACATAAGTTGCACATACTTGCATGTATGTCAGTTTTCAATGAAATAAAGGGAAACTGTGAATAACAAGAGGCTGCAGTGGGCAGTCTTGCTATAAACACTTTAAGCATAATTGAAGATGAGCCATGTTGATCATTCTAGTACATCTAATACTGCATTTCAAATGAAAGCATAAACATTACTGATGTCAGGCATATAAGCAGCAATCAGAGGGGGTAAAAAGGAAATGTTGGCACTTTTTTTTTTTTTTTTTTTTTTTTTACTGAATGGTGCATTATCCTTGTTTAATAGTAATAGTGTGTGTAGATCTGTGTAGATTATACTGCCCTTCCATCCCCAGGGGTCCAGCAACGGCCCCCAGAAGAGCAAAAAAATGCACATTTCAAATGGCTGTAACTCAAAGTCCGGTTAGTGTATCAAAGAGAAAATTGGCAGGACCACTGCTTATGCTATGTTTAATAAATAATGTTGGCCACAGTTTTCAGACATACATGGAAAGCTGGCATAAAGGTTATTTTAAAAGTGCTCACAGTTAAAATATATTTATAAAATATAAAATTTCAGCCTGTCCCTCATATATGTCATAAAGGTTTGTACAATGAACAAATTTGGATATCCAGTTGTCCATTAAAGATATTATTTATTTAACATTTATTGTTTCATTACTAAACGTTTTAAACTACATTACCCACATATCTCTGTCATTCTATCAATGGAACAGGAAACATGGTGCTGTAGTTCATTGACATGTGCAGACATGCTTAGGGTTAGGGTTAGGATCTGTCACGGTTCATCAGTGTAATTGTGTGGGTGTGGTTATTCGTTGTGCTGATTAGTGTCTCCAGCTGTCATCAATCCCAGTTCCCTTTATATGCCCAGTAATTTCACTCTCATGTTGTCAGATCATTGTGGTTCCTGTGCCTCGTCTCCAAAGTTCTTCGTCTGGATTTCGTCAGTTCTTCGTGTCGTCTGGATGTTCTACTGTTCCTGGTTTTTCACTCGAGCACGCTGATCACCGCACCACCACCGGATCGCCATCTCGTCCCTGCTTCATTTCCACCTGAGTGTTTGTCCCTGACCTGTGTCTTCATCTGACCTTTATAATAAACTGAGTTTTACTTGCATCTTGCATCCTCCTGTTATTTCCTCACAGAACGATCTGACCAGACCATGGATGCAGCAAGCACGTCCCAAATCAACGACTTCATCGCTCACAGTATCTCACGTATGGACCAACAAGAGGAGAGCATTTCGGGCACAGGTCGTGCGGTGCAAGCACTAGTGAAGCAGGTGTCCGAGCTCACCCAACAGGTACAACTTTTACGGACTCCCACTGCGCCCCCCACGCCGCCCGTTCCACCACCACCAGCGCCTGCTGCAGCAGAGAGCCCAGAGCCATGCCTAGCCACACCAGAAGGATACTCCGGCGAGCCTGAATTTTGCAGTGCGTTCCTCACGAGATGTTCCATGCATTTCGCCTTACAGCCACCCACTTTCCAGAGTGAACAGGCTAAGGTGGAATTTGTATTAACCCTGCTGTCAGGGAGAGCAGCGCTTTGGGGAACGGCGGTGTGGGAGAACGGGGACAACTGCTGCACCTCGTTCCAGGCACTCTCCGAAGAAATGAAGAGAGTTTTCGATCGTGCAGTGGAGTGTAAGGAGGCAGCCAGATTACTCGCCGAACTGCGACAGGGAGAAGGCTCGGTGGCGGACTTTTCCATCCGGTTCCGCACCCTGGCCGCAGAGTGCCGTTGGAACGAGGAGGCGCAGTGGGATATGTTCCTGCATGGGCTGGCTGACCGCGTTCAAAAGGAGATTTATGCTTTGGACTTACCAGAGACGCTGAACGGACTGGTGGAACTTGCTCTGAGAGATGACGCTCGACTGAATCGTGTGACCAGATTGACGCGTCCCAGCCATCCACAGCCCAGCACGGAGGACCACCAGCCCGGTGGTGCGAGCGCGGTCAGCCCCGCATTCGACCACAAGCCCATGCAGGTGGGGAGAGCTCGGCTTTCCCGGGAGGAGAGGGAAAGGCGGAGATCCCAAGGACTCTGTCTGTACTGTGGCCGGGCGGGCCATTTCATCCACTCCTGCCCGGTAAAAGAGCAAGCCCGGTAGTAAGTATGAGGCTACTATCGGGTGGGATCTCCGCCGAGAAGACCTCATCACCATCATCGACCCTCCTCCCGGTAAGACTGAGATGGCGAACGTCGACGCACTGCACCAACGCACTACTGGGAGGATTCGGGAGCGGAGGGTAATTTCATGGACTTCAAACTTGCACTTAAGCTTCAGATCCCCATCACTCCTCTCTCACACCAGATTACTGTCAACGCATTCAATGGTCAAGAACTTCCCCGGATTACACACTCTACTGAAAGCATCACCCTCATCACTTCTGGCAATCACACAGAACTCATTTAATTCTTGCTCATGGACTCACCACTTGCACCAGTGGTTTTGGGACACCTGTGGCTTTCCAGACACAACCCCCGTGTCGACTGGAGCACTAACACTGTTTCCACATGGAGTAACCACTGTCATGAGTCCTGTTTAGTGTCTGCTTGTCCCTCTGTGTCTGGTTCTGTGTTTCAGAGTGAGGCAGCGGATTTGTCTAACGTGCCAGCAGAGTACCTCGACCTGAAGGAAGTGTTCAGTAAGTCTCGCGCTGCTTCTCTCCCTCCGCATCGTTCCTATGACTGTGCGATAGGTCTACTGCCAGGTAAATCTCCGCCTAAGGGCAAACTTTACTCTCTTTCTGTTCCCGAGAGGGAGGCCATGGAGAAATATATTTCTGATTCTCTAGCCTCTGGGTTCATCCATCCTTCCTCTTCTCCTGCGGGGGCGGGGTTCTTTTTCGTTGGGAAGAAGGATGGTTCTCTGCGACCTTGCATTGATTACCGAGAGCTGAACAACATCACGGTAAATAATTCTTATCCTTTGCCGTTGATGTCTTCAGCTTTCGAGAGGTTGCAGGGAGCATCTATTTTCACGAAACTGGACTTACGTAATGCATATCATTTGGTTCGCATCAGGAAGGGGGGTGAATGGAAAACCGCTTTTAATACCCCTAGGGGGCACTTTGAATATTTGGTTATGCCTTTCGGGCTTTCCATCAGCCCAGCGTTTTCCAGGCACTCGTTAATGACGTGTTGAGAGACATGGTAGATCAGTTCATATATGTTTACCTGGATGACATATTGATTTTTTCTTCGTCTCTCCAGGAACACGTTTAACACGTCAGACGAGTGCTCCAGAGATTGTTAGAGAATGGGCTTTTTGTCAAGGTGGAGAAATGCGCGTTTCATGCACAGTCTGTTCCCTTTCTAGGGTACATCATCTCCTCTGAGGGAGTGCGCATGGATCCTGACAAGGTTAAGGCTGTGGTAGATTGGCCAAGTCCAGATTCCCGTAAAGGCCCTACAGCGGTTTCTGGGGTTCGCCAATTTTTACCGGCGTTTCATTTGCAATTTCAGCCAACTAGTCACACCTCTGACTGCCTTGACCTCCCCCCGAACGACGTTCAGGTGTTCCAACCTCAAGAGTCGCTTCGTTTCGGCTCCCATTCTTGTCACCCCTGATCCCATACGTCAGTTTGTGGTGGAGGTCGACGCGTCAGAGGTGGGAGTAGGAGCAGTGCTTTGACAACGCGCTTCCTCAGACGACAAGATGCATCCCTGCGCGTTTTTTTCTCATCGACTATCGCCTGCCGAACGTAATTATGACATTGGTAACAGAGAGTTGTTGGCAATCAAGTTAGCGTTGGAGGAATGGCGTCATTGGTTAGAGGGTTCGGGGGTACCCTTTATCGTTTGGACCGATCATAAGAATCTTGAATACATCAGATCTGCTAAAAGACTCAACTCCAGGCAGGCTCGGTGGGCTCTTTTTTTCGGACGTTTTGATTTTGTTCTCTCGTAGTGCCCGGGTTCCAAAAACATCAAACCCGACTCTTTGTCTTGTATTTTTGATCCATCCGAATGCCCGGTGACTCCCGAGTGTATTTTACCTGAGAAAGTTGTCATGTCCACTCTGGTATGGGAGGTCGAATCGAGGGTCAAGACAGCCCTAGAAGGGGTAACGCCTCCGCCTGGTTGCCCACCGGGTCGTTTGTTTGTTCCGGAGGGGTTACGGTCCGACGTTATTCGATGGGGTCATTGCTCCAACGTGGCTTGTCATCCAGGAGTGACTCGAACCAGTTTTTTAGTTAACCCTCTATTGCACGCATTATTAATTAGACATGGTAAAAAATGTTTTGCATGTTTTTATTACTTAACATGAGCTAAATAACAGATATATATAAAAAAAATCTAAAAAAAAGTTTAAAGGGGGGTCGTTGGTAAATTGAAACTAATTTTATTTAAAACAAGACTCAACAAATCAATCTCATACTTAGTGAAATGTTTAAACAAACATTTATACAGTAAAAACATTATATAATTTCAACAGTTATCTGAAATGTCTGGTAATAATAACCAGGAACCTGGAACCTGTCTCACTGAAATACACTATTCATTCGTTTCATTTCATTTAGTCATTTTTTTTTGCTGTTTCATTTCATTTAATTCTCTTCATGACTTGTGAAAGTCAGTGAAGCAGAGGAAAACTAAACACTTGGAGCACTTGCTTCTTACAATGCCCTTGCATCCTGGCATTTTGCATCTGCCCTTCTCAGATGCATGCAAGGGCCAGTGGTCTGTGCGGTCTCTGCGGACAGGATCTGGCGGGACAAAGCTTTGGGGCCCTCTTTTATTTTTCCCCACCACAACAGCTTGTGAATGTCTAATGTTTTTACCTTTAAAATATAAGCAAAAGTTGTAAACATAGTCTCAGAGTAGTTTCATGCTATGTAAGTCAATGGGACTCCATTAGGTTGAATGCACCAGGACGTTTCCATATTTGCATATAGTTGCCATATGGCAACAAATGTATTTTAGCATATTGCAAAAAAATTATAAAATCAAAACTGAATTTAATGTTAAAAAAAAATAAGTTTTCTTACCCCAGATACTGATTTAATTTTTTTATTTGATGAAAATTTTCCAAAATTCTGAATAAAAGGCTATCTTCAGGAGCCCCAGACAGTGATGTTTGCATGTCAATGTCCATGAGCAAAAAGGACTGGCAAACAGGATATCCTGGTCATGTGACCTCATAAATTGTATTTTCTTAAAAGTTAAAGCCCCCTTTTCACAACTAACTGTAAAAACATAGATTTTATATCACAGCTTTAAAAAAAATTAAGATAAAGTAATTGTTGCCATATGGCAACGCTATGCAATAGAGGGTTAAGCAACGATTCTGGTGGCCATTAATGGCTCGCGACATTCACGATTTTGTGTTGGCTTGCTCAGTCTGTGCCACTGGTAAGACATCTAACCAACCCCCAGATGGGTTACTTTGACCGCTGCCTGTCCCTTCGAGACCCTGGTCCCATATCGCTCTAGATTTTGTCACAGCCCTCCCGCCCTCCAATGGCATGACGGTTGTTTTAACCGTAGTGGACCGGTTCTCGAAGGCGGCACATTTCATCCCCTTGCCCAAATTACCTTCAGCCAAGGAGACAGCGGTCACAGTCATAGATCACGTCTTTCGGTTACATGGCCTCCCGATGGACGTGGTCTCTGACAGAGGTTCCCAATTCGTAACAAAATTTTGGCATGAATTTTGTAAGTTACTGGGGGCCACGGTCAGTCTGTCCTCAGGCTATCATCCCCAGAGCAATGGCCAATCTGAACGAGCCAATCAGGACCTCGAGAGAATGTTGCGATGTTTGGTTGCCAAGAATCCGTCGTCCTGGAGCCAACAGCTTTCTATGGTGGAGTACGCCCACAATTCGTTACCAGTGTCATTCACGGGCCTCTCGCCATTTAAGTGTAGTTTAGGTTACCAGCCACTAATTTTTCCGAGTCTGGAATCCGAGGTCGTGGTCCCCTCCGCTCACGCATTCGTCCAGAGGTGCCGCCGTACTTGGACTAGAGCCTGTGAGACTCTACTCCAAGCAGGGGGGCGCATGAAGGCCAAGGCCGACCGCCACCGGTCAAAGCCTCCCGTTTTCGTCGTGGGTCAAAAAGTGTGGCTTTCTACCAAGAATATTCCGCTCCGCTCCGTGTCTAACAAGTTAGCTCCCAAATTCATTGGCCCGTTTCCTGTCACCAAAATTATTAGTCCGGTGACAGTCCGACTCAAACTCCCTCCTGCGTACAGGAGAATTCACCTCGCCTTCCATGTGTCTAAAGTCAAGCCCGTGTTTTATTCTCACATTAATCCGCCTGCCCCGGTTCCCTCCCCCGCCGCGACTCGTAGATGGGGAACCCACATATTTGGTACATCGCAGTCTGGACTCGAGACGGAGGGGATGCGGATTTCAGTACTTGGTGGACTGGGAAGGTTACGGTCCGGAGGAGAGAAGTTGGGTTCCTGCTAGAGACATTCTGGATCACTGCCTGATCGATGATTACAATCGACAGGTAAGGTTGTCTGGGAACGCCAGGAGGTGTTCCTAGGGAGGGGGGTACTGTCACGGTTCATGAATCCGCTGTCTCATGCTGATGTGTCTGTGTGAGTGTAATTGTGTGGGTGTGGTTACTCGTTGTGTTGATTAGTGTCTCCAGCTGTCATCAATCCCAGTTCCCTTTATATGCCCAGTAATGTCACTCTCATGTTGTCAGATCGTTGTGGTTGTTCCTCGGTGTGTGTCCTGTTCCTGTGCCTCGTCTGCAAAGTTCTTCGTCTGGATTTCGTCAGTTCCTCGTGTCGTCTGGATGTTCTACTGTTCCTGGTTTTTCACTCGAGCACGCTGATCACCGCACCACCACCGGATCGCCATCTCGTCCCTGCTTCATTTCCACCTGAGTGTTTGTCCCCGACCTGTGTCTTCATCTGACCTTTATAATAAACTGAGTTTTACTTGCATCTTGCATCCTCCTGTTATTTCCTAACAGGATCTTGGTAAAGGAGTAATTTCTCACAACATAGAGACACTTTATAGTTAACTTAATGTATAACTAACGTAATAATAACACCAAAACATACTTTGTAACATGAAGCACCGTTTTATATGGGTTAAACAATTGCCCAATCACAGCGAGTTCTGCGATAAAGTCACAGCCAATAACAACCCAGCTGAACAGATGTGTCACACTTACTTGCCCATTTATGGTAAATGATGACAGATCTCTTCTGGTTCCGGCTGCAGGGATAGATACCTTAAATATTTTACATTTAGGCTGTTAAACATGTATTCCTTCTAATTAAATTATAAAACTCATATTTAAAAACAAAAGACTCCTTTGTGTGGTTATCATCCAAAAACGAGTTCACATGATCAATGACACAAATTTGTTTATTTGATTAGACTGATGCATAAATACATTTGGAAGAGAAACTTTTTTCTAAGCAATGGCCTACATCAGGGATAGTTTTGGAGTATTTCAATTAAAGATAATTACATGTACTAAAGAGCTTCTAACATTTACAGTGTATATATAGTATATCAAAGGTATATCAATTATATTCAAATAAATGTAACAATAGCACAATGAATGCACACAATTTTGAAAGCATATTCCAATATTTAATACCAAACTGTTTAAAGACAAATGTAGCGCCAAAACTACTGCACAACAGTATAAAAAGCAGTTAATTATAAACATCCAGATACAGGGGCGATCTATTATAGCGACACATACAGTAACGTTAAAAAAAGTGCAATGATGAAGTTATATTTTTACAAACCAAGAGATGAGATTCAACTTTGTTATGTGAATATACATTTGTTTCTTCGCTTTAAAGAACAAATAGGCAAAAACGTAAGCACAACATTTTACATTCTATATCCTTGTGATTATTGGTCACTTTTATTGTAACTATGCAATGAATATGTCCTTTAGCAAAACACCTGATGAGCACTGACACTTTTTTGATAAAGGCATTAGGCAGACCTCAAGTACAGTTTATGAAGCTGAAAAGAGAAAACAAAATGCTTTAACAAAATGGAAAAAGATAAATCACTACTTTCAATATTGGTTCTGCATATATCAAAGAGATCCTGAGGAGGAGTGGGACACCACCAGGAGGATGCAGGAGACAGGGAAGACCAAGGAGGACACGGAGACAGATGTTTCACGAAGACCTGAAGAATGTCAGTGTCCCATGGGAAGATGTGGAGAACTTGGCCACGGATCAAATACGTTGGAGGACACTTGTTGCCCAATGTGCCCAGCACAGCACTTGATGATGATGTTGTGAGTTTATCAATAACTGTGGGATATTTTTCTGTAAAGAGTGTTGCATAATTAAATGTTAAAAGCATTTTTATGTAATAAGTCCACTGATATGGGCATTTCTATGAATACAAGTGTGTCTTTAATAGCAAGCAATAATCATATGAACTCGTTTAAAAATAACATAATAAACATGCAAACAGGACAGTTATCAGCAGTGTAACTGATATGACTGTATGATGTCATGTGACAAGTCAGATAAGCTTTTCCACTCTTGCAAACAGAGGTAGGTTATGAGGTGTGGAGAGACAACATGTATCATTGGAACATGAACAGATGGGGACCAATTTGTAATAATTGTAATAAATACAATGCAATTAATATAAACTTTCTGACAGTGTGTGGGACATCCGACTACTTTCCAAGAAGGGGCGCAACTGATTTACAAATATCACGATAAATATGTACAGGAATTGAGGCAGTAACCAATGACAGCACTAGGAGTAAAAGCTGCAGGATTGTGTACGAGTATACAAATATGTACGAGTATCATACGAATCTGACAACTTGTTAAATCTTGTGAATTATTAAGACTTTGAGACTATGTTCATACTGATTGGGCTATGGGTTTTGTGAGAAAAGGTTTAAGAAACAACAAATGCTTGATAAAATGTTTGATTTAGGGTTAAAACCAATACATCAATTGTGAATATTTGCCTTTGCAGCTGTCCGTCTCCTCCGTTTACTTCTCTTCAAACAATAATGAGCTGACTGAGTCCGAAAGGCCCTTTTGGTCTTTTCAGCTGAAAAAAAGAGAAAAGAAAATATCATTATGTATAACATATATGATTATTTAAAGGAAAAGGTACTGATTTACCTTACAAATATTGGATGTTACATTATTAAGCATTAAAAGCATGGCAAATGTTGTGGTTAAGATGCATTTACAACAAATATCACTTTAAAACTACCAATACTGAGGTAAAAGCATGGTAAGTTTTGTGATTACTGTCCTTTACCAATCACAGTAAAACTAAGGTTACTGAGGTTTAAAGCATGGTGAGTTTTGTGGTTACTGTTCTTTTACCACACCTATCACAGTAAAACTAGGGTTACTGTGGTAAAAGCATGGTAAGTTTTGTGATTACTGGCTTTTTACTGCACTTATCATAGTAAAACTAATGTTACTGTGGTAAAAGCATGGTAAGTGTTGTTTTTACTGTGCTTCTACTACAAATGCAACTTTGGAACTAATTGTACTACTTTAAATCTGATATAAATATGATTAACTGATTGAAGGTTTAGGCCTATAGCACGTCACGTGACAGACAGTGTTTAAATTACCCTGTTTTGAATTAGAAAGCAATGAAAGGCAAAGCCTCCGTGGAGATGACAGATATAATGCAGTGACTGAACGTAAGCTTATCTGATTAATATCGACAAATAGAAAAGACATTATATCAAACATTATTAGGACAGCGTATTTATGACTACTTTCCAACATCTGGCACACGTGGACTGATGCCAAATATCGCGATGTGTTCGGAACGAGACTTCTTCAGCGTGATTTCCTACTGATAAATATCATTTTAAAAATATCAATAAACAGCAAAGCAATCCAGCTTCCCTGGCAATAAGACCGAAATAATAACATTAAAAGAAATACATAACCCATGATAAGATAAGGTCTCGTGAATAAATGTTGATTAAACAGCTTCTCTGCTGCAGCCTGACCGGCAGAAAGAATGGTGCTGTGGTCAAGTCACAACAAGGTTTATTTAACAAGAGAAAACAACATGTGACAGTGTGCATGGCACAAACAATACAGGACCACCAACAGAAACCCAAAAGGAACTTAAATACACAAGATAACCCAGGCAGCAACATAGTGTCGGCCCAGATCTGGTACACATGGATTCCACATGGTCCAGATGAGGGCCGGATCTGGGCCGACACTATGTTGCTGTCTGGGAAAGAACTCGATAATGAACAGCTGTGAGGATTAAATGAATATCTAAGGTAACTGATAAGTGGTGGGAAACTAGAACAAAGGAAACCGGTAACTGTAGAAAAACAAACTAAAACTTAATGAAAATCCAACTAAACAGAGAATAACTGTCACGGGGTGACTAAAAACGGAACCTTACGTGTGGAAATTGTGTACGGGGAACGCTTCCAGCGTAACACGAGGCCGGTTCCGGGAAAACACGGAAGCAGCGAGAAGCAATGGAAGAGAGCTAATGGGCGCGATTGAGTGCGATTGCTGGCAGCTGGGCAGCGGGAAAGATCCTGAAGGGGCGATTGGACTGAGTGGCAGATAAAAGAAGCGGAAGCAGGAGGAGAGAGAGGGAGAGAGGAGATGTGAGGCACGCAACACGTGAGCGGCCGCGGATGCGGAGGGAGGCCGGCCGCGAGAGAAAGAGAAAGAGAGAGACAGAGAAGACTTCGGCTGGATTGCGGGTGTAAGCCTTGGTTGCACCGTGAGTCTGTTGAATTGCAGTTTTATTGTGGAAATGAGCACGAGTGAAACCTTACAGTGTGTGGTGGATATGCGAGTGTGGGAATTGTTTCTGCTGTTCACTCGCAGTCACAGCTGTTCATTAACCTCTTCTCTGCCTGAGCCCTGTGAGTGTACAGCTACGCTGGTGAAATACTATTAACCTCTTCTCTGCCTGAGCTCTGTGAGTGTACAGCTACGCTGGTGAAGTAAGGGTTAATGCCCGACGAGGTGTCCATTATCAGGTATTAATGGACGACGGCGAGGCGTGAACCATCCGACGCCATTAATACCTGATAATGGACACCTCGAAGGGCATTAACCCGCTTATACCATGGTCACTTACGAAAGAAAGAAAGAAACATTGAATCAATTAATAATACTTTAATGTGTTTTAGAGTAAAAATCGTGAGGGTTTTTATTTATTATTAAGTCGAGCGCACTATTTAATTTCTCCCGTATGCAGGCGTTGCCAAGCAACGTGGCCACAGCGACCCGACCGCAGCAGTTGATCAGTGAGTTTGAGCCAGCGCAATCATTTAGAACTGTCATCAGGCAAATTGACGGGACGCCTTTAGGTGTACATTATCACTTTTTAATGGACACCCTGCAGCCAATCAGAATCGAGTATTCACCCAGACCATGGTATAAATACTATTAACCTCTTCTCTGCCTGAGCCCTGTGAGTGTATAGCTACGTTGGTGCTGAGATACGCGAAGAGAACGCTGAAGAAGAGAACGCGGAAGCTGTGAATTAGGTTCATTCCTCTCTCTGTCTGAAGGTGCTGAGATACGCGAAGAGAACGCTGAAGAAGAGAACGCGGAAGCTGTGAATTATGTTCATTCCTCTCTCTGTCTGAAGGTGCTGAGATACGCGAAGAGAACGCTGAAGAAGAGAACGCGGAAGCTGTGAATTATGTTCATTCCTCTCTCTGTCTGAAGGTGCTGAGATACGCGAAGAGAACGCTGAAGAAGAGAACGCGGAAGCTGTGAATTATGTTCATTCCTCTCTCTGTCTGAAGGTGCTGGGATACGCGAAGAGAACGCTGAAGAAGAGAACGCGGAAGCTGTGAATTATGTTAATTCCTCTCTCTGTCCGAAAGTGCTGAGATACACGAAGAGAACGCTGAAGAAGAGACTTTTTAAGATTGTTTTTATTATTTAGTAAAGAGCATATTTATTTTGAATTCTGTGTCCGCCTTTCCCTTCGTGTCCACGGCCAGCTCCTCAGGGGCGGCACGCAAGCGAGGGGTGGGCGGCCCGCTGGCGCTCCACCCCGACCTGTGACATAACCATGACAGTTACATGGTGGGCGGTAAAGTAATTTCACATTAGCAAGTACACCTCATTTTGATTGAGCAAAGGCATAAATCTAAAGTGAGATTCTTTAGCTCAAAAATTTTTTTTTTTCAGATTTATCAAGCTAAAATAAAGTACACTTGAGTAGAACCTTCTGACGTATTCTATCCCAATCTTTCATCATTAAATAACTAGCAATGGAGGCTAGAGCTATTGACACGCAGTAATTAGAGAGAGAGAGAGAGAGAGAGAGAGAGAGAGAGAGAGAGAGAGAGAGAGAGAGAGAGAGAGAGAGAGAGAGAGAATTTCCTGAATTTTTGCGGCTCATCCGGTAGCAGCCTCTGACACAGACGTTATCGCCTTGCTACTGAGAAATACTATGTATTTTTCAGCAGTGAAAGTTATTTTAATTGATAAAATATTGTGGGCAATGCTGATAACTTCTGTGCACTAGTCTGTGTGTACATGTGGTTGTGAAAGAGCATGAGAAAGATTTAGAATGTGCTATAGTGATAATAAAAGATAACAGTTAATAAGATAAAAATGTTAATACTTTGACATTTTTATCCTGTTGTTTGTCATGTTTATTTGCATGCAGGGCTGTAGGCCTATTTAAGTTGCAAAGTTGTCAGAGTTTTGACCAGTGAATGTCAAAACGTGTTTGTCCGCCAATAGAATGGCCACATCTGAGGCAGTAAGTCTATCACATTACGTTTTCATCAACTTAGGATGAAACACACGCACATGCTATTTAAGAAAGTTCTAGACTAAGACAGTCTTCTCCACTCCTCAAATACATAAAAACTTAGCCTTTATAGAGAGAGTTTCTTGAGTAAAGAAAACACTGTGCTTATTCAAACATCCAGTTATTTATTTACCTTTGCATTGCAGAAAAGAAAGATGATCCAAAACACTTCTTTTACGATAGAGTTAAGGTGGAGTAATGAGGTTTGTCCGAGAGTTTGAGGATCCAATGGAGATACGAGGTTTATTCACAAGCTATTTTTAATTCGTTTTCCTGGTTAAATATTTGCAGAACCAACAAACAGGGTGACCAATAGTGATGATGAATGGGGGAAAAAAATGACAAAGTATAAAGATATAAGGTTTCTGCCCGATGTCTAAAATTGTGTTAATTTAGATAGTAATTGTCTTATCGTGTTTTACCATTAGAGTGAAATAATAATAATAATAATAATAATAATAATAATAACAATGATCCTCATTGTAATTGCATCCCGCAAGTATATATAGGCACTGAGTGCGTTTATTGATTATTTTGCTGTGATAGGCTTGTGAATAACTGAAATAATTTGGCGAATTGACATGGAAATTTAAAGCTCGCCTGGGACTACTTTAGTGATGCCGTTTAAAATAAAAATCAACAGTCGACCAATCAGAATCAAGTATTTCAAAGAAGCCATAGTATGAGGTGAGTTTTATTCGTATGTGCTGATCATGGCCTAACTAATTGGAAAGGACTGTCCTTGTATACCCTGCATCAAAACATCACAATATAGATATTGGACTTTTTGGAATGATATTGTGCTTTTAAGGGTAACAAACTGCACATCAGCTGTATTATGATCTGTAAAATATTCAAATTCTAAAATGCATGCATACATGCTCAATTCTTATCATCTAAATCAAGTTG
The DNA here is from genome assembly GCF_964197995.2 of Scardinius erythrophthalmus. Taxonomy (NCBI): domain Eukaryota; kingdom Metazoa; phylum Chordata; class Actinopteri; order Cypriniformes; family Leuciscidae; genus Scardinius; species Scardinius erythrophthalmus. The sequence goes on from NC_138234.1 coordinate 23,002,744, forward strand.
AATCTTCTTGCAATACTGGAAGAACAGTATCTTTTCATCACAGTGTTGCTCATATGGCAAGACGAAAAGAAAAAATGACTTAGGTGCAACTCAGTGACTCCACCCACTTTTACAGTATATTTATACAGTGTTTTGCCATGAGAAGTCAATGCCATCTTCATCATGACCATCATCATCTCTCTGCTCCTGCTGGCCTCTCTGCTGCCACACCTGACCTTCACTGGTGAGATTGATTATATTACAGTAAATTAAGATTATTTTTAAGAATGTTTGATTTGTATATGTGCTGAATAAGTTCACTGACAGCACTCTCTATCTCAGCTCATGTGAATGTGGGTATAGTGAACGGCACAGAAGCCAAACCCCACTCCAGACCTTACATGGTTTCTATTCAGACAAATGGGGAACATATCTGTGGTGGATTCCTCATTTCTGATGAGTTTGTCTTGACTGCTGCACATTGCAGGAATGGGTAAAAGCTTGTTTAGAAATCACTTTTGAATGACACAACAACTGCAGTGCAACAATACAGTGTGCTGAATGACATACATTACTATCATGACTTTCTCTTTCAACAGATTTGAGATTCTGACGGTTGTTGTTGGTGCTCATGACTTAAGGAACATCGAGAGTTCAGATCGCTTCGACGTGAAGTCTTACATCCCGCATCCAAGCTTTAAAAACAAACATAATGACATCATGCTTTTGAGGGTAACAAACTGTAATACTTTTAGTTGTTCAAATTGAATCTGATGAGGAAACAGTGGCACAAAACTAACACACACTGTGTTTGAATTTCTTTTGCAATCAGGGCTTTTGTACTAACCACACCAGTGCCGGCCCGAGCCTTTTGGGGGCCCTAAGCAGAATTTGATTTGGGGGCCCCCTCCCACCACGCGGAGTCACCTGTGCTTGACGATTATTGACACAATGTCACTCTATAATGTTACATTATAAATTAATACAATGAGGTTATGTATTAATACAAAATAAATAGCCTACTTAATAAAAAATAAATACTTAAATAAAAATGTTTTAACTTTTTCTTTACTCTTTTACTAACTCTTTGAAACTTCTGAAAACAAACTGTCAAAAAACATATTAAAAAAAAATTATTTGCAAAATATCCTCCAACGTTTTGCAACCCTTTGCAGTTTGAATGATGTCTTATATGAACATGACGGAGTATGTGTTTATGTTTCCACTGTTCGATCGCGTCCGCGCCTCACAACACACACACACACACACACACACACACACACACACACACACACAACATAGGCTATTCCAGCACTGCAATCTTGACATCGCAGCCTGTTCGTTATAGCCGTAATAAAAAATACTAATAAAATAGTCAAACTAACATATAAAAATTACACTGCTCTTTTTAAATAGTCAGTAGTAGCCTACAATTCGTACCATTCAGCGCTGCGTAGCCTAAGCACCGCTCCACTGTGATGTTTCCAAGCACATTTTTGCGCATGTGAAGAGAATGATTTTTTCCCTCGATATTGGATTTCAAGCACATTTTTGCGCTTGTGAAGAGGATGATTTTTTCCCTCGATATTGGAACGTGGGTGAAGTACAAAGAAGCCTATAATAAATAATAGTTTACCATCCAAATCCATCGCGAATGTTGAAACATTTTGATTCTAATGAGAGAGATCCGCTTTCACTTTCGCTTTAAATTATTTCGTTTTGGCTTGTTTATAGTTATTTTTTTATTCTTGTTCTGTTCTGAATATCATTAAATTTAAAGGATAAATCATTGATCAAATCAAATTTGTGTGAAATGGCTTAACATTAGGCTACCGTGACTTTGCGCACGAATTTTCTATGCACGCGAGGTTATGCGCATATGACTCAAACACTGGCAGACACAGCAGCAGTTGTAGGCAGGTATATTGATCATGAAATCAGAATTTTCTTGTCTTGAATTATTAATCCATTCATTAATTTATGTCACTTGTTTAATTTAATTAGGCCTAATATGTAAAAAAAAAAAAAAAAAAAAAACTCGCTTGGGGGCCCCCTGGTGGCGAGGGGGCCCCAAGCAGCCGCTTAGTTCGCTTATGCCTCGGGCCGGCCCTGAACCACACAAACAGCAGTATAAACATCTGCAGTCCAGTCTTAATAAAGATGACTAAATCTTTTATTAATAATGGTTGTGTTTTTGAATTACAGCTACAGGAAAAAGTTGAAGCAAACAACGATGTTAAATGGATTTCATTACCAAAGAAAGGAGAAGACGTGGGAACAAATTCTCTCTGTAGTGTTGCCGGCTGGGGAATAATGAAGACTAATGGCCCAAAGAGTGATCGTCTAATGGAGGCAAACGTGTATTTAATGAATAACACAGAATGTGGCAATATATGGGGAGAGGTATACTCACTCTCAAATATGATGTGCACACGTGGCCATGGTGGATCCTGCCTTGTACGTAAAAAAAATAAAATAAAATTTATGTTAATGAGTTTAAACTGACACGGTATATTTAATTTTTAGTGACGTGTTGATCTGTTTCTTCACAGCTTGATTCAGGAGGTCCTTTGGTTTATGGAAACACTGCAGTTGGTGTCACATCATTTGGATATATAGAGCAGTGCAATTCACCTCAATATCCTAATGTGTATACTAAGATTTCACCATATCTCAAATGGATCGGCGACATAATTAGAAATGTGAAGTGAGTTAAGTTACTGAATGCTTCCGTAACTTCTTTCAATAAAGTATCATATGACAAGCATCAATCATTCCAAGTGTCTTCATTGTCACCACCATATAAAGTTACAATATTACATGGGGGGCACAAAAGACCTTTTACATTAGTTCACTTGGTGGCCATCTTGGTTACACCCTAAAATTCCAGTCATGCAAGTATGGCTCATATCTATTTGAATGGGGAAAGTCTGAAAACTTCAAAACTGTTGGTAAGGGATAAAATCAGGTAAATATGGTGTAACGCTCACACTGTACAATACAGCCGAGTTACAAAATAATTAGGACCGACTGTTCCCGTTGTCTGTTCAGTATACCAATTACTAATTTGCCAGAGACAACCAAAAACACCAAGAGATATGTTTAGCAAACAACCTGCTTGTATTTATAACTTCACAGAATAGAAACAACCCATACCATAATACCATATACAACACCAATATATACAACCAGTTGTAACTGTGTGAGTGTGTGAGTGTGTGTGTGTGTGTGTGTGTGTGTGTGTGCGAAAAGTCATTTAGTCCAGCGTGTATACAATGTTAGGATCAGCCTCACCGGTGAGAATGTCAAGTCCGTGAGCGTGATCAATGAACGTGATGACTGTCTTCTGTCCTCCGATCAAGTAATCCTGGCCGCGAGCCAACTAAAATACTCCACGGTGGAACGGCGACCCAGCGCTTCCAGGACAGACCCTCACAGAATAATCCTCATGCACTCCGACAGGTTAGGGGATGAGAAGACGCTTCTCCCGACGACCGGCATACCGGTTCCTTTTATGGCCAAACTCATAAGGCTTGTTCGACTTCATGCAGCTCTGCGCAGACCGATCGGCGGCTGACTTGAAGCAGTGCATGCCGGTTAGAAATTTTGTCCGACTTGATCCAGCACCGACGCCACGTGACTGTGACGTATGCCATCAAAGTACCGCGAGAGCGATTCGAGAGTAGCCGGAGAACTCGGCTGCACTGGGCTGCATGAGCGCTGATGACGACACAGCTGTTCTACGATTGGCCAGATCCATTGCATGACAAAGATCACATGTGTTGCGTGTTTATTCAAACACCTTTAGTTCCTCTAAAGCTCACAAATCAGTTTTTTATAACAGTAAACACTCTTTTCATGTAGTTGCGATGTTATATTGTGTCATGTTTATCAAAATAAAACTGATTAAAAAACGTAGACTCCACTTCATTGATAGTAGCTTATGTTGAACTTTATTCTTGTTCAAACAGACGCTGTGTGAAGCAGTACATAAAGTATTGAATGAAAATGTCTCTGAAACATTATTTGGCAAATATTGCATTTATTTCACTTCAGCTGTGGTAAAGTATGCAAACACCACGTGAGCGGTCACCACGGGAACCAGAAAGTGTCCGACTTCACGTCTCCGTTTGCAGCTCCTCCCCGCCTGCATGCGGCTACTCTCGCCGATCGGTTACATCCAGCCGCAGCCAATAGGCTTGTTTGAGATGAGCAAAATCTGCGCAGAATCGATCACCGGTGATCAGCGCGAGATGCATGCCGGTTAGAAATGTGTCCGAGTGCGGTCCGCCTTGCTCTGATGTCATGCTGACGTATGTCAAAAATCTCTCGCGAGCGCAAGGCGCACGTGTCGGATTCTGCAGTCGGGCGCAGTTGCTCTCCACCGACTGCGCTGATCAAAAGCATGATGGGAAACGACTTGCTGACGACACAGCTTAATGTTCATTGGTTTAAACAACCGTGATGTATTGTTCTCTTTTAAAATGTTTGATTTTAAAACTCTGATAGGCTATCATGTTTTATGTGTATACGTTATGTGATAATATTCCCAAACTATCTCAGTGCGATCTCTATGGGTTATGCAATGTAATTTTTATGTAAAAAAAGAAAAAAAAAAAAACACGTCTGTATTAAAGAAAAAAGACTGATAAACATGTATTATATAAGTAGGCTACTTTGGGTGTCTTGTTCATTATATTTATTTTCATATAAAAGCAACAGAACTTAAATTCCATCCATGATCCAGTTTATTAGCAACACTGTGAACGAGCGTGAATCCAGTGAATCCCGCGATATCCGCCTTTGATCTCACAGGTGTCAGATCCACTGCGAGAAGAGAGATCTGTCCGGCTTGCCTGCGCTTTTTTCACTCCTCCCCTCACTGCAGCCGCCTACTCTCGCCTACATTTCAGGCGAGGCGAGGCGCATCTCAAACAAGCCTAATGTCGAACACACCTATAGTCATTTCCTGTTTACATGACAGGACCACACGTGACGAAACGTCACGAGCAGATCTCGCGTGAACAATATGGAGGTTCCCAATACACAATACATACGCCACAGAGGAACAATAGAGCATCACAGTCCCGCCCACAGCCGGTGCCGGAAGTAAAAATTCAATACAATTTCTCCATTGACAGTTGGGGTATAAGCCATGAAAACGTAACCATACATGGTAGACTTAAATTCAGCTACGGCAGTACTAAGCGATTGTATATGCTCATATAACTGCCAAAAGTTCATGGGGCACTAACCTTGTTTTGAGATAAATGCCTTTTATTCGCGATGTCTTGGAGAAGTACTTCATTACCCACAATCCTGAACAATCCCACAAACCCACAGTGATGCATCTGATTGGTGGAGCTCGTGTAAACCCCGCGAAAGTTCGTGAAGACTCAAGATAAATAGAAAAAAAAAAAACTGTGTTGCGTTTTTTTGCACGGTATCACTGATGTGACATTTGAACCGAGGAGTCTTCATATATGGTATGAGTCATATCAAGCATTTTATGATGCCACTGTCAAAACAAAATTTAGCTTAGGCATACCCAGAGCCATAGAGAGCTCTTCATGCATTTACTGAACATTTGTGTAATAATTCATGGCAAGTTAATAAACTGAATATGATGCACTTTCTGGTTTGCTGACCTTCACTTTTTAATTTTCACTTGTTGTTATTAAGAAAATACATTAAATGTTATTAAAATTAAGGATGAACTATAACTTCATGAATAAAATGAGCATGGACCACAAGTGGGAAATTGTTGAGGCATTTGTCAGTAACCTGCCCGTGGGCCACTGAAACTGATGAGCAGAACGCCGCGCGGACTGCCAGATCTGCACCCGTGAGCCGCGGACCGCCAGCCATGCTTTCCAGTCTATTTACACAATTACTACTGAAAGAACTGCTATAAACGGCACAAGAAAAAGTTCGCGTGGCTGTCGTCAGATTTTAAAGTCGCTCTAAAAAGGCTCTTTCGCGGTTGTGGCTTCAGTCGACTTCAGTGAGGCGCGGTGGTTTATGGGATGAGTAGTTCCTTCGCTCGGAAATGAAAATATGTACACAGTCTTGTACCTTTGACTTTTTTTTTGATTTCCTCGTCGTTTTTTCACTCGAAATGATATGTTGTATGCCTATGAGTTCAGCCGTAGCTGGTTATCCTCAGACATGCTCTAAAACTCTTTAGATACGGATTTTCGAAAACGTCAATGGGAGAAATGAATGGGAAATTTACTTCCGGCACCTAAGCGCTCTCGGGCTGTGGGCGGGACTGTGATGCTCTATACACGATAGTGAGGCATAAACAGTGTACAGAGGAAAGCATACAAGGTAATACATTAAAATGCCACAACATACTTAGTTAAATGGCACTACCCTTATTTAACAACTTCCTCTTATGTGGCCACGCTACAATGGTATAATAAATTCAGCTTCTTAAGCTCAAAGTCTACAATATATATATATATATATATATATATATATATATAACTTTTACCCATGCATTCATGTATACCTTAATAGGTAAGTGTGTATATTTTGCATGTACACAAACAACACTGTAATGACTGAGACAAATCAGACACAAGTATTTGTTATAGTTTAACAAATAATATTATAAACTCACTCTGGGATCTGTGGTACCATCCCCCCAACAAGAGCAAGAAGGTCTTAGTTACCATAACCACGATCAGATAAGTTGGTTTTATGGCTGTTAAAAAAATGTGGTCATGTGGTCGAGGCAGAGACAATAGGAAAGACAGAAACAGACTTTAAAACAGACTTTGCTGCATAAATCTGATCTATAAATGAACATGCATCCCAGAAAATTGTGTGAATGATTTACTGTCTGTTTTTAATTCTATTATTTTCTTGATACTGTGTATTTTATAGAACCAACGGTCAATGTAACCTCAACTATACCATGTTTGGTCTCAATAAACTGGTACTTTGAAGATCAAAATGATTGTGTACATGATATGCCGATAGCTGCGCAACATCTTTCTTAGAAAGAATCTTTCTTAGTTTCTTCATCAGAAACCAATCCAGCTGCACATGCAAATGAGCATGCTTAAAGTCCAACTAAAATCAAAATTGACCCTGTTTACTTTGTTAGCGCATATTACTAGTCTTGTGGTGAAAAAATAATCCGTGCAAGTTAATACACAGAAAAAAATGGTTTGCCGTCGTAATCTTTAATCAAAGTCTGAAAAGTTACTTCCGGTCTGGAATGGCGTTGCTTCTCTGATGATGTAGGTTTGACGGCTTGGTTTTGGAAACGCTTAACCACTCCCCTCAAACCAATTGTCTGTTATGAGCAGAGATGGAGAGGAGGAGCGCTAGAGTAAAACCCTGCCCTCTGTTCAATATTCCGTTTCACTGGGAAATACGTCATAACACTGGAGAAAAGTCGTTTGCAACTTCCGGTTCACGCAGACTTTAAAACAAAGATTCCTAAATCAACCATAGAGGAATTTTCCCGCTTGAAAATTTCACCCTTCTCAATGGTCAAGCAAACCCGGAGAGGTGGGGCCTTTCTCAGGCTTTATTAGAGACAAATTCACAGTGACCCTCCTCTCTCTTCTTCTGGCTCTCTACTGCTGCTTCTTCTGGGTTGATGTCTGTGATCTTGTTACATGCTCTAAGCGCTGTATAATATAATTATAAGTATAATATAAATGATAAATTATTATTTTTCGGTGGCCATGAAAGATACGCTTTTCTTAGAATAAATGAATAATCAAAAGAGTTCATTGGACGAACTGATTAATTGATTGTAATATTAATTTAGCTACATTAAGTTAATCCAATTAACTGACCCAAATAGTAATAATTAATCCTAAATAGTTATGAGTTATTATTAATATTTCCCCTTTGAGCTAACTCATTACAACACTAATTAAGTTCAGTTCTTTAAAAAGATATGGAAAAGATTTGCTCCATTCTGTCCATTTTGTATAGAAAATCCATCCTTTGTGGCTTCAAGCTACATGGCAAAACCAGTTTGGTTAGTCTGAGGCCTTGTCCACAAAGAGACGCGTTTAGCTGTATACGTACAAATTTTGTATCGTATCGGCGTTTCGTCCAGATGGACCCGGTGTTTTGGGAGCCTGAAACCACCATATTTTGAAACCGGGTCCCGGAGTGGATAAATCTGAAAACGACACCCTTGTGTTTTCGTGTGTACAACCAATCTGTATATTTTGTGAAATGATGATGTCATCAGCCCACGTGTCGACCCTAGTCAAACACACTGCGTCATGTAACAGCAACAACAACTGCGGACAACATGCTTGTGTTCGTGCTGTAGAAGCCACTGAGCCTCTTTTATTTCTTTATTTCCTTATTTTACTTCTTTATTTATTTATATTTCTTTCTTATGCTATGTCTGATTAAGACATTTCATATTTTGTACCAGGCCATTTATGGTTGTTAATGTTCAATAAAGTTCTTGGTAAAAAAAAAAAGAAAGAAGAAGAAGAAGATACTGAGCCTATGCCTGTGTCCCAATGTGCATACTAGCCATCCTAAATAGTATGTGACATTAGTAATTGTCAATACTATTTAGGGCAGATAGGGCGGATAGTACGCACATTGGGACAGGGTATTAGTGTATACAGTGCACGCTCCAAGTCTTACAGCACCCTACCGGTCTGGCATGTATACTACATCAAGTCGGTTTTAGTGGTTTCGAGTTTATGCAGATATTTCTTGAGAAGATGCCGTGTTTACAGATTTTTTTATTTTTTTTAATGAGAAAAAAAGATTGGTTAAGGAAAGCCCTGGCTTCGTGTGGATGTGGCCTGAGAGTCATTGGTCATTCACATCTTGGTCTCAGGACTGAGGTGAACAGTGGGCAAATGGTGATGGGATCAGTCTGTGATCATTGACATGCTAATTTCATCATTCTTCCCTTCCATAAATAGTATCTGGTAATTGTCTTTGCAGGCTTGTCTCCTAGTCCACCTAGTTCATTTTTTGTGGAACTTCCTTTGGAGGTGTGAGTTTTAGAGTCCTGTCCTTTTCATCATGGCAGATGAAAGGAGACTTCTGTTGTGATGAGGGGAGTCTGCCCTCATGTTTACCTGCTGATCACTAGCACAATGTGTCCAAAATATAGCATCAAATAATCAAAATGTACTGTATGCTGACCTGCTTTAATCTTCTAGATCTAGACCAAACCATCTGTGGCCTGAAAATGAGACCACAAGGATTAACAAGAACAATATAGTCATCCACAAACTTAAAAAAAAAAAAAAAAGACTTGTGGGCAGCTCAATGTCTCCACCCACCCTTATATTTATACCGTGTTTTATCATGAGAGCTCACTGATCGTCTTCTTCATCATGACCATCATCATCATCTCTCTGCTCCTGCTGGCATCTCTGCTGCCACACCTGACCTTCACTGGTGAGAATGATTATATAACAGCATTTTACAATGATTTTTATCAGTGTTTAATTTGTATGTGCTGAATAAATTGACTGACAGCACTCTCTCTCTCTCTCAGCTCATGTGAATGTGGGTATAGTGAACGGCAGGGAAGCCGAACCCCACTCCAGACCTTACATGGTTTCTATTCAGACGTATGGGGAACATATCTGCGGTGGATTCCTCATTTCTGATGAGTTTGTCTTGACTGCTGCACATTGCAGGAACGGGTAAGAGCTTGTTTAGTGTGAACTGCAATGTTAATGACTGCAATGCAACCATCACCAATGTGTATAGTGTGACATAAATTAACATTTCCAATATGCTCTTTATACAGATATGAGATTCTGGTTGTGGTCGGTGCTCATGACTTAAAGTACAGCAAGAGTTCGGATGTCATTAGAGTGAAGTCCTACATCCCGCATCCAGACTATATACCCAGTCCTATTCAGAATGACATCATGCTTTTGAGGGTAACAACCTGTAATATATATATATTTTTTTTCAAAATAATATCTCAGGAATATCTCAGGTCAGGAAACAGTAGCACAAAACACTATGTTTTAATCTAAAAAATTACTGAAGTGATTTAAATCATTTATATGTAAATGGCCATGTGTCTCTTTGTCTCTGTTCCCTGTATTATTAATTAATTGCTCTGTATAGAAACAATAATGGCGCAAAACAGGCAGAAAACCTGAAAAATCATTGAAGCATTTTTGTGGTTATGCCCAGCAAAAAATAAATAAAATTAACTGGGCTTTTATGGCTTCTGTACTAACCTCGAAACAACAGTATAATCCACTGAATTTAAGTCTTATAAAAGACTGTTTATTAAAATGGTTTTATTTTTGAATTTACAGCTAGAGAAAAAAGTTGAACTTAACTACAGTGTTAGACTGATATCATTACCAAAGAAAGGAGAAGACGTGGAAGCAGGTACTCTCTGTAGTGTTGCCGGCTGGGGAAGACTGTGGACTAATGGCCAACTGAGTGATCGTTTAATGGAGGCATCCACAACTACAAAAAATCAGGCAGACTGTAAGCGCAGATGGGGATCTGAGTTCTTTCCCTCACAGATGATCTGTGCATATGATGATGGTGGATCCTGCAAGGTATGTACAAAAGATGATTCATAGACTTTATGGTAATGTACAGACTGGTTTCACTAGTGACGTGTTGATCTGTGTTTCTTAACAGGGGGATTCAGGAGGTCCTTTGGTTTGTGGAGACACTGCAGTTGGTGTCACATCTTTCGGATATAAATATCTCTGCAATTCACCTGAACATCCTAATGTGTATACTAAGATTTCAGCATATCTTCAATGGATCGATGAACAAATGACAGGTTAAGTGTCTACATGGAAAATGTAAAAGGAAGAAATATATATATATATATATATATATTTTTTTTTCAATAAAAATATCACATGGCAAGCATCAATATACTCAAAGTGTTCTCATTGTCACAACCACACCCTCACTTTTCAGTTATGACTGTAGACTCATTAAATGGGGAAAAACTGAAATACCTAAAACTGTTGCTAAATTACAGTAAAAAAAAAAAAAAAAAAACATATTTCAAAACAGCAATGATATCATAAACTGTGCTGCTTTAACTTAAAAAAATATAAATGAAACAGTTTTTTCAGACAGGTCAAAATAACAAATAAGTATTGAAAAAGCCTCCAGGATTTCAGTTGTAAAATGAAGAGCTTTGTGAAATCTTCCTGCAACAGTTTGGCAAGTCAGCTTTACTAAGTTCACGCCTGTTTTCTCACATCTAACAGAATTTGCAAGAAATATTAGGCATGGATTACATCACACATGTGGAAGATTAGTCCACTCCCATTAACAGCACAAATATAACACCTACACTATACTGCCAAACGTATACGCTGATTTCATGCAGCCGCCATTTTGAAATCGAAAGTGAGGCTCCGGTGGGAAAACCCCCGGAAGTAAAGATAAACAACAATGCCTTTGGACTACCAACCTGAAGCTGCTGCCGCGATTTACACTTTTGGATGTTAATATCCAATATAGGATATGTATATAGTTCATTCCTGCTTCTTTTTTTACTTTCTGAATTATATAAAAAAAATATTTTTATTTATAAATGAATTTCACTGTATATAGTCTAAAGTATTAAAGAAATGTATGTACAGTTTTAGAATTGACACAACATCATTTAACACAACAATACGCCATCGCATTCAAGACTCTCCTATTATTAAAGGCGACACTTCCGGTTTTCTTCCCACCGGAGCCTCGCTTTCGATTTCAAAATAACGGCTGCGTGAAATCAGCGTATAGAGAGCCTAAGTCCCTCCCCTTCCGGTCGACCACCATGGGACCTTATTTCGGAAAAATATTGTATGGTAGTCAATGGCGAGAGACAACAAATATTTTGATCTCGTTTGAATTGTGCCCTGATTTACACATATGATGTTTATCAATTTAAAAGATACATTTTAAAGTCAAGAAAGTCGCAGCTTGATGTAAAACTGCTGAGGTATAAGACTGTGAAAATACGTAATTAGAAAGACTACAAACCCAGAAGGCGCGCATGCGACGTCATACCTTTTCTCTCAATGAATGAAGCTAACTTTACTGAAGCTAACGTCTGTCATTTTTTCTAGTCTTACCTTATAATCGTAACGCAACGCCGTCATGCCTGAGTGTTTTGAGCCAGAATACACACATACGAGCAACGGATCTTGTGACGTACATAGTGCGAGACGAGAGATGTAGTTCATTGAGCGATTTTCACATAAAACTAAACGTTACTCTTCTGTTTTATGACAAACTGCGACTTTCTTGACTTTCATAATTACCTTTTAAATTGACAAACATCATATGTGTAATTCAGGGCACAGTTCAGACGGAATAAAAAGATAAGTTATCTCTCGCCATTGACTTCCATACATATTTTTTCCGAAGTAAGGTCCCATGAGCCGGAAGCGGAGGGGCGGGACTTAGGCTCTCTATTGGGACACTCCTCCAAATCATTGAATTCAGGTGTTCTAATCACTTCCATGGCCACAGTTGTATAAAATCCAACCCTGTATTACATGAAATACGTTCGGAGGAAACTATTTTGCAAATCGCAATTACGTTACATGCCAACATATAAGCAGTACTATTACGTTGGTCCTTAACCTAATATAAGCAGTGCTATTACGTTTGTCCTGAACATAATACATCCAAAGCAGGTTTCTTTTCACACGTAGCAGCTAATGCTGTTCATTTTGTTTAAATTATTTACTCCCTTTTTCTCATTGGGCTACAAAATATTATCTATGCCAGGGCGAGTCAAATGGCGGCACCCAGATAATTTTTATCTGGCCCTCCAACTGGTTTTTGATGTTTAAAACCCCTCGCAATCTGATATCAAAGTCCCCACAAAGGTTTAGCGCGTTCAGCGGTGAGTTTAACAACGCACGTGATCATTCAGCGGTGAGTTTAACAACGCACGCGATCATTCAGCGGTGAGTTTAACAACGCAGCGATGAATTTAACAACACTCAACTGCAGGTAAAACGGCATTCAGAGGTGAGTTTGACCAAAGCAACCCTCAACTGCAGGCAAAACGACATTAAAAGGTGAGTTTAACAACGCTCGAAGATGCTTGCAAGTAAGTGCAGTTTTAGCGTTTTCTTGTCATTGTTAGTTAGGACACTGCTTTAAAGGTTGTCTAAGCGATCCCGGGAGACGTTTCTTCTTGTTGACATTCGAATTATTGTCAAACAAAACGGAGGCTGGCTAGACCCTCCCTCCTCCTCATCCCGTCTCCTCCCTCCTCCCCTCCCTTCCGGCATAAAGGAAAGTCAAAATAGTCACTACAAAGTTAAGTTTTACTGATACTTCATTCAATGTGTAATGTCGCCAAGTTAGATAAATGCTTTTATATATTGCAGAACAGAATGCAGAAAAAGAGAAAAATGATCTTAAAATCGTTTTGCCACCTGAGGTTATAAATAGCTCCCATACAAGGACGCAATGATAGCAAGATAACGTTTAGCTTCGCGTTTCCCAGTGAGCATAAACAACGGCGGCGTTGTAAACCAATTTAGTCAAAGTTGTCAATAGCCTATAAATGAACATTCAAATTCACGACAAACCGTGGGTGAAAACAACCCTTAACTTACACAAATTGTCGCCGTACTGTGAATTTGCTTGATCATTTACAATAGAGATTGATCGCTGCTAGAAACATACATGTTGTATTCACCAAAGTTAACGCTGACTGCATAAATCTAGCTAATTACATCCTTGTGTTGGTTTGGCGAACATGACCGTCAGTTTAGAAAGAAAAGTGGATTTACCTGTTCTGCAAAAACAGAGCAACTGAATGTCGGATAGTAGCTGCTAGCTAATCCCTTCTGCCGGCGGAGGTCTCGCCACATTTCAAAGGTTTTTCCGATGTAAATTCGGGACTTCGCGCGTTCCTTATCCTTGTCCCTCTTGCAAGTTGTTCTGTTCATCGGAACGTCGTCTATTTGGTCGTGTGTCGGCCATAATTCAAACTTCCCTCTTCATCTCTCTCCTCCACACACCCACCTCATGTGCACGCGCACTAACCCCGCAAACGCGCAAACCCCACCCTTCAACACTTCTTGTCGGTTATTGGCTGGAGCTCTGTTTGTTATGTTTCGGGGTGCGGGTGAGCACAGTTTGTTTTTGTTGCCGTTTGTGGAGCCTGTGGTGTCTACAGAGACCGCGTTTTTTTACAGTGTGTTCAGGGGACAGGCAGCTAGCGGATAGTGAGGAGATGTTTGCTGTAGGTGACAAAAAATGTTTTGGCCTGACATCGCTTAGACAACCTTTAAAAAGCTGCACGTATTTTTATCGGAGGTCTGATTAAAAACTGTTGAGTCAGGAAAATAAGTTGTGTTTAGAAACTTTAGATTTATGACGATAAATGATAGAAGAAATTATAAAAATAATAAATAAATAATAAAAATATATTTTTTTAATTTCTTCTATCATTTTTCGAGAAGAGAAGCTGTTTAATTAACATTTATTCACGAGATCATATGTATTTATATATATATATTAATGTTGTTATTTCGGTCTTATTGCCAGGGAAGATGGATTGCTTTGCTGTTTATTGATATTTTTAAAATTATATTTTATCAGTAGGAAATCGCGCTGAAGAAGTCTCGTTCCGAACACATCGCGATATTTGGCATCAGTTCACGTGTGTCAGAGTAAGTAAATACCTAAATACGCTGTCTTAATAATGTGTGATATAATGTCTTTTCTGTTTGTCGATATTAATCTGCCATTATATCTGCCATCTCCACGGAGACTTTGCGTTTCATTGCTTTCTAATTCAAAACAGGGTGATTAACACTGCCTGTCACGTGACGTGCTATAGTCCTAGATATTCATATCAAAATAGTACAATTAGTTCCAAAGTTGTATTTGTAGTAAAAGCACAGTAAAAACAACACTTACCATGCTTTTACCACAGTAACATTAGTTTTACTGTGATAAGTGTAGTAAAAAGACTGTAATCACAAAACTTGCCATGCTTTTACCACACTATTTGTAGTTTTAATGTGGTGCTTATTGTAAATGCACAGTAACCACAACACTTACCATGCTTTTACCACAGTAACCATAGTTTTACTGTGATTGGTTTAGTAAAGGACAGTAATCACAAAACTTACCATGCTTTTACCTCAGTATTGATTGATAGTTTTAAAGTGATATTTGTTGTAAATGCATATTAACCACAACACTTGCCATGTTTGTAAGGCTTTATAATGTAACATCCAATATTTGTAAAGTATATCAGTACTTTTTCCTTTAAATAATCCTATATATTATACATAATGATATTTTCTTTTCTCTTTTTTCAGCTGAAAAGACCAAAAGGGCCTTTCGGACTCAGTCAGCTCATTATTGTTTGAAGAGAAGTAAACGGAGGAGACGGACAGCTACAAATGCAAATATTCACAATGTATGTATGTGTTGGTTTTAACCCTAAATCAAACATTTTATCAAGCATTTGTTGTTTCTTAAAACTTTTCTCACAAAACCCATAGCCCAATCAGTACAAACATAGACTGAAAGTCTTAATAATTCACATGATTTAACAAGTTGTCAAATTCATACGATACTCGTACATATTTGTATACTCGTACACAATCCTGCAGCTTTTACTCCTAGTGCTGTCATTGGCTACTGCCTCAATTCCGATATTTGTAAATCAGTTGCGCCCCTTCTTGGAAAGTAGTCGCACTGTATTATAAACGGATAGTTTAAATTAATTGCAAATTGGTCCCCGTCTGTTTATGTTCCAGTGATACATGATGTCTCTCCACACCTCATAACCTACCTCTGTTTGCTGTGGTCTGAGCCTGTTTGTGCACTTCCTGCTTTTCCCTGCTTGAGAATTCCTGTCCAATGAATGGACGACCTTAGCTCACGTGTGGTTTTGTTTACACATTTTGGTTCACTTGCAAAAAGAGCAGTGTGAAAGCGAACCATACCAAACAAAAAAAAAAATCAACATTCTATTTGATCCGGACCAAAGCAAGTGAACTATCGGACTTTCCTGGTGTGAATACACCCTAACATACCTGTAACAACAGGTCAGACACAAAAGAGGGGAACATTCACTCTATTCATTAGCAGAAATGTTCAACAAAGTTCATTCACCCCAATTTACCTACTGTTAGTATAATTTATTAAATACTATTAGCGATATTAACATGACTGTTTAAAACAATATTCTTTTGGCTTCCCAACACAGCCCGGGTGTTTTGAGTTCAAATGTCTCTGCAGCTTTGATGGTTTTAGCGCCTCACTTTCTCAACATTTCTCCACATTCAACACATTGTGCCTTCGGCTTAAAGTGTAAGTTGCAGGTTAAATTTTTCACGAAGATAATGCAATGTGTTTATTAAACATAAAGATAAGAACCGCCCACCATTGTTTTTTATACCAAAATGCTGATATAATATGAAAAGTGTGCACTTTTAACAGTGGTTTTAACCGCTCCCGCTCCCTTCCACTAGATGGGGCGTGACGTCATAAAAGGAACTCACTAGTAGAGTTACCGCACGCTAGCAGCTATAGATGCCTTACATAACTACAGAAAAGTTGGTTGTATGTTTTATTTGATAAAAAAATTATGGATAAAATAACTCCATTGTAAACATACTCGTGTGTGCTGACTTCAAGGGGACCGTGATCCTGCCTGAAATGAGAATAAGCTATTCGCAAAACAAACGGGTTCAGGCACGTCAGATCAGCCGGTCGCAGGTTGAGCTGTTCCACTAAACTAAACGCGTTCACCTCACGGCAGCACACACTCTCCACTGCTGATAGCCCACACAAACACAGTGATGGGGACATCGATCTCTCTTTTTCTTTTCTGACAATAAACATCGCTAATTAAATCGTGAGAAATTGATAACGCGTGGATTGAGGAAGTGTATTACATGACGTTTGAGGCGGCGATGAGACTAGCGATTGCGCCTGACGTGCATCTCTAACGTTACAGCTCTGATTTGGACTGACTCACTGTAAGTAAATAATGTCTTCAGTCGTTGTCCCTCCTTGCTATTCTACATGACGGCAATATTTTGAAAAGACTTGCTTGTTCCGTTATATTATCCGGGTTAAGTTTGCACCAGGCTAGACTTGCTCCAACGTAGCTTACGTTACTCACCGGGACACCTGGCTAACCCTCCACTAATTCTCCTCACACCAAGCATTAATAACCCTTTGAGTGCCATGGCTCCCCTCTCTCACGCCTGACCGGTTAAAAATTGTAGGGCTGTGGTCCATAAAGAATTTGATGGTTTCCCACATCCTCAGTCGTTCTCCAAATAGCCATAATACAGTAGGAATCTAGCAGCGTATGGGTTGCGAGTTCCTCTTGTGACGTCATCACCCAGTAACTGAAAAAACACGCTACCTTTGAAGAAACCCTAATAAATGTTATTTTAACGCATTTTAATACAGAAATAATTAAATACATACATATAGAGCACTTTAATTTACACATTAATTGGCTGTGGTGGTTAACCTGCAACTTACACTTTAATGGGGTCGCGCACCGGATGAGAGTCTTTAAAATTCAAACACATTATTTTCTATGAGTGTACACACACCGGCAGCGCCATTCGGCGTCTGTCCGCGGCGCCCAGCTACGGCTCAGGACCCGTTCAAAATCCTGCCACTCCACAGAGCGCCATTTACATAGTTTATATTAAATTTACATTGTATTTGTCATATACAAATCGTCGTTAATGTATATACTGACTTCACCCTGTGCTGCAAGATACGTTTAGTTTTTGTGGTATATAAAAGGAAGAAATCTGCAGATGCTTAACACACAATCATCTTCATTAAAAGTAAAGAAACTAAATGATCTTACCATGTGCCATTGCCGTTCTCTCCTGTTGTGGTCTTTGATTTTGAAATTAGCTGATGATCAATAAATTGCAGCTCATATCTGTTGATTTCGGTGACGTGAACTCCATTAAATCTGCATATAGCGCGGGAATTGAAGATCGGATTTATATCCGTTTTGAGATAAAGGTCTGAGGCACTCAGGAGGATGAAGATTAAAAAGCCTTTATTAATCCATGGCTAGTATAGAAATAAAAACATGCCTACGCGTTTCAGCCAACAAGGCTTTCGTCAGGGCTTGAAGTGTTTTGACAAACAGCTCACTTCCTTATTAAGACCAGTAATCAATAACAGCTGCTTAGTTTGAGCAGGTAAGAAGTCACATGATTGAATGATTAGTGTCACAATAATTACTTACAAATCTACTTACTAATCTTCATCCTCCTGAGTGCCTCAGACCTTTATCTCAAAATATATGTGGATCCCTTGACTGAAGAGCACCGGAGGTATATATATATATATTTTTATACCCAAGAAGCACTCTCAGCATTCTCCTGCCTTTTGTATCCGGATTTATATCCGTTTTGCAAAAACACATTCATGTGACCAGGTGTAAATGGAATCGTTTTGATAAATCAGATATCTATCTGATCAGTAAAAACACATGAAGTGACCTGGTGTAAACAGGCCCCTAGACGTGACACGGCACTGCGCTTCTCGTCCGGTGTGCACCCCTCTTTAGTCTCAGTACCTGCCCTTAAAAAAACAAAACAAATTTAATGTATTCAGTGTCATATTTGCTCACCACTCACTTTTGCTTGCACAGGTCTGTTTCCCACATCTGTGTTTCTTTTCAGAAAACCATCCATATAACAGTAACGTAATGTTACTGCATCTGATCAAACAAACGTTCAATCTGACATTTGACTTGACTTGAGAGTTTTTGATCATATAAATTCATAAGAACAATCAGATAATTAGAAAATAACAAGATTTGTCAATTAAAAAAACAAATAAAAATTAATTTGGGGGTAGCTTGCCACTGCCTACACGGCCCACCAGATGGCGCTCCGAGGCCCACTAGAGGGCTGCGGCCCACCGCTTGAAAATCACTGGTGTAAAGCACGCCGCCACTGGACTCTAGACCAGTGGAGACGTGTTCTCTGGAGTAACGTATCACGCTTCTCTGTCTGGCAATCTAATGGACGAGTCTGGGTTTGGCGGTTGACAGGAGAACGGTACTTGCTTGTAAAGTTTGGTGGAGGGGGGATTATGGTGTGGGGTTGTTTTTCAGGGGTTGGGCTTGGCCCCTTAGTCCCAGTGTAAGGAACTCTTAATGCTTCTGAATACCAAGACATTTTGGACAATTTTATGCTCACAACTTTGTGGAAACGGTTTGGGGATGGACCCGTCCTCTTCCAACATGACAGCGCACCAGTGCACAAAGCAAGGTCCATAAAGACATGAATGAGCGAGTTTGGTGTGGAGGAACTTGACTGGCCTGCACAGAGTCCTGACCTCAACCCGACAGAACACCTCTGGTATGAATTAGAGAGGAGACTGCGAGCCAGGCCTTCTCGTCCAGTGCCTGACCTCACAAATGTGCTTCTAGAAGAATGGTCAAAAATACACTCCTAAACCCTGTGGAAAGCCTTCCCAGAAGAGTTGAAGCTATTATAGCTGCAAAGGGTGGGCCAACTCCATATTAAACCCTACAGATTAAAAATGGGATGTTATTAAAGCCCACTTTACATGAAATGCCATCATCAACACTGAAGAGAACTTCAGCATGATCGTCTTTGTGCTTTTGATAGTCACCCTGCTACCATATCTGAGCCTTCCAGTTAAGTCTGATGGAAAATGACAAACTTCTATTGGATCACGTCTTCTACATTCTACATTTAGTCAAATCTATTTCTAATCTAACCAACCTAAGCAAATTTCTCTCTCAGCATCTGTGGATGTAGGTATAGTGAACGGCACAGGAGCCAGACCTCATTCAAGACCCTACATGGTCTCCTTTCGAAGAAATAACAAACACAAATGCAGTGACTTCCTTGTGTCACTGCATTGCACACTACTTTACAGAGTAAGCTTTTTTGTTCAGTTAGAATTTCGTTGTGAGTCAAAGAGTCCCAGACCGCTGCAAAAGGGTCTTCACTTGGTGTGACTACTTTAGAAATGACACATACTATGATAGTACCCAACCTAGTATGTACATGACTTCTAGTGAGTCCGCCCATTATAAACCCAAAAATGTGTTTTTACTTAAATCTAAACCAAAGTTACCAAGGTAAAGTTGAGCAAAATATTTGTGGCTTTGCAATGGAAGCATCATAACCAAGTAAGTTAATACAATATGATTCTAAATTCATATTATTATAGGTCTATTCTAAATGTAAAACTCAGTTTTTAACAGTCCTTATTTACCACTAAAACGCATGTTTTCTTCCTCATCTTGACAGAGGAGAGAAGCTGACAGTCGTGGTTGGAGCTCATGATCACAATCATGGTATTAGCCGCATGGACGTCAAGTTCTACCACATCCACCCTGGGTATGAGTCTTAGAGTCTGCTACATCATGCTACTTCAGGTAAATGACTGAGATAGGTTTTTCAGGGAAAACTGCAATAAAACAATTGTGTATAATGTGTATAATTGTGTATAACAATTGTTCAATAAAACAAATTTTTGAGGAAGAGAAAAATATCCTGAATGTCCTAATCCCCTATTGTTCACAAATCCAATTCAGTTTCAAATCTGATTTATAGGACTGAATGTTCATCTTGCAAGTGATGAAATGCATTCATTCAGACAGTGATGTCTGGATGTCTGATATCTGGTGTATATATATAAATATATATATATATATATATATATATATATATATATATATATATATATATATATATATATATATATATATATATATATATATATATATACATAAATACACCTGTCCACCCCATACAATCAGTAAGAATCCAACTACTAACATGGCAAAGACCAAAGAGCTGTCCAAAGACACTAGAGACAAAATTGTACACCTCCACAAGGCTTGAAAGGGCTACGGGGAAATTGCCAAGCAGCTTGGTGAAAAAAGGTCCACTGTTGGAGCAATCATTAGAAAATGGAAGAAGCTAAACATGACTGTCAATCTCCCTCGGACTGGGGCTCCATGCAAGATCTCACCTCGTGGGGTCTCAATGATCCTAAGAAAGGTGAGAAATCAGCCCAGAACTACACGGGAGGAGCTGGTCAATGACCTGAAAAGAGCTGCGACCACCGTTTCCAAGGTTACTGTTGGTAATACACTAAGACGTCATGGTTTGAAATCATGCATGGCACGGAAGGTTCCCCTGCTTAAACCAGCACATGTCAAGGCCCGTCTTGAGTTTGCCAATGACCATTTGGATGATCCAGAGGAGTCATGGGAGAAAGTCATGTGGTCAGATGAGACCAAAATAGAACTTTTTGGTCATAATTCCACTAAACGTGTTTGGAGGAAGAAGAATGATGAGTAGCATCCCAAGAACACCATCCCTACTGTGAAGCATGGGGGTGGTAGCATCATGCTTTGGGGGTGTTTTTCTGCACATGGGACAGGGCGACTGCACTGAATTAAGGAGAGGATGACCGGGGCCATGTATTGCGAGATTTTGGGGAACAACCTCCTTCCCTCAGTTAGAGCATTGAAGATGGGTCGAGGCAGGGTCTTCCAACATGACAATGACCCGAAGCACACAGCCAGGATAACCAAGGAGTGGCTCTGTAAGAAGCATATCAAGGTTCTGGCGTGGCCTAGCCAGTCTCCAGACCTAAACCCAATAGAGAATCTTTGGAGGGAGCTCAAACTCCGTGTTTCTCAGCGACAGCCCAGAAACCTGACTGATCTAGAGAAGATCTGTGTGGAGGAGTGGGCCAAAATCCCTCCTGCAGTGTGTGCAAACCTGGTGAAAAACTACAGGAAAAGTTTGACCTCTGTAATTGCAAACAAAGGCTACTGTACCAAATATTAACATTGATTTTCTCAGGTGTTAAAATACTTATTTTGCAGCTGTATCATACAAATAAATAATTAAAAAATCATACATTGTGATTTCTGGATTTTTTTTTTTAGATTATGTCTCTCACAGTGGACATGCACCTACGATGACAATTTCAGACCCCTCCATGATTTCTAAGTGGGAGAACTTGCAAAATAGCTGGGTGTTCAAATACTTATTTTCCTCACTGTATATATATATATATATATATATATATATATATATATATATATATATATATATATATATATATATATATATATATATATATATATATATATATATATATATAGGCATTCAAATATGCCAAAAATAAGAGTTTTGTCTGAACAAAGCTTTAGAGAACTGAAGAACTAATCGTAGAACTGGAGTAAAACTAGTCTCATGCAATCATTTTAACAATATATAGGCTGCAAACATAGTAGCATACCTAGTAGTCAGATTATTCTGAAAAGTAAAATTATTTATCAATACAATAAAAGTTTGTCATCCAGTTTATATTCATTAAGAAATTTCTCAGCTTTAAGGATTTATTTACTTGCTGTAGCTACATGTAAAGGTCAAAAAGATCAACAAAGTCAACTGGATCTCCATACCAAAGAAAGATAAGGACAACAAGGCCAAGGCCCAATGCAGTGTTGCAGGAAGGGGGAAAAACACTAATGATAAACTTGTTGCGGGTGATAAACTTATGTGCTGATGTCACAATCTTTGATAAAAAGCATGTCAGAAGTACTGGGAGAAAACAAACTTCCACTCAAGGATGGTGAGCGCAGGGGGTCATGGAGGATTTTTTTCAGGTACAAAGTATATTCTGGAGACAGAAATATCTATCATGTTGCAGTTCAATTTTATTCACATGCTGTAACTTTTTCCACTTCTCAGGGTGATTCTGGAGGACCTTTGGTGTGCGACAAAGTTGCAGTTGGTGTCGTTTCATTCAATCAGCGAAAGAACTGTGACTCACCTTACCCAATGTCTATACCAAGATTTCCAAATGTATGCCTTGGATTATTTTTGGAGGTGTGAAGCAAGAACTAAATTGACAAACATTTTATTTCCTAAAAACACAATGTTGATTGTATGTGTGGATTTTTGGAGATCATGTGACAAACACCAAACACTTTTTAGCGGAAAGATTAGATCAACCATTCTCAGTAGGTTTCCTGTGGGGGGCTGATCGTGTCGCATGTGGTCAGACACCCTGTGAGAAACACTCTAGTTTGCAAAGACATCAGAAATAGAAAATTGAATAAGTTATGAGACTCACAGTAGATTACAAAAGGTCTATTCTTACTGGAAGCACCCAAAAAAATAACAACCTAAGATGTGTTATTTATAGTATTGTAAGCCATTTTCTGATAAGACTGAACACAAGAGCTCTTACAAAGAAGACACTGTGCAACAAAACAATAAACCTAGCTGCTAATCTGAAGAAAAGACCCCCAAAAAAGCCATATGCTCAAATACCTCTCACCCCATTCATAAGCCCCCTCTACCATCTTGGGGCATATGAAAGTAGGTCACTGAATGAAGACTCTGGATGTCAGAACCTTGAGATTTCATGATTTTAATTCTTTCATGTTTGGTATCATTTTAAATGTTTCAGTGTTATTGGTAAAATGGTCTCAATTTCACAACAGTCACTTATATTATGAGAAAGATTGAAATAATTAAAATAATTCTGTTCTGCTGTTAAAAGTGTGTGGCTCTCACGAGGTCTCTGTGGAGAATGCTTTCCTATCCCTGACCAGGCGTGACCCTTGGGTCATGGGATCCTGTTCAATCAAAAGGTCTTCTGTAATTTCCAACTTTGAGGTTGTTTTACAACAACACCGTTTTCAACTACAAACGTAAAACTTTTTATGCGTTTTGGCCGTTCATTTACACGACAACGGCGTTTTGGTTACCTGAAAACGCAAACTTTTGAAAACGGGTTTCAAAGTGCAAGTTTTTGAAAACGGTAGATGTAAACAACAAAAACGTGAATCTCTGAAGAAGATGACGTCATGCACATGCGTATTACCTGTTCAGTCTATAGTGTTTCATCGACATCTAATGGTCTGGCAGCAGAATACATCGTTTTTAGTCATTTTCGTAGATCCGTGTGAATGGGGATCATTTTGACAATGGAAAGGAAAAAATTCTCAGTTTTAAGCATATCGTTGTCGTGAAATCGTACCCTTAGATTGAAGATTTCTTTGTTTGGGTCTGGGTATTTTAAGGGGTCATATAATGGTACATGCACTTTTACAAGTTGATTGCACTGAAATGTCTGTTGGCAGTGCCTGTACACAACCATCCTATCATGATAAAAATCCATCCAGTGGTTTTGTTTTAATCTCCTTATATGTTTGACCCTCTCTGAAATCAAACCGTTCGATATTGTGACGTCATAATATCCAACGCCCCTCCCGCGATTGTGATTGACAGCCGTGTTTCAACACAAGACCCGCCTTGAGCGAGCTGTGACAGCTGTCGTCATAGTAGTCCGCCATTGTTGATATGCTGGAGCAGAATGGCGTCTAAGCGATTGTGGTGTTCAGTTCTTAGATGTAATAAGGAACACAGCAGTCATTTGGATGTTCCTAAATCCGTGCCGTTGAAGATGCAGTGGCTGAGTTTTGTTTTTGAAGCGATATGCCCAAAGGATTGACGCGGGGATTCCCTCACGGGGATTCCCCACGATCGTCTGTGCTTTCATGTTTGCGCGAATCATTTCACACCAGACAGCTTTACAAACGAGAAAAAACGGATTGGTACCAACGTGTTCCTGCTGAACCTCCAGAAGATGTGAGTGTAATGTTTTATTAACCTTTATATTAGTATTTATATTAATCTTTGCGAAATTTGCAAACCTTGCTGCAGGCTTCACGATGAATGCGTCTAAGGTTTACACTTAATGTACATTACGGCATGTTTTCTATGTACGACATTCTCAATATAATTCATAATCTCACGTTTATAATGAACAACACGTGGTTATTATGTTACAAACGGTGTAAGCACAGAACAGAGGGGCGGGGTGAGCAAAGCTCATTATCATTTAAAGACACATGCACTGAAACGGCGTGCTGAAAACAGAGCTGTTTTTGACCAGGTAAAATTAGTGTTTTCTTACAATACTAATGAGAATTTTTAAAGTATATTACAAACTTTTAATTTAGACCCTAAAGAATCATTTTAGCTTGTACAAAAATGGCATTATATGACCCCTTTAAATTCGGTTTGTTCCAGAAACATTTTTTGTTATGCTGATTGAAAGTCTCTTCGCATCCTGATTGCAATCACTAATTTAAGTGGTATAAATGTATTTATATGTATAAATATATCATCTGTGGAAGGCGTAGGACCATAAAATGTTCGTCCAATCATTGCTTTCAACTGCTTGTCAAAGTTTGTATTTTCATACCTCCGCGCACCCTGCTCGCGCACATCACACGTCATAAGCGCATTTCATGCTATGCAGAGTTAGTCAGACGTCAGTAATCGATCGAGCACCACAACCAAAATAGCAGCCACCTTTTACAGTTCCTCCTGAACCAAAACAACAAGCTTATGCTGGGTTCACTCCATAACTACCGCAATTTGGAAGAGATGGAAACCTGTGACGTTATACTCGGAGCGACAACACTATCAACGCAGAAATAAATCTGCAGCAGTCAGGTGGTGGTCACCGTGATTTTGCCAAGTAAGACATGTTCCTGGATCAACATATTTTGTTGATCCTGGAATAACGTTCCTGTACCAAAATTTAGTCCTAACCCTATCCCTACCCCTAAACCTAACCCTACCCATAACTTTTCCCTAAAATCAGAGGGAAATGATAGGTGAATAACACTGATGTTGAAGCACCTCACCCTGGTTCTAAGCCTAAACTTGACATAAACTGTAAACTTGTCCCTCAAATCTGATTGGTTGATTGGAATGTTGTTCCAGGATCAACAAAGATTTTGATCCAGGAACATGTCGTACTTGGTGAAATCACGTTCACCGTCAGGTGGTACAGGTCAGTGCTCTTTAAGTTGTTTATGTTCATTATTATTGTAATGTTCTGTGCTTTGAGACATGAATGCCGTAGTTTAACGCCGTCTCTCCTGACGGAGACTTTTGTTTGCTCTGAAGGGAGGTAGGGTATGCTTATGCTAAAGCTAACTTGCTATTGCTAGCCTCTCCAAAAATTGCCTACCCTACCTTCAAGGGAAACTGGCAAAACAGTCATGGGGATTCTGTGTGTGTAACCAGAGAACCCCCCACACAGTGTTGTGTGAGTCCTGCACTCAGAATACTGCTGTGTGTCTCTCTGATGTCAGATATGCATCTCTCACTATAGAGTCATCTTTGAGTAGTTGATGTTATGTATTTATCAGTTCTGAATTCAGGTTCATGTTCATGAGGTCCTTTGGTTTTTTGGAGACACTGCAGTTGGTGTCACATCATTAGTGACATGGAACTATTTAGCATGTACATTAAAATTTCAGCATATCTTCCATGGATCCGCCGAATTATTTGAAATGGTAAGTAACTTCATGGAAAATAAAAAGGGAATTATTCCATTAATCTTTCAATAAAAGTACTACATCAACCAGTTGATGTGTCCACAACCATTTTTAATTATAATAAGTCATTTTACATCAGGTCACATGGTGGCATCCGGACAACTCTCTAAATTTCATATCTCCTTAAATGGGGAACAGAAATCTTTAAAACTGTTGGTAAAGATTTTTTTAGACGGATGAAAAACAAAATAAAATCAAATAGAATGAGTGGTTCATTGTTGAACATCGTCGAAACCTTTGAATGTGAAACAACTGAATGTGAAATAAACGCTGCAATCAACTGCTGCAATTCCTTAAACTCACCACCAGAGGTTAATCTGGGTACTTCTTCACATGCATTGGTTAGTTGTCAGTTGCCTCTCTCTTTTTTGAATGGCATATACACAGCATTATGAGGCAAGGCAGGTTAACCTATAATTTAAGTAATCTATAGGTTGACTGTAATAACTGCATGCAACTACATGCTCAACATGCAAGAGAAAATAGGAAGAGGATGTGTTTGGTGGCTTCAAGCTGTAATCCTTTAACATCATATACGAAGTAATTTGACCATTTTTGATTGACACGACAGCAGTGTCAATCAAATGATATAAATGAGCATCATGACTTTCTCTTTCAACAGATTTGAGATTCTGACGGTTGTTGTTGGTGCTCATGACTTAAGGAACAGCCAGAGTTCAGATCGCATCAATGTGAAGTATCCCGCACCCAAACTATTTATTTAATAGTAATCAGAATGAAATCATGCTTTTGAGGGTAACAACAACCTGTAATACTTTTAGTTGTTCGAATGGTTTCTGATCAGGAAACAAGAGTAGATGTTTTCGTTTCTATTGCAATTTCTTGCTGTAAGAAATAATGGAAGGGATTCAATTAATTTCTAACATACAGAAAAAAGGCCAAGTGCCTCCATGAGTCTATATGCTACATTTTTTAAATATATGTAGAAAATATACATGAAAATACAATTCATTGGTGAATTCATTGTCATTGCTATACACAGCAAAAAAAATGAGAGTGTAGGAAATAGGCCCCTGTAATGCTATTTTTAAGGTCTCCAACAATAGGTTTACATGCATTCAAAAAGACTTTCATTTTCTGAGAATATACATTGCACATCACCTAATTTCTCAAACAGTCTGAAAATGGTTCGATCGAAGATTCTCACTAAACTCTAAACTAACAAGTTTCATATTTCATGTCTTTTATTTTGTAATTTAGTCACAGTCATGTGCTTTCCTGGTCTCTTGTGTATGTTCTGATTGATTCCTTTGTTCCATGTGTCACGTTCTCATTGGGTGATTGTTCATTGCTTCCAGGTGTGTCTTGTTAAGTCATTAGTGTTTGTGTATAAATACTTTCCATTACCTATTGTTGGGTATTGTTTGTGTTACTGCTAGGTGAGTTTCTGTTCATGTTTAAATCTTTGTTTAGTTTGTATTTTGTTAATGTTTTGGATTTAAATAAAGCTGCACTTGTTTGTCAACAACCGATTTGTTACTGTTACGTCCTGTGACGTAGTCTTGTTTATATTGTGCTGGTGATTTTTGTTTTCTCTTTTTCTATCTCTCTCTCTTTCTCATGCAGCACTCCAAATTGTCCGCAGCTGATGCCAATTAGCAGGAGCGTGGCTTATCGGTTGGCAGCCTGTATAAAACCACAAAGAGACTGTGATCGACAGAGTCCCTCTCCAGCTATCTCAGACATTAGTGTGTGTGTGTGAATTGCTGTATAAAAGATAACTTATATTCTTTGGTGAAACCTGTTGTCTGAGTCCAATGACCATTTAAACTATGTGAGTTTAAACCGTGTAGGGAGTTGGGCGCCAATTTGTTTGGAGTATCCACTCCTTAACTTTTTTCCTGTTTATTTCTAGTCAGGGAGAGAGGTAAGACAACTGTCTTTAATTTCTCATTTATTTTTGTTAGGTAAGTTATCTGGGTTTAAACTTTAGGAAGTCCTTGTCTTGTTTGTTATTTTGGCCTGGCCCTCTCCTGACGATATGGTTATTTAAGTTTGTTTGTCTGTTTATTGATCTTTGTTTGCTTTATAAATATATTGATTGAACCTTTATTAAAAAGAAACTCGTTCAGCACACTTTCTCTCAGTTTCCTTTTGTTGCTAGTAGTAAATCAATGGGTGTTGTGTAGCCTTTTGGTGATTTATAGGTGAAAAAGAATTAGAGCTGGGATAGATGGAAAGGAGATTTCTCACGTTTATTTACTTTTTGTTACATCTGTTACTCCCTCTTTGAAACCCCTAGACTAAAAAGTAGGAACGTAACAGTTACACATATGAAAAGAGATGGCATTCATTCTTCCTGGGATGGTGCTGCTCTTCTCTCTAGTAATATGGCACATAGTCTTAGAGCTCAAACATGACAATCTGGGGCTCAGGTCAGGAAGCAGACAGACTGGCTTAACCGACCGTCTGCCAGCTGTCTCACGTCACCAAGGTCAGATAAATCCCATCACATAGAGCCTCTTTCACATAGATATCATCATATAAGAGACTGTGTCTGTTGCCCGAATTAGGATATACAAAAAACTTCCAAACCCATCTAAGGGTAAAAATTGTATTGATGTTCAACAAATAAAAAAACAGATATAATACAAATGAGCAAATGATAAAGCTTGGGTTGCTGAATATTCCATCCCTTACTTCAAAAGCACTTATTGTTAATGATATGATTACAGACTATAACCTAGATGTGCTGTGTTTGACAGAAACCTGGCTAAAACCAAACGATTACATTAGCCTACTTTAAATGAGTCCACCCCACAAGATTACTGTTAAACATGAACCTCGTCTGAAAGGCAAAGAGGGAGGTGTTGCTGTAATTTGTGGTAATGTTTTCAGAATTACTAAGTAGTTTTAAATTTAATTCTTTTGAAGTGCTGGTGCTTAATGTAACAATATATAGTGTAAATGATAATCACGTTTGAGATTTGTACTGGCTACTGTATACAGGCAATCAGGGCACCATACAGACTTTAGTCAGAGTTAGTACTGGCTGCAGATAAAGTCCTAATTGTTGGTGATTTTAATATACATGTAGATAAGCACACTCTGGCCCTTAAGATAGCAGCCAGAAAAATGGAGCGCAACTGGAAGAAAACAAAAGTATAGGTATTTCGTGGAAAGATAGCGCGATTATTTGAAACAGTGGCTAAACTAACGAAAATTAAAGCTTCAAGCCCAGAAGTTTCCAAGCAGCACAGCAGTAATGACTTTATGAACTTCTTCACTTATAAGATTGATAATATCAGGGAGAAAATTATAACCATGCAACCGTCTACTACAGTATCGCATCAGGGAGTGCATTGTAGTCTCCCTAAGGAAAAATTCGATTAATTCATTGCTATAAGAGAGAAGGAATTTGCTAAACTCGTTAAATCATCTAAATCAGGGATAGACAACTCCGGTCCTGGAGGGCCACTGTCCTGCAGAGTTTAGCTTCAGCCCTGATAAAAACTCACCTGCCTGTATCTATATAGTAATACTGAAAACACTGATTGCCTGGTTCAGGTGTGTTTAATTAGGTTTGGAGCTAAACTCTGCAGGACAGTGGCCCTCCAGGACCGGAGTTGTCTATCCCTGATCTAAATCAACAACATGTATGTTAGACCCTATACCGACTAAGCTACTGATTTCAGTTAAAAAAAAAAACACATCTCTTTGACCTAGCATACACATAACACATTATAGACTTTTATAATTCAATGTTAGGCTGCATAGTTTAGGTTTGCTGGAACCGGGAACACTCCCCATAAATCCTGATACTTGTTACATCATAATAAGGATGGTGTCTACGCTAATATTAGTCTCTCTGTTTATCCGAGATTTACAGCAGTCCGCCAGATCCAGGCTGTATCCAGATCCGATGAAGGACCTGCACCTGGACATGATGACAACGCAGTCCTAAAGTGTCAACCAGCCCCTCCCTGTTTACTGAAGTCAGCTGGACCCTGGCCGTATCCAGATCAGATGGTGGACCTGCACCTGGACCCATCCATGACACATCCCTGAAGTTTCAGCCTCATCAGCCCTGTGAAGGCCTCATCGACACGACCAATCTGAATTCTGACCTGTAATGCTGCCTGGATCATAATCATACACTGTTCGTTTGTTGGCTAGATGTGAACTGGCCCCTGACTGAGTCTGGGTTTTCCAGGTTTTTTTCTCCATTCTGTCACATGATGGAGTTTTGGTTCCTTGCCACTGTTGCCTTGGCTTTTGCCTTGCTTAGTTGGGGACATTTAATATTCAACAATATTATTGATCTGCCTTACTTAAGGTGGACGATGACGCAATTTTCTTCTAGAAACAAACTTTGTTGTATTATTTTCATGTTATCATTGTGAAGCTGCTTTGATTCAATCTGTATTGTAAAAAGCACTATATAAATAAAGGTGACTTGACTTGACATATATAATTACAATATTGGTGGGCATTAAAGTCATTTCACATTAGCAACTAGGCCTACGGCTCATTCAAACACTAAAAGGGAGAAAGACAGAAATTTCCCAAACTGAAATAACTATGGTAAATTGAGATTCCTTAGCACAAAGCATAGATTTTTTTTTTTTTTTTTTTTTTTTTTTTTTAGCTAAAATACAAAGTTAAAATACAAAAAATATTATAGGCTACAGTACATATGTGGTAATACGTACACAAAGCGATGCATTTTTCATGTTATTCCAGTCAGTTATTCTGCTTATACCATATTTACCACACTTCAAGGCATGTTTCAGTGTTTTATTTTAAGATAGGTTCAGGTTTTTGTCCTTAAAATGATCTTGTGGGACTAGAGTAGAACTTTCTGATGCGTTCTATCCCAATCTCCCATTGCTAATGTCAAAATGTAATTTCAGAAATATATCTATGAAGAATAGAGCCACTGACATGAAGTCATGAGAGAGAGAGAGAGAGAGAGAGAGAGAGAGAGAGAGAGAGAGAGAGAGAGAGAGAGAGAGAGAGAGAGAGAGAGAGAGAGAGAGAGAGAGAGAGAGAGAGAGAGACTGAGAGACTGGCATGTCTGAATTTGTGCGGTTTGTTCTAACAGTGATGTTATCTCTTTTTTACTGAGAAATACCATGTCGATTTTCAGTACCAGAACTAATCGATAAAATATTGCGGGCAGTGCTGATAACAAGTTTCTGTGACTATGTGTGCATGTGGGTTGGGGAGGGTGCAGTAGAAAGAGATTGTGCTGCTTATAGATAAAATGTCAATTAATTTAAAAATGTTAATAGTTAGTCATGTTTCTTTTCTTTATCAATGCCTTTTGCTGTTTTTGATTCTTTTGTTGTGGTAGGTTGCAAAGCAATAAATTAAATCACTAGTAGCATACTTGTAGCTAAGTGTACTATTTCACTGTTTAGTTTATGTGAATGTAACATCATACTTATATAGTTTACTATGTAAATATTATTTGTTCTACCATTACTGTACTTTAACTCTTTGCCTGCCCCTTTTTTTTTTTTTTTTTTTACGTTTGCAGTCAGCGCCAGCATTTTTGATCATTTTCACAATTTCATGGCCCCAAGAATAATTTGTGCTATGAATCTCTGAACATGCAATATATCAAAAGAAAGAACAAAGCCTCTACTTGGAAAAAAAAAAAAAGAGAGAGAGAGAATGCATGAAGCCATGGACTATGTCCGAAATCAGAACGATGATCAAAGCATAACTGGACCGCTTCCATCAACACCCTTCACAGCTGTCTCTTCCTCTTCATGGGTTCGACATTTTATTCTGTAAAGTTTGGCAGTTTTGATTTATATGCTGTTGAATGTCTGATGGCCGCATTAGATTACATGCACGTAAGCAAATACTTATATTGCTGGTTTCTGCTTCTTTGTGTTTTGATCCGGGGGATTCTGTACTAAATCAGAAGATGCGTAATAGCGCCCCCTATCGTATAGCAGTGAAAACACGGATAGCTGGAAAATTCCGTTATGGTGGGTAAAGAGTAAATTATATTTAAAGTAAATTCCTATTGTGGTAGGAGACTGGCCAGCAATCAGTTTCAGGTGCAGGTGGCTAGTTCTATCATTAAGACCGCATAAAGGGTTCTTACAGCAACAGGTGGTGGTTTTTCTGCAGTTCTGGCGTGTGTTTGTTGTGCTCAATGTGCAGGCTCTGTACCCTTTCATATAGGCTGATTATTTAAGTGGTTTTATTCTCTGTCTGGGAAACGAGGCAGACAAACATTTATTGCTGCAGTACCTTCAATGGGCTGACGGCCATGTTGGAATGCTGAATAACGTACCTTTTATCAATCATGTTTGGGGATTGAGAGCTGAGATTGGGTAACTGTGTTTGTACTTTTGCTAAAGGGCAGACCAGCCACTGTTTCTTGTATATTTTAGATTTATATTGTGGCTTATTGTTATTTGATATTGATTTTGTTAAATGTTGTTTGTCATTTGCTTTGTTTCTTTGGTACTGCTCTCCTCTTTTTGTGTGTTCCAATGCTCAGAGACTTTGTATAGGGCCGGGCCTGCATCTATACTAAACCTCCTTCGGTGGTAGGTGATTTGAGAGGTGTGTCACTGCTGTGGGATGTGTACTGGAGGTTGGCACTGAAATAGTGACTTAAAGGTTACTAATTATTTGCAGTGTATGCTGTGGGGTTTCTTCTGTTTTCTTCTGTCTCTTACTGGTGGTAGGAGGTCCACAAAGGCAGGCCTGACCCTCTTGCAGTCTTGAGAGCTAATTCCAACTTCTGTGAATGTTATTATCGACATGTTTTTAACATTTGATGGTTCTATTGGAACAATAAAATTATCTTTTTACAAACTACATTTGTTGTCCATAATCAGTATTGTGACCGCTAGAGGGCTCCTCCTGCCTTAAATAAGGAGACAAGTCAGCTTATATTTGCTACACTACACTATGTACACTTCCAGTTGACTTGAAAATTCACATACTCCGAATTAGGAGCATGTCTGTTTTCTTTATGAATCAATATTTGCAAATAAATCTGTTGTACTGGATGCCAAAATATGTTAAGACAATAAAAATATGTGAAAAGTGTTTAAGAGACTACTTAATAAAATGAGTAAACGTGTCTACAAGCAATGTTTACTCGGAATATTTAAGTATATTTTAAGTATATCTCGATCAAAAGAGTACACTGTAAAAAAAATTTGTTCACTCAACTTACATTTTTTAGTTATTTTTTTGCTTTGACTCAGTTAAGTTTTATTGACTTAATCTACTAAGTATGTTCAACTTAAAAAGTTTAGTTGACATAGTTAAAATAGTTGAGCCAACAACTTATTTCAAGTTACCTGGACTTGTAAAGATTAGTTGAAATACAATAACTTACATTTTCAAGTTACCTGGATTTGTAAAGATTAGTTGAAATACGATAACTTACATGTTCAAGTTTCCTGGACTTGTAAAGATTAGTTGAAATACGATAACTTACATGTTCAAGTTACCTGGACTTGTAAAGATTAGTTGAAATACGATAACTTACATGTTCAAGTTACCTGGACTTCTAAATATTAGTTGAAATACGATAACTTACATTTTCAAGTTATCTGTACTAAAGTGTTTGTTCATTGAACTTAATTTAGCATATTTTCTCAACTTGCAATATAGCACACTCAACCAAATAAATAACAGATTTTTCCATACAAATGGTTTTATTGTTCCTTACAAATCAATAAATGTTAAGAACAAACTGTTAACATATTCAAAGGAATACAATTATCTCACAATTGCATGAAGTTTAAAGATAAAAATGTATTTGAAAAATGCATAGAAAGTGTATTCATGTGGGATTTTTTTCATGTTTGTACAAGTTTTCAGCATTGATGGCCTGACATGCATTCTCATTGCTTAATTTTTTTAAATTTTACTTGGCTAAAACATATATTAAGCTTTCATGTGTTTTAAAGTTATTTCACAAGGGGGTATATTTATGTGAAAAATCTTAAAGTCTCAGTTCACACAAAAAAGTTGCTCACCTGTTAATACCTGTTAATACTTTCCATTGTTGGTAGACAAATGAAGATCTTTTTAATAAAATCGGTGAGCTTTCTGTCCCTCCTTTGACAGCCTAAGCAACTAGCACTTTCAAGGTCCAGAAAAGACATCCTTAAAGTAATCCAAGTGACTCCAGTGGTTTAACCTAAGTTTTATGAAGCATTGTCAGTGTTTCATTCCTTTTTATTTATTAAATAGTTTTCTCCATCAAATGTTTACAAGAACATAGCAGCACATGATTCTTGTGTCGAGGCGAAAGCTGACACTGCTGCATGTAAACAAATATATAAACCACTGAAGTCACTTGGATTACTTTAAGGATGTCTTTTCTGGACCTTGAAAGTGCTAGTTGAATAGGATGTCAAAGGAGGGACAGAAAGATCAAAGATTTAATTTAAAAAAAATCTTAATTTATGTTTCAAAGATAAACAAAGGTCTTTTAGGTTTGGAGCAACATGAGATCTAACATCTAACAAAATAATTTTAATTTAGGTTAAACTAACACTTTAAGATTTTTCACATTAATAATACCTCTTTAACTGTGAAATAACTTTAAACCACATGAAATCTTAATATATGTTTTAGCCAAGTAAAATTAAAGTTAAACAATGAAAATGATGTCAGGCCCTTGATGCAGAGAACTTGTATAACTTGTATAACATGGGTAAACAAAAAAATACAGATGAAAACACAGGCTCTTTGTAGAAATACATACCTTACCTCAACAACATCTTTAATTCAACAATGTATTTTTAAGAGAGTGCACTCTTGCACTGCAGGTATCAGCTCCAATGTTCATGAATCACCTCGAAAGTGTATCTGAGGTGTTTTCTGGGGTAGTTTATGTTGAGAGCATAAAGCAATGTCATTTGTATGTCACCAAATCCTCGCAGAACAACTGCTTCCTCGATTACAAGGGCCACATCACTAGAGTTGCATGGAATTGGGTCTATCACATCTTCCACCACTGCGATGATTCCAAGAGTCATGCCCCGATCATATCTTCTTCGGAATCTGTGTGCTGTATTATAAAATGACAAACTTCAAAATGTGCTTTCACACAGACAACACTGAAGCTCAACCACTTAAACACAACATGAGTACACCAAGTCTTATTTAGTGTTCCGAAGAAGATTAAAGATCTTGCAGGCTTGGAACAATATGAGGGCGAGTAATTGATGAGAGAACTTTGATTTTTGAATGAACTATCCTGTAAAAAAACCTTTAAACTGGGAGACTTAGGTCAAATACTATACACTGTGAATAAACGGAGGCATTTTGCATCTGTACACTAAATGAAGCATTATAAAATGTTACAATCAAGCTACAATATTTTAAGGCCTAAAGAAATAGATTTCACAGGGGACTTTTTTCTTCCAAAATGTAATTTTGATTATCAAAGATAAAACTTAATATGTCATTATAAAATGATTGACTAGAAGGTGACTAATTTTAATTTATTTTAAATACGCATTAACAAATGACATATTACTTTTTTCTTCAATATTTTGCAGCACTAATAAAAAATATGCACGACAACAGAAATGGCAAGAAAGGAAGTGCCCATAATGTTTATGAAAAAAGTACAGTAGAAATATATGTACTTACATTTTTATCTAGGCTGTCCATTATGGTCCTCATTTCAGCAATGTCAGCAAAGCGCTTGAACGGTAGACACAACAGTTTTGGTAGATGCCAGTCAAGACCCTCATAAAAGGACTTGCTCAGGTCCAGTGAAATTAGCATGTTGAATTCTGCACTGATCTAAACTAATATTAAATGACACAAACATAACAGCAGCATGTTAAACAACACTGCAAAATAATATAGCTACATATTCATCTAAACACCATTTTCAGCAGTGTAGGACTTTACCTGTCTCTCACAAAAAAAGAACCGGCCACCTCTTTTTCCATATCAGATACTGGAGGATCCTTTTTTAACTCTCCTGTCTGCCTGTAATGCCACAGGTCTCTGAGAAAGCATAAAGATCACAGATCAACGTAAAAGCTGCAGCACAGAGCCGGACAGATTGTGTATGGTCCCTGGACAAATGTTTTTTTTTAGAGCAAACTCAGTTCTAAATGAACACACACAGTCTTTATAGATGCAGGGAAGCATACAGTTACTTACATGATGGCAGTGCTTCAGCTTGTAGTGCCTTCTGACAATGCGTTCATTGGTTGTCTTGAAAAAACAGAACTTGCTGCTCCACTTTATTGGTCAAGGGCAAAAGAAAAGAACAATTAAGTCAACTAACATTTAATAAACCGAGTACACATACACAATCAAGATCAAGACTAGATCAATAATAGTTTATATCACCAAATTTGTGGACATATATTTATTGACATTACTATTAAGACCTTATTAGGACAGTATTAGCTGCTAAGCATTTCACTAGTTCTGGGGAAAACACTGCGATGGTTAAGCGGTTGCTATAGTTACATAATCTCCCACAATAAACTAAACATAACTGACCACAGTCTTTTAAGTTTGACATTTAATAAGTAAAACTAGACAGCTGTACAACAACTTTTCAGTTATGGAGCGTCCATCTCGAACACCGGAGGATTCTGATAATCCTGCCGCACCACTCACACAGTTTTACATTAAATTAACGTTACATTATTTGTCAGCTCGTTGTTGTCGTAACTTACTCACGCGTCGACGCTGCTTTGCCTGAATGGTGATTAGACTTGCTGATTTTGGCGCAAATAACTTGAACATGAGAGTGAACAAACATGGTAGAAATGCGTTATTTTTCACGACATGCATTTCCCGCTCTCTGGGCTATTTTAGCATTCATCCATATATCAGTCTCTCTCACATAATATATATATATATATATGTATATATATATATATATATATATATATATATATATATATATATATATATATATATATATATATATATTAGCCTACGTAACGTTGAACTGGCAAAACTGGATTAGCAACGGTCCAATGTGATCTAGAAACGTTGATATTGAACAATAAATGGATGATTACTTCATATGTCATTTTACAAGTTATTACATCATATTAACGAATATTTACTTACCATATTTGATGATAGTGGAAGAATTAAATCATCTGCCGATAAACTCTTCAGCAATGGCCGATGAAGGAGTCAAGGCGAGAGAGACCCGTTTGTTTCGCGCTTCACGTGATCTCATCTCGCGATAAAAAATGAGAACTAACCTTACTGGTTCAGCATATGTTTTTAAGTTGAGGCGGCAAATACTCTAGTTATGTCAACTTGCAGACTAGTTGAGACAGTGAAAACTTAACATGTTAAGTTGAATTAACAAATTCAGAAACCACAAGTTGTATCAACTTACAAAATTACATTGAAACAACTAGTTTCAATTTTTCATTTTCAGTTATGGAGTTAGTATCTAAGTATATTGTACTAGTATACTAGTACAATATTAGACTTTTCGGTGTCTAAGTATAAGTCAAGTATACTTAAGTGTAATTTTAAGTATATTTCTGAGAAGTACTGTAGGCCTACATAAAATGTAGACTGAAAATATACTTTCTCATTTTTAGTTTAAGAAAAGTGTTGTGATATGGAACTACAGGTTGTGGGAGTCGCGCAACGGTGACGTCAGCGCGTCGCCTGTGAGAGCGCGAGAATGCATGTGACGGTGTTATGCTCGAGTAGCTTAGCGGTAGCAATGAAGGTCAGTTAATAAAACAGTTCATTCCCAGCAAGACGACTCGGTTCCTCTTTCATTTAAGGCATCGACACATGACATGGTGTCAGAAGTGGCCGACTTCACGCTTTAAAAAAAATAAGACATGGCGAAGCTCGGACCTCCGGAATCTTTTGACTTCACGCGCCCGGCAGAATGGCCGATGTGGCGCCGACGTTTTGACCGCTTTCGGGTGGCGTCAAAGTTGGACAAAGATAGCGGTGAAGTGCAGGTAAACACGCTTCTCTACGCCATGGGGAGAGAGGCGGAAGCGATTTATGATTCCTTTGTGTACGATGACAGCAGAGAGGTTGACGAGGAAGAGGAGAGAGGTAGACCGGAGTTGGATTATGACACGGTGATAGCCAAATTCTCCGATCATTTTGTGCCCAAGAGAAACGTGATCCATGAAAGAGCATGTTTTCACAAGAGAGCACAAAAGCCCGGTGAGTCAGTAGAGGCTTTTGTGAGAAGTTTATACGAACTAGCACAGTATTGTGAGTTTGGGCACACTAAAGATGAGCAAATCAGGGACAGAATAGTTATTGGTATATCTGACAATGATGTATCACAGAAGCTACAGCTCGAGCCGGAACTCTCTCTTGAAAGAGCTATTCAAATAGCGCGCCAGAGCGAACAGATAAAGCAACAGAATGTGAGCCTGCGCTCGGAGTGTGCAGTGGACACCATAAGACAGGGGAGGCGACAGTTCCATGGCAGAAGGAGCAGCAACGATGGACAATGGCAGAAAAGACAGGAACACAGTGAGTCAAAACAGAATCCTACCTGTCCCCGCTGTAACAGACAACATGGTAAACTACATCCTTGCCCAGCCAAGAATAAAAAGTGCAGAAGGTGTAATAAAATTGGACATTTTGAAGCAGCTTGTCAGACGAAGATGCTGAAAGAGGTGGTTACAATGCCAAGCAGCACCACTGACACAGATGAGATGTTTTTCCTTGGAGAAGTTACTGAACATGTGTCAGACATAATGGATCAACCTGATTCAGAAAACAGGTGGCTTGTTGACTTACCTGTTAATGGCAGCACTGTGAAATTCAAAATAGACACTGGGGCAGACATCAGTGTAATGTCACAGGCTGCATTCAAAAGACTGCCACAGCGCTCCCGCCTGGTCACTGCAAGGAAAGGACCCATCACCAGCCCCGGCGGCGAAGTTAGGAGTATTGGCAAGTTCCTGGCAACAAGTGAGTACAAAGGGGAAAAGTACAGATTCTGGATAACTGTAATTAAAGGGCCATACTCCCACAACCTCCTGGGACGGAGTGTTGCCACAAGAATGGGACTGGTCATGAGAGTAGACGGGATGGACACTGTAATGTTAAGTCATGTGTTTGGGGATATTGGTTTGCTCAAGTGCGACCCCGTAAAAATCGAACTTAAAGCTGACTGTGAGCCCTACTCACTGACGACGCCACGTCGCATCCCGTTCCCCCTCCTGGCTAAAGTTGAGGCTGAACTCAGACGCATGCTGGCCCTGGGCATAATAGAAGAGGTTACAGTGCCTTCTGACTGGTGTGCCCCGATGGTTCCAGTAGAGAAGAAGAACAAGGAGCAAGTGCGAGTGTGTGTCGATTTAAAACGTTTAAACAAGGCGGTTAAGCGAGAAAGGTACATCATGCCAACTTTGGAGGATATTGCTCCCAAGCTAACCAGAGCTAAAGTGTTCTCTACCCTCGACGCCTCCTGCGGATTTTGGCAGATCCCCTTGGATGCTGCCAGCCAAAAGCTGACAACCTTCATCACCCCGATGGGGAGATTCTGCTTCCGACGGCTGCCATTCGGTATCACATCGGCTCCAGAAATTTTCCAACGACAGATGTCGACACTGTTAAAGGGTCATGATGGAGTTGTTGTAGTAATGGACGACATACTTGTTTATGGAGCAACAAGGAAAGAACACGACACCCGTCTTGATGCGGTGCTGATGACCATAAAGGACAGTGGTTTAAAGTTGAACAAGGCCAAGTGTCATTTTGGCAAAACAGAAATAAAGTACTTTGGCCATCTCATAAGTGCAGAAGGCATGAGACCTGACACTGACAAAGTAAAAGCCATCACACGGATGCCAAGCCCAACCAATGTTACGGAGCTTAAACAGGTTCTGGGTCTTGTCAACTATGTTGGAAAGTTCCTGCCTGGCCTCTCCTCAGAGCTGCATCCCATCACTGCCCTGCTCCGGAAGGAAAATGAGTGGGCGTGGAGTGAGGTACAGGAAGCGGCATTTGAGAAAGTAAAAGCTATGCTTGTGTCAGCACCAGCACTTGCATTTTATGATGTCAACCGCAAGACTGTCATCAGCGCCGATGCGAGCAGCATTATTGCAGGAACATGAGGGTGTGTTAAAGCCAGTTGCATTCTGCTCCCGCACATTGTCAGATGCAGAGAAAAGATACTCCCAAATTGAAAAGGAGTGTCTTGCAGGTGTGTGGGCCTGTGAGCGCTTCGCTCGCTATGTGCAAGGCATGGAAAGCTTCCTTCTACAAACAGACCACAAACCACTGGTACCCCTCATAAATACATACGACCTGGACAAAGTCCCTCCAAGGTGCCAAAGACTCCTAATGCGCCTACTGAGATTCAATGTTGTGGCTGAGCACGTCCCGGGGAAGCAGCTTGTCGTAGCCGATGCTCTCTCTAGGAGCCCACTGACCGACAGTGGTGATGAACACACTGACCAGGAAGTACAAGCATATGTGGAGTCAGTGGTAGCAAATGCGCCTGTTTCATCACAAAAACTTGACAAAATCCGCTCCGCCACTCTACAGGATGAAGATCTGCAAAAGGTTGTGCAGTTCATTAGGAACGGATGGCCACCAAAGACATCGCTGTTTCCGTCCCTCCATGGATATTATTCTGTCAGAGTTCACCTCTCTGAGACTGATGGACTGGTGTTGTATCAAGATAGACTGGTTATCCCAGCTGCACTTAGATCAGGAGTGCTCAAACAGCTACACGAGGGACACCAAGGTCTAACAAGGTGTCGCGTTCGAGCTAGGATGTCAGTATGGTGGCCTCGCATCAGTGCAGAGATCGCAACGGCAGTGTCAACATGTAAGTTCTGCATTGAAAATAGACCCACTCAAAGACGTGAACCGCTCCTCACCACACCTTTACCTGGGGGACCCTGGCAGCGCATTGCTGCTGATTTGTGCGAGCTAGAAAGACAGAATTATCTCATTGTGACTGATTATTATTCCAGGGACATTGAAATTGCCCACCTGTCTTCAACATCCAGCCACCAGGTCATTACCAGGCTCAAAGGCATGTTTGCAAGATGGGGGATACCGCTGGAGCTGGTGAGCGACAATGCCACACAATTCACCTCGGGTGAGTTTCAAGACTTCTGCCAAAGCTATGGGTTTGTGCATACAACTACCAGCCCTCATTATCCCCAGGCAAATGGTGCGGTCGAGAGAGCTGTGCAGACTGCTAAGCGCATCCTGAAGCAGCCCGATCCATATCTTGCTCTAATGTGCTACAGAGCCACCCCTAGTGCTGTTACGGGGGTGAGCCCAGCTTTACTTATGGCTGGAAGAGACATTAGGACCACACTTCCTATGTTGGAAGGAAAACTACAAACTTCTCCTGTGGACAGACATCAAATCCAGCAGAAGGATGCTCAGACTAAATCAGCCTACCGGTTCTTCCATGACCGCCGTCACTCTGCTCTGCCACTTCCTGAACTCCAATCGGGGCAGGCCGTTAGAGTGAAATTGGATGGAGAAAAAGGGTGGAAAACGTCTGCTAAAGTCATTGAGAAATGCAGTGAGCCCCGGTCTTACATCGTGAAGACAGACAACGGTGCAGTGCTGCGACGCAATAGAAGACATCTGCAGGCAGTCCCGGAGCTTGCTGACCCTCCAGACCAGCAGCATCAGTCTGAGGGATCTCCGCTGCAGCTGCCCAGCAGCCCTCCTTCTGTGGCTAGACCTAGTCAGGGTGACCCTGATTCTGTCCAGAGACTAAATGATTCACCTGTGGTGTGTTCACCACACCAACCGTCCCCTCAGAGGATTGTTCAAGTGACATCCAGAGGTCGTGAGGTCAGAGTACCTCTCAGATATAGAGACATTTGAACACTTTGACACTTATCTTCACACTGTCTCCTCAGTAATTCTGTTTTGAGTGATAAGTACAGTTAATAAAGCTACATTATGTTCCCAAGTTAAGTTATGTTCCATAGGAATAGATTGTTATGTTGGGAGATATTCGATAATCGACAGGATAAATAGGAATTAAGTGCCTGAGACCACAATAAGTAATGCTGATGTAATACATCAACCACCCAGAGACTGTTATGTTCATGTTTATCTTTATTTGGTGTGCAGTACATCTTGTTTAACTGTTGGAGCTTTAACCTTTGAAAAGAGGGAGATGTTGTGATATGGAACTACAGGTTGTGGGAGTCGCGCAACGGTGACGTCAGCGCGTCGCCTGTGAGAGCGCGAGAATGCATGTGACGGTGTTATGCTCGAGTAGCTTAGCGGTAGCAATGAAGGTCAGTTAATAAAACAGTTCATTCCCAGCAAGACGACTCGGTTCCTCTTTCATTTAAGGCATCGACACATGACAAAAAGTAAACAAATAGCGTACTTGAATAAATATTTTTTAAGGGGCATATTATGCTTGATTCTTATCTTCTACACCATCTTTAGTCTGACTGGAAGGATTACCAGGAACAGTATCTTTTCATCAATGTGTTGCTTATATACTGCAAGAAGAAAAAATGACTTTGGGGCAACTCAGTGACAGTCACCCACTTTTACAGTACATGTATACAGTCTTTTACCATGAAAACCCACGTAATATAGTCTTCATCATGACCATCATCATCATCATCATCATCATCATCTCTCTGCTCCTGCTGGCCTCTCTGCTGCCACACCTGACCTTCACTGGTGAGATTGATTATATAACAGTATATTATGATGAGTTTTGAGAGTGTCTGTTTGACTTGTATGTGCTGAATAAGTTGACTGACAGAACAATGTTGTGATTGGTCAATAATTTGAAACAAAACAGAATGTAGCTATAAATGGGGAAGGTTCTACTCAGTCTCACAGATGATGTGTATGTGGCCATGGTGGATCCTGCTTTGTACAAACAAAAAATGATTCACACACTTTGATTATGTTAATTTATGATCTGAGTTTAAACTGATACAGTATGGCACTTTAGTGACGTGTAGATCTAGTTTGATTCAGGAGGTCCTTTGGTTTGTGGAAAAACTGCAGTTGGTATCACATCGTTTGGATATAAATATTTCTGCAATTCACCTAAACATGCTTTGACAAACCTAAATATGACAACGGTCATGTCAGCATCAGAACTGGTCTATGGTGCAATGGAAGAGGCTGGCCTGGTCTAATGAATTGTTTTTGTTTTGATCAGGTGGATGGCCAGGTGAGTGTGTGTGTGTGTGTGTGTGTGTGTGTGTGTGTGTGTGTGTGTGTGTGTGTGTGTGTGTGTGTGTGTGTGTGTGTGTGTTGTTTATATTACATTGTGGGAACCAAATGTCCCCACAAGGATAGTAAAACCTGAGATCACCTC
Organism: Scardinius erythrophthalmus; assembly: GCF_964197995.2. Taxonomy (NCBI): domain Eukaryota; kingdom Metazoa; phylum Chordata; class Actinopteri; order Cypriniformes; family Leuciscidae; genus Scardinius; species Scardinius erythrophthalmus. The sequence goes on from NC_138234.1 coordinate 23,046,405, forward strand.
CATTGTGGGGACCAGCCAGCGGGTCCCTATGAGGGAAATGGGTTAATAAACATACTAAATGATATTTTTTTGAAAATGTAAAAATGCAGAATGTTTAGGGGTAGGGTTAGTGTGAGGGGATAGAATGTACAGTTTGTACTGTATAAAAACCATTACGTCTATGGAGAGTCCCCTCAAAGATATGTGCGCCTGTGTGTGTGTGTGTGTGTGTGTGTGTGTGTGTGTGTGCGTGCGTGCGTGTGTGCGTGCTTGCGTGCGTGCGTGCGTGTGTGTGTGTGTGCGCGCATCATTTATCTGAAGAAGAGATGGCAGAGGCAGTATATGCTCTGGGCAATTTTACTTTGATATGTACCACTATCTAAAGATTGTTGCAGTCCACATACACCCCTCATGGCAATAGTGTTCCCTGATGGCAGTGGCCTCTTTCACCATGCCATACTGCAAAAAATGATCAGGAGTGGTTTGAGGAACATCAAGAGTTCAAGGTGTTGCCCTGGCCTCCAAAATCCTCAGATCTCAATCCAATTTAGAATGTATGGGAAGTGCAGGACCATCAAAACTGATCAATCATGGAGACCCCACTTAAGGAGGAGTTAAAGGATCTGCTGTTAATGTCACAAGGGGAACTAGACAATATTAGGCAGGTAGTTTTAATGTTGAGGCTGACCAGTGTTTATACCTGTACATGTTAAGTGTTTGCTGTGGTTCATGAAAGCCAATTTTGATGAAATGAAAGCTTTAGCATAAGTTCTGCTGGGAAGACTCAATTACTACGTCACTTATTGCCTTCACTTCTATCCAATCATATTCTTATGCTCACTGTATAAAAGCACGGTACTTACACATGTTTGAGTTCGCAGATACTGAAGCGACGATTACCCCCATCCTCCCCACCACCACCAGGATGGTCCCGTCCATATCTCCCAGGGGGGTCGGCTGCGCCCCTGCCTTCATCTCTAGGCAGGAATTGCAGATCCGATACTCTCGGATTATGCACTACGGACGGGGCCTACGCCAAATGACTTTGTAGTTTATCAGCTTGCTGAGCTGTCAATAAATGTATGGTTTATTGAAATAACTCTCCCGAGTCTTTCTGGTAGAACTTTACATTTTCTTATTGCCTTCTGCTTTACACCTATGTTATGTTTGCTATGTTAAAAGGTACAAAGCACATTTTGTAGTTCAAAAATGTTTGTAAACTAACATTTATATAGGTTAATGATATATACAGTTACGATCTGTAAAATATTCAAAATGTATGCTTACATTCTTAATTCTTATCATCCAAACCATCTGTGGCTTCAGTGAAACCGCAAGGATTTACAAGAACACCACTTTCTTATCGTGTTGCTCATACTACAAAACATATTTTTTAAAAAGTGATTTACCTTCAGCTCCACCCACCTTTAAAGTATATTTATACCATGTTTATCCAGTGAGAGCTCAGCTCAATCGTCGTCTTCATCATGACCATCATCATCTTCTCTCTGCTCCTGCTGGCCTCTCTGCTGCCACACCTGACCTTCACTGGTGAGATTGATTATATAACAGCATATTATTATCATTTCTAAGACTTTAATTTCAACCCGTTCTCATACCCAAGGCGTCACTTTCAACCATGCTTCAATATCTGACGCTCAAAGCACCCTTTAGCGTCCATATGAGACGCATAACCCTACCACAGACCTAAACCTACCCAACCGAAGCGTCTCATATTGACGCTAAGGGTGCTTTGTGCGTCGGATATTGACGCTTTCGAAAGCGTCAGTTACATGACGCCTAAACCTACCCATAACCGAAGCGTCACATATGGACGCTAAAGGGTGCTTTGAGCGTCAGATATTGAAGCATGGTTGAAAGTGACAAAAAGTGACGCCTTGGGTATGAGAATGTGTTGTTAAATTGTATGTGCTGAATAAGTCTCTCTCTCTCAGCTCATGTGAATGTGGGTATAGTGGATGGCACAGAAGCCAAACCCCACTCCAGACGTTACATGGTTTCTCTTCAGACATATGGGAAAAGGGAACATATCTGCGGTGGATTCCTCATTTCCAAGGAGTTTGTCTTGACTGCTGCACAGTGCAGGAATGGGTAAGAGCTTGTTTAGTGTGAACAGAAATGTTGAGTTAAAACTGACTGTTAATGACTGCAGTTTAACCATACAGCGTATTGTGACACAAATTAACATTTAAAAAATATGCTTTTTATACAGATCTGAGATTCTGGTTGTGGTCGGTGCTCATGACTTAAGGTTCAGCAAGAGTTCGGATGTCATTAGAGTGAAGTCCTACATCCCGCATCCAGACTATACACCCAGTCCTATTCAGAATGACATCATGCTTTTGAGGGTAACAACCTGTAATACATTTAGTTATTCAAAATAATATCTGGTCGGGAAGTAGTAGACACACACAAAACTGTTTTCATCTCTATTGCAATTTCTTGCTTTAAATATTACTGAAGAGATTTAAATCATTTCTATGTAAATGGCCAGGTGTCTCTTTGACTCTGTTCCTTGTATTATTAATTTATTGATCTGTATAGAAACAAAAATATTGCAAAAAAGGGAAAAAACCTGAAAAATCATTGAAGCATTTTTGTTGTTATACTTAGCAGAAAATGAAGAGGCAAAAAAAATCTTAACGCTCTGTTAAGTTAAAGCTAAAGCTCTCTAACGCTTTTATTGTTCTGTACTAACCTCAAAACAACAGTATAATCCAATGAACTTCAGTCTTATAAAAAGACTGTTTATTAAAATTGTTGTATTTTTGAATTACAGCTAGAGAAAAAAGTCGAACTTAACAACAATGTTGGAGAGATACCATTACCAAAGGAAGGAGAAGACGTGGAAGCAGGTATTCTCTGTAATGTTGCCGGTTGGGGAGCCACGAGACTTGTCTCACAGAGTTATCGTCTAATGGAGGTAAACACAACTACAAAAACTCAGAAAGACTGTGAGCGCAAATGGGGACGTGTGTTCCTTCCCGCACAGATGATCTGTGCAAACGGCAATGGTGGATCCTGCACCGTATGTATAAAATTTATGTGTATATTCACAGACTTTATGGTAATGTACAGACTGGTTTCACTAGTGACGTGTTGATCTGTGATTCTTAACAGGGGGATTCAGGAGGTCCTTTGGTTTGTGGAGACACTGCAGTTGGTGTCACATCTTTCAGTGGCCCTCTTCACTGTAATTATGACCGTCCTAATGTGTATACTAAGATTTCACCATATCTTCAATGGATCAATGAACAAATGAAATAAGTGTCTACATGTAAAATAAAAAAGGAAGATTTCTTTTATTCTTCTTCTTCCATAAACCTTCTTTCAATAAATGTATCACATGGCAAGCATCAATTATAGTCAGTGTTCTCATTGTCACAACCATATATTATTTAGGCAATGCCCTCACTTTCCAGTCATTCCTGTAGTCAGACTCTACAGGATAGTCTCTACACTCTACAGATATTTTAGTGAATGGGGAAAGACAGAAATACCCCAAACTGTTGCTAAAAATGACAGTAAAAAACATATTTCAAAACAGGAATGATGTCATAAACGGTGCTGTTTTAACTAAAAAAAAATAATCATAAAATAATATTTTATTTTGTAAAAAAATCTAATAAATTTAGACAGGCCAAAATATGTATGATAATATAAATTTAAAAACAGTCCTGGAAAAGTCTCCAGGATTTGAGTTGTAAAATAAAGAACTTTGTCAAAACTTACTACAAACAAACATTTAACAATTTGGCAAGTCTAACCACAGATGGTTTAGCTAGTTTTACTGAACTCTCAACTGTTTTCTCACACCTAACATAATTTACAAGTAATATTAGGCATGGATTAGCCTACATTGTGGCAGATTAGTCAACTCCCATCAAGAACGCAAACATAACACCTGTCTTTTCCACTTCATTGCAAAGTGAGACCCACATGAAGCTGTGAAAGAAACAACCACAAACAATCATCAACCATCAATACTGAAGAGAACTTTAGCACTCCAGAGAAACCTTCCCAGAACAGCATCATGATCATCTATCATAGCTGATGGAAAATTACAAACTTCTATTGCATCATCTACATTTACCATAATTAATGTGCATTTTATACATTTTTAGCATTGCTATCACTACACTACACTTGATCTGAAGGAACATTTAGTCAAATCTATTTCTAATCTAATCTAACCAACCTAAACTAATTTCTCTCTAAGCATCTGAGGATGTAGGTCTAGTGAACAGCAAAGAAATAACAAGCTGAAGTTGAGTAAAATAATGTGTTTGTAATGGAAGTATCATAACCAAGTAAGTTAATATCCTACAACATGGTTCTAAATGCATATTGTTAAAGGTGACATATCATGCCCCTTTTCACAAGATGTAATATAAATATTTGGTGCCCCCAGAATGTGTCTGTGAAATTTCACCTCAAAATACCAACCAGATCATTTATTATAGCTTGTCAATGTTTCCCCTTTTTGGGTATGTACAAAAACGCACCGTTTTCGTGTGTGTATCAGGTATTGAGAAGAGAATATTATTGTTATGATTGGTTATTTCATTGGTTCATGTAGTTTGTTATGGTGCAGTACCGAAAGACTCCAGCAGGGGGTGGGGCGAGCACGGAGAGATATTATCAGGCACACAGTTCCCTTCCCCCACTTATAATACAGAGATTGAGGGAAACGTACTCGGTTACTAACGTAACCTCGGTTCTCTCTAGAAGAGGGAACGAGTATTGCGTAAGTAGCTTACGCATCGGGAAAGTCTTCTTTCTTCGAGATCTGAAGCCAAAAAATTATCCTTAATTTTGTATTCATTGTCAACGCAGTGCAGCAGCCGACAGACCTAGGCAGGCTGTATAAGCGTGCTCATTGGCTGCTCGGCTGCAACTGCTTAAGCCTATCGGTGAGCGCTCTGAACGCGGCAACCAATGAGGGCGCTTCGCGCCCTCCACACCCTTCTAACCGTCAGAATGGGCTTGGCCAGCGTGTATATATTCAGCGCTCACAGGCTAAAATTCTGGTTTTCGCAGTCTGAAGCGCAAAAGCTCGTGGCGCGACACGGCAGGTTACGCAATACTCGTTCCCTCTTCTAGAGAGAACCGAGGTTACGTTAGTAACCGAGTACGTTCTCTTACGAGAGGTTCTCTCGTATTGCGTAAGTAGCTTACGCATCGGGAACCCTTTGTCAACGCCGTGTGCGCCGAGCATCCAGCCCATGAATCCCAGGGGAACCGGGGAAAACACTCTGCTGGGAAATGTGGCCGGTCGGAGAGACGGGCCAGCGTAGTACATGCACTTCATGCAGCATATGAAATAGAGCGGCGCGGCCGGTCTATAAACATAGCAGTACAAACAGTAGGGCCGGCGGAGCGAGCCCATACAGTACATAAGCACTCATAAGGGTAGGAGAAAACGACATAGTCGGTCTCACATGAAGAGAAAAATTCCCGTGCGGCAGAAAATAATGCGGGCGGCCAGCAGCGCGGGCCAGCACCGATAACAGCGCGTAACAGGAAATAGGAAACAGAACGGATCAGCCGGTCTGAGTCAAACACTTCACCCTGAGTAGTTACCAGAATAGCGCCAGCATATGAACGTAGTCTGCACACGGGAGCTGGGCAGAGCATACATGTCACTTATACCGACAATATTTTTGCCTGTAGGGCAGGAACTTCCAGGTTATAAAACCTCACGAATGTAGACGGGGAGGCCCAGCCCGCCGCCATACAAATGTCGTGGATAGAAATTCCGCTGGACCAGGCCCACGACGAGGCCATGCCTCTAGTGGAATGGGCTCTGATGCCCAGAGGGCACTGCAGGTGTTTGGAGGCATAAGCTGCTGCTATCGCGTCCACTATCCACCTGGACAAGCTCTGCTTCGAGGCGGCAAGACCTTTGGTGCGTCCGCCGAAGGAAACAAAGAGCTGCTCTGAACGCCTGAAAGCGGCGGAGCGCGTGATGTAAACTCTCAGCGCCCGGACAGGGCATAGGAGGTTATCACTGTCCCCACTATCGGATGCTGGCAGAGCCGAGAGGGAAATAACTTGTGCCCTAAACGGGGTTCCAATCGCTTTGGGGATGTAACCGTGCCTCGGTCTGAGAATGACTTTCGAGTCATTCGGCCCGAACTCGAGACATGCAGGGCTAACAGATAGCGCGTGCAAATCACCCACTCGTTTGACTGAAGACAGAGCTATCAGAAAAACGGTTTTAAGCGACAGATACTTTAGATCCGCGGATTCAAGCGGTTCAAAGGGAAAAGCCTTTAGGGCCGCCAGGACCAAGGACAGATCCCACAAGTGAACCGAGGGGGGCCGCGGGGATTCATCCGTCTAGCTCCTCTGAGGAAGCGGATAATGAGCTCATTCCTTCCCATTGCCCGGCCGAGCGTCGTCTCAGCGAACGCTGTAATAGCGGCCACATATACTTTGAGCGTGGAAGGGGATCTGCCCTTTTCCAACAGCTCTTGCAAGAAGGAGAGCACCCGCGGGACCCCGCATGCGCGCGGATCCAGACTGCGTGATCGTGTTCACGACCCCTTCTGACAGGTCAACGGGTATCCGTTGATCACCCATGCATGCAGCGACCAGCGCTCTGGATGGGGATGCCAGATCGATCCAGCGGCTTGGGAGAGGAGATCCTTTCTCACCGGGATCGGCCATGGGGGTGAGTGCGACAGCCTCACTAGCTCTGGGTACCAAGTTTGGTTTTCCCATCGCGGGGCTATAAGCAGCACTGAGTGGTGCGTTTCTCTGATCCTCGAAATGACCTGTGGCAACAGGGAGATTGGAGGAAAAGCATACAGCGGGAGGCTGGGCCATGTCTGGGACAGCGCGTCCTCGCTCTTTGAATAAAACTTCGGGCATTGAGCATTGTCTTTCGACGCAAAGAGGTCGATTTCCGCTCTGCCGAATAGGCGCCAGAGAAACTGGACTGTCTGGGGGTGCAGAGACCATTCTCCCGGGGGAATGTTGTCCCTGGACAGTCTGTCTGGACCGACATTCAGGTGGCCCGGCACGTGCGCGGCTCTCAGCGAGCGCAGCGAGCGGTAAGCCCACACGAGGAGGCGTTCTGTCAGCCTGCACAGGTTCCTGGATCTGACACCGCCCTGTCGGTTCACATAGGATACCAAGGACATGTTGTCCGAGCGGACTAGCACATGGTGATCCCGTATGAATGGGAGGAAGCGCCTGAGCGCGTTCTCGACCGCTATCATCTCCAAACAGTTTATGTGGAGGCATCTTTCCCGGTCTGACCATAGGCCAAAAGCCGGTTTGCCCTCGAACAGAGCGCCCCAGCCTGAGGTGGAAGCGTCCGTCGAGATAATTTTGCGGTGTGAGATAGCTCCCATTGTCACTCCCCGCTGGTACCAGTCGGCCGCTAACCAGGGCTTCAGAGCTGAAACGCAGCTCTGAGTCACTCTGATGCGAATACCGCCGGAAGCCCATGCTCTGTGAGGCACTCGGGCATTCAGCCAGCATTGTAGCGGGCGCATTCGTAAAAGACCCAGCCGAAGCACTGCTGCGGCTGAGGCCATACAACCCAGTAGCCTCTGAAATGTTTTGAGAGGTACGGTGCTGCCCGGCCAGAGGGACGCGGCCAGGCGTCGAATGCAGCGCGCGCGCTGTGTCGACAGGCGGGCCGTGTACTGATATACCTGACCGTCGAAGGCGAATCTCAAGAATGGCCTGTGACGGGGTATTATCAGGATCTGAAAAGCACGCGTCTTTTAGATCGAGAGATATAAACCAGTCCCTCGGGCGAATTTGCGCGAGAATTTGTCTGGTTGTGAGCATTTTGAACGGTCTTCTCATAAGAGCCTCGTTCAAACGTCTCAGATCCAAAATTTGTCTGAGTGCTCCGTCCTTCTTGGGAACGAGGAAATAACGGCTGTAAAAGCCCGACTCGCTCATGGAAGGGGAAACCGGTTCCATAGCCCTTTTGCACAGAAGTGTAGCTATTTCTGCTCGAAGTAGATGTGCTACTTCCCCATTCACTCTGGTCTCGATACGCGCTTGAAAGCGCGGAGGGCGGCGAGCGAACTGCAGAGTATAGCCCTGTTTTACTGTGCTTAGCACCCGTTCTGATGCGCCTGGAATAGTTTCCCACGCTTTTGCGTGTGCAGCCAGGGGCAGAATGGCCTCCGGGCTCCGATCGCCGCGCATCGCGGGCTCGAGAGCTCGAAACGGAGGGGCGGGCGCGGCGCGCGCGCTCTTGGTGCTTAGATACGGCAGATCGCACGCAGCGATAGCTGGCCGTTTTACACACAGTGTCCCGGTGGCTTTAGAACATAAAGTGTGAGGCGCGACGCGCGATGGCGGCGTCGGGGGCGAAATGTTCGTTAGTATGTGTGAGCGCTCGAGGGCGGGCACAGGAGTTACATTCAGGGGCGGGCGCGGCGCGCGCGCTCTTGGTTGTTAGATACGGCGGATCGCACGTAGCGATAGCTGGCCGTCTTACACACAGTGTCCCGGTGGCTTTGGACGGGGAACATACGGTGTGAGGCGCGAAAATGTAGTTAGTATGTGTGAGCGCTCGAGGGCGGGCACAGGACATTTAAAACATGACCGGTCGTGCGAGGCCGTGTGACAGAGCGGGCAGTGAGTAGGTGTGGGCACGGAGAAGTGGACACGTGACCTACTTTTAACACTAAAGCGGCTTTTGCCTGCTTCATGAGAGTGGGCTCTGTGAGAGACACGGGATGTATAGTGCTTGTGTACAGGGGTGAGCACAGAACGTGGGCACATTCACTGTACTAGAAACACATACGGCGTCAGCCGTGCAACCAGACATTATGCTCTTTTGACATTTTTCTGAGTTGCCGTGAGAACGGCGGATGCGCGCAGGCGAGCGGGTAGATACCGGCTCGTTGACTGCGGGGTAAACAGCTGCAGTAGCCGTGGCAACGGGGACTGACAGAGCGTTAAGCTTCGACGGTGGTCCAGCCGCAGGGCTGCGGGATTTAACCGTCTTTTCTTCTCTCGTGTTTAGACGCTCAAAAAATACTCGAGCACCCTGAGAAGGTGTGGTGCGAGGGGCGGGTTCGCTTTCTGTAAGTAAGAAAGACTGGCCGCGAGCTCGGAGAAGCAAGCAGCATAAATTTTATTTTCCCCGAGAGCTGGGATCGAACGCGGGTCTCTCGCATGAAAGCGTATCATTCTGCCACTGAGCCACAGGGGAGACACATAGGCTTTTAGTTAGCGCGAGCATATAAAAAGCGACCTCATGTGTCGCGTCGGCGTTCGTTTGCAGGCGAGCGTGTGTTTAAAACAGGCTCGTTTACTGCAATAGTAATATTTCCAGTCGCCTGAACTTAAGAGGGGACTGAGAAATGTGTGAGGATTGGCGGTTGTCCAGCCGTAGCGAGACTAACACACTCTCTTCTCTTTTCGCCGGTGAGTGAGGCGCGCACGCTGAACGCTGCTCGTGACCGTCCGCTTTGTCATCCCTTGAACGGCGCAATCTGCGCGGCCCAACGAGGGAGAGAGCGGGCTTGTTTTCTGTATGTAAGAAAAACTGGCCGCGAGCTCGGAGAAGCGAACAGCATAAACTTTAACTGCCGCGAGAGCGGGGACCGAACCCCGGTCTCTGGCTTGACAGTTTAGGATTCCGCCACTGAGCCACAGGGGAGAATACATTAGTATATGTCTTGTGACGGCGTTTGATTGCAGGCGAGCGTGTATTTATAACAGGCTCGTATACTGCAATAGTAACAATTCCAGTCGCCTGAACTTAAGAGGGGACTGAGAAATGTGTGAGAATGGAGGTTATAGTCCAGGCCACGGCGGGACGAAAACACTCTGTTCCCCTTTCACCAGTGACGCGCGAGGACGGAGTAGCTTTCTTGTAACGTAAAGAGAGCTCAGACCGTCCGCTCCTGCCATCCCTTGTGAGCGGCGCAGTTTGCGCGGCTCGAACAGAGGGAGAGGAAACTCGCTCCGAGACCGTCCGCTCCTGCCATCCCTCGTGAGCGGCGTATTGCACGGCTCGAACAGAGGGAGAGGAAACTCGTTTCGAGACCGTCCGCTTCTGCCATCCCTCGTGAGCGGCTTAGTTTGCGCGGCTCGAACAGAGGGAGAGGAAACTCGCTCCGAGACCGTCCGCTTCTGCCATCCCTCGTGAGCGGCTTAGTTTGCGCGGCTCGAACAGAGGGAGAGGAAACTCGCTCCGAGACCGTCCGCTTCTGCCATCCCTTGTGAGCGGCGTATTGCACGGCTCGAACAGAGGGAGAGTACGGGTATCTATCACATTCGCCTCATCTCCTGACGCGGCGGCGGCGCGGGCAGAGCCGGCGGTTGAGCGGCCGGGAGGGAGAGGGCGAGAGAGAGCTCGAGGGAGAGGTTCCGGCGAGCTCCTCAGTCACAACAGTCTCCGGTGGTCGCTGCGAGCGGCGCTTCTTATTGCGCGGCCCGGCAGGGACAGGCGGAGCGACAGCTTGGTCGAAAGCTTCAAGTCGAGCCCGCAGGGTCGACATTGAAAACTCTTCGCACTCGGAGAGTGCGGTGGCGGCGTGCCCGCGGCCCAGGCGGAGAGCGCAGAGAGGTGGCGGTCTCCGTAGCTGAGCGGGGCGCGGCACGAGCCGCAAAAACGAGGCGTTTTTACAAAAACGCCTCGTGCTCTTTTAGAGTACACACAGAAACAGTAATAATGTAAAGGATATGTCGCCGGATAGCGTAGCAGGCACGGATGGCTGAAGGCGGCGAAGACGGCCGGCTTCCTCAGGCGCTGTCCTAAGCTTGCCGGTCGCTGGTTTCAACGGCGGCGGCTCTCAAGATCCAGCGATGCGAAGAGCGTCGCTGAAGACAAGAAAATCAGAATTTTAGCCTGTGAGCGCTGAATATATACACGCTGGCCAAGCCCATTCTGACGGTTAGAAGGGTGTGGAGGGCGCGAAGCGCCCTCATTGGTTGCCGCGTTCAGAGCGCTCACCGATAGGCTTAAGCAGTTGCAGCCGAGCAGCCAATGAGCACGCTTATACAGCCTGCCTAGGTCTGTCGGCTGCTGCACTGCGTTGACAATGAATACAAAATTAAGGATAATTTTTTGGCTTCAGATCTCGAAGAAAGAAGACTTTCCCGATGCGTAAGCTACTTACGCAATACGAGAGAACCTCTCGTAAGAGAACTCAACAAGTGTCTGTTTGTATTTTAATATTTCTATGTTCCCCTTTTCAGGGTAGCCCCTTAAATATCAGAATATTTAATGTTAATATGAGTTTCTGTATATAGGATGTTATAATTGTTATATACCCGTAGGCTATTGTGGAAAAAGAGATGAGATTGTCACACATGGCGAACGTGAATAGTTTCAGTGCTATGCTACCATCAGCACGTATCAATGCACTGTATTGTTAGAACATTAAGTTTTATGTGTTTCTAGCAATTCGTATAATGAAAATACAGTGTTATTATGCTAAGATGAGTTTGGCTGTAATATTATTATCTTCTAACACCGTTTTATGTTTATTTGAGTTTCTATCGTACATGAGTGAGTGTTAATGGGTCACGTGCTGAACCGTCCATGTTCAAGTGTGAAGGCCTGCAGTGCAGTTATCACATAAAATGGATGACTTTTAAAGTGGTATTATATTGTGACAACTAAAATGTTTTGAGATTAATATGCACTACATATAAAGTATTAAATAAATTCTGATTTATAAGTAATATGATTTGCATTTTCTTTATTTTATACTTTATTTATTCATGGATATAGTGTTTTATACCAATTGATGCTCATGTCCTTATATGTTTTAACAGTAAATACAATATGGGTCACTTGAGAATGCAATATTGTTATATGCAAGTTGTTATGCATTTTATGGTAATTTTGTGCACTCATAATACAGAGATTGATGGAAACGCAACAAGTGTCTGTCTGTATTTTAATTTTTCTACCCCTTTTCAGGGAGACTACATGTGGCCCTTTAAATGCAAATGAGCTGCTTTTCCCGCCTCTATACAGAAGATGGCCGATCCTTTACACGAGCTTCGGATACTATGGCAATAACAAATTTCACTCATCCAAAATCGCAGAAATAACCACCAGTAGTAGAGTGAAGCCTATTATGGATAGACTCAGGAAGAGGTTGCAACTTTTAGACGCACCTGGACGTTTCTGAATGGTTAGTGGATACATGCATGCAGTTGTTGTGTAGTTACATTGATTCATTATCGACTTGCATGTAACATCATGTTTAACTTTTACACAAGTTGACACAGTTCCCTGAGGTCTTTATAAACAGCTGTAACATTTTTTTCATCAAATAGTGTTATGTGCTCGTCTATGCAGCCAACGACAGAACAGTTTGCATGCTTTGCTCGAACTTTTGCCATTGCGTTATAATTGGTTACACTGTTGTCGCTTGGGAAAACCAAATGGCGGCGCCGTGGGTGGAAACGTGCAGAATAAGGGGCGGTAATATTATAATACCCTCTCTCGGATCTGGCCTTGATGTGGCGAGGGGGCTTGCGCGTTCCAGTGACCCTGGAGAGCGATACCGTCGGGAGCTTGCTCCTGGTAGGGTCACCCTAGGCGGGCCGGTCTCCAGGGTAGGTTCCAGACAAACAAAGACCCCAGCATGTCGGTACGCTGTGAGGTGGCAGCCCCACCAACCGACTATCCTGCGGAGGGCTAACAACCCACCCAGGAGAAACTCTTTTGTTACGAAACCGATCAGAGAAAGAAGCCGGACTTCCCAACACGGTAACGGACCCCAGCCTGCCCCCGACCAACGAGTACGTATCAACCTTCGTCGCAGGATCCGAGTCGCCACATGGAATGTCCAGACACTCCTTCGCCCCGGAGCTGCCACCCTGCTGTCCCGAGAGCTCTGTCGCTATAACATCTCCTTGGCAGGGCTCTGTGAAGTCCGATGGCACGGCAATGGCGAAACAACAGCAGGCGACCATTGCTACTTCTGGAGTGGCCCTGAGAGACGGACAGGCCTTTATGGTGTGGCTCTTGCCATCCCAAAGGCCCTCCGCAAGTCCCTCATCAGCTGGACACCCCTGAGCGACAGATTACTGTCGGCCCGCTTTCTCCACCAACACGGCAAGATGACAGTAATCGTTGCTTATGCCCCCACCGATGTCGCTGATGAGGATGCGAAGGATGTCTTCTTTGACCAACTCCATCAGGCTGTTGGCCAAGCCTCACCACACGACATCATCATCATCCTCACTGATGCCAACGCCACTCTGTCCAGCAGTGATCGGTCCACAGGCTCACCTGTCGGCACAACCTTTGCTGACAGGTCCACAAACGACAACGGAAACCGCCTTCTCCTTCTCCTTCTCTGCCACCACAACAACCTCTGCGTTGCTGATACCTGGTTTCCCCGGAAGCTTATCCATCAATGGACATGGTACAGCCCAGATGGCAGAACCAGGAAAGCGCTGGACCATATCCTCATTTCTCGACGCTGGAAGCCGTTTGTCACCAACTGCCGTGTGTACCGAGGAGCAGAGCTGGGCAACACAGACCATCGCCTGCTGGTGGCCCAGCTTAAGTTAAAGCTGCGAGCCAACCAGCTCACCAAGACTAAGCCTCGCCTGGACTCCTCCTTACTCAGTGATCCAAACATCGCCACATACTTCAGTTGCGCCATCCGCCGCACCTTTGATAGCCTGGCTACCGACAAGGTGAACGACTGGCAGACCTTCAAGGAAAGTGTCATCCAGTCAGCTCACAATGTCTTTGGATGCTTTCGACCTTCCCCGAAAAAGCCTTGGATATCGGAGAGGACACTCAACATCATTGACCAGCGGCGTGAGGCCCGGCTCCGAGGTGATCTGACGGAGTATCAGCGACTGAACCGCCAGCGCAATGTGGCTATAGCCGAGGATAGGGAGAAGTTCTGGCAAGCAGAAGCTAAACACCTAGAGTCCGCGGCCAATAACAACAACATGAGTCGTGTCTTCAGTCTGCTGCGCCAAGCCCGTAATGGCCCACGCATCAAGACAGCCCTGGTGAAAGATTCTGATGGCAACCTTATAGCAACTGAAGCAAACTGCCTCGAACGCTGGAAAGAGCACTTCAGCCTCCTTCTGCAGCACGGTACCTCCCCGGCTGATCCCGCCATCTCATCGGCCGCTAACGCTGCAGCCCCTAGTGTTGTCTGCAGTACAGACCCTGTCACACCTGAGGAAGTCAGAGCCGCTCTGGAAAAACTTAACAACAGGAAAGCCCCCGGCATCTGTGCAATAACCACTGAGATGCTAAAATCAGGCGGTGAAAGCATCGTCGAGTGGCTTACCCACATATTCAATGAGGTGTGGGAGACAGAGAGGATTCCCAGCGACTGGACCAGAGGAGTCATCTTGCCCTTCTGGAAACGTAAGGGTGACAGGCTAGTCTGCGGCAACCACAGAGGCATTACCCTTCTCTCCATCCCCGGCAAGCTCTTTACCAGGATCTTGCTCACCCGTGCTCTCCCAGCCATCAGAAGCAGTCGCCGTCCCCAGCAGGTTGGCTTCATGCCTAATCGCTCCACAACAGACCAAATCTCCGCCGTTCGCTTGCTGATAGAGAAGACCTATGAATTCCGTAAAGATCGCCATCTTTATATCGGGTTCATAGATCTTAAGGCTGCCTTTGACACCGTCTGCCATACTTCACTGTGGAGCATCCTACATGCCCTTGGAGCACCACCCAAGATCGTTGCCCTGTTCAAGCTGCTTTATAGCAACGCTCGGAGCTGTGTCCGTATCAACGGCAGAGACTCAGACTGGTTTCCCATCTCCAGTGGCGTTCGCCAGGGCTGCGTGGCTGCTCCTGACCTCTTCAACTGCATCATTGACCATCTGATGTCCAGGGTTTGTGAGCGGGTCCCCGGAGTGAACTTCGGCAGTTACCACCTGACTGACTTGGAGTACGCTGACGACACCATCCTGCTCAGCACGTCCTACAGCCAGCTGAGAGACGCTCTGGGCATATACAGTGAAGAGGCTGAGAAGCTTGGCCTCCAGGTGAGCTGGACGAAAACCAAGTTCATGTATGCCGGTGATGGACCGCATCCACCTTCCCTGCGGCTTGGCAATAACATTGTAGAGCCTGTCAAGAACTTTTTGTATTTGGGATCCATAGTGACAGACAACGGGGACCTAAAACCAGAGATTACCCGCAGAAGAGCCCTGGCTGCGTCAGCCCTGCAGTCTCTCTGGAAACCACTCTGGCGGCACCAGACCATCTCACGCAAGACGAAGATCCGGATTTACAACTCAGCAGTACTCTCCATCCTGCTTTATGGCTCGGAGACCTGGCCCTTAAATAAGACACTGGCTGCAAGATTAGATGGCTTTGATTTTTATACAGGTAACGAGTTCAAACAGGTGCAGTTAATACAGGTAATGAGTGGAGAACAGGAGGGCTTCTTAAAGAAAAACTAACAGCCTTTGAGAGCCAGAATTCTTACTGGTTGGTAGGTGATCAAATACTTATGTCATGCAATAAAATGCAAAAATAATTACTTAAAAATCATACAATGTGATTTCCTGGATTTTTGTTTTAGATTCCGTCTCTTACAGTTAAAGTGTACCTATGATAAAAATTACAGACCTCTAAAAGCTTTGTTAGTAGGAAAACCTGCAAAATCGGCAGTGTATCAAATACTTGTTCTCCCCACTGTGTATATGATTTCCTGGATTTTTGTTTTAGATTCCGTCTCTTACAGTTAAAGTGTACCTATGATAAAAATTACAGACCTCTAAAAGCTTTGTTAGTAGGAAAACCTGCAAAATCGGCAGTGTATCAAATACTTGTTCTCCCCACTGTGTATATAATATATATATATATATATATATATATATATATATATATATATATATATATATATATATATATATATATATATATATATATATATATCTCGGCACCAAGAAAGATATGTCTGGAAGATACAGAAGTAATATGAGGTGGGAAACATACATACACACAGGAATATATCATATACATTTTGCAATGACTTATGAGTTAAATGGAAAGAATGTTTGTGTATGTATATTGGTGCATCTCTCAGAGGTCTATCCATGCAACCTGGCCTCAGTGACTGCTGTGGGAGGGGAGTTGAGTTGATAAAGATCATATTGAAGCTCACAATGGAGTTTGGAGGTGTTTCTGTTTAACCTCTGCCATGCCACTAATGTGACAATGGGGCAGTTTGATTTGGCCTGTGATTAACATGGAGTCCAATAGGTTAAAAGCTTTTTGAAGCTTAGAATGAATAAGACATTGTGATTTATTTCAGTTTTTTTTTATATAAAATGACAGTAGTATATACAGACTTTTGTTCAGTATGCTCAATATGCTTTTATAAAAGAATGCATACAACTGTGAGAAATAATACTACTTTCTTTCAAAAGAAATGAAATACTGACAGCTGTGGTGGGTGCACATAACCTAAAAAATGAGAGTGAGGGTTCAGACCGCGTCGGAGTAAAGTCCTACATCAAGCATCAGGACATTAATGACATTATGCTTTTGCAGGTAAATATCTACACTTGTTCCAGTTGCAGAAAAACATAAAAAAAATAAAATAAATCACCTTCAGGACTTCTGTACATTAACTGAGAAAACAATATACTAAACTGTGGTTTAATCATATGGAAGATTATTAAATCTGTTCATTAATAATGAATGCTTTTGAATTACAGCTAGAGAGAAAACTCAAACCAAGCAAACATGTAAATTGGATATCATTACCAAAGAAAGATTCCATCGATCCTGATTGTAGTGTTGCGGACTGGGGACGTCTGGCAATGAACTGTCCAAGGAGTGATCGTCTAATGGAGGCCAATGTGAAGATGAAGTGGATAACGCAAAATGGAAAAAAAAAATGGAAAAGAAAACGGAAATACTCAGAGTCACAGATGATGTGTGCATATGGTCACGGTGGATCCTGCAAAGTATGTAATCATTATCAAGTGAGTTTTAATTGTGATATGACATTTTAGTGACGTGTTGATCTGTGTTTCTTAAAGGTTAGTTCACCCAAAAATGAAAATTCTGTCAGTAATTACTCACCCTCGTGTTGTTCCAACCGCGTAAGACCTTCGTTCATCTTCGGAACATAAATTAAGATATTTTTGATGAAATCTGAGTGCTGGATCACTCCTCCATAGGCTGCTAGGTGACCGAAACTTTCTGGCCCAGAAAAGTTATTAAAGAGATTGTTAATATAGTCCAAGTGACTACAGTGGCTTAATCTTAAGTATATCAAGCGACGAGAATACTTTTTTTGCGCAAAAACAAACAAAAATAATGACTTTATTCCACTATTCATTTCATTTGGCAAAATCATGGGGATTCTGTGTGTGTAACCAGAGAACCCCCACAGTGTTGTGTGTGAGTCCTGCACTCAGAATACTGCTGTGTGTCTCTCTGATGTCAGATATCCATCTCTCACTATAGAGTCATCTTTGAGCAGTTGATGTTATGTATTTATCAGTTCTGAATTCAGGTTCATGTTCATGAGGTCCTTTGGTTTTTTGGAGACTCTGCAGTTGGTGTCACATCATTCGTGACATGGAACTATATAGCGTGTACACTAAAATTTCTGCATATTTTCCATGGATCCACCAAATAATTAGAAATGTTTAGTAACTTCATGGAAAAATAAAAAGGGAATTATTCCATTAATCTTTCAATAAAAGTATTACATCAACCAGTTGATGTGTCCACAACCATTTTTAATTATAATATTACATGGGGGCACATGTCTAAAGTCATTTTACATCAGGTCACATGGTGGCATCTGGACAACTCTCTAAATTTCATATGTACTTAAATTGGGAACAGAAATCTTTAAAACTGTTGGTAAAGAATTTTTTAGACGGGTGAAAAACAAAATAAAATCAAATAGAATGAGTGGTTCATTGTTGAACATCGTCGAAACCTTTGAATGTGAAACAACTGAATGTGAAATAAACGCTGCAATCAACTGCTGCAATTCCTTAAACTCACAACCAGAGGTCAGTCTGGGTACTTCTTCACATGCATTGGTTAGTTGTCAGTTGCCACTCTCTTTTTTGAATGGCATACACACAGCATTATGAGGCAAGGTTAACCTATAATTTAAGTAATCTATAGGTTAACTGTAATAACTGCATGCAACTACATGCTCAACATGCAAGAGAAAATAGGAAGAGGATGTGTTTGGTGGCTTCAAGCTTTTACATCATACATTCAAGCTCCTTTTACATCATACATGAAGTAATTTAACAACTTTTGATTGACACGACAGCAGTGCAACCTTAAATGACATAAATGACCATCATGACTTTCTCTTTCAACAGATTTGAGATTCTGACGGTTGTTGTTGGTGCTCATGACTTAAGGAACAGCCAGAGTTCAGATCGCATCAGTGTGAAGTATCCCGCACCCAAACTATTTATTTAATCGTAATCAGAATGAAATCATGCTTTTGAGGGTAACAACAACCTGTAATACTTTTTAGTTGTTCGAATGGTTTCTGATCAGGAAACAAGAGTTGACATTTTAATTTCTATTGCATTTTCTTGCTGTAAGAAATAATGGAAGGGACTCAATTAATTTCTAACATACAGAAAAAAAGCCAAGTGCCTCCATGAGACTATATGCTACATTTTTTAAATATATGTAGAAAACCAGACAGTTTCTGGTCCCATTGACTTCCATAGTAGGAAAAAAAAACATATATGGAAGTCAATGGGACCAGAAACTCTGGTCTGGTCTGTCCAACGCATTCTCATCCTTGGGCGTCATATACTGACGGTTTTGACATTTCGTCGACATCGAACGCACATGGCACCCTTTAGCGTCAATATGACACGCACAGAGCTTTGTTCGGTTATGGGTAGGTTTAGGTCTGGTGTAGGGTTAGAGTTAGACCGCCAAGAGGCGCCTTCTGGCCCATTTCTATCTGCGTCTCATATTGACGCTAAAGGGTGCCATGTGCGTTCGATGTAGACAAAATGTCAAAAGCGTAAATATATGACGCCCTAGGATGAGAACGGGCTGGTCTGTCTGGTTACTGATATTCTTCTAAATATCTTCCTTTCTGTTCAGCAGAAGAAAGAAATTCATAAAGGATTGAAACAACATGAGGGTGAGTATATGATGACAGAATTTTCATTTTAACCCCCTGAGGTCGGCTATCGCGCCGGCGCGATAGGCTCGTTTTTTTCCGTATGAGTGCAAAAAAATAATAAAATAAAAATATTAATTTTTATCTTTTAGGCTTGTTTTGTACATCAATCGATTCTGTTAAATGTGTATTATTTTTGTGTATACTCACAATAAAAACAAAGTGTTGTGCTTTTTGCCAAATAAAGAAAAATAAACGTGATGCGAGTTCTGCCTTCTATCTGCCAGTGTCGTCCATTCTGAAACGCGTCCGAAAATGAACAATAACTCAGCGAATACTCAGTCAAACAGACAAACAGACATACAGGCATGAAGCTTGAATTATCTTCTCTTAAATGAAGTAATTTATATAAAAAACAAATATTCTCATGTTGTGAAATCTGTATTAAAAGAGAGCGATTCCAGTCGACCTCATTAGAGCTAATTCAAATGTAATGTGACTCCGCCTACGGAGAGCGCGCACTATTCAAACGCAAATGAATGAGGCAATCCAAGCAAACCTGTGAACGCCCACATATCAGTTTATTCAGATCATTACTTTAACACCGTCTCGCAGCGCTGTGAGCAATAACAATAATGAAAAAAGTACCTCAGAAGTGCGGGTATATCGAGGAGCGAGCTGAGGAATACTGTAAGATTTTTTTTCTTCTCACGTGAATCGGGTTTCTGTTTATGATGAATGAACGGCAGAGATGCGCGCTGTTACCACAGCTCGCAAAAAGACAGTTTAAATTTAAATCGCGTGTGTGAATGAATGAGGATGTTTTAGCAAACTGTATTACTATGAGTAAAAATCGACTGAAATATGTTGAAATAAAATGTAGGCTATTTGTATAAGCAATACGTATTAAACTGCAATTGTATATGCCCTAATAGGCCTATTTCATAAAAACAACGTTACAGTCAGGCGAAATATGAAAGACAACATTTTGTTGACTAGATTTGAGTACAGTTTTTACTGTAGAATATACTGCCACATAAGCTTTTGATGAAAAAAGTACCTCAGAAGTGCAGGTATATCGAGGAGCGAGCTGAGGAATACTGTAAGTTTTTTTTTCTTCTCACGTGAATCGGGTTTCTGTTTTTGATGAATGAACGGCAGAGATGCGCGCTGTTTACCACAGCTCGCAAAAAGACAGTTTAAATTTAAATCGCGTGTGTGAATGAATGAGGATGTTTTAGCAAACTGTATTACTATGAGTAAAAATCGACTGAAATATGTTGAAATAAAATGTAGGCTATTTGTATAAGCAATACGTATTAAACTGCAATTGTATATGCCCTAATAGGCCTATTTCATAAAAACAACGTTACAGTCAGGCGAAATATGAAAGACAACATTTTGTTGACTAGATTTGAGTACAGTTTTTACTGTAGAATATACTGCCACATAAGCTTTTGATGAAAAAAGTACCTCAGAAGTGCGGGTATATCGAGGAGCGAGCTGAGGAATACTGTAAGTTTTTTTTTCTTCTCACGTGAATCGGGTTTCTGTTTTTGATGAATGAACGGCAGAGATGCGCGCTGTTTACCACAGCTCGCAAAAAGACAGTTTAAATTTAAATCGCGTGTGTGAATGAATGATGATGTTTTAGCAAACTGTATTACTATACTGAGATGAGTAAAAATCGACTGAAATATGTTGAAATAAAATGTAGGCTATTTGTATAAGCAATACGTATTAAACTGCAAATTAACATTTATATGCCCTAATATTTCATAAAAACAACGTTACAGTCAGGCGAAATATGAAAGACAACCTTTTGTTGACTAGATTTGAGTACAGTTTTTACTGTAGAATATACTGAATATATATATCAAATAAGCTTTTGTTTAGCAATTTTTATATATATATAAAATAAAGTCATCAACTAAGATGTTAGCTGTTCCAATTTTGGCTATATTCAAACTAATGAATACATAGATAGGCCTAAAATGTAGGCCTATAATCTTTTTTTTTTTTTTTTACAAAGAAAGAGTACACTTGAAATATTGTTGAAATTTTAATTATTGTTGTAATTGTGACCTTTTTAATAAAATAGCAAAACATATTTACAAGATAGATGTAAGCAAAATCTTAAATGGTCAATATAAGTCTTCTTCTAATTTTTTGTCCTTGCATTGTGGCTCAGTCAGTCAGAGTCACACCTGAATGAATGGCTAATTATGCAGAGTCATTATGCATAATGGGTGGGACATTTTGTATTCCAAGGTGTAAACCACTCCTCGTTCACGCCCACTCGCATAATGGCTTTCCAAGCAAAACCTGTTTTACATCAATTTAAATCAATGTATGGTTTTATCTGAACGATAAAGCAAGACTATTTTCACATAATTTTGAAGCCAGAACTCGAAGGAAGAACATCCATTTCTCAAAAGTCTTATTCATGCATATTTATTATGAGTTTTGAGGTCTTCTTTCAGCAACTTTAATTTTTAATTTTTTCAATAACCACGCATAAGCATTATTCTCTTAAAAATAAAAAAATATACATGAATGGTGATCACATATTTTGGTAGCCCTCTTTGTGCTATATAGAGTGAATTTACACCTTTGCCATTAACATGTTTATAAATAACTGAAAAAAGCACAAATGTCAGAGCATGTCAGAACACCTCCAGGGCCCAGAAAACCGCTCAGACTCCAGAGGGTTAAAGTGAACTATCCCTTTAAGTCATTAGTCTTTTTGTATAAATAGTTTCCATTACCTATTGTTGGGTATTATTTGTGTTACTGCTAGGTGAATTTCTCTTCATGTTTAAATTTAGGAGGTCAAGTCTTTGTTTAGTTTGTATTTTGTTAATGTTTTGGATTTAAATAAAGCTGCACTTAGGTTCATCTACAGTCGATTTGTTACACATATGAAAAGAGATGGCATTCATCCCTCCTGGGATGGTGCTGCTCTTCTCTCTAGTAATATGGAACATAGTCTTAGAGCTCAAACATGAATTGGGGCTCAGGTCAGGAAGCAGACAGACTGGCTAAACCGACCGTCTGCCAGCTGTCTCACGTCACCAAGGTCAGATAAATCCCATCACATAGAGCCTCTTTCACATAGATATCATCATATAAGAGACTGTGTCTGTTGCCCGAATTAGGATATACAAAAAACTTCCAAACCCATCTAAGGGTAAAATTTTAACTGATGTTCAACAAATAAAAAAAACAGATATAATACAAATGAGCAAATGATAAAGCTTGGGTTGCTAAATATTTCATCCCTTACTTCAAAAGCACTTATTGTTAATGATATGATTACAGACTATAACCTAGATGTGCTGTGTTTGACAGAAACCTGGCTAAAACCAAACGATTACATTACTTTAAATGAGTCCACCCCGTAAGATTACTGCTATAAACATGAACCTCGTCTGAAAGGCAAAGGGGGAGGTGTTGCTGTAATTTATAGTAATGTTTTCAGAATTACTAAGAAGTAGTTTTAAATGTAATTCTTTTTGAAGTGTTGGTGCTTAATATAAAAATATATAGTGTAAATGATAATTACGTTTGAGATTTGTACTGGCTACTGTATACAGGCAATCAGGCCATCA
Organism: Scardinius erythrophthalmus; assembly: GCF_964197995.2. Taxonomy (NCBI): domain Eukaryota; kingdom Metazoa; phylum Chordata; class Actinopteri; order Cypriniformes; family Leuciscidae; genus Scardinius; species Scardinius erythrophthalmus. The sequence continues at coordinate 23,069,086 of NC_138234.1, forward strand.
TACAGAGTTAGTACTGGCTGCAGATAAAGTCCTAATTGTTGGTGATTTTAATATACATGTAGATAAGCACACTCTGGCCCTATAGCAGCTAGAAAAATGGAGCGCAACTGGAAGAAAACAAAACTAGAGGTATTTCGCATTTCATGGAAAGAGAGCTCGATTGCATATAGAGAGGCCTTAAAAGCTGCTAGATCTGCTTATTTTTCAACCCTATTAGAAGAAAATAAACAAAACCCTAGGTATTTATTTGAAACAGTGGCTAAACTAACGAAAAAGAAAGCTTCAAGCTCAGAAGTTTCCAAGCAGCACAGCAGTAATGACTTTATAAACTACTTCACTTGTAAGATTGATAATATCAGGGAGAAAATTATTACTATGTAACCGTCTACTACAGTATCGCATCAGGCAGTGCATTGTAGTCTCCCTAAGGAAAAATTCGATTAATTCATTGCTATAAGAGAGGAAGAATTTGCTAAACTCTTTAAATCATCTAAATCAACAAAATGTATGTTAGACCCTATACCGACTAAGCTACTGAAAGAGATGCCTCCAGAGGTCATAGATCCTCTTCTTAATATCATTAATTCATCTTTGTCATTAGGATACGTACCAAACATTTTTGATACTAGTCAAAGATACTAGAAAAGGCAGTATCTTCACAACTATGTTCCTTTTTAGAAAGAAATAATATCTGCGAGGGTTTTCAATCAGGATTTAGACCGTACCATAGTACTGAGACTGCTCTCATTAAAGTTACAAATGATTTGCTCTTATCATCCGATTGCTTTGAACCCGGGAAATGGCCGGCAAATTGCCAGAGTGCCTTCTGTGTGAACGCAAATCGACCTGGGATTGATGCCGGGTTGGGGACCTAGTAACATTGCCGTGTTCAGTCCTGGAACATGCGCTGTGTGAACAAAAGCCGTAATAATGCCGTGCCGTAATGATGACGCTGAAGCCGGGATCGTACGCCAGCTGTGAAACAGTATGTAATGCGTAATTTTATGATCGAATCAGATAAAAAAATGCACAAGCGTGGTTTCTCGAGAGAGAAATCGCAGCTCATAAGCAAACTTAAGACGCTGCTGAGACATTACAAGTCACATCGATGTCATGTGTCTTTACAGGATTTTTACGGGTTGCGTATCTGATTCCGGAAAATCACTGGCAGTGTGAATGAACCAAAATCCAACGAACCCGGGTCAAATCCCGGGTCACTTTATCCGTGTATTTTCCGGAATCTCTGTGTGAAAGGGGCTTTAGTGTTACTCGATCTTAGTGCTGCATTTGACAGTATCGACCACAACATTCTTTTAAATAGACTTGAAAATTATGTTGGCATTAGTGGAATTGCATTAGCATTAGGGATGCACCGATGCATCGGCTGAACATCGGTAACGGCCGATATTTGCCTCGTTAACTGCCATCGGCCATCGGGAAATAAAAATGACATTCGCCGATGTCACATGGGCGTCAGTTTGGTTTGATATGCTGGGGACAGAGACGCATTCGGAAGTGCATTTTCAGAAGTGCTGGGTACAATGACGCATTTATTTATTTATTTTTCTATGAGAAAACTCCTTTTCTCGAGAAAAGAACGACCATGGTGTGTAGCAGAAGAAGCGGCGGAGTATGCACGATCCGCGAGTGCTGAAGACGTTCTGCACGGCTTTGATGGGTGCGCAGGAGGACACAAATGGGCGGCGACCGCTTCTTCCAGTGGCGGGAGCTTTTCCCTCAGCGCCGTCAACAGATAGAGCGTTAACTGTACACACCGCCGCCGACTTGAGCTGCAAAGAAGCTCTGGCCTCCCTGTCAAGGACGCTTGTCAAAAAGTACGGGGAAGCTTGACCGCTCTGAATAGTGAGTGAGAGCGCGCGCGCGGTCGGGGCTCTCTCTCTCGCAGAAGAGCGCGTGCTTAAAATTTAATATGAACATTCACCCGTGTTTTTTCCCTCATAAATGCGAACACGAAAAATAAAATGAATATTATAATGTTTTTTTTGTTGGGTCAGACAATGATTACCAAATTTCTCTCTCATATTGCTCCTCATAACAACTGAAAAAGAACTTATAAATAAGGTTATAACTGTCAACCAGAAAGTGACATTAAAGGTTTTTTTTGTTTCATAAATTGCTTGGTCTGATTGAATTTGTGCTCATTCTAGGATAGTGTGATCAAGAGCCGAAAGACTTGTATGTTTCAGTGGCACAAAAGAAGGAATAAATAACAAAAAGAAAAAACATCGGCATCGGCATCGGCCATCGGCCAAGTTGTTATGTTAAACATCGGTATCGGTATCGGCCCAGAATTTCCCAATCGGTGCATCCCTAATTAGCATGGTTTAAATCATACTTATCTGACCGTTATCAGTTTGTAGCACTAAATGAAGAGATGTCTTATAGATCACAAGTTCAGTATGGTGTACCACAAGGCTCAGTACTAGGACCGTTGCTGTTCACTCTGTACATGCTACCCTTGGGAGATATCATTAGGAAGCATGGAATTAGTTTTCTCTGTTATGCTGATGATAACAAGCTCTATATTTCTTCACACCCTGTCGAAACTTACCAATTTACAAAATTAACGGAATGCATAGCTGATATAAAAAACTGGATGACTAGCAACTACCTACTACTTAATTGTGAAAAAAAAAACAGATATATTCTAATTATTGGACAAAAAATTTCCTCACATAATAATCTAGAATACTGTTTAACACTTGATGGCTGCTCTATCAAACCTTTGTCGTCGGTTAGGAACCTGGGTGTGCTCTTTGATACCAATCTTTCATTTAAAAGTCACGTATCTAGCATCTGTAAAACCGCATTCTTTCATCTTAAAATATATCTAAATTATGTCATATGCTGTAAATGAAAAATGCAGAACAATTAGTCCATGCGTTCATGACATCAAGGCTAGATTATTGTAATGCTATTATGGGTGGTTGCCCTGCACGCTTAATAAACAAACTACACCTGGTCCAAAATGCAGCAGCTCAAGCTCTTACCAGAACCAGGAAGTATGACCATATTAGCCCCATTCTGTCAACACTGCATTGCTCCCTATTAAACATTGTATACATTTTAAAATATTGCTGATTACTTACAAAGCACTAAATGGTTTAGCGCCACAGTACTTGAGCGAGCTCTTAACGCATTATAGTCCTTCGCGTCTATTGCGATCTCAAAATTCCGGCCAGTTGATAATACCTAGAATATCGAAATCGACTGCAGGCGGTAGATCCTTTTCCTATTTATCACCAAAACTTTGGAACAATCTTCCTAACATTATCCGGAAAGCAGACACACTCTGTCAGTTCAAATCTAGACTAAAAAATATATCTTTGACCTAGCATACACATAACACATTATAGACTTTTATAATTCAATGTTAGGCTGCATAGTTTAGGTCATCTGGAACCGGGAACACTCCCCATAAATCCTGATGTATTTGTTACATCATAATAAGGATGGCATCTACGCTAATATTAGTCTCTCTGTTTATCAGTGGTTTACCGCAGTCTGCCGGATCCAGGCTGTTTCCAGATCCGATGAAGGACCTGCACCTGGACATGATGACAACGCAGTCCTAAAGTGTCAACCAGCCCCTCCCTGTTTACTGAAGTCAGCTGGACCCTGGCCGTATCCAGATCAGATGGTGGACCTGCACCTGGACCCATCCATGACACATCCCTGTAGTTCCAGCCTCATCAGCCCTGTGAAGGCCTCATTGACACGACCAATCTGATTTCTGACCTGTAATGCTGCCTGGATCATAATCATACACTGTTCGTTCATTGGCTAGATGAGAACTGGCCCCTGACTGAGTCTGGGTTCTCCAGGTTTTTTTCTCCATTCTGTCTCCTGATGGAGTTTTGGTTCCTTGCCACTGTTGCCTTGGCTATTACCTTGCTTAGTTGGGGACATTTAATATTCAACAATATTATTGATCTGACTTACTTAAGGTGGATGATGACACAATTTTCTTCTAGAAACAAACTTTGTTGTATTATTTTCATGTTATCACTGTGAAGCTGCTTTGATACAATCTGTATTGTAAAAAGGGCTATATAAATAAAGGTGACTTGACTTGACTTGACATACAGTATATAATTACAATATTGGTGGGCACTTAAGTCATTTCACATTAGCAACTAGGCCTACGGCTCATTCAAACACTAAAAGGGCAAAGACAGAAATTTCCCAAACTGAAATAACTATGGTAAATTGAGATTCCTTAGCACAAAGCATAGATTATATATATATATATATATATATATATATATATATATATATATATATATATATATATATATATATATATTATTATTATTTTTTTTTTTTTTTTAGCTAAAATACAAAGTTAAAATACAAAAAATATTATAGGCTGTGTGGTAATACGTACACAAAGCAATGCATTTTTCATATATTATTCCAGTCAGTTATTCTGCTTATACCATATTTACCACACTTCAAGGCATGTTTCAGTGTTTTATTTTAAGATAGGTTCAGGTTTTTGTCCTTAAAATGATCTGGACTCGAGTAGAACGCGTTCTGTCCCAATCTCCCATTGCTAATGTCAAAATGTAATTTCAGAAATATATCTATGAAGAATAGAGCCACTGACATGAAGTCATGAGAGAGAGAGAGCGAGAGAGAGATTGGCATGTCTGAATTTGTGCGGTTTGTTCTAACAGTGATGTTATCTCCTTTTTACTGAGAAATACCATGTCGATTTTCAGTACCAGAACTAATCGATAAAATATTGCGGGCAGTGCTGATAACAAGTTTCTGTGACTACGTGTGCATGTGGGTTGGGGAGGGTGCAGGAGAAAGAGATTGTGCTGTTTATAGATAAAATGTCAATTCATTTAAAAATTGTAATAGTTAGTCATGTTTCTTTTCTTTATCAGTGCCTTTTGCTGTTTTTGATTCTTTTGTTGTGGTAGGCTGCAAAGCTCTTGTGAATAAATGAAATCATTTGGCGAACTGACATGGAACTTTAATGCGTCAAGACTTGGCTGAAATGACTTTAGCCATGCTGTTATAGAAGAAGAAAAAACAACAGCTTAGAATGTTGATCAATCAGAATCAAGCATTTTAGCAATTAAGCAAGTTTTTAAAAATGTTTTAATTGAATTAGCAGATTAAGACTTATAGCAGAATGTCTTTAAGCCATTATGACAACCAAGTTCTAAGGAGAAATCTCTCTCTGCATTGGGTTGTCCTTGAATATCCTGCATCAAAATGATAGATCTTGGTAATATACTAAACTGTAAATACTAAAATGCTCCTTACAAAAAATAAGTAAGATATGCGCAGATTCTGCGCAATACACTGTATTTAATATATCATGATGACTCACGAGTTGAGTATTTGCGCTAAATCTAAAGAGTAAACACACCTACAAGCAATGTTTACTTGGAATATTTTAAGTATATCTCGATCAAAAGAGTACTAGTACAATATACTTAGACTTTTCTGTCAGTATAAAAGTCAAGTTTACTTATATACTTATGACTTTATACTTATGAGTAATTTTGAGTATATTCCTGAGAAGTAGGCCTACATAAAATTTAGACTGAATGTATACTTTCTCATTTTTAGTTTAAGAAAAGTATACAAATAGCATACTTGAATAAATAATTTTTAAGGGGCATATATGCTTGATTCTTATCTTCTAAACCATCTTTAGTCTGACTGGAAGGATTAACAGGAACAGTATCTTTTCATCAATGTGTTGCTTATATACTGCAAGAAGAAAAAAATGCAACTCAGTGGCAACTCAGTGACAGTCACCCACTTTTACAGTACATGTATACAGTCTTTTACCATGAAAACCCACGTAATGTAGTCTTCATCATGACCATCATCATCATCATCATCAGTTTTGAGAGTGTCTGTTTGACTTGTATAAGTTGACTGACAGAACAAGGTATGTTGTGATTGATCAATAATTTGAAACAAAACAGAAAGTAGCTATAAATGGGGAAGGTTCTACTCAGTCTCACAGATGATGTGTATGTGGCCATGGTGGATCCTGCTTTGTACAAACAAAAAATGATTCACACACTTTGATTATGTTAATTTATGATCTGAGTTTTAACTGATACAGTATGGCACTTTAGTGACGTGTAAATCTAGTTTGATTCAGGAGGTCCTTTGGTTTGTGGAAAAACTGCAGTTGGTATCACATCGTTTGGATATAAATATTTCTGCAATTCACCTAAACACGCTTTGACAAACCTAAATATGACAACGGTCATGTCAGCATCAGAACTGGTCTATGGTGCAATGGAAGAGGCTGGCCTGGTCTAATGAATTGTTTTGTTTTGATCAGGTGGATGGCCAGGTGTGCGTGTGTGTGTGTGTGTGTGTGTGTGTGTGTGTGCGTGCGTGCGTGCGTGCGTGCGTGCGTGTGTGCGTGCGTGCGTGCGTGCGTGTGTGTGTGCGTGTGTGTGTGTGTGTGTGTGTGTGTGTGTGTGCGCGCGCATCATTTATCTGAAGAAGAGATGGCAGAGGCAGTATATGCTCTGGGCAATTTTACTTTGATATGTACCACTATCTAAAGATTGTTGTGGTCCACATACACCCCTCATGGCAATAGTGTTCCCTGATGGCAGTGGCCTCTTTCACCATGCCATACTGCAAAAATTTATCAGGAGTGGTTTGAGGAACATCAAGAGTTCAAGGTGTTGCCCTGGCCTCCAAAATCCTCAGATCTCAATCCAATTTAGAATGTATGGGAAGTGCAGGACCATCAAAACTGATCAATCATGGAGACCCCACTTAAGGAGGAGTTAAAGGATCTGCTGTTAATGTCACAAGGGGAACTAGACAATATTAGGCAGGTAGTTTTAATGTTGAGGCTGACCAGTGTTTATACCTGTACATGTTAAGTGTTTGCTGTGGTTCATGAAAGCCAATTTTTTTCAACTTTGCATTTTCTTATTGCCTTCTGCTTTACACCTATGTTATGTTTGCTATGTTAAAAGGTACAAAGCACATTTTGTAGTTCAAATATGTTTGTAAACTTACATTTATATAGGTTAATGATATATACAGTTACGATCTGTAAAATATTCAAAATGTATGCTTACATTCTTAATTCTTATCATCCAAACCATCTGTGGCTTCAGTGAAACCGCAAGGATTTACAAGAACACCACTTTCTTATTGTGTTGCTCATACTACAAAACATATTTAAAAAAAGTGATTTACCTTCAGCTCCACCCACCTTTAAAGTACATTTATACCATGTTTATCCAGTGAGAGCTCAGCTCAATCGTCGTCTTCATCATGACCATCATCATCATCTCTCTGCTCCTGCTGGCCTCTCTGCTGCCACACCTGACCTTCACTGGTGAGATTGATTATATAACAGCATATTATTATCATTTCTAAGACTTTAATTTGTATGTGCTGAATAAGTCTCTCTCTCTCAGCTCATGTGAATGTGGGTATAGTGGATGGCACAGAAGCCAAATCCCACTCCAAACCTTACATGGTTTCTCTTCAGACATATGGGAAAAGGGAACATATCTGCGGTGGATTCCTCATTTCCGAGGAGTTTGTCTTGACTGCTGCACAGTGCAGGAACGGGTAAGAGCTTGTTTAGTGTGAACAGAAATGTTGAGTTAAAACTGACTGATAATGACTGCAGTTTAACCATACAGTGTATTGTATTACATAAATTAACATTTCCAATACGCTTTTTATACAGATATGAGATTCTGGTTGTGGTCGGTGCTCATGACTTAAGGTTCAGCAAGAGTTCGGATGTCATTAGAGTGAAGTCCTACATCCCACATCCAGGCTATACACCCAGTCCTATTCAGAATGACATCATGCTTTTGAGGGTAACAACCTGTAATACATTTAGTTGTTCAAAATAATATCTGGTCGGGAAGCAGTAGACACAGTTTTCATCTCTATTGCAATTTATTGCTTTAAATATTACTGAAGAGATTTAAATAATTTCTATGTAAATGGCCAGGTGTCTCTTTGACTCTGTTCCCTGTATTATTAATTAATTGATCTGTATAGAAACAATAATATCGCAAAAATGGGAGAAAACCTGAAAAATCATTGAAGCATTTTTGTTGTTATACTTAGCAGAAAATGAAGAGGCAAAAAAACTTGACTTGGCTTTTATGGCTCTGTACTAACCTCAAAACAACAGTATAATCCAATGAACTTCAGTCTTATAAAAAGACTGTTTATTAAAATTGTTGTATTTTTGAATTACAGCTAGAGAAAAAAGTAGAACTTAACAACAATGTTAGAAAGATACCATTACCAAAGGAAGGAGAAGATGTGGAAGCAGGTATTCTCTGTAATGTTGCCGGTTGGGGAGCCACGAGAGATGGTCCACAGAGTAATATTCTAATGGAGGCATACATAACTACAAAACCTCAGACAGACTGTGAGCGCAAATGGGGACGTGAGTTCCTTCCCTCACAGATGATCTGTGCAAACGGCAATGGTGGATCCTGCACCGTATGTATAAAATATGTGTATATTCACAGACTTTATGGTAATGTACAGACTGGTTTCACTAGTGACGTGTTGATCTGTGATTCTTAACAGGGGGATTCAGGAGGTCCTTTGGTTTGTGGAAACACTGCAGTTGGTGTCACATCTTTCAGTAACCCTGATCACTGTGATTATCCTGAACATCCTAATATGTATACTAAGATTTCACCATATCTTCAATGGATCAATGGATCAATGAACAAATGAAATGTTAAGTGTCTACATGTAAAATAAAAAAAGGAAGATTTATTTTATTCTTCTTCTTCTTCCATAAACCTTCTTTCAATAAATGTATCACATGGCAAGCATCAATTATGGTCAGTGTTCTCATTGTCACAACCATATATTATTTAGGCAACGCCCTCACTTTCCAGTCATTCCTGTAGTCAGACTCATATTTTAGTGAATGGGGAAAGACAGAAATCCCCCAAACTGTTGCTAAAAATGACAGTAATAAAAAAAAACATATTTCAAAACAGGAATGATGTCATAAACTGTGCTGCTTTAAACGGACAGAATTTTTCGCCACTAGGGGTCGCTAACCTATTTACAATAACAAAGGCGTTGATTGATGACGCAACATTTCCTAAGAATTATGGATCTTGTCGTCAACGTCAAGCTGACCGATCTAATAATGTTTATGGATGACAGAATACATCGATGCTTTTATCATGACTGTGATATGAAGCAGTTCGGGATTGCTAAGAGACAGCTATCAGCTCCACACTCGACGCGAGTCCCGTGGATATAAAAGGAATACGGACATTTCATTCTACCGAACTACACGCAAAATTACTACTCACAGGTCAGTCTATTAGACAAATTAAACTTGTGAGGTAACGCAGCGCTTTTTCACTTGGTCTAACATTACACTAGCACAATAAACTGCATTTGAGTGTGTTGAAATGTATGTGTTAGTCTGTCTGTATGAGACTAGCAGTAAGCTAGATCAACATTAGAAAAACATACAGATCATATTCTGACATTTTATCATTGTTGAACTATATAACATTGATTAGTTTTATGTAAATGTGCGCACCTGTTTAATAAAGTACATGTAGGAGCGGTCGAAGTCTCGGACGTGGAGCTCTCATTTATATACTGTCTATGGGAGCTCTCGGCATCTCGAAAACACTGATATTGATTCTCGTTTTAGTTCTCCTTTTTTATCCAAAGTCTGCTTGCCATGGTCCATAATGTTTGAATGAAACAACAACAACAGCGTGCAAATAGACATTGCAAACTACACATTTGTCCATGTCTGTCGTTTTGGTTACTATCAGACGGCTCTGGTTGCTATGGCAGCACGGGCGGAAACCAGGGACAACGCGGATATGACGCCATTGACGGCGACAAAACGGAAATAAAGAAACGGGACGTGTCTTCGAATTAAATTACAAATTCCTCCTGGTTTGAAAGTTGTTTGAAACAGTCAGGATAATGTACGTACACAACTAAAAAATATATATATAACATAGATATAGTGATTTTTGCTATTTTTTAAACCAAAAAAGTTACATATTGTGCCTTTAACTAAAAAAAAAACATCAAATAATATTTTATTTTGTAAAAAAATATAATAAATTTAGACAGGTCAAAATATGTATGATAATATAAATATAAAAACAGTCCTGGAAAAGTCTCCAGGATTTGAGTTGTAAAATAAAGAACTTTGTAAAATATTCCTACAAAAGTTATTTTTGGCAAAGTTATACTTGCCAAATTGAAGATGCAATAAATAAAGATGAAATAAAATATGGGTCACTTGAGAATGCAATATTGTTATATGCAAGTTGTTATGCATTTTATGGTAATTTTGTGCACTCATAATACAGAGATTGAGGGAAACGCAACAAGTGTCTGTCTGTATTTTAATATTTCTATGTTCCCCTTTTCAGGGAGACTACATGTGGCCCTTTAAATGCAAATGAGCTGCTTTTCCCGCCTCCATAAAGAAGACGGCCGGTCCTTTACCTTTACACGAGCTTCGGATACTCCAGCAATAACAAACGCGAATTTCACTCATCCAAAATCTCAGAAATAACCACCAGTAGCAGAGTGAAGCCTATGGAGAGACTCAGGAAGAGGTTGCAACTTTTAGACGCACCTGGACGTTTCTGTATGGTTAGTTGATACATATTTGTAGATGTTGTGTAGTTACATCGATTCATCTTATCAATGTCATGTTTAACTTTTACACAAGTTGACACAGTTCCTTTAGGTCTTTATAAAACAGCTGTGACATTTTTTGATCAAATAGTGTTATGTGCCCAAACGACAGAATAGTGCAGCCAACTACAGAACAGTTTGCATGCTTTGCTCGAACTTTTGCCATTGCATTAGAACTGGTTACACTGTTGGCGCTTGCGAAAACCAAATGGCGGCGCTGTGAGTGGAAACGTGCAGAATAAGGGGCGTTAATATTATAATAAGATCCCCTTCCTATGTTAGAAGGGGAGCGAAATCTGTTCGGCTTATTTCTTTACAAGCTTGCACTGCGAGCTTACCAAAACAAAGTTACTGGGTTGACACTTTTCACTTTTTCTGGGATGGTAGATGCACTGGGGACCCGATTATAGCACTTAAAAACAGAAAAAGTCAGATTTTCATGATATGTCCCCTTTAAAGATGAGCCCTAAAATGCAAAACTTTTTTTTCTTCCTCATCTTGACATACAGTAGGTGAGGAGTGGACAGTTGTGGTTCATGATCACACTGGTTCTAGCCACATGAATGTCAAGTTCTATCACATCAACCCTGGGTATGAGTCTAAGTCTGCTACATGACATCACACTACTTCAGGTAAATGACTGAGATAGAGTTTTCAGGGAAAACTGCAAGAAAACTATTGTGTTCTTAACCATGTAATAAAAAAATTGAGGAAGATAAACATATCCTGAATGTCCTAATCCCCTATTGTTCACATTGTTCACAAATCCAATTCGGTTTCCAATCTGATTTATAGGACTGAATGTTCATTTTGCAAGGGATGGAATGCATTCATTCAGAAACTTATGACTCATATCTGGTGTAGCTACAATTTTGCAGAGAAATGGAATTTGTATGTTTTTTGAGGGGTTCAAATTACAAAAAAAGATTTGAAGAAGATACAGAAGATACAGATTTGCCAAAAATAAGAGTTTTGTCTGAGCAAAGCCTAAAATATCTAATCGTAGAACTGGAGTACAACTGCAGTCTTATGCAGTCATAGTAGCATATCTATGTAGTAGTCAGGTTATTCTACAAAGTAAAATTATTTATCAATACAATTAAGTTTATCATTCAGTTTATATTCACTATGATATTTCTCAGCATTAAGGATTGAATTACTTGCTGTAGCTACATGTAAAGGTCTCTTTAAAATGGATCTCCATACCAAAGAAAGATAAGGACATCAAGGGTGGTCTGCGCAGGGGGTCATGGAGGATTTTTTTCAGTTACAAAGTATATTCTGGAGACATCATAAATAGTGTAGCAGTTCAATTTTATTCACAGCCTGTAACTTTCTTCACTTCTCAGGGTGATTCTGGAGGTCCTTTGGTGTGCAACAAAGTTGCAGTTGGTGTCGCAATTCAAAGACTTGATGATGATGGAAGCAGTTTTGGGAGGAAAAGTAAAGTGGAAATTGCAGATGAACATCTCCAGGAACAGGATTGCATTAGAGGCAAAATATCACACCAAGTAGCATTTGCAATGATGGCTTTCTGTGGTAATATTTCAAAACGAGAAAACATATGTCCAAAACATATATATATATATATATATTTACATAGTATTATCACCTTATCTAACACCTCTTAGTTAATTTTTACAAATAAATGCTGCTGGGTTTGATATTTTGTAATATAATGTAAAGACATCCATGCATTTTTAAGTGTAGGGTAAGTGTCCGCTTTTGGGTCACTGTATGTGAAAATGGTTACAGTTTAAAGGACACATCAGAGAAATTTTTCAGACAAAAAGGTCCATTGTCTATTATCTATCATATGTACTGTAGTACAGCTCACACAAGTCACTTTCAAACCAAGCAGCTTTCTGTTTTCGTTTAAGCAGAATTCTCGATTGTATCAATTCCTCTTGAAAGGTTCGGATTTCGCCAGCAAAAATTCACTGAATAATGTTAAATGTGTCTGCACCTTAACAATTAAAAACACAATTTAGACATTGCATTTAAAAGGAATGAGGAACAGGCTTTGGGTGTCTTTTTTCACCTCTGAGTCTTTCGTTCTGTTTACAAAGTTTCCGATCTTACAAAGCTGAAGTGTATAAATTGTTTATTCAATTTCAACTGAATATTATTTGGTACAAGTCACCTAATGCCATCCATCCTACCTCATCTACCTCTGCAATTCCCTCAACTCAACACCAGAGGTCAACATCTGACTTCTAAATGGAGCCTTTTACATTTCCATTGTTCTCAGAAGCAGAAGTCATCATAGTCTGATAATATAGTCATAGTCTCTATCTCCCTCTCTTTCCTCACCACCTGGGTTATTGTGGTGGTTTTCCATCAATTTATACTGATATTTAAGGTTATGAATTGTAAAATATTCAAGTAACAAGATGTATGCTGACCTGCTAAGCACTTCTAGATCTCGGCCAAACCCTCGATGACCTGAAAATGCGATCAAAAAGATTAACAAGAACAATATTTACTCATCAAACTCGAGAAAAAAAAAGACTTGTGGGCAGCTCAATGTCTCCACCCACCCTTATATTTATACTGTGTTTTATCGTGAGAGCTCACTGATCGTCTTCTTCATCATGACCATCATCATCATCTCTCTGCTCCTGCTGGCCTCTCTGCTGCCACACCTGACCTTCACTGGTGAGACTAACTGAACTTAATTTTGATTCATCCCTAATTCAATGTTAGTATGGTCTCTTTTGCTGATGCCTCATGTTCCTTGTCTGGTGAATAATATCTCTCTCTCTCTCTCTCTCTCTCTCTCTCTCTCTGAGCTCATGTGAATGTGGGTATAGTGAACGGCACAGAAGCCAAACCCCACTCCAGACCTTACATGGTTTCTCTTCAGGTGGACAAGAAACATATCTGTGGTGGATTCCTCATTTCTGATCAGTTTGTCTTGACTGCTGCACATTGCCGAAAGAAGTAAGACTTTTGTTTAGTCTGAATGGAATTATGATTGATTATTTATTGTAGCGAATTAGCTCAAAAAGGCAATATGTAATTAATAATTAATCATACTGGTTATGATCAATTATTACCTACATATTTTAAATCGCCCAAAAAAGGGATACATAGCCCATGTATTTGTATCTATATATATGGATAATTAATTACAACAAATTATAATCAATCATTAATATTCAGATAGGCTAGAATAGATACATTTTCAGAATAACCTTAAACAGAATTAATTTCACATCGAATAATCTGTTCGTCCACCGAACCGACAGTATGATCTTCTTATCAACTCTCAAGGAAGATTATGCTTCTTATCAACTCTCAATAAAACTCATGAAGACTAACTTTCCTGTTCTATTAGATTACTATAAAGTACTCAACAATATAAAAGCTTGTAGCTTAAGGTCTCACATTTAAGAGACTTTGTTAGGTGAGCAGGAGTCAGAGGCAATCAAGCGAATAATGGGTTTTAATAAATGAAACCACATATACATAAGACTATACTTAAACAAAGAATACATATAAACAGAATAATGAAAAGTAAAGAGAGCGAGCAGATCACAGAATGGCATATATCACAAACAGTTAACCTTTGAGATCAGCAAAGAATCAGATCACCTTAACAATCTTAAACGCATCTAAATCTCGATAGAAATAATACTGGCATGGATCTCTGGTGCTGAGCAAGAATGCATGTGTGTTTGTGATGATCTTCGCTGGGTCTGGGAGTTTGAAGTGTTCTTTCAGTTCTTCCAGAGAGCGCGTCGCCGGTATGTATATATAGCTAAGGCAAACCGAGAGGTTTAATTCGGCACCAAGAAAGATATGTCTGGAAGATACAGAAGTAATATGAGGTGGGAAACATACGCACAGGAATATATCATATACATTTTGGAATGACTTATATTATGAGTTAAATGGAAAGATTTTTTGTGATTTACATGAATGAGTCCAATAGGTTAAAAGCTTTCTGAATCTTAGAATGAATAAGTCATCGTGATTTCGTCCAGACGCTACAGTGAAGTTTTCTTTTTATATGAAATGACAGTAGTATAATAGTTTACAGACTTTTGTTATCAAACCAGTATGCTCAATATTTTTTAATAAAAGAATGCATAAAACTGTGAGAAATAATACTACTTTCTTTCAAAAGAAATGAAATACTGACAGCTGTGGTTGGTGCACATAACCTAAAAAATGAGAATGAGGGTTCAGTCCGCGTCGGAGTAAAGTCCTACATCAAGCATCAGGACATTAAGAATGACATTATGCTTTTGCAGGTAAATATCTACACTTGTTCCAGTTGCAGAAAAACATAATCAAACAATTAAATAAATAAATAAATAAAAATTCACATTCAGGACTTCTAACTGAGAAAACATACTAAACTGTGGTTTAATCTTATGAAAGATTGTTAAATCTGCTTTTGAATTTCAGCTAGAGAGAAAACTCAAACCAAGCAAACATGTAGATTGGATATCATTACCAAAGAAAGAATCCATCGATAAAAAAGATCCTGATTGTAGTGTTGCGGGCTGGGGACGTCTGGCAATGAACGGTCCAGCGAGTGATCGTCTAATGGAGGCCAATGTGAAGATAATGGATAACGCAAAATGTAAAAAAATATGGGGGAAAAAACGGAAATACTCAGACTCACGGATGATGTGTGCATATGGCCACGGTGGATCCTGCAAAGTATGTAATCATTTTCAAGTGAGTTTTAATTGTGATATGACATTTTAGTGACGTGTTGATCTGTGTTTCTTAACAGGGGGATTCAGGAGGTCCTTTGGTTTGTGGAAACACTGCAGTTGGTGACACATCTTTCGGTGACCATCGTCAATGTAATTTACCCAAGTATCCTAATGTGTATACTAAGATTTCACCATTTCTTCCATGGATACATAAAAACATGAGAAATGTTAAGTCACTTTATTGAAAATAAAAAAGGAAAAGTTTTTCCTGAATTCCTCCAAAAACACAAGTTTTATCATTAAAAGTATCACATTGTAAGCATCAATCAGTCAAAGTGTCTTCATTTTCACAACCATTACATGTGGGGCACAAGGGACTACAGATTAGCAAGTACGACCAGAGGTGGACAGTAACAAAGTACATTTACTTGAGTACTGTATAAGCCTGGAAGCTTACGTTGCTATTTTGAACCAATAATCTGAACAAAAGGCAGCTGAAGGATGACGTGTATAATTCAAATCTTTATTTATTTATTTATTTATTTATTTAATTTTATTTAATAGGGACATGTGTGAACAATAGACCTGAACCACACAACAACATTTATAGCCAAGGCTAATTTGCAATGTCCGTCCCTAGATGGGCTTTTCACATACATACAGAAAGTACAAAAAATTAATTTACATTTACAGTAACATTACTTAATTCTGACATTACATAAAGAATGTGCATTTGAGCGCAGACTAAAAATGATTGCACACTTGATCTCGTTTTAAAATACGCTTTAGTTCATTTTTATAAGCCCCCAGATCTAAGTCCTGTTTCAGCTCGGTAGACAAGGAGTTCCAGAGTTTAGCACCCTGGACAGTAAAGGCCG
Organism: Scardinius erythrophthalmus; assembly: GCF_964197995.2. NCBI lineage: Eukaryota > Metazoa > Chordata > Actinopteri > Cypriniformes > Leuciscidae > Scardinius > Scardinius erythrophthalmus. Next base: position 23,085,344 of record NC_138234.1, read on the forward strand.
ACTGACCAAAGACCTTGGGTGCTCGAGCCCCTGCCCTATTTCAAAATTAATCAAAAGTGCCAGTCTCAAACAAAAATCAATGATAATATTGTGGTGAATACAACAAAATGCATCTGATTATAATTAACATGACAATGTGTACAAAACTAAAGTAGCTTAAATTCATGTTTATTTTTTAACGCGTTGCTATGGGTTGCGTCAGGTTGCGTGTGTCTTGCTTGCTTCGGTCTTGACTGACGGGGTCTGTTTTCGAGGATCTAAAACTCCGGAGTAGTGTGTGGACGGCAGCTAGGCATAACCGTAGCAAAAGGTATGCGTTTTAAAATGAAAATGCACTAGCACCAAAAGTAGCATTAATGGTATAGTATTCAAGTCACTTGTATTTAGTCTATATTGATACACTGTTTACCATTTGATGAAGCTCAGGCCTACAGGCTTATTGTGTGAAGTGTAGGCTGACAACAACACGTAAAATGGTGACTTTATTATTTTAACAATTTTGTATGGAGTTTCCTTTGTGTCTTTTTTTATTCAATCAAACATACTGCGTTTGAGAGTAAAATGAATTATTTTGTAATAAAAAAAAATTAAAAGATTGCAAAAAAGTCTTCTTAAGGCTCAAAAATAAAGAAGTTGATAAAATGATTTGCAGTGCATGTAAATCTTAGAAAAGCTTTATTTTTCTCTGTGCATTTCGAACACTTTTCATCACAAACGCACAAATTTTGCTCTCTTTTCTGCTTTCTTTTTTGCGGGTCTAAATCTTTTGCTTGCGAGTTGGAAGTTTTGCTTGCGAATGAAGCTGTGTCTCAGTGGGCGGTCTCTACCAACCATGATGGAAGACCCTTTTCTATTGGTCACTCTGGATTGAAGTTGACCACGCCCACTACGTTTTCCCGCTGCTGCCGAGCAGTGTGTCTGAGAGAAGAGTGAGTGAACTTGTAACATGGCGAGCAACAGGTCCTCAGTGACAAGTGAACTGAATTATTCTCTTATTATGCTCTCCCATTTTAAATACTTTTAAATACAGCAATAGTACAGTACTACTGGTCAAAAATTTGCACACAGATTACTTTTTTTAAAAGAAGGCCCTAATGCGCATCAAGCCTGCATTTATTTGATAAAAATACAGAAACAATTTTTTTTATAAGATTTTCTATTTTAATATACTTACTAATATATTTTTTACTATACAAAAAAAAAAAAATATATATTTATATAATGCAAAGCATATATATATATATATATATATATATATATATATATATATATATATATATATATATGCCCCTTTTTGCATTTGAGCCCCTGCCCCTGAGGAACTCTCTGCACTTCCTTGGACATTAGCAAACTGTGATGATGAAGGCTGTTTTGCCACGTTTAATTCACATGTATACATTGTGAAATCAAAGTAAAATTTCCCCAAATATAGATTGGAACATGTGTAATGATCATGTCCTGTTTACATTATGGGCCGAAAAGGTTGAGAATAGGAAACCTGTGCATTAAAAAGTGACACCAAGGGAGTACATGTTGAGCATGCAGTGCAAAAACAAAAAGAGAAAAAATAAACCAAAGCAGAAAGCACAGCAAGAGAAGAGAGAAAAGATTTACTCACAGAAATCCACCCACACTCACTTCGTCCACTTGCACTCCTGAAGTGAGACAGAGAAAATGTCTGTGTGCATTGTTGATGAAAGACATATTGTGCTGTTTATATAATAAAAGGTAATTTCATTAAAAAAATTAAAATGCTTGTCATTTTATCCTGTTGTTTATCATGTTTGTTTGCTTGATCAGTGAATTTTGCAGCTTCTGATTCTTTTGCTGTAGTAGCTTGCAAAGCTCTTGGAAATAACTGAAATAATTTTCTGAACTGATATGGAACTGTAACGACGCAAGGCCTTGCCTGGAACTACTTTAGTCATGCAGTTATAGAAAAAATAATAAGAAGCTTAGAATTGTGTCGGCCAATCAGAATCAAGCATTTTAGAGAGCCATGTTGACGTTGTTAAGCAGTTTTTTAAAGAATATTAATTTGTATGTGCTGATTAAGACTTAGGCCTACATCTTTCAGGAATCAGTCATTGTGACATTACCAAAGGAGAAATCTGTGCAACTCTGCATTAGATTGTTCTTTTATATCCTGCCTATAAATCTTAGCCTTTTTGGAATGATATTATGCTTTTTTTAAGGGTAACAATCTGCATACCATGTATTATGAAGTGTAAAATATTCAAGTACCAAAATGCATGCATGCTTAATTCTTATCGTCTAAACCATCTTTAGTCTGAATAACAAGAACAGTATCTTTTCATCACTGTGTTGCTCATACTGCAAGAAGAAAAAAAGAATTGGGGACAACTCAGTGACTCCACCCACTTTTACAGTATATTTATACAGTGTTTTGCCATGAGAACTCAATGTCTTCTTCATCATAACCATCATCATCATCTCTCTGCTCCTGCTGGCCTCTCTGCTGCCACACCTGACCTTCACTGGTGAGATTGATTATATTACAGTAAATTATGATTTTTAAGAATGTTTTATTTGTATATGTGCTGAATAAGTTGACTGACAGCACTCCCCCTCTCTCTCTCTCTCTCTCTCTCTCTCTCTCTCTCTCTCTCTCTCTCTCTCTCTCTCTCTCTCTCTCTCTCTCTCTCTCTCTCTCTCTCTCTCTCTCTCTCTCTCTCTCTCTCTCTCTCTCTCGCTCAGCTCATGTGAATGTGGGTATAGTGAACGGCAATGAAGCCAAACCCCACTCCAGACCTTACATGGTTTCCCTACAGACAAATGGGCAACATAACTGCGGTGGATTCCTCATTACTGATCAGTTTGTCTTGACTGCTGCACATTGCTGGGAAAAGTAAGTCTTTATGAGTTAAAATCTTCTTTGACTGTTACTGCAGTGCAACCATATATCGTATGACATATGCACATTTCCAATATGCCTTCAGACAAATGATTCTGACGGTTGTGGTTGGTGCTCATGACTTGGCTACACATCATTCAGAACACATCGGAGTGAAGTCCTACATTCCGCATCTAAAATATATATCCAGGCCTATGCAGAATGACATCATGCTTTTGAAGGTAACATCCTGTAACACCTAAAAAAATTTTTTTTAAATAAACTTAGCCTTCTTAGCCTTCAGGGCTTCTGTACAATAAACTTCAGTCTTATAAAAGATTGTTTATTAAAAATTGTTCTATTTTTTAATTACAGCTATAGAAATAAGTCAAACTAAACAACAAAGTTAGACTGATACCATACTCTCTGTAGTGTTGCCGGCTGGGGAAGACTGAAGACTAATGGCCAACTGAGTGATCGTCTAATGGAGGCAAACGTGTATTTAATGAATAACACAGAATGTAGCTATAAATGGGGAAATTTCTTCTCAGTCTCAAAGATGATGTGCGCACATGGTCATGGTGGATCCTGCTTTGTATGTTCAAAAAATTATTCACAGACTTATGGTAATGTACAGACTGGTTTCTAGTGACGTGTTGATCTGTGTTTCTTAACAGGGGGATTCAGGAGGTCCTTTGGTTTGTGGAAACACTGCTGTTGGTGTCACATCTTTCGGTGACCCTGATCGCTGTGTAAGATATTTGTAATGTGTAGTGATTACAATTTAGCTCAAAGGAATTATTAATTAATTTATAGGGAATTCAAAAGAGTCACTTATTACAACCGAGCAAATGACTCGTTCGCGATTCATTTGAACTGGCTGTAATTATCAACTCTGCAACGGATATAAATATCCGAACTATAGTGAAACACTATATAGTTAGCAAGGTAACTTAGATCAGAAGTTTAAGACATTAAATTTGTAAGCACAATAACACAAGTAATATTTCTCTTTAAAATACAAACAAGACTTTATTGATTATTCTAACACATACAACTAATATCTAACACAGACACACACATTCATATGCGTTGCAGAAAGAAAGAGAGTAAGGAAAGATTAAGTTTTAAGAGTGAGTTTAAGAGTGAGATGATGTAATCCCAAGTTTCTATGCACTTATAAAACACAACCTGAATGAACCATCAATCATTAGTTTAACCCTTTTATCGTTTCCTAGGTTATTAAATCAGTATCAAATACACCAGTTCAGTTTAAGAGTCTGGAGGCAGTACTTGCTTGTCTTTGCTTTTGGGGATTCCCTTTTGTTGAGTGTAAAGGGTTTTCCCGGTCCGTTCGTTGGCTGGTCTCCGCGTGCCTGATGTCTGGGTCACGTGGTCAGTCACGTGGCGTGCTGGCGGAATGAAAGTCTTTGTTTGAAGCTGGCTTTGCAGAAGAAACGTGGCTCGAAATCTTGTCGCAAAACTTAACTTAGAACAGAGACTCACAACGGAAAAGAAAGGAAACTAAGAAAAGAAAGGAAATTGAGAAGAGTAGATGATGGCTTGAATGAAGCTGTTTAACCCATGTTCTTCAGATCTTGATTTGGGTTATTTCGTCTGCGCGTTTTACATGGTTACTTGTCTGTCTTAGATCTTCATCTCCCGCTGCATTTTTGGTTCTGCACTGAAAACTCAAAACTTTGTTCTGGTGTTAAGATTTTAAACTCAAATGTCCGCCCAGCCTCCTGGATCAGTTCTAACCAATTAGACACTGTCTTTGTTTAGGAGGTGGCGTTCTCTTCACTTCTTATCATAAATCAAGCTTATCTGTGCTCTCCTTACTCTCTAAGCTCTAGCAAAGAGTACAGAGGCCACAGCTAAGACATTATTACTATTATAAGAATCCGAAACATTTTCCACAGATTTCAATCAAGCCATCCTTTGAATTAAGAACATATGATAATATCGATATGAAACACAACACATTTTCATTCAAAAATCTAACAATTATAACAATTACATGAATTGTATGGCATCTAAGCATATCAGATACACCCATCTATTGTAGGAACAATATAGAATCATGTCATTGCATGATGCTTGATCTATAAGTCCATTGAAAATTGTTCTTGAATGATTTTATTTATGTTATAGGTAAAATCTCAGCTCTGTGGTTTGAAACGATTTTACACCCTGAGGTCTATCAGAGGTCCTTACGGAGGGGGGAGTCTGGAATGTTGTGGGCTCGAGCAGCTTCTGCTGTTATCTTGATCGGGCTGAATTGTGCTATCTCTGAGCCAATCATTCTTTTCCAAGCTATCTTACATTGACCAGTTCTTTTTTTTTAGTTGGGCTCATCTTCTTTGAAGCTTGCATGGCCATAAAGTTCTTAGCTGGGGGTTTTCGTTGGTCAACGGAGACTGGCTGGCTGGAGCCTTCTTTTATGGCTCTGGGGTTGGTGATTTGGTGTCTGGAATGTTCAGTTCTGTGAGAAATTATGTTTGAACAATTCACCTGGAAGATTCATTTGTGTTTGTTTCGCACTCAATCCTACAGCTGTAATTCACCTAAGCATCCTGAAGTTTATACCAAGATTTCAGCATATCTTCCATGGATCCGCAGAGAAATTGAAAATATTAAGTGACTTCATTGAAACTACAAAAGCAAGAATTTGTTTTTCTTTAATTCTTCTATAAACCCATTAAAATATCACATGGCAAGAATCAGTTATAGTGTTCATATTGTCACCTCACCTCACCAACACCCCACTTTCCTATACATTCATATCTCAATAGATGGGGAAAAACTGAAACACCCAAAACTGTTGCTAAAATTTACAATAAATAAATAAATAAATAAATAATCATTTCAAAACAGGAATGATATCATGAAAAGTGCTCTTTCAACAACAACAAAAAATCATATACAAATTATATAATATTTTTTATGAATAAAACAAATTTTCAGACCAAAATAAAATATTAAATAAAAACAGTGAAAAGAATCCAGGATTTGAGTTGTAATATCTTCCTGCAAAAGTTTGGTAAGTCTTATCTAACCACAGATGGTGAGTTAGTTTCAAGCTCACATCTGATTTCTCACATCTAACAGAATTTACAAGAAATATTAGGCATAGATCATACATCATGTGGCAGATTAGTCAACTCCCATCAAGAACGCAAACATAACACCTATCTTTTCCACTTCATTGCAAAGTGAGACCCACATGAAGCTGTGAAAGAGGAAGTATGAGCACTATAAGGGGCAAAACCATGCAGACCAGTTTAGATGAAATGCCATCATCAACACTGAAGAGAACTTCAGCACTCCAGATAAACCTTCCCAGAACAGCATCATGATAGTCTCCACGCTTTTGCTAGTCACCCTGCTACCATATCTGACGCTTCAAGGTAAGTCTGATAGAAAAAGAGAGATTTCTATTGTATTATGTCAATCTGAAGGAACATTTAGTCAAATCTATTTCTAATCTAACCAACCTAAACTAATTTCTCTCTCAGCATCTGTGGATGTAGGTATAGTGAACGGCACAGAGGCCAGACCTCATTCAAGACCCTACATGGTCTCCATTCAAAGAAATAACAAACACATATGCGGTGGCTTCCTTGTGTCTGAACAATTTGTCATGACGGCTGTACACTGCTTTACACAGTAAGTTTTTTTGTTCAGTTAGAATTTCGTTGTGAGTCAAAGAGTCCCAGACCGCTGCAAAAGGGTCTTCACTTGGTGTGACTACTTTCGAAATGACATACTATGATAGTACCCAACCTAGTGGGTACACGACTTAAAGGGAGTCTGCCAATTATAGTTTGAACCCAAAATGTGTTTATACTTAAACCTAAACCAAAGTTACCAAACTAAAGTTGAGCTAAATATTTGTGGCTTTGCCATGGAAGCATCATAACAAAGTATGCTATTACAATATGGTTCTAAATTCATATTGTTATACTGCAAGTCAAGCCTAAAATGCAAAACTCAATTTTGAGCAGTCCTCATTTACTACTAAAATGCATGTTTTCTTTCTTGTCTTGACAGAGGAAAGAATCTGACAGTCGTGGTTGGAGCTCATGATCACAATCAAGGTACCAGCAAGGAAGTCAAGTTCTACCACATCCACCCTGGGTATGAGTCTAAGGGTCTGCTAAATGACATCATGCTACTTCAGGTAAATGACTCAGCTAGATTTTTCAGGGCAAACTGCAAGAAAACTATTTTATCCTTAACTATATGCTATACAGATTCTGAGGAAGAGAAAACTATACTGAATGTCCTAAACCCTTTAGGCTTTGTTCACATTGCACACAAAATTTATTTGGTTTCAAAACTAATTTACAGGACAAACCACATACGCATATGGATGTGGTTTGTATTGGGATTGTAAACAACATTGATTTTATGTTTGTTTGTTTTTTCAAATTACAAAATAAAAATAAGAAAAGCCTTAGCGATATAATCGGAGAACTGGTGTAAATCTTCAGCCTCATGCAATTAAAAAAAAAAAAAACATACACTGATGAGCCAAAACATTATCACCACTCACAGGTGAAGCAAAAAATGTTGGTCATCTGCCAACAAGGTCATATGTCAAGGTCTGGGTTGATTAAGTGAACAATAATTTCTCGTAATCAATGTGTTGGATGCAGGAGAAATTGGAAGGCATAAAGATGTGAGCCATTTTGACAAGGGTCAAATTTGTATGCAAGGCGACTGAAACGGCAAGGCTTGTGTGTTGCTCCCGGTCAACAGTGGTGAGAATTTACCAACAGTTGTCCAAGAATGGGCCCCCAAACCTCATCAATGCACGAGGACGACAAAGTACATTCCAGGATTTTTTCTCCATATAGTGGACTTCAATGGGGTACAACGGTTTGAAGGTCCAAATTGCAGTTTCAATGCAGCTTCAAAGGGCTCTACGCAATCCCAGGACTATCTGCTGCTAACTTCTTAGTGCCAGAGACCACAGAACACCCCCTTCAGGACTCTTGTAGAGTCCATGCCTTGGCGGTTTGGTGCTGTTTTGGCAGCTCGTGAAAGACTAACAGCATATTAGGCAGGTGGTCATAATGTTTGGGCTTATTGATATATGTACTGTAGCAATAAGCTCTATGCACGAACGCTGCTGACGTATTTCCGGTAGGATCTCAGCCGGCGTCTTTACTTCCGCATAGCGCGTTCTATAGGACAATTCACTTTAATAAAATAAATTTTCTCAGAAACGGAGACAACGATTTTAGAAACTGATTCGCTAGTCGGATTTCGAGTGATATGAGAGAATACTCACCCTCAAAGTTGTCGATGTAGCTCGAAATTTATAATTTAAAGAACTTCTCTTTCTTACTCATATGTGTGACAGTTAACTGCCTCACAATATTGTTAACATCATTCACGTTAACCGCTGGAAGTTCTTGAAAACAGAGAGTGTAATTTGCCATTATCTCCACCTAATGCAAAAACGGCTTCTGACGCAGCACCGGATGTAGCTCGGAAGCGATCGTGCATAGAGCCTATTACAAAGTACTAGCACCTAGTATTCCCATTATCCTTTTTTAAAATAATTAGGTTAAATTTGTCATTTATATTCATTTTGAAAATGATCAGCATTAATGATTGAATTACTTGATGCAGCTGCATATAAAGGTCAACAAGAGCAAAAAAGTCAACTGGATCTCCATACCAAAGAAAGATAAGTACATCAAGGCCAAGGCCCAATGCAGTGTTGCAGGATGGGGGAAAACAACCACCAATGGTGCGGCAAGTGATAAACTTTTGGAGGTTGATGTCAAAATCATTGATAAAAAAGCATGTCAGAAGGACTGGAAGGAAAAGTATTTCCCCTCAAGTATGGTGTGCGCAGATGGTCGTGGAGGAGGAGTTTGTCAGGTACAAAGTATATTCTGGAGACATCATAAAAAGAGTAGGATTTCAGTATTTTATTCACATGCTGTAACTTTCTCCACTTCTCAGGGTGATTCTGGGGGACCTTTGGTGTGCGACAAAGTTGCAGTTGGTGTTGTTTCATTCAATCAGCGAAAGAACTGTGACTTTGATTCGGTGCGGTAAGCTCCGTCTTAGCCTTATATTTCTTTGTTTTGAACCATCATTTTACTACCATTTCTAGTTGTTTATACTACTACATTTTACCCAACATCTCAGATTAACCTGACATCGCTAGCTTCTGTTATTAGTACTACTAGCACAAAACGCTAGTAATTCGCTAGCCTGTTAACGCGCCACCCGTGCGCTCAGCTATTTTATTTATTTATCTTTCTCTCGCGCGTCCGTGCCTTTGAGTTCATAAAAAGCTCAGGTGAGTAAGAATCAGTCAACAAACACGGTGAGTAATGTCTTGACCTGTTATTGTCACTTGCACTTCATGTCACATGTTTAGTATAGGCTTCTCTGTCGACAATATAGGATTTATATGTGATAAATGTAAGGAGACAGTTAGGTTGACAGAGAAGATTTCAGAATTAGAAACACGCATCCAAACTTTAATTGAGGATAGTAAGAGTGCTAGTGCTTTAGATGTTTTGGATGCGCATAGAATAGTGAACACTTTACATGGCGTGGTTCTGGCTGAAGTAGAGCCCATGCAGCCGGGCAAATGGGTGACAGTGAGGGATCGCTCTAGTCGCGGATCTAAAAACCACTCTTCCGTTCCGATTACCATAACAAATCGATTTGCCCCGCTCAGTGAAACACCCACTGAGAATGATTGTGCCCTAGTTATTGGCGATTCTATTACACGGAACGTGAAAATAGAGACACCAACCACCATAGTCACATGTTTGCCGGGAGCCAGAGCGCCTGACATCAAAGCAAATTTAAAAGTGCTGGCTAATGCTAATCGTAAATTCTCTAAGATCATTATTCATGTCGGCACTAATGATGTTCGACTCCGCCAGTCGGAGATCACCAAAATTAATATTAAAGAGGTGTGTGAACTTGCAAGTACGATGTCAAGGACTGTAATCTGCTCTGGCCCCCTTCCTGTTCGCAGGAGTGATGAGATAGTTAGTAGATTATGTTCGCTTAACGGTTGGCTGTCTCGGTGGTGTCCGCTTAATAATATTGAATTCATAGACAATTGGAAAAGTTTTTGGGGCAAACCTGACCTGTTGAAAAGAGATGGTATTCATCCCTACTGGGATGGTGCTGCTCTTCTCTCTAGTAATATGGCTCATAGTCTTAGAGCTCAAACATGACAATCTGGGGCTCAGGTCAGGAAGCAGACAGACTGGCTTAACCGACTGTCTGCTAGCGGCCTCGCGTCACCAAGGTCAGATAAATCCCATCACATAGAACCTCTTTTACCTAGCTATCATCATATAGAGACTGTGTCTGTTCCCCGAATTTGGAAATCCAAAAAACGTTTAAACCCAACTAAGGTTAAAAATTTAATTGATGTTCAACAAATAAAAAACAGCTATAATACATATGAGCAAATGCTAAAGCTTGGGTTGCTGAATATTCGATCGCTTACTTCAAAAGCACTCGTTGTTAACGATATGATTTCAGATAATAACCTAGATGTGCTGTGTTTGACAGAAACCTGGCTAAAACCAAACGATTACATTACTTTAAATGAATCAACCCCGCAAGATTACTGTTATAAACATGAGCCTCGTCTGAAACGCAAAGGGGGTGGTGTTGCTGTAATTTATAGTAATAGTTTCAAAACCACTAAGAAATCAAGTTTTAAATATAATTCTTTTGAAGCATTGGTGCTTAATGTAAAAATATATAGTGTAAACGATAAATCACGTTTGAGATTTGTGCTGGCTAATGTATACAGGCCACCAGGGCACCATACAGACTTTATCAAAGAATTTGCGGACTTTCTATCAGAATTAATATTGACTGCAGATAAAGTCCTAATTGTTGGTGATTTTAATATACACATCGATAATGAAAAAGATGCATTGGGATTGGCATTTAAAGACATTGTAAATTCAATTGGAGTTAGACAACACGTGTCAGGACCTACTCATCATCGTAATCATACTCTAGATCTAATATTATCACACGGAATAGATGTGGATGGCGTTGAAATTCTGCAGCAGAGCGATGACATCTCAGATCATTACCTAGTCTCGTGTAATTTGCATTTAGCCAAGGCTGCAAAGCCGACTCCGTGTTACAAATATGTGAGACCTATCACTTCTGCTACTAAAGATTGCTTTATTAATAATCTTCCTAATCAGTTTCATCATCTCAGCATCTCAGATAGCTTAGAAGAACTCGATATTACAACAGAAACATTTAACTCTCTCTTTTCCAGCACTTTAGACACAGTTGCTCCGTTGCGCTTAAAGAAGATTAAAGAAAATAGTCCAACGCCGTGGTACAACGAGCACACTCAGGGACTTAAGAGAACAGCCAGAAAAATGGAGCGCAACTGGAAGAAAACAAAACTAGAGGTATTTCGCATTCCGTGGAAAGAGAGCTCAATTACTTACAGAGAGGCTTTAAAAGCTGCTAGATCTGCTTATTTTTCAACCCTATTAGAAGAAAATAAACATAATCCTAGGTATTTATTTGAAACGTTGGCTAAACTAACGAAAAATAAAGCTTCAAGCACCGAAGTTTACAAGCAACACGGCAGTAATGACTTTATGAACTTCTTCACTTATAAGATTGATAATATCAGGGACAAAATTATAACTATGCAACCGTCTACTACAGTATCACATCAGGCAGTGCATTGTAGTCTCCCTGAGGAAAAATTTGATTCATTCGTTGCTATAGGAGAGGAAGAATTTACTAAACTCATTAAATCATCTAAATCTACAACATGTATGTTAGACCCTATACCGACTAAGCTACTGAAAGAAATACTTCCAGAGGTCATAGATCCTCTTCTTAATATCATTAATTCGTCTTTGTCTCTAGGGTACGACTTTAAGCTGGCTATGATTAAACCGCTTGTTAAAAAAACGCAACTTGATCCTTCAGAATTAGTCAATTACAGGCCGATCTCGAATCTACCTTTTCTGTCAAAGATATTAGAAAAGGCAGTATCCTCACAACTGTGTTCCTTTCTTGAAAGAAATTATATCTGCGAGGATTTCCAGTCAGGATTTAGACCGTACCATAGTACCGAAACAGCTCTCGTTAGAGTCACAAATGATTTGCTCTTATCATCCGATCGTGGTTGTATCTCTCTATTAGTGTTACTCGATCTTAGTGCTGCATTTGACACCATCGACCACAACGTTCTTTTAAATAGATTAGAACATTATGTTGGCATTACGGGAAATGCACTAGCATGGTTTAAATCATACTTATCTGACCGTTATCAGTTTGTAGCAGTAAATGAGATGTCTCATCGATCACAAGTTCAGTATGGCGTACCACAAGGCTCAGTACTAGGACCGCTGCTGTTCACTCTGTACATGCTACCCTTAGGAGATATCGTCAGGAAACATGGAATTAGCTTTCACTGTTATGCCGATGATACTCAGCTCTATATTTCTTCAAAACCTAACGAAACTTATCAATTCACAAAATTAACGGAATGCATAGCGGATATAAAAAATTGGATGACTTGTAATTTCCTACTTCTAAATTCTGAAAAAAACAGAGTTTCTAATTATTGGACAAAAAACTTCCTCACGTAATAACCTAGAATACTGTCTAACACTTGATGGCTGCTCTGTTAAGTCTTCATCGTCGGTTATGAACCTGGGTGTGCTCTTTGATACCAATCTTTCATTTGAAAGTCACGTGTCTAGCATCTGTAAAACTGCATTTTTCCATCTTAAAAATATATCTTAATTACACCATATGCTCTCATTGACAAATGCGGAACAATTAGTTCATGCGTTCATGACCTCAAGGCTAGATTATTGTAATGCTATTATGGGTGGTTGCCCTGCACGCTTAATAAACAAACTACAGCTGGTTCAAAACGCAGCAGCTCGAGTTCTTACCAGAACCAGGAAGTATGACCATATTAGCCCAGTTCTGTCAAAACTGCATTGGCTCCCTATTAAACATCGCATCAATTTTAAAATATTGCTGATTACTTACAAAGCACTGAATGGTTTAGCTCCGCAGTACTTGAGCGAGCTCTTAACGCATTATAGTCCGTCATGTCTATTACGATCTCAAAATTCCGGCCAGTTGATAATACCTAGAATATCAAAATCGACTGCTGGCGGTAGATCCTTTTCCTATCTAGCATCAAAACTCTGGAACAGTCTTCCTACCATTGTCCGGGAAGCAGACACACTCTGTCAGTTCAAAGCCAGATCAAATAATAATACATTATAGACTTCTATAATTTAATGTTAGGCTGCATATAGTACAGTAGGTCAGCCGGAACCGGGAACACTTCCCAAAAATCCTGATGTACTCGTTACATCATGAGAAGAATGGCATCTACGCTAATTTTAGTGTCTGTGTTTATCCCGAGGTTTTCCTGCAGCCTGCCGGATCCAGGCCGTATCCAGATCTGATGAAGGACCTTCGCCTGGACCGATGACAACGCAGTCCTGAAGTGCCAACTAGTCTCTCCCTATGGAGGATCCCACTACCACTCTACAGATAAGGCGTTGTCGGGAAAATTCGTCTCGCGGTCCTACCCCAAAGCAACAAATAAAATAAAATTCCTTATCAAAATTTATAAGGAAAGACAAGTATTTTGTTTAGGCTTGGCTTGAAGGGAATTCCAACCCTGCGTATATTCAAACCCACATAACTATAGAACCCATTCTAAATGTGCATGTGACCGCCATCAGCGTTTCTCACAGGTTCGCGTTTAAAGTCTGTGTAGAGGGAATGGTGTCGTCTTAGCGGCCCATAATTTAATAACAAATGATCATTGCGACGGAAGCAAATCAATTAAAACTAACTTTAGATGGAAATAACTTAACTCTGCTGGAAAGCCGAAACAATCTCTGTTACCTTAAATTATACGCTTATCTCTGTAAAGCTGCTTTGAGACAATCTACATTGTTAAAAGCGCTATATAAATGAAGATGACTTGACTTGACTTGACTAGATTAATCTAGATTAATTTCAAAATTAATCTAGATTAATCTAGATAAAAAAAAAATTAATCATGCCCACCTCTAGTTATTATACATTTATTACAATGTAATAACTAGGGGTTGGGGAAAAATCGATTCTTCGATGCATCGCGATGCGGACGTGGACGATTCTGAATCGATTCACAAATGTCAAAAAAATCGATTTTCAAAAAAAAAAAAACATATATATTTTTTTCTAATAACGTAATATTGACGGAACGCAAAAGGCGGAACTACAGTATAAGCGGACGTGCAGTGCGCGGACAGTCGATGGCGTGCACATAACAGAGTCGCGCACATACATAACAGACTCATGATGGCTGAGCGCCAAATTCGAACGGCACCTTCTTCGTTAAAAGCTAACGTATGTAAAATTTGCAATTTCATTGTTACCTATTTAGTATTTTTGTATGAGAGCTGCTTTCTGTATTGTTTAGTTTTCACATCAGTACACTGTGTAAACCGATCTGTTATACGTACGTTATACTGCAATATGTGCAATTTCAGTCACAAAAAGTTACATTTTGACTGTGCTCTCTGCAGATGTTCATTCACTTTTTTTGTATAAGCTGTTTTTGATTGTAGTATACAGCAAACATTTCAAGTCATAACTCTTTATTATTTAGTTGTGTATAAGAGTGGCTTTGTCTGTTACTAATTGAAGCTAGTAAGTTGTTCAAAAATGTTAATTTTGTCTTCTTAATGATTAAATTGGACAATTTCTTCTAGAAAGACAAGGTGTTCAGGGGGAGAAAAAACGTTTTCTTTACCTTGACATGTTTCGACTGCAACCTGCAGTCTTCCTCCACCTGAACACCTTGTCTTTCTAGAAGAAAATGGTCGAATTTCTACAGCATGTTGGTTCTGATCTACTTCCTAAAGGAAATAAGCCTTTCATTTATTTGTTATTGTTTAGTTCAACTTGATGAGTCACAACACAATGTGATGTATTCATTTCTGTGTTCTACAGAACATAATCTACATACAAATAATTCTGAAGTTATAACTACACGACGACACAGAAAGTGCTTTGAGTTGTTGTTACTCAATAAAAAAGTTTTATGTAATTCAGCAGCTGACTTTTTTTAATACTGCAATCACTTTGTAGTGTATTTTCGCTACACAATAATCGCTAAACGAGAATCGTTAATAATCGAAAATTGACTGTAATCGAATCAGGACTTCAATAATCGTAATCGAATCGAATCGGGAAATCAGACAGATTAACCACCCCTAGTAATAATACATTGTGTTATTATACCTTTATTACAGTGTAATAATACATTCTTATTATACATTTATTACAGTCCCATAATAAATTGTGTGATTCTACTTTTTTACAGTGCCATAATACATCGTGAAATTATAACTTTATTACAGTGTAATAATACACTGTGCTATTATACCTTTATTACAGTGTAATAACACATTGTGGTATTATACCTTTATTACAGTGTAATGATACATTGTCTTATTATACCTTTATTAGAGTGTAATAATAAACTGTGTTATTATACCTTTATTACAATGTAATAATACATTGTGTTATTATACCTTTATTACAGTATAATAATACATTGTGAAATTATACCTTTATTACAATGTAGTAATACATTGTGTAATTATACATTTATTACAATGTAATAATACATTGTGCTATTATACCTTTATGACAATGAAATACATTGTGCTATTATACATTTATCATAGTGTAATAATACACTGTGTAATAATACCTTCATTACAGTGCCATAATACATTGTGTAATTATACCTTTATTACAGTGTAATAACATATTGTGGTATTATACCTTTATTACAGTGTAATAATAGACTGTGTTATTATACCTTTATTACAGTGTAATACATTGTCTTATAAACCTTTATTACAGTGTAATAATACATTGTGTTATTATACCTTTAATATAGTGTAATAATACATTGTGTTATTATACCTTTATTACAGTGTAATAATACATTCTTATTATACATTTATTACAGTCCCATAATACATTGTGTAATTCTACCTTTTTACAGTGTAATGACACATTGTGGTATTATACCTTTATTACAGTGTAATAATACATTGTGTTATTATACATTTATTACAATGTAATAATACATTGTGTTATTATACCTTTATTACAGTGTAATAATACATTCTTACTATACATTTATTACAGTCTCATAATACATTGTGTGATTCTACCTTTTTACAGTGCCATAATACATTGTGAAATTGAACCTTTATTACAGTGTAATAACACATTGTGGTATTATACCTTTATTACAGTATAATACATTGTGTAATTATAACTTTAATACAGTGTAATAATACATTGTGTTATTATACATTTATTACAATGTAATACATTGTGAAAATATACTTTTATTAAAATATAATAATTCATTGTGAAAGTATACCTCTATTACAGTGTAATAATACACTGTGCTATTATAACTTTATTACAGTGTAATAACACATTGTGGTATTATACTTTTATTACAGTGTAATAATAATACATTGTGGTATTATACATTTATTACAATGTAATAATACATTGTGAAATTATACTTTTATTAAAATATAATTCTTTGTGAAATTATACCTTTATTACAATGTAATAATACATTGTGTAATTATACCTTTATTACAGTGTAATACATTGTGCTATTATACCTTTTTACAATGTAATAATACATTGTGAAATTATACATTTATCACAGTATAATAATACATTGTGTTTTTATACCTTTATTACGTAAGGGATTAAAAGGACAGCCTGAAGGGCTTGTTATTCGCTATAACGACCGCCTCTCTATACATTATCCTGCTTATTACATGGCTACCTACAAAATGAATAAATAATTTGAGACGAATTATTGATTTAAAAAGGAGTTTATTGATTTAATAACGATTGTATTGCTTCCGCCAAAGAAAATAGCCCGGTCCGCGTCCATAGCAATGCGCTGTTCTTCATGGCAACTGTTGTACTTCGCAGCGGTCTGTTATCAAGAAATAACAGACCGCATTCTACATTGAAATTCAGCCAAGCCATGTAATAAAGTGTAATAATACATTCTTATTATACATTTATTACAGTCCCATAATACATTGTGAAATTATACCTTTATTACATTGTAATAATACACTGTGCTATTATACCTTTATTACAGTCTAATGATACATTGTCTTATTATACCTTTATTACAGTGTAATAATAAACTGTGTTATTATACCTTTATTACAGTGTAATAATACATTGTCTTATAATACATTTATTACAGTGTAATAATACATTGTGAAATTATACCTTTATTACAATGTAATAATACATTGTGTTATTATACCTTTATGACAATGAAATACATTGTGCTATTATACATTTATCACAGTGTAATAATACATTGTGTAATTATACCTTCATTACAGTGCCGTAATACATTGTGTAATTATACCTTTATTACAGTGTAATAATACACTGTGGTATTATACCTTTATTACAGTGTAATAATACAGTGTGTAATTATACATTTACCACAGTGTAATAATACATTGTGTCATTATGCCTTTATTACAGTGTAATAATACATTGTGTTATTGTACATTTATTACAATATCATAATACATTGTGTTATTATACCTTTATTACAATGACATAATACATTGTGTTATTGTACATTTATTACAATATCATAATAAATTGTGTGATTCTACTTTTTTACAGTGCCATAATACATAGTGAAATTATACCTTTATAACAGTGTAATAACACATTGTCTTATAATACCTTTATTACAGTGTAATAACACATTGTCTTATAATACCTTTATTACAGTGTAATAACACATTGTCTTATAATACCTTTATTACAGTGTAATAATACATTATTATTATACATTTATTACAGTCCCATAATACATTGTGAAATTATACCTTTATAACAGTGTAATAACACATTGTCTTATAATACCTTTATTACAGTGTAATAATACATTGTCTTATAATACCTTTATTACAGTGTAATAATACATTATTATTATACATTTATTACAGTCCCATAATACATTGTGAAATTATACCTTTATTACAGTGTAATAACACATTGTGGTATTAAACGTTTATTACAGTGTAATAATACATTGTGTTATTATACATTTCTTACAATGGAATAACACATTGTGTTATTATACATTTATTACAATATAATAATACATTGTGTTATTATACCTTTATTACAGTGTAATAATACATTCTTATACATTTATTACAGTCCCATAATACATTGTTTGATTCTACTTTTTTACAGTGCCATAATACATTGTGAAATTCTACTTGTATTACAGTGTAATAATACACTGTGTTATTATACCTTTATTACAGTGTAATAACACATTGTGGTATTATACATTTATTACAGTGTAATGATACATTGTCTTATTATACCTTTATTACAGTGTAATAATACATTGTGAAATTATACTTTTATTAAAATATAATAATTCATTGTGAAATTATACCTCTGTTACAGTGTATTAATACATTGTCTTATAATACCTTTATTACAGTGTAATAATACATTGTGTTATTATACCTTTATTACAGTGTAATAATACATTCTTATTATACATTTATTACAGTCCCATAATACATTGTGTAATTCTACATTTTTACAGTGCCATAATACATTTGGAAATTATACCTTTATGACAATGTAATACATTGTGAAATTATACTTTTATTAAAATATAATTATTTGTGAAATTATACCTTTATTACAATGTAATAATACATTGTGAAAGTATACCTTTATTACAGTGTAATAACACACTGTGCTATTATACCTTTATTACAATGTAATAACACATTGTGTTATATTACCTTTATTACAAAGGAATAATACATTGTGTTATTATACATTTATTACAATATAATAATACATTGTGTTATTTACCTTTATTACAGTGTAATAATACATTGTCTTATAATACTTCTATTACAGTGTAATAATTTCATTTTATTTGTTTAACCAGGAAGGTCCCATTGAGATACAATATCTCTTCTACCAGGGAGTCCTGGTCAAGATAGTCAGCACAAAACAAAAATACAAAGTAGTACATAACACAACAAAATAAACAAAGAGTTTCCATATCTGAAAGACAGCACAACCCACAATCAATTACTAAAACATTTACACCGTTCTATAAAAAACAGACTTTGTGATGGTACATATTTCATGTGTAATATACCTTGGAGCTCATTCCATACATAAGGAGCATAATTAGAGAAGGCTGATCTACCTAGTTCTGTATGGAAAATTGAGTTCTTGAGTAAAAGTTTAACTGTTGATCTAGTATTATAGATACTAGTACAGTATGTCAATAGATTAGATATATACTGTGGTAATTTACCCAGTAAAGCTTTTAAAATAAAGATCAACATATGATGTTTCCTCCTCAAGCACAGTGAAGTCCAATTTGTCAACTCATATAAATTACAGTGATGTGTACGCACACTTGAATCAGTCACAAATCGTAAGGCAGCATGATAAACAACATCCAATTTTTTCAAAGTATTTATAGGCGCATGCATATATATTATATCACCATAGTCCAATACTGGCAAAAAGGTACTTTGCACTAATCGTTTTCGAGCAACAAAGGAAAAACATTTTTTCAAACGAAAATAAAAACCCAATCTTGGTCTCAATTTCTTTAAAAGTATATCAATATGAGAACTAAAAGTAAATTTATCATCCAGCCAGATTCCAAGATATTTATAGGATGCGACTCTCTCAATCAAAGTACCATCAAAAGTTTTAATCATAAAATCATTTAGTGATAATCTAGAGCGTGTGAAGATCATGTATTTAGTTTTTTTTTATTCATCACCAATTTTAGATTATCAAGTGAAGTCTGAAATAAATTAAAAGCACTCTGTAAGGAATCCATTGCCACTTTAATGGATGAAGCCATTGTATAAATGATAGTATCATCTGCATAAAAGTGTACTTTTACGGTCTCTAATCCTACACCAAGTTCATTTATGTAAATAGAAAATAAAATTGGTCCCAAAATTGATCCTTGAGGGACACCTGTCTTCACTATTAATGGGTTAGAAATATAAGTATCTACAGACACACATTGAGTTCTTCCAGTCAAATAATTTGAAAACCACTTTAAAACTGTACTACTAAAACCTACACTGTTAGAAAAATCTGTAGAAATTACAGTATTACTGGCAGCTACTTGCCAGTAACTTACTGTAGATTTAAATTGATGTTATTTACTGGCAACAATTTGTTCAAAATTAAATGAACATTAAACATTAACAAGTCTTTATCTTTACAGAATAAAACTAAAATAACATCCTCATGCAAAGCATTCTGGGAACCAAAATCTGAAGGAAAAAAACTGAAAAAGGTTGATGAAGATTTCTGGTTCCCAGAATGCTTTGCATTAGATTGTTATTTTATAATTTTATTCTTTAAAGACAAAGACTTGTTAATGTTTAATGTTCATTTAACTTTGAACAAACTGTTGCCAGTAAATAACATCAATTTAAATCTACAGTAAGTTACTGGCAAACAGCTGCAAAACTACAGCAAATTTTTTACAGTGTACACATTTAAGCCTTTGCAAAAGAAGATCATGATCCACAGAATCAAATGCTTTGGATAAATCAATAAAAAGTGCAACACATGATTTTTTTTTATCCAATCCAGTAATAATGTCATTTGTGACTAACATTTATACAGTTATAGTACTATGTCCTTGTCTAAAACCTGACTGAGTTTGACTTAAAATATTATTAGTCGATAAATAGTGCTTTAACTGTTCATTTACCAGGGATTCAAACACTTTGGCTGTAACAGACAGTCTGGAAATAGGGCGATAATTATCCAACAAAGTGCAATCTCCACCTTTCAGTAATGGACGAATTTCTGCTGACTTCCATGAACTTGGTATCAAACCACTACTTAGACTTAAATTAAAAATAGAAGCAATCGGTCTCGCTATCAAGTCCGCAGATATTTTTAGAAAATAAGGCTCTATTTGATCAGGGCTAGCAGATTTTTTACAATTGAGAGTTAACAGAGATTTACAAACCTGGGATGGAGAAATAGGAAGAAAATTAAAATGATTTCTTTTACTACTTAAAGGGATAACCATATTATCTTTATCGTCTACAGGAATACTTGAATAAGTTGTTGAACTTGAGCCTACATTATTAAAGTGAAAATTAAAAGCTTCTGCTATATCTCGTTTATCCTTAATTTCTTCATCTTTGACCTTTAGTAAATCAGGAACTGCTGGAGGGGGAATAGACCCCGTTGATGATTTGAGCAGCTTCCAAAATTTACTAGGATCATTAAAATTTTTATTTATCATGTTAAGGTAATACTCACTTTTTGCATTTTTTATAATTTTTGTACAAATATTCCTTAATGCCCTATATTGTTCCCAGTCACTAGCATTATTAGTTTTTTTTTTTGCCTTAGCCCAGGCAATGTTTCTTGCTCTAATGGAGGAGGATATTGATTTATTAAACCATGGATTATCTACATAGTAGATATACATAATAATACATAGTGTTATTATACATTTATTAGAATGGAATAATACATTGTGTTATTATACCTTTATTACAGTGTAATAATACATTCTTATTATACATTTATTACAGTCCCATAATACATTGTGTGATTCTACTTTTTTACAGTGCCATAATACATTGTGAAATTATACTTTTATTACAGTGTAATAATACATTGTGTTATTATACATTTATTACAATGTAATAATACATTGTGAAATTATACCTTTATTACAGTGTAATAATGCACTCTGCTATTATACCTTTATTACACTGTAATACACATTGTGGTATTATACGTTTATTACAGTGTAATAATACATTGTTATATTACATTTATTACAATGGAATAATACATTGTGTTATTATACATTTATTACAATATAATAATGCATTGTGTTATTATACCTTTATTACAGTGTAATAATACATTCTTATTATACATTTATTACAGTCCCATAATACATTGTGTGATTCTACTTTTTTACAGTGCCATAATACACTGTGCTATTATACCTTTATTACAGTGTAATAATACATTGTGAAATTGTACTTTTATTAAAATATAATAATTCATTGTGAAATTATACCTTTATTACAGTGTAATAATACATTGTCTTATAATACCTTTATTACAGTGTAATAATACATTATGTTATTATACATTTATTACAGTCCCATAATACTTTGTGTAATTCTACCATTTTAGAGTGCCATAATGCATTGTGAAATTATACTTTTATTACAGTGTAATAATACATTGTGTTATTATACATTTATTACAATGTAATAATACATTGTGTTATTATACCTTTATTACAGTGTAATAATACATTGTGAAATTATACCTTTATTACAGTGTAATAATACATTCTTATTATACATTTATTACAGTCCCATAATACATTGTTTGATTCTACTTTTTTACAGTGTTATAATACATTGTGCTATTATACCTTTATTAAAGTGTAATAACACATTGTGGTATTATACGTTTATTACAGTGTAATAATACATTGTCTTGTAATACCTTTATTACAGTGTAATAATACATTCTTATTATACATTTATTGCAGTCCCATAATACATTGTGAAATTATACCTTTATTACAGTGTAATAATACATTGTGTCATTATGCCTTTATTACAGTGTAATAATACATTGTGTAATTATACCTTTATTACAGTGTAATAATACATTGTGTAATTATACCTTTATTACAGTGTAATAATACAGTGTGTAATTATACATTTACCACAGTGTAATAACACATTGTGGTATTATACCTTTATTACAGTGTAATAATCCATTGTGTCATTATGCCTTTATTACTGTGTAATAATTCATTGTGTTATTATACATTTATTACAATGTAATAATACATTGTGTTATTATACCTTTATTACAGTGTAATAATACATTCTTATTATACATTTATTACAGTCCCATAATACATTGTGTGATTCTACTTTTTTAAAGTGCCATAATACACTTTGTTACTATACCTTTATTACAGTGTAATAATACATTGTCTTGTAATACCTTTATTACAGTGTAATAATATATTGTGTAATTATACATTTATTACAATTTACTAATACATTGTGAAATTATACCTTTATTACAATGTAATAATACATTGTGCTATTATACCTTTATTACAGTGTAATAATACATTGTGTCATTATTCCTTTATTACAGTGTAATAATACATTGTGTTATTATACATTTATTACAATGTAATAATACATTGTGTAATTATACCTTTATTACAGTGTAATAATACAGTGTGTAATTATACCTTTATTACAGTGTAATAATACATTGTGTTATTATACCTTTATTACAGTGTAATAATACATTGTGCTATCATACCTTTATTACAATGTAATAATACATTGTGTAATAATACATTTATTACAGTGTAATAATACAGTGTGTAATTATACATTTACCACAGTGTAATAATACATTGTGTTATTATACATTTATTACAGTGTAATAATACAGTGTGTAATTATACATTTACCACAGTGTAATAATACATTGTGTTATTATACATTTATTACAATGTAATAATACATTGTGTATTATACATTTATTACAATGTCATAATACATTGTGTTATTATACCTTTATTACAATGTCATAATACATTGTGTTATTATACCTTTATTACCGTGTAATAATATATTCTTATTATACATTTATTACAGTCCCATAATACATTGAGTGATTCTACATTTTTACAGTGCCATAATACATTGTGTCATTATTCCTTTATTACAGTGTAATAATACATTGTGTTATTATACATTTATTACAATGTAATAATACATTGTGTAATTATACCTTTATTACAGTGTAATAATACAGTGTGTAATTATACATTTACCACAGTGTAATAATACATTGTGTTATTATACATTTATTACAGTGTAATAATACATTGTGCTATCATACCTTTATTACAATGTAATAATACATTGTGTAATTATACATTTATTACAGTGTAATAATACAGTGTGTAATTATACATTTACCACAGTGTAATAATACATTGTGTTATTATACATTTATTACAATGTCATAATACATTGTGTTATTATACATTTATTACAATGTCATAATACATTGTGTTATTATACCTTTATTACCGTGTAATAATATATTCTTATTATACATTTATTACAGTCCCATAATGCATTGAGTGATTCTACATTTTTACAGTGCCAAAATACATTGTGTTATTATACCTTTATTACAGTGTAATAATACATTCTTATTATAAATTTATTACAGTCCCATAATACATTGTTTGATTCTACTTTTTACAGTGCCATAATACATTGTGAAAATATACTTTTATTACAGTGTAATAATACACTGTGTTATTATACCTTTAATACAGTGTAATAATACATTGTCTTATAATACCATTATTACAGTGTAATAATACATTGTGAAATTATACATTACACTGTAATAACACATTGTGGTTTTATACGTTTATTACAGTGTAATAATACATTATCTTGTAATACCTTTATTACAGTGTAATAATACATTGTGTTATTATACCTTTATTACAGTGTAATTATACATTCTTATTATACATTTCTTACAGTCCCATATTACATTGTGTAATTCTACCTTTTTACAGAGCCATAATACATTGTGAAATTATACCTTTATTACATTGTAATAATACACTGTGCTCTTATACCTTTATTACAGTGTAATAACACATTGTGGTATTATACCTTTATTACAGTCTAATGATACATTGTCTTATTATACCTTTATTACAGTGTAATAATAAACTGTGTTATTATACCTTTATTACAGTGTAATAATACATTGTCTTATAATACATTACAGTGTAATAATACATTGTGTTATTATACATTTATTACAATGTAATACATTGTGATATTATACCTTTATTATAGTATAATAATACACTGTGAAATTATACCTTTATTACAATGTAAGAATACATTGTGCTATTATACATTTATCACAGTGTAATAATACATTGTGTAATTATACCTTTATTACAGTGTAATAATACACTGTGCTATTATACCTTTATTACAGTGTAATAACACATTGTGGTATTATACCTTTATTACAGTCTAATGATACATTGTCTTATTATACCTTTATTACAGTGTAATAATAAACTGTGTTATTATACCTTTATTACAGTGTAATAATACATTGTCTTATAATACATTACAGTGTAATAATACATTGTGTTATTATACATTTATTACAATGTAATACATTGTGTTATTATACCTTTATTATAGTATAATAATACACTGTGAAATTATACCTTTATTACAATGTAAGAATACATTGTGCTATTATACATTTATCACAGTGTAATAATACATTGTGTAATTATACCTTTATTACAGTGTAATAATACACTGTGCTATTATACCTTTATCACAGTGTAATAACACATTGTGGTATTATACCTTTATTACAGTGTAATAATACTTTGTCTTATAATACCTTTATTACAGTGTAATAATACAGTGTGTAATTATACATTTACCACAGTGTAATAATACATTGTGTCATTATACATTTATTACAATATCATAATACATTGTGTTATTATACCTTTATTACAGTGTAATAATACATTATTATTATACATTTATTACAGTCCCATAATACATTGTGTAATTCTACCTTTTTACAGTGCCATAATACATTGTGAAATTATACCTTTATTACAGTGTAATAACACATTGTGGTATTAAAGGTTTATTACAGTGTAATAATACATTGTGTTATTGTACATTTCTTACAATGGAATAACACATTGTGTTATTATACATTTATTACAATATAATAATACATTGTGTTATTATACCTTTATTACAGTGTAATAATACATTCTTATTATACATTTATTACAGTCCCATAATACATTGTTTGATTCTACTTTTTTACAGTGCCATAATACATTGTGAAATTATACTTGTATTACAGTGTAATAATACACTGTGCTATTATACCTTTATTAAAATATAATTATTTGTGAAATTATACCTTTATTACAATGTAATAATACATTGTGAAATTATACCTTTATTACAGTGTAATAACACACTGTGCTATTATACATTTATTACAGTGTAATAACACATTGTGTTATATTACATTTATTACAATGGAATAATACATTGTGTTATTATACATTTATTACAGTGTAATAATACATTCTTATAATACATTTATTACAGTCCCATAATACATTGTTTGATTCTACTTTTTTACAGTGCCATAATACATTGTGAAATTATACTTGTATTACAGTGTAATAACACATTGTGGTATTATACGTTTATTACAGTGTAATAATACATTGTCTTGTAATACCTTTATTACAGTGTAATAATACATTGTGTTATTATACATTCATTACAATGTAATAATACATTGTGTTATTATACCTTTATTACAGTGTAATAGTACATTCTTATTATACATTTATTGCAGTCCCATAACACATTGTGTAATTCTACCTTTTTACAGTGCCATAATACATTGTGCTATTATACCTTTATTACAGTGTAATAACACATTGTAGTATTATACGTTAATTACAGTGTAATAATACACTGTGTTATATGACATTTATTACAATGGAATACTACATTGTGTTATTATACATTTATTACAATATAATTATACATTGTCTTATAATACCTTTATTACAGTGTAATAATACATTGTGTTATTATACCTTTATTACAGTGTAATAATACATTCTTATTATACATTTATTACAGTCCCAAAATACATTGTGTGATTCTACTTTTTTACAGTGCCATAATACACTCTGCTATTATACCTTTATTACAGTGTAATAACACATTGTGTTATTATACCTTTATTACAGTGTAATAACACATTGTGTTATTATACATTTATTACAATGTAATAATACATTCTTATTATACAGTTATTACAGTGCCATAATACATTGTGAAATTATACCTTTATTACAGTGTAATAATACATTCTTATTATACATTTATTACAGTGTAATAATACATTGTGAAATTATACCTTTATTACAGTGTAATAATACACTCTGTAATTATACCTTTATTACAGTGTAATAATACATTGTCTTATAATACTTTTATTACAGTGTAATAATACATAGTGTTATTATACATTTATTAGAATGTAATAATACATTGTGTTATTATACCTTTATTACAGTGTAATAATACATTCTTATTATACATTTATTACAGTCCCATAATACATTGTGTGATTCTACTTTTTTACAGTGCCATAATACATTGTGAAATTATACTTGTATTACAGTGTAATAATACACTGTGTTATTATACCTTTATTACACTGTAATAACACATTGTGGTATTATACATTCATTACAGTGTAATAATACATTGTGTTATTATGCCTTTATTACAGTGTAATAACACATTGTCTTATTATACCTTTATTACAGTGTAATAATACATTGTGAAATTATACTTTTATTAAAATATAATAATTCATTGTGAAATTATACCTTTATTACAGTGTAATAATACATTCTTATTATACATTTATTACAGTGTAATAATACATTGTCTTATAATACCTTTATTACAGTGTAATAATACATAGTGTTATTATACATTTATTAGAATGTAATAATACATTGTGAAATTATACCTTTATTACAGTGTAATAATACATTGTCTTATAATACTTTTATTACAGTGTAATAATACATAGTGTTATTATACATTTATTAGAATGTAATAATACATTGTGTTATTATACCTTTATTACAGTGTAATAATACATTCTTATTATACATTTATTACAGTCCCATAATACATTGTGTAATTCTACCTTTATTACAGTGTAATAATACATTGTGTTATATTACATTTATTACAATGGAATAATACATTGTGTGATTCTACTTTTTTACAGTGCCATAATACATTGTGAAATTATACTTTTATTACAGTGTAATAATACACTGTGTTATTATACCTTTATTACAGTGTAATAATACATTGTGTTATTATACATTTATTACAGTGTAATAATGCACTCTGCTATCATACCTTTATTACACTGTAATAACACATTGTGGTATTATACCTTCATTACAGTGTAATACATTGTGTTATTATACCTTTATTACTCTATAATAATACATTGTGAAATTATACCTTTATTAAAATGTAATAATACATTATGTAATTATACATTTATTACAGTGTAATAATACACTGTGTTATATTACATTTATTACAATGGAATAATACATTGTGTTATTATACATTTATTACAATATAATAATACATTGTGTTATTATACCTTTATTACAGTGTAATAATACATTCTTATTATACATTTATTACAGTCCCATAATACATTGTGTGATTCTACTTTTTTACAGTGCCATAATACACTGTACTATTATACCTTTATTACAGTGTAATAATACACTGTGTTATTATACCTTTATTACAATGTAATAATACATTGTGAAATTGTACTTTTATAAAAATATAATAATTCATTGTGAAATTATACCTTTATTACAGTGTAATAATACCTTGTCTTATAATACCTTTATTACAGTGTAATAATACATTATGTTATTATACATTTATTACAATGTAATAATACATTGTGTTATTATACCTTTATTACAGTGTAATAATACATTCTTCTTATACATTTATTACAGTCCCATAATACATTGTTTGATTCTACTTTTTTACAGTGCCATAATACATTGTGAAATTATACTTTTATTACAGTGTTATAATACACTGTGCTATTATACCTTTATTACACTGTAATAACACATTGTGGTATTATACGTTTATTACAGTGTAATAATACATTGTCTTGTAATACCTTTATTACAGTGTAATAATACATTCTTATTATACATTTATTGCAGTCCCATAATACATTGTGAAATTATACCTTTATTACAGTGTAATAATACATTGTGTTATATGACATTAATTGCAATGGAATAATACATTGTGTTATTATACATTTATTACAATATAATAACACATTGGCTTATTATATCTTTATTACAGTGTAATAATACACTGTGTTATTATACCTTTATTACAGTGTAATAATACATTGTGAAATTATACTTTTATTAAAATATAATAATTCATTGTGAAATTATACCTATGTTACAGTGTTATAATACACTGTGTAATTATATCTTTATTACAGTGTAATAATACATTGTCTTATAATACCTTTATTACAATGTCATAATACATTGTGTTATTATACCTTTTTACAGTGCCATAATACATTGTGAAATTATACCTTTATTACAGTGTAATAATATATTGTGTAATTATACATTTATTACAATTTACTAATACATTGTGAAATTATACCTTTATGCCAATGAAATACATTGTGCTATTATACATTTATCACAGTGCCATAATACATTGTGTAATTATACCTTTATTACAGTGTAATAATACATTGTGTCATTATGCCTTTATTACAGTGTAATAATACATTGTGTAATTATACCTTTATTACAGTGTAATAATACAGTGTGTAATTATACATTTACCACAGTGTAATAACACATTGTGGTATTATACCTTTATTACAGTGTAATAATCCATTGTGTCATTATGCCTTTATTACTGTGTAATAATTCATTGTGTTATTATACATTTATTACAATGTAATAATACATTGTGTTATTATACCTTTATTACAGTGTAATAATACATTCTTATTAAACATTTATTACAGTGTAATATTTCATGGCTTGGCTGTTTTCCAATGTAGAATGCGGTCTGTTATTTCTTGATAACAGACCGCTTGCGAGCTATAACAGACCGTTGCCATGCAAAACAGCGCATTGCTATGGACGCGGAACGGACTATTTTCTTAGGCGGAAGCAATACAATCGTTTTTAAAACAATAAACTCCTTTTTGAATCAATAATTTGTGTCAAATTAATTATTTATTTTGTAGGTAGCCATGTAATAAGCGGGATAATGTATAGAGAGGCGGGCGTTATAGCGAATAACAAGCCCTTCAGGCTGTCAAGACCCCTCCGCTTCGCGTCGGGTTCTCGTTCAGCCTGTCGGGGTTGTTATTCGCTATAACGACCGCCTCTCTATACATTATCCCTTACATAACACATTGTGGTATTTTACCTTTATTACAGTGTAATAATACATTGTGTTATTATACATTTATTACAATGTAATAATACATTGTGTTATTATACATTTATTACAATGTAATAATACATTGGGTTATTATACCTTTATTACAGTGTAATAATACATGGTGTCATTATGCCTTTATTACAGTGTAATAATACAGTGTGCTATTATACCTTTATTACAATGTAATAATAGATTGTGTAATTATACATTTATCACAGTGTAATAATACAGTGTGTAATTATACATTTATTACAATGTAATAATACATTGTGTTATTATACATTTATTACAATGTAATAATACATTGTGTTATTATACCTTTATTACAGTGTAATAATACATTCTTATTATAGATTTATTACAGTCCCGTAATACATTGTATAATTCTACCTTTATTACAGTGTAATAATACATTGTCTTGTAATACCTTTATTACAGTGTAATAATACATTGTGTAATTATACATTTATTACAATTTACTAATACATTGTGAAATTATACCTTTATTACAATGAAATACATTGTGTAATTATACCTTCATTACAGTGCCCTAATACATTGTGTAATTATACCTTTATTACAGTGTAATAATACATTGTGTTATTATACATTTATTACAGTGTAATAATACATTGTGGTATTATACCTTTATTACAGTGTAATAATACATTGTGGTATTATACCTTTATTACAGTGTAATAATACATTGTGTTATTATACATTTATTACAGTGCCCTAATACATTGTGGTATTATACCTTTATTACAGTGTAATAATACATTGTGGTATTATACATTTATTACAGTGTAATAATACATTGTGGTATTATACCTTTATTACAGTGTAATAATACATTGTGTTATTATACATTTATTACAGTGCCCTAATACATTGTGGTATTATACCTTTATTACAGTGTAATAATGCATTGTGTTATTATACCTTTATTACAGTGTAATAATACATTGTGAAATTATACATTTACAACAGTGTAATAACACATTGTGGTATTATACCTTTATTACAGTGTAATAATGCATTGTGTTATTATACCTTTATTACAATGTAATAATACATTGTGTAATTATACATTTATCACAGTGTAATAACATATTGTGGTATTATACCTTTATTACAGTGTAATAATACATTGTGTTATTATACCTTTATTACAGTGTAATAATACAGTGTGTAATTATACATTTACCACAGTGTAATAATACATTGTGTTATTATACATTTATTACAATGTAATAATACATTGTGTTATTATACCTTTATTACAGTGTAATAATACAGTGTGTAATTATACATTTAACACAGTGTAATAATACATTGTGTTATTATACATTTATTACAATGTAATAATACATTGTGTTATTATACCTTTATTACAATGTCATAATACATTGTGTTATTATACCTTTATTACACTGTAATAACACATTGTGGTATTATACGTTTATTGCAGTGTAATAATACATTGTGGTATTATACCTTTATTACAGTGTAATGATACATTGTCTTATTATACCTTTATTACAGTGTAATAATACATTGTGTTATTATACATGTATTACAATGTAATAATACATTGTGAAATTATACATTACACTGTAATAACACATTGTGGTTTTATACGTTTATTGCAGTGTAATAATACATTGTGGTATTATACATGTATTACAATGTAATAATACATTGTGAAATTATACATTACACTGTAATAACACATTGTGGTATTATACGTTTATTGCAGTGTAATAATACATTGTGGTATTATACCTTTATTACAGTGTAATGATACATTGTCTTATTATACCTTTATTACAGTGTAATAATACACTGTGTTATTATGCATTTATTACAGTGTAATAATATATTGTCTTATAATACCTTTATTACAGTGTAATAATACAGTGTGTAATTATACATTTACCACAGTGTAATAATACATTGTGTTATTATACCTTTATTACAGTGTAATAATACATTGTGTTATTATACATTTATTACAGTGTAATAATACATTGTGTTATTATACATTTATTACAATGTAATAATACATTGTGTTATTATACCTTTATTACAGTGTAATAATACATTGTGTTATTATACATTTATTACAATATAATAATACATTGTGTTATTATACCTTTATTACAGTGTAATAATACATTGTGTTATTATACATTTATTACAATATCATAATACATTGTGTTATTATACATTTATTACAATGTCATAATACATTGTGTTATTATACATTTATTACAATGTCATAATACATTGTGTTATTATACATTTATTACAATGTCATAATACATTGTGTTATTATACATTTATTACAATGTCATAATACATTGTGTTATTATACCTTTATTACAATGTCATAATACATTGTGTTATTATACCTTTATTACAGTGTAATAATATATTCTTATTATACATTTATTACAGTCCCATAATACATTGTGTGATTCTACTTTTTTACAATGCCATAATACATAGTGAAATTATACCTTTATTACAGTGTAATAATATATTGTCTTATTATACCTTTATTACAGTGTAATAATACACTGTGCTATTATACCTTTATTACTGTGTAATAACACATTGTGGTATTAAACGTTTATTACAGTGTAATAATACATTGTGTTATTATACATTTCTTACAATGGAAAAACACATTGTGTTATTATACATTAATTACAATATAATAATACATTGTGTTATTATACCTTTATTACAGTGTAATAATACATTCTTATTATACATTAATTACAGTCCCATAATACATTGTTTGATTCTACTTTTTTACAGTGCCATAATACTTTGTGAAATTAAACTTGTATTACAGTGTAATAATACACTGTACTATTATACCTTTATTACAGTGTAATAATACATTGTGTTATTATACATTTATTACAATGTAATAATACATTGTGTTATTATACCTTTATTACAGTGTAATAATAAATTGTGAAATTATACCTTTATTACAGTGTAATAATACACTGTGTTATTATACCTTTATTACAGTGTAATAATACATTGTGAAATTATACTTTTATTAAAATATAATAATTCATTGTGAAATTATACGTCTGTTACAGTATAATAATACATTGTCTTATAATACCTGTATTACAGTGTAATAATACACTGTGCTATTATACCTTTATTACAGTGTAATAACACATTGTGGTATTATACGTTTATTACAGTGTAATAATACACTGTGTTATTATACATTTATTACAGTGTAATAATACATTGTCTTATAATACCTTTATTACAGTGTAATAATAAATTCTTATTATACATTTATTACAGTCCCATAATACATTGTGAAATTATACATTTATTACAGTGTAATAATACATTGTGTCATTATACATTTATTACAATGTAATAATACATTGTGTTATTATACATTTATTACAATGTAATAATGCATTGTTTTATTATAACTTTATTACAGTGTAATAATACATTCTTATTATACATTTATTAAAGTCCCATAATACATTGTGTGATTCTACTTTTTTACAGTGCCATTATACATTGCGAAATTATGCCTTTATTACAGTGTAATAACACATTGTGGTATTATACCTTTATTACAGTGTAATAATACATTGTGTTATTATACCTTTATTACAGTGTAATGACACATTGTGCTATTATACCTTTATTACAATGTAATAATACATTGTGTCATTATGCCTTAATTACTGTGTAATAATACATTGTGTTATAATACCTTTATTACAGTGTAATAATACATTGTGAAATTATATTTTTATTACAATAATACACTGTGTTATTCTACCTTGAAATTATACCTTTATTATAATGTACACTGTAATAAAGGTATAATACCACAATGTATTATTACACTGTAATAAAGGTATAATACCACAATGTATTATTACACTGTAATAAAGGTATAACACAATGTATTATTACAGTGTAATAAATGTATAATAAAACAATGTATTATTACATTGTAATAATGTATAATAACACAATGTATTATTACACTGTAATAAAGGTATAATACCACAATGTGTTATTACACTGTATTAAAGGTATAATAACACAATGTATTATTACAGTGTAATAAATGTATAATAAAACAATGTATTATTACATTGTAATAATGTATAATAACACAATGTGTTATTACACTGTAATAAAGGTATAATACCACAATGTGTTATTACACTGTAATAAAGGTATAATTTCACTATGTATTATGGCACTGTAAAAAGGTAGAATTACACAATGTATTATGGGACTGTAATAAATGTATAATAAGAATGTATTATTACATTGTAATAAAGGTATAATTTCACAATGTATTATTACACTGTAAAAAGGTAGAATTACACAATGTATTTTGGGACTGTAATAAATGTATAATAAGAATGTATTATTACACTATAATAAAGGTATAATACCACAATGTATTATTACACTGTAATAAATGTATAATTTCACAATGTATTATGGCACTGTAAAAAGGTAGAATTACACAATGTATTTTGGGACTGTAATAAATGTATAATAAGAATGTATTATTACACTATAATAAAGGTATAATAACACAATGTATTATTACATTGTAATAAATGTATAATAACACAATGTATATTACACTGTAATAAAGGTATACTACACAATGTATTACACTGTAATAAATGTATAAGAACAATGTATTATTACACTGTAATAAAGTTATTATAAGACAATGTATTATGACATTGTCATAAAGGTATAATAGCACAATGTATGATTACATTATAATAAATGTATAATTACATAATGTATTATTACATTTCAATAAAGGTATAATTTCACAATGTATTATTATAGAGTAATAAAGGTATAATAACACAATGTATTACACTGTAATGAAGGTATAATACCACAATGTATTATTATATTGTAATAAAGGTATAATTTCACCATGTATTATTACATTGTAATAAATGTATAATAACACAATGTATTATTACACTGTGATAAAGGTATTATAAGACAATGTATTATGACATTGTCATAAAGGTATAATAGCACGATATATTATTACATTGTAATACAGGTATAATTTCACAATGTATTATTATAGTGTAATAAAGGTATAATAACATAATGTATTATTACATTGTAATAAATGTATAATAGCACAATTTATTATTAAACTGTAATAAAGTTATTATTAGACAATGTATCATTACACTGTAATAAAGGTATAATACCACAATGTGTTATTACACTGTAATAATGGTATAAGAGCACAGTGTATTATTACACTGTAATAAATGTATATTGTATATTTATAATTATAAAGGTATAATTTCACAATGTATTATGGGACTGTAATAAATGTATAATAAGAATGTATTATTACACTGTAATAAAGGTATAATAACACAATGTATTATTACATTGTAATAAATGTATATTAAAACAATGCATTATTACACTGTAATAAAGGTATAATAGCACAATGTGTTATTACACTGTAATAAAGGTATAATTTCACAATGTATAATGGGACTGTAATAAATGTATAAAAAGAATGTATTATTACACTGTAATAAAGGTACACTACAAAATGTATTATTATACTGTGATAAATGTATAATTTCACAATGTATTACATTGACATAAAGGTATAATAGCACAATGTATTATTACATTGTAATAAAGGTGTAATTTCACAATGTATTATTACATTGTAATAAATGTATAATAACACAATTTATTATTACACTGTAATAAAGGTATACTACACAATGTATTATACTACTGTGATAAATGTATAATTTCACAATGTATTACATTGACATAAAGGTATAATTTCACAATGTATTATGGCACTGTAAAAAGGTATAATAGCACAATGTATTGTTATACTGTAATAAAGGTATAATAAGACAATGTATCATTACTCTGTAATAAAGGTATAATACCACAATGTGTTATTACACTGTAATAAAGCTATAATTTCACAATGTATTATGGCACGGTAATAAAGGTATAATAACACAATGTATTATTATACTGTAATAAAGGTATATTAAACAATGTATTATTACATTGTAATATATGTATAATAACAAAATGTATTATTACACTGTAATGAAGGTATTATAAAACAATGTATTATTAAACTGTAATAAAGGTATAAGACAATGTATTATTACACTGTAATAAAGGTATAAAACCACAATGTATTATTACACTGTAATAAAGTTATAATATCACAGTGTATTATTACACTGTAATAGAGGTATAATTTCACAATGTATTATTACACTGTAATAAAGGTATAATAACAGTGTATTATTACACTGTAATAAAGGTATAAGACAATGTATCACTACACTGTGATAAAGGTAGAATTACACAATGTATTATGGGACTGTAAGAAATGTATAATAATAATGTATTATTACACTGTAATAAAGGTATAATAACACAGTGTATTAATACACTGTAATAAAGGTATAATAACACAATGTTTTATTACACTGTAATAAAGGTATAATTACACAATGTATTTTATTGTCATAAAGGTATAATAGCACAATGTCTTAATACATTGTAATAAAGGTATTATAAGACAATTTATTATTGCACTGTAATAAAGGTATTATAAGACAATTTATTATTACACTGTAATAAAGGTATAATAACACAGTGTATTTTTACACTGTAATAAAGGTATAATAAGACAGTGTATTTTTACACTGTAATAAAGGTATAATAAGACTATGTATCATTACACTGTAATAAAGGTATAATTCCACAATGTATTATTACATTGTAATAAATGTATAATAACGCAATGTATTATTACACTGTAATAAAGGTATAATAACACAATGTATTATTACATTGTAATAAATGTATAATAACACAATGTATTATTACACTGTAATAAAGGTATAATAAGACAATGTATCATTACATTGTAATAAAGGTATAATTTCACAATGTATTAGTACATTGTAATAAATGTATAATTACACAATGTATTATTACATTGTTATAAATGTATAATTTCACAATGTATTATTGCACTGTAATAAAGGAATAATACCACAATGTGTTATTACACTGTACAGACAAGCTCAGGTAGACCCTTAATATTTATGAACATAGAGACAGGAATATGGTCTGCTGTGGCCAAACCATATAGGATCTCAGCCTCCTTTATACAATCATGTGCATCAGCTGTAGATATACAATGGTCCAACCAGGATATAGTATGCCAAGCTTCACTCACATGTGTATAGCTATCAGCTGGCAGTAATTCCTTAGTGGACAAAATAACCTTGTTATCTTTGCAGAATTGTGTCAAGTGTTGACCAAAAAGTGAATTAGTACCCCCAAGACAAATATGGATATATATTCACTTTCCCTTATGTAAGACCCAATAAAAGCAAGCTTATTCAAGTACTCATGTCAGAGATACCCCTCTACACACTAATGGAATCCCAGGAACTAGAGCCAAACAGATATTTGAGAAATCTAAAAAAACAATTTATTTATAATTCACTCAGTAAAAGCTAGGGCAGATCTTCCCACAATGAATAAATACACGATTTTTACAATGAAATAAAATCTGTTCCCAAACAACAAAGCAGCTGTCCAAATTGCTCTTTGCGCTGGCCGTTTAAGTCAAAGGCTGGGGGCGTGGCGATCGCGAGGCACAGGGGTTCCCTGAAGGCGTGGCCGAGTGCAGACTTGTCAGAACGGGGGATTCCGGAAGTAACGTCTTCGCCACCGGCAGTAGCTCCTCCGATCCAAAGAAGACAGAATGTGACAATCAATACACAACAGAACTGTAGCAGAGTTTAAACTCTCGTTCATGGACCAGTGCAGAAAAACTACTTTCCTGTCCGGGATGGAAATAAAGCCTTTCTCTCCTCCCTCGAGTCGTCTAGCAGGCGGGCCGGCCCGGCTCCGGCGTGGCTTGGCGGCTTTCCGTCCTAGAAGGAATCAATCAAAAGTCCTCAGCAAAAGCGACTACATCGAGCGCTAGACCATCAGCATCAAGCAGTGGATTACGAGAGGAATAAAAGGAACGTCCCTTTCTAGGGATACTTGCGTGCGTTGTATACTCGTGTCGTGTCTTCAATCGATCGTGCCGGTTACCAGCCGAGGAACACCCGCGTAGGGAAAGGAGATCAGCGTCCGGACAGCGCACCCATGGTAAGTTTCAGTCCACTTTTATAGAGTAGTAAGTTCATGATTATGATCGGGAGGTGTGGCAGCTATTCAGTCAATGGGGACCACCTGTAGTAGTCCATTACATACCACACCCACAGTAGGCTTCCGATAAAACAGTGTAAACAAACACACGTGCTCATTATAAACACATATCACACGTGCTCAATATCTTTACACACAGACACTGCACACTGAATCTCCACTGCAATCGAAATCAACCGCACACACATTTACAAAGGAGCCATACTATCCCTCCACCCACTTTACATTTCCCCATCTGACACTCATTTTCATTTTTGTGACATTCATATGGAGTGTATACATTTAAGATTATAAAAACATTCTTATTATGCATCACCTTAATTCCTATGCACCAGTCCACATCTAACCTGATCACAGTGACTAATGGGTCAAGTTTCTTGTGCCAGAATATGGCCACACCTCCTGGGATCCTGCCACGCAGAATTCTGGTGTTTAGGTCTGTCGTGGATTCCCCTGCCCCATGGAAATCATTATGCACAGTGTTAAGTTTATCCAGATCTTGAATAGCTAAAAAAGTCTCTTGCAAACACACCACATCAGCATTCTCAAAGAGCTTGTCAATGACAGTGCGTTGGGCTCTCGCTCCAGCATCCTGTCCAAGCTGCAGACCACGGGAGTTATAAGACACAACTCTCATAGCAGTTTATCATT
Organism: Scardinius erythrophthalmus; assembly: GCF_964197995.2. Lineage (NCBI taxonomy): Eukaryota > Metazoa > Chordata > Actinopteri > Cypriniformes > Leuciscidae > Scardinius > Scardinius erythrophthalmus. Next base: position 23,124,539 of record NC_138234.1, read on the forward strand.
GTTTAACATGCATGGGACGCCCTTGGCTCAGGCGCACACATCTCTGTGTCAAGTGATGCTTTAATACCTGCCCCTACCGCAGCCCTAGGCTTGCGATTCTCATAGAAGCGCCTTACATAGGTCCCTTCTGGCCACAGCTGTGGTGCATACATCTCTGCTACTTCCTTGCATTCAGCTGTAACTTTGAAAGAGCTGTAGCGAGTATACTCAGTGCTAATCTTCTGACAAATCACATCTCTGGAAAGTTGTTCTTTTAAATAACTAGCCATAGTCTCTGAGTCTAGGTCAGGAGCAAGCTTTGTCACAAACACACTCACCAGCTTAGTTGTCACTGCATGTATGTTCTCCACAGCACCAGTTCCAACTATTCCATAGGTCTTCTTCTCTCTGGGAGGATTCATACTAGTCTTGTTCTGTACTGCAGCAGTAGATCGTTTTCCAGAATGTTGCTTGCGCTTGCCATGCTTTAATACACGGCTCCATGCAGGGGACATCGCCACCTCAATCCCCCCGCCAGCTGTCTCCTCAATGACAGGCAATGCCGAGGGTCCGGGTGCAGACTCCCTGTGACTTGGTCCATGGAGCTGGGCCTCCTCACTGGCCATGGTTGTGGCTGCATTCCCCTTGCTGGCACTGGGTTGCTCAATCACACTCAGTCGTTTGCTAATGTCTGTAGTTATTCCACGAAGGTTCTCACATTCAGTCGACTGCTTACTCACAGTATTTTTCATGGAGGCCATCTCTACACTTGGGCGATCAATCTTACTAACCAGGCAAGAGACATCGAGGCTATTAAAAGTCACTGATGGTAAATCATCCAAGTGATAGGACACAAAGCGAGGAACATTCTCACCAACCTCATTCAGTATTTTTAGACAGCTCTTAACATTGTTGACATCTTTCAGTTGCCCTTTGTGAGCTACACAACGCTGCCCAGTGCCAGGACACAGTTCAAACAGGACCTTCTTGGAGTTTTCAATCCACTCTGATCCAAAGTGATTTACAGCCATCAGGATAATGTCATCCTGAGGCACAGTCTTCAGTTTGACAGAAAGGAAGCTTAACAGTTCATCTTCCACTATAGTTTTGCCATCAATAGTGGTATAAATCTCAGGTTTAATCCTTTGTTTGATAACATGCCGTGCTGCTCTGTCATCGGTGGCCATCTTGGATCCACAATGTATTATTACACTAATAAAAGTATAATTAGACATTTATTATAAAATTGTAATAAAGGTATAATTACACAATGCATTATCACACTGTAATACATGTATACTTACACTGTAATAAAGTTATAATTACACATTCATTATTACATCATAATAAAGGCATTGTTACACAATGTATTATTACACTGTAATCACTGATCTATATTCACCTTATTCCGGAAATAGCACTGGGTGGCGCCATCCGCGTAATCTCACTTCCTGGTTTAGTTACTTAGCGCTTTGTTTGCCCTGGTCCAATCTGTTATCTGTCTTGATATAAGTAGATAGACTATAATATTATAGCCAAATGCGTTGGCCTATGGTTATTAACAACTGCTGCAACGTACTAAAGTACATTTCACTTTAAGCTTTTGAAACAATGCCACAATCAAATTATTTAATAGCTGTGTCTTTCTAATAGCTATTACTTAGTTATGAAGGTGCACAAACACTACTACATGTAAAGTTTGAAAAATTATTACACCACAGTTTGTTTGCTTAATCACCAGATACATTTGCAGCATATAGCCAACAGATGAGGAAAAAAATAGCCACGAACTGGTGTAGAAAGAAAGTAGAGCCTCAACTAGATGAACAAGAGGGTAACGTTAGCTTAGCTAACTGCGATTTCTTATGGTTTGATCTCTAACACAAGTAATGGCTGTAAAATAAATCCAGCGACTGAATTCTAGAGGACCATAGCTTTCAAACAAGGTATAGCATGTGTATGTGTCCTGTAGTGAGACCATTACAACATTCGATGTTTGTGGCTGATGTAACTTAGGCTAAACACTACACATCGGCCGGGCTGCGATCAGACAGGCAGACGGGTCATATAAACACCTAAAAGTCGTTTAAAAATTACCCCGAGAAACAGTGCATTGCTGTGCTGTTGGTACACATGTACATAGCACATTTGGCACACATTAGCTTATCTTATGTGACATTTTATCAGTGAGACTTCTCTGCAATTCTCCTCGAAATTGAATGAGGGACCGCTAAACCGGAAGTTGGTTTACAACGGAAGTACTGGACAGAAGTAAAAGTGGGCGGGGCGGAATAAGGTGAATAGAATGACTGGATAGCTCATGACGTCATAAACAGTGAAGCCACCGCACCGCCATATTGGTATTCCCTAGTGAGCTCGCGTTCTATTGAATCAATAGGAAATTTTAGGATTTGACTGAAAAAACATTGCCTAAAGAGACACAGTTTTTAAATCTAAAATCTCCCTGTACATTTTCACAACGCAAACATCCTAAGCATTTAAATGGGTATTTGTTTAAAGTCGGAAATTTTTCCTGCTTATTAAAAAATGGCAATTTCTTTGCAAAAGGAATAATAAGCTGTACGAGAACACTAGTCGGCCTTTACTGAAAAGCTATCTTCACAGGTAAGAAAAACAGTTTGATACTATTAATTAAATAGTGAAAGGTAAAGACCTATATTTTTGTGAATTGGTGAATATTCAGGTGAATATTGTTTCGTAGCCACGAATTAATAATAATAATAGCCTACCACAGCACGTTATACTAATTTGTTCCCTCGTTTTATTATATTGTAGCCACGTTGTAATTCGTTAAATCAAAATGAGGGAGGGAATTAGTTCATCGTTCAAGTCGTCGCAACAACAAATTATTTAGATCAGTGGACAGGGCGCATAAGAACAAGCAGAGAGCGAGAGCCTCGGTCGCGCGCGCGCACTCTCATCGCCTTCAAACAACACGAGCTGTATTGCTCTCTCTCCCTCGCGCATATCAACATCAATTGACAATACAGTAAAAGGTCGGTAGACCGATTGTGTTTTATAAATTAGTAGTTTGTTCATATAAAGTGTTTGATTAGCAAACATTTCAGGAAATGCATAATACAAATTGTATGGGTTAATGTAACGGTAAACGGACTCTCTACGAAGCTCTTTTGAAGCTGTCAAATGGTAGCCTGGCAAGCCAGACCTACATCAAGATGTTAGGTCTGGAAACTCACCATAGTCACGGCTCAATCCGAGGGGCGGGATAAACGTCTGTCTTTCAAATTCCCTCTGCACGCAATAGGACAGCGCTTCAACCAACCAGAGCGTTTTCCCAACAGCGGAGCTTAGTTGATAGATTCAACTTTTGCCATATCTGGCCGGCAAAACGACAAACACATCTTCCTTTTTTTAAGAATGACTTAAGTGCCGTTCTTTGCTCTTTTCTCAAAGAAAAACTTAACTCCAAGTCCTCCAGAGTCGCGGCCAAAGCCGATTCGAAAGACCGTTGTTCTCCATCAGCAGCCGCCATTCTTTGTTTTCAAGTAGCAGCAGCCAGGTAACCGTCGCAACTCTGTCGTGTATGTTAAGCCCGCCCCCGCCTACTCTATACACAACGTGATTGGCCTGACCCAATCTGGGTTTTTGCAGCGAGAAGGTTTATTGAGAGTTGCTAGACTACCCTGGCTGCGAAATACATTTTGCTGCCGCTAGGGTGCGTCTAGATTTCTAGGCTAGTCAAATGGTGTCGCTGTTGGACACTCGTGATTATTGCTGCTCTGAGGTTTCTTATAGGCTACTGTTGACTGTTTTATCGTTGTTTTTTTGAAGAAGCGGCAGCTCTTGCCTTGGTGAAAACAACACGGGCATAGCGACAATTTTGCATATAAATTACTACTTATAGGGCTTGAATTACAACCTGTGGGCATTTTTTCCTACATCCTTTTGTGAACGTCGTTTTATACTTGTATGCTGCACAGCGGGTCATCTTAAAAGTACCGTCGGAGCTACCAATCTCTGTATAACGGGCATTGGAGTCCAGTAGATGCAGACTTCAAAGAAGAACGAGCTTCGCTTTCATTTGACCTAGATTTCAACAGTGATCACCATTTTTTAACGGCTCTTTTTTCCGAAGTGTTTTCCCTGTTAAATATCTCCATTGACGTTTCATTAAAGTGCTGATATAAAGAGTTTTATGTCTGAAACCAAGGTAGCCAGCTACGAGATGAATCTTGACCATAAAACATTTGATTTGGCAAAAAAATCAAAGATTCAAGACTGTAAACAGAGGAACTCAGTGGTACTTCAGTGGTAGCAACTCGATCGCTCTAGCTGTTTGCCGCCATTGATTAGCAGACCCCCACCTGCTGTTAGCATCTCATTGACTCCCATTCATTTTGGCGTCACTTTGACAGCGAATAACTTTACATCTGAGGCGTTTAAAGACTCCATTTGTCCATTATTTATTTCTAAAGAAAAACTAAAATTTATAAAAGGCTCCATTACCTTGTATCTTATGTTATGGCCCCGTAGAAGCAATTTTTGTAAAAATAGGCTAACGATTGCGTCATAACCACGTGACTCTCTGTCGCACAGTAGAGAGATTACCGTATGGACAGGAGGAGAAGCTCGCGGGCAATCGGGGGGATGTGGAGGCAAAATGACAAAATAATTAATCAGAATACTTAGCAAAAGTTTCTCTTGCTCCAAGCTCATGGACACCTCCTACTCACACTCTCTGTCTCTGCAAATTTCGGAAGGGAATGATCTAGAATCTAGAAGCTACTAGAAGACAGACGGGTTGCTCATGTCACATCTACTGTACGTTGTCAAGCTCAGTTTGAGTCTGCGCAGTACGCTCAACTATCAGGAAGTAAGAGCTTCTAATTGACTTCACTTGTCTCCGTTAAATCCAATGGGGTCGCTGTGTCCAGTTTATATACTGTCTATGGTAAAAACATCTGAGTGCTGCCCTCTTCAGGTTGAACAGTGGCTACTGCAGTTGAATTTTCCTATTGGAGGTTGTAGTGGCCTGTGACGTCAGGGAACCAGCTATGCCCTTGCCTACAGAGAGATGCGTCTCAGATGCACGCCCCCTCTCCACTGGGCTCTGCCCACTTTTCCAGCATTTTTCAAATATTGCCAGTGGGTGGAGTCAGGCTATGACCAGGGGTTTAGTAACCCTTTAATCTCACTTTATAATACAATTTCTTTGCTGCTGACTTTTTTTGTTCCAATTCAATCAAGTTAAACATCACATTTGTGTTTCCTTGTTTACCCCCTTTTTTATTGCTAAAGTAAAAGTGATTTGCCTCTTATTCTTTTGCAATCCAGAATGGCAGCACAGCTGAAAGGTTTGTTTGAGCGGTGCCCTCTACTTTACAGATGAAATCTGCATTTCCTTCAGCCTGAGGCTTAGGCCCTGTTTACACGAGAACGCTCCCGGGTGAAAACGTAAAAATATTTTATCAGATGTGCCTTTCGTTTAGACGGCAACAGCGTTTTTGGGGCTTAAAAACGCAAAAAAAAGTGAAACCACCCTCCAGAGTGGAAATCTTAAAAACGCTCCACCGTCGCGTTTCCGTCTAAACGGTAAAAACGCAAAAATCTGCTACACTGTAAAAAATTTCTAACCCTCCCAAATCAAAAATTTCAAGTGACCGATAACATCAAAATTTTTCAATTGGCCCAAGTGAAATTCTGTAAATTATCAAATTAAATTTACAGAATTTCACTTGGGCCAATTGAAAAATTTAGATGTTATCGGTCACTTGAAATTTTTGATTTGGGAGGGTTAGAAATTTTTTACATTGTAGACAGTGAAGGCACCGATCAGTGCTTCACATTGCCACCTAGCCGCCTGGAGTGCATACTACATTGAATTTCACACACTTTTGCGTCACCATATGCACGCAGATCCCCCCCTAACGCTCGTCTAAACGCAGAATAAAAAGTGATCCCTTTTGCGCTTTCTCTTCAGATCGTTTCCGTGTAAACGTAACCTTAATCATTTCACCTTTGGTCTGAAAGGGCCTTTACATTTGCCAAAAATAATACTTTTTATTTATTTTTTATTAAAACATTAACAAGCCAGCCCAGCTTAGATTTTTGTTTTTTTTTACTTTCCATAAAAAGTAACTAATGCAATTTGTTACTTTTTTAGGGAGTGCACAATATTGTAATGCATTACTTTTAAAAGTTAACTTTCCCCAATTTGGTTACATATGTAACCCACGTTCCCTGAAGCAGGGAACTGAGATGTTTGTTGATGAACGACTGAGGGAATCTCGCTAGAGAGCGACTTTGAGTGTAAACTAAACTTTGAGTGTAAACTAAACTTTGAGTGTAAACTAAACTAGCCAATGCACATTGGCGTGCAATCATTTGCAACAGCTGCTCTACCTCACAGCGCAGGTATATAATGAGCAGAAGGTGCGAGCGTGCCGTGGCGAGGTGACAGACGTCTCCGTTTCCTCCTTCAGGGAACAAGGGTTACATAAGTAACTGAGACGTTCTCTTTCAGTTACTTCACTCTCAACATTCGTCGATAAATGACTGAGGGAATCCTTACCACAGCGCCACAGCTGCTGCCCTCTTCCAGTGCCCTATGCAAGCCAGCTGCCCCTTCTTACCTGAAAGACGATGGGAGAGGGCTTGCACAGAGAAATCAGTCACTGTTGTTCCGTGGTAACCCAAACAGTGAGATTATTGGATAACACTGGGAAAGCGTGCCCTTTCCGTTAGAAAGTAGAACGTTGCGGAAGCCACATTCTTCCCGAAGTATTTATGTGGAGATGTACATAGGACTAACCCCGTAGAGATGTTCTGTATAGAATACTGGGGGACTTGGCTCCAAGGGAAAGACATGTGCTTCCGTTTAGGAGCAGCCGTGGAATATTACACATATAGGATCCCCATAGGGTCACACATATGGCACCCAGTCTAAACCCGGTTCTCAAGGATTCAACTGAATATAGGCCTGGTGCCGGACGCTCCGCTATATGTCCAGCAGCCAATGGTGACGGAGGACTCAAAGGGTTTACCCGTAGGAAGTCTCTGGAGCAATAGCGCATGTCTTAGCGCAGCAAGCTAACACAAGCCGGGTCCACTCAGTGTCTTCTACCAGTCGAGAACACAGGAGGAGACCGGCTCTACACGTACAGTAGGCTATATAATCTAGCGAACATGTTAGGTGTCGGCCAGCCAGCAACTCTACAGATATCTGTCAAAGAGGTGCCACGCGCCAGCGCCCAGGAAGATGCAACACTCCTAGTGGAGTGAGCTCGCAACCTGAGCAGGCAAGGCACGCCCTGTGCTTGGTAAGCCAGGGTGATGGAGCCCACTACCCATTACCCATCCTCTGCTTGGTTCTACCTCCTCTGAGGGCAGCGCTTGCAGGTTCACCACCTAGTCCCTGAAGGGAGTGGTGGGACCCTTGGGCACATATCCGGGTCTGAGTCTCAGTGTAACCTGGGAATCACCCGGCCCGAGCTCTAGGCGTGATTCGTAGACTGAAAAAGCCTGCAGGTCCCCTACCCTCTTAATGGAGGCCAGTGCAACCTGGAGCAACGTTTTTAGGGACAAGATTTTCAAGTCTACTGATTGCAAAGGCTCAAATGGGGCATTCTGGAATGTTCTGAGCACCAGAGACAAATCCCAAGAAGGTAAAGAAGGAGGGTGGGTGGATTTAATCTCCTCGTCCCCTTAAGGAACCTGATGTCCATGTCATGCTTCCCAACTGACTTACCCTCCACCAAGTCGTGGTGGGATGAGATGGTAGCAGCATAGACTTTCAGGGTGGAGGGAGACAGCCTTCGCTCCATCCCCTGCTGCAAGAAGGAAAGCACGTCCTCCCTGACCTTGCACAATGTCTGTGTTAGTAGGCTCACTGGGGGAAATGCATATTTGTGTAGGCCTCGGGGCCAGCTGTGGGCCAGCGCATCTGAACCGAGTATTCCCTCGGTCAGAGAGTAAAACAACTGGCAATGTGTGGTTTCTGGAGAGGCAAAGAGGTCTGCCTGTGCGGCTACGAAACGACACCAGATCAGCTGGACCGCCCAGGGATGGTACGCAACAGTCTCAATTGTAAAAATTGGTCTGTGCGATGAATAAATTTACCACTGTAGCACGCGAGCGATACAGTTTTGCATGTTCATAACATAGCCATTTAATAGTGTGAAGTGATTGTTGTGCCTATTTCCGTGTGTGATGGCGCACTGCTATTATACTTTAATTAAAACTGCGATTAAAACTCGTGTCCCGGCTGCATTGAGTCATTTTGATCAACTCCAATTCATCCAGAATTTCTACGCAGCTGCTAGTTGACGAGAAAACGAAGCGCTATTTTCAAGTGATCCACGAAAACCCCAAACGAGCCCACAAGAAATAATCGACAAGGAAGGAAGAATTCTTCAAGGAAGAATTGTCTTCTCAGATCTGTTCTACTTTGATGTGTAATGTTGAGGTGTAAGAGGTGTTATGTTTCTGCACTCTTCCATTTTTAGCAAGTAAATAAAAAGTCTGTCTAAAAACAAATTTTGTGATGGTCTGTATTTTTTGCGCACTTTATGGAACATCAGTGCCTCTTTAAAAGAGCATCTTGTAGGTAAAAAAAAAATCTAAATGAATATATAACCGTGTATGAAAATACCATATGAAAAGATAATGCAGGATTTAAAATGTTTTAAACCGACATAATGACACCAATTTAGTAGATAAAGTGAGCGTTTCTTTGACTGCTCGTACAAACCGCTTTTTTTCAACATCGAGTCATTTTACGTCACACGAGGGAGATGTGTGCTGTGCTCTGCCGCAGCTCAGTGCAGAGTAGGTTGGTATTCAGTAAGAGCGGTCGTGAGACAGTGTGTTTTCAGTAGTTTTTGTATTTCAATTTATCATCGTCATGGTAAATTTATGTGTTTGTGGAGCTTGCAAAAACTCTAGCCTGTCAGGACATCGAGTCCACCAGTTTCCTAACAGGAAAAAGGACGGTGCTATCTTTCGTGCCTGGGTGCGGGTTGTGCAGGTGAAGAGACGGGATTTCTCTTCCGCGTCGGCTTCGGAAAACGCGGTCGTGTGTAGCGTTCACTTCAGATCGGAGGATTATCGGCCCGGCGATATGATGGAGTTCAACATGGGATACCGAAGTAAGAACCCGGTGAGACTCAGAGCTGGTGCGGTTCCTTCAGTGTACGCATCTTCGGGTTCTCCCGCTGGATGTAGGCGCGAGCACAACATCAACTGGCAAACGCAATGTAAGCGGAACGAAACTGAGCTAACAGTTACTCGTTATTGTGTTTGTGTGGACCGTTTATCAGTTTGGACCAGTGCAGCGCGAGCCTGATCAAGCAACACTGTAGCCTAACTGCGAGATTCCGGGAAATAAAGAATTCGCCACTGAAGTAATAACATTGCTGCGAGATCTAGTGAGAAATATTCACATTTCTCCGTTATTAACGAATCAAACAGCGCTGACGTGAAAACCAGGAATAAACATTGTGCAATGAATGAACGAACTATCCAGTGTCCACAGATCAGCAACATTCACCATGGCTTTACTGTAGTAACGCTAACTGCAACCATGGAAGTTTGGCATTTTCCACTAAGGCCCAGTATGCATCCACCTCCCTGCAACACTGACTTCCCTCAGCTGTAAACATTGCCTCGCATTTCCCACACAAGCACCTATGGAACAAAATATGTATCAGGAATAAATATCTCTCTGTCTCTCCATGAGAAACTGCTAAGTTATATCACGTAACGTTAGTCTGGGCGGATATTAATGAGCATGACAAATGCCTGATCAAAGCTTAGTTTCTGTTATTGTAAGTTCCAATATGTTCTGTCTAACATTAATCCTGGCCTGTCCCTGCTCTCTTGGCAGCCTAGCAGGCTCATAATTGTATGGCTGTGGTTCGTCAACAATTTCCTCAGCGTCCGAAATGTCATTGCGATCCATATTTCCCTGTTGTTTGAATCGACCGCTCTCCCTCGTGCTACGTCACGACTCTCGCCCGTCACGCCCATTTTCAAATGCGGAAGTAAAATTTTCTTACAAAAACGACTCCAGAAGCCACTGTAGCATATTTATAAGTTTTTTTTAAAGAAAATCTAGTTCCTACATTATTTTTCTATACATTGACTTGTTGGGTCTTCTAACCTGCAAGTTGCTCTTTAAAGGGGGGGTGAATTACTGTTTCATGCATACTGAGTTTTTTACACTGTTAAAGAGTTGGATTCCCATGCTAAACATGGTCAAAGTTTCAAAAGTTAAGTTGTACGTTTGAAGGAGTATTTTTGTTCCAAAAATTGTCCTTCCGGTTTGTCACAAGTTTCGGAAAGTTTTTTTCGAGTATGGCTCTGTCTTAATTAAGAGAGGGCGGAATTTCCTTATATGGGTCCTAAGGGCACTTCTCCGGTAAGATCGCACTCGTAAAACAGAGCAAGAGAGCGAAAGCAGTTCGCCATCAAAGCGCCCTGCCCGGTTTTTGGGAAGTCAGTGTCACCAAAGAAGTGTGTTTTTGGTTGCCAGGGCAAGACAACCCTGCACAGATTCCCAAAGAACCCGGCGTTAAGGCACCCGTGGATGGAGTTTGTTTTCCAGAGCATAAACGGAGTTGTGCAAGACTGTTGTTCCCTGCATTTCGACGATGATTGTTTTATAAACAAAGCCCAGATCGGATTTGCAGATCGTCTAATGCTTAAGGATTGAGCAGTCACAATGATAAAGGTTCGGTGAGTAAAACTACTTCTATTGTCTCTGTGTGTTGTTAGCTCGGCGCGTTAGCACAGCTTTAGCTTCGCCCACACGGCCCGCCCCCAGCCGCTCGTTTTTTTTTCCGGAAAGACTCGGTACAGCCAATCTTTCAATTAAAAATATGATAAAACAAAAGACTTTTTGGAGATATGAAGGATGCAATATTACTCTATAGGTACTCAAGATTAACAGGAGATTGAGTAAAAATGAGCATTTCACCCCCCCTTTAAATGATGAACTCCATTACTTGTGTTTGTTTTCAGGGATGATAACAGACGTTTTATAATTTATGTTGTGCTACAACAGTTTGGCCTGTGCTATCAACCTCTGTAGCACCAGTGCTATGTGCAAAAAAAAAGTTAACGTACAGCCCTGAATGTATATTATGTTTACTGTAAGAAGTTTTGAGGGCAAATTAACTTAACTTTAAAATAGCAAAATCACCCCATTTCACCAGCAATTAATTAAATTAACATATCCAATAATGCTTTTTATACATGGAAGATATGCTGAAATCTTAATATAATCTTTAGGTGAGATACAGAGATTGGGGTCTCACATGACACCAACTGCATTGTCTCCACAAACCAACGGACCTCCTGAATTCCCCTGTCAAGAAACACAGATCAACAAGTCTTGTGTTGTCATATTTTTAAACTTTGCTAACACATTTTAGTTTTTTTTTATACATCACAGCTTCCTCCATCATAGCATGAGATGAAAAGAAAGACGTTTCTGTTCAGTTTGATCTTACTGAAACTAAGACATGTACATAGGTTTTTTGCAGTCTACACCGCTAGAGGGCGCAATGAGCACATGTAAACAAGCTTCACACACTATGTATCTTTATCTTCAACTGACAGAAAGCCAAAAGATAAGGCAAATGGGTGATGAAGAGGGGGAGAAGTACATTAACATATTCTCCTCAATGCATTTTTAAGCAATAGCACCTAGATTGTGATACTTTAATTATCTCTATTAGGTTCAGCTGTCAGATGAGACCAAACAAGACAGTTACATGTTAGAACACACAAGTAGATAAATATGAAGTGGAAAGCACATGTTTCCAGTGAAGTAAATGCTACAGATGTGTCATTGAGGTGCAAACTACTACAAACTACTGTGCCTTTCATGTGACATTATTAAAAATGTGTTGAGGAGGCCCTTGCTGTGGTCTCTCCTTGTTTGAAAAATGCATCGCAAATCAATCAGCGATTGACAAATTCAGATTAGCTTTATTGGTATGGTAAAACACCTTTACATTGTCAAAGCATTGGCAGGGCTATGATCCTTTGTGCATTTTCAGATTAACGTACCTGTTCGTGTTTATAAAACCCACTAAGTTGTAGGGAGGGGTGATATAAGATTAGTCCATTATGGGTGATTGTGCACTCCTCAATTGTTTGTTATTTTAAAACCTCCATCCAGTAACACTAGTAATTACTAGTACTGTAGAAAAAGAATTATCAGAAAATATTTTCATAGCCGCTGAACAGAGGCACCCTGATCACATGGGCTCCTAGTCTACAGCCTAGTCTGCGTTAATACGCCCCAATGGATTTTGTGTGTAATGCATTCTGCAGTTAGACAGGATGTTGTTACTGCAATTTCATTAGGTTGTAACATTGAGGACGACTAAACTTATTTTCGACCCATGGAAGAAAATCTGAAATTTTTGTATACATATTAGGAAACTGAGGTGAATTACAGAGATCAATGTGATGAAAAGATGTGACACCAACTGCAGTGTTTTCACAAACCAAAGACTCCCTGAATCCCCCAGTTGAGAAACAAGCTCAGGAAATAGATGTGAGGAAGAAAAAGTATATTTTATTTGTGTAATGCATTTAGACTGGATATTACTCAATTTCATGGGGTTGTAACATTGAGGACCAACGACTTATTGTTGTTAACACATGATAGTTTTATTAGAACAAGATGTGGGAGAAAATCTGTGAAACATTTGGAAACATTTTGGATTACGCACTAGTACTACACATCTTTTTTATTATTATACTGTAAAGTCAATTATTTTTGTTTAATTATATTTTTGATCCATTGAAGAAAGGCCGAAATCTTAGTATACACATTAGGATACTGAGGCGAATTGCAAAGAAATTTAGATCCAAAAGATGTGATGCCAACTGCAGCTTTTCCACAAACCAAAGGACCTCCTGAATCCCCCTGTTAAAAAACAAGGATCAGCACATCACTATATCAGTTATCACATTTCTCTCTTCAGCACATTGAGAATGCATTGTAAAGTGTTATATAAATTTAAATAATAATTTGTTTATTTATTATTGTATATATATATTTACTTAATTTGTTAATTACTAATATTATTATTTAAAAATGTTTTACATACTTGGCAGGTTCCTCCATGGCCATATACACATATCATCTGTGCAGCTGAGAACGTCGATCCCCAACTATTTTTACATTTTTTGTTATCTATGATCTTCACATTTGTTTCCATGAGGACTGGGCTTGCAGTGCCATTAGTTACTAAACTTCCCCAGCCTGCAACACGGCAAACAGAATCTGCTGGGATGTCTTTTTCTGTCTTTGGTATTGAAATCCATTCGACATTTTTGTTCTTTTTGACTTTTTTCTCTAGCTGCAATCATCAAAACACAATTATATGTTAATATACAGACAGTGTTTAAATTAGTATCATTTTGAACAACTGGTATAAATGCAGTCTGTTACCCTCAAAAGCATGATGTCATTCCGAATAGGTTGTTCACTATAATACAGATGTTTATAGTAGGACTTCACGTTAATGCGGACATCTCCTTTATTCTTTTCTCGTAGGCCATGTGCACCAACCACAACTGTCAGCTCTTCTGTTCTGTTTATGGAAACATTCATCTTAACTTCAGCTTTTAGGTTTATTTATTCTATCAAGAAATGTTTTTTTTTAAGGTATGATGAAACCGTCTAATTGAGATTTTAGTTTAAATTTAGTTTATTTTTAGATTTAAAGTTTAGTTGTGAAGACTAAAAACCTGTGAAGAGATTACGACAGTCACCTCTGATAACAGATTACTGTAAATTGTAATATAGAAACAGGTATTTTTTTCTGTTAGGATGCTTTGAAACGATAATGTGTTGTGAAAAGCTCAGTTCAAATAAATGTTAATTGAATAGAAAATTCATGAATTTAGCTCAGACAAAATTACAGTCTTACTTGTTTCGGCAATGTGCAGCAGTCAAGACAAACTGATCAGTAATGAGGAATCCACCGCAGATATGTTGACTTTTCACTTGGATAGAAACCATGTAGGGTCTGGAGTGGGGTTTGGCTTCTGTGCCGTTCACTATACCCACATTCACATGAGCTGAGAGAGAGAGTGCTGTAAGTCAACTTATTCAGCACATATGTGACCCGTCACGGAAACCAAGGACACAAGTCGGCAGCTCAACTTTCGAGCAAAATGAGAAAGAAGCGTTTTTTTTTTTTTTCAAAATTGGTGATTTTCGTTTTTTTTGCAGAATCTGTAAGTGGAGATCACGAAGAAGCCTCTCCATGTTTGAGATAGCAGTATTGGTATATTTAAAAGCGTACATTTTGATGTTGAAATCGCCTTGTTTTTCGGAGATTCTAGCACGCAGTAGGGGGCGTGTCATTGTCGGTGTGTATTTCCATACTGAATTGCCGGCGTGGTTACTTATTATGCAGCGCTCGGGCCGGCTCTATCTGATTTCAAAATTCAGTGAAGATGGACCCCAATAACATTACGATGTCCAGCAATCGATTTAAATAGTAGCTTACATGGGGTTAAAATGGGGTTAAAATGGGGTTTAATTTGTCGTTTAATGAGATGTAGCCTAATACATGTTGTCAGTGTGAACACATAGATCCGCCAAATTAGTCAACATGTATATGAGTGGTACAGTGGTAGAGTGTTCGCCAGCCATGTCAGAGGTTGAGAGATCGAATCCGCCCTTGAATAAGTTTTTTTTTTCCTCGTATAGTTTTTTTTCTCTCTTCAAAACGATTATGTTCATCAGTGGTTGTATATCAAGCAGGGACATGCAAACGTTTGAATTATTTTGTTATTTCAACAGAACAAATAGAGAGTATCCGCAACGGATTGAAGCGCGAGTCGACAATGCAGTGTGTGCGCGAGCCACACGAGTAAACACTGTACCTGCGCCACTGATCGCAGCAGCAACGAGCACTTTGATCACTTGATTAAAAAAAAAAACGCATTTCAGCGCTAGTATCTTATTTAAAAAACGAACTAAATGAATGCTCTGCCAGTTAACTGGAGATGTTTTATTTAGAGAATTTGTAGAATTGGGACATTCAGGGGGGAGGGGGAGCTTTACAGGGGGTATGACTTATCTAAATGAGATGTAAATGAGCCCTATTGTCATTCCCAGAAGCGTGAGAACTTGCCAATCTTTAGAAGCAGATTTCTACCATTTCAGTTTTTTTGAGTGCCTACCTTCAAATGGCCACAACTTCTCCAAATATTATCAGATTTCCATGTGTTATACATCGTTGGAAAGCTTGAATACTACACTTTCAGAATATGTGAATAACTCAAAATGCCCCAGAACCAACTTGTGTCCCTACTTTCCGTGACTGGTCACATATATGAATCAAACATTCTTAAAAATCATCATAATTTACTGTAATATAATCAGTCTCACCAGTGAAGGTCAGGTGTGGCAGCAGAGAGGCCAGCAGGAGCAGAGAGATGATGATGATGGTCATGATGAAGAAGACGATCTGTGAGTGTCTGCAGAAGAAGCAGAGTATTTATTGTTTTGTTTTTTTCAGTGGGTGGAGACTCAGTTTCTCACTTTATGATGTCAGTAACACTGTGAGTAAATTCTTGCTAATCCTTGTGGTCTAATGTCTAAAACCATAACTTCTTGTTACCATCATGTGAGCACCTCATCTGGCAAGCACCAATGCTGACTTTGTTGTGAGAAAAAATGCGAGGTCCAAAATCTCTGTATAAGGCAATGTCCACTTTTGTAAAACCCTAAAAAAATTTTCTATTTAGGTAATACATATATACAAATAGAAGTTACAAGTATGTAAAAGACTTTCCGTATGCGATGCTAATATAGGTCTCTGACCCTAACTGCATTGATGAATACAGTGCTCTTTTTTCCTAGATAAATTAGTTTTAGTTTGTTTCAGGTTTTGTTCTTTCTTGAAATAGAGTGCAGAAAAAAAGCTAAAGCAATTTCACATCCCTTTGATGGACGCAGTAAAAATCTCTTATTCAACTCATCAGCTCCAACCACAGTGTCAGACGACAAAAAAAAAAAAAAAAAAAAAACCTGTTAAAAGATGATGCATGCAATGCATGACATGCAATATATAAAACACAAATATGTTTGAATAAACACAGATGGTCAAAAAGTAAAACGAGGATTAAAATGCAGATAAGGATATTTATTAAATAAATAAACAAAATAGAACTACAAACAAAACCCTACCTATGAGGGAAAACTAGACAGGCAACAGTCAGGAACATAACACTAGGGAAACAGAGACAACGAACCAGCACAGGACTGCAAATAAAGAGAGACTAAGGCTACGTTTACACGTAGGTGGCTATTTTCATAAACGGACATTTCACCCCTCTTCGTTTTCAAAAATAACATTGTGCACACGAACCTGTGTATATGCTGTCAAGAGCATGCCAAACCTGTAGGTGGAAGTGTAACGAGAAGCTCAAGCCCACCTTAGCCAATCAGAATCCCGAAAATAGTCACATTCTGTGACGTCGCTACCTAAAACTCCGGTTTTCTCTGTTTACATGCAAACGTACAAACGAAGATTTTCAAAATCTCCGCTCTGGCCGGAGTTTTTAGAAAGAATCGGTTTCATTGGCGAATCCTCCGTTTGCGTGTAAACGAAGGGCGCAAACGAAGGGAAATGTCTCCGTTTTTCAAAATAACCATGTACGTGTAAACGGGGCCTAAATAGGAAGCAAACAAAAGAAGGTAATGAACAAGGCAGGTGTGGCAAATTAATCAATAATCAGGTAACAAAATGGGAGGGGCCAGACAATTGATAAGAGAGCACATGGCACAAGGAATACAAGACAAGCCATGTGCTCACAACAAACCAGACTAATCACAAACACATGACAAACCGGGAATGTCAGAGCTATGTCACCAAACCAGATATAAACCAAACAGAGATGACAGAACCCTGACATTACCTCCCCTCAAAGGGGACACCACCTGGGGTCCCCAATGAGAAACACCAAAACAAGACAGGAACATGACATACAAACGAACACTACAACAGATCAGACAGACAGATCAAAACACAAAGACAAGGAGGGGAGGGAGGGAGGGAGGGAAGGGAGCCAAGTCTGAACCAGTCTGAGTCCATATAGTCCTTTGCGGAGACCAGGGTGGGATGGGAGGGTTGCGCCAGGGACGCTCAGGCGGGTCTGGACTCCTGGCTGAGAACCAGGACGGTGCCGAGGGGAGAGACCAGTGAAGCTCAGGCAGGTCTGGAGTCCTGGTTGAAAACCAGGGTGGTGCAGATTGGGCAGGTGGCCAGGGTGGAGCAGGCTTGGCAAGTGGTCAGTGCGGAGCAGGCAGTGCAGGCAATCAGGGCGGAGCAGGCTGTGCAGGCGGCAAGAGCGGAAACGACCCTTCAGGCGGCCATGGCACAGGGACAGACACCAGCGCAGGAACAGACACCAGCGTAGGAACAGGAACAGAACCCGGCTCAGAAACAGGAACAGACACCGGCTCAGAAACAGGAACAGACACCGGTTGAGGAACAGACATCGGCTCAGGAACAGGAACTGGAACAGGAACAGAAACTGGCTCAGGAACAGGAACCGGCTCGGCGGCGGCCATCTTGTCCGGAGACCAGGGTTTTTCCTGCATAGAGAATTATGAGGCGGCCGCCTCCGTCAAATTTCATGCCGCCTCCAGCTTTCGACAAAACTCGGACAGACAGTCATGGTCAGATACCCTTTTTCCACCGTGACAGTTCTGTTGCGGTTACCGCTTTTGTCCATTCTCAAACCGTATAGTGCTGCTGCTGCGCGCAGTGCGCGGATAGGTAATAAAAACATTCCATTCCAATTAATCGAGGGTGGATTGCAAATAAATAATTTTGTGTTGAGTTTAATAAAGACACGGAACTCTCATCAAGGTAAAATGCAATGAACCTGCGTCACTCTACTTTAGTTTTCAACAACGTAATTCTCTTCATGGAAAACCAATGAAGGAAAACATATCAGGAGGACTCGACAATAACGCTTGTGTGGGACCATATACTTTGTCCGGGACATGTGTGTTTTTTTCTTTCTTTCTTTTTTGAAGGGAAAAATGAGAGAGAATTGTAGCCCATCCGGACAAATGCCCTGATTAAAAAAAAAATGAATATAAAAATATTCAGAATCACCGTAAACGTGAGGGTGATTCTGTTTTTTTTTTAGGTAAGTGGCGATTGATAGCCTATAGTTGATAATAATAGGCCTACCTAATGTACTGACGGTAACAAAGTTGCGCTGTTGAGGCTCGTGCTGTTATTTATAACATATTATAGTTAAGAAACAATATATAGCCTAGGCTACACACGATCAGAGTGATGTTTTCCTGAATGCCATCAAGATTGAAACCGAGACTGATTTCATAACAGTTCAATAAACAAATAGTTAAAATTAAGTCACTAACATTTTAGACGCAATGACTGTTTTTGTTCTGTTTCAGCAGCGAAAATAGTTCCAAACAAAGATCACAGCAGAACCATCGCGCATCTCACAGCAACACTCAGCCGTGTTTCATTACTGAATGATTCAGCGTTTTGAATGAATCGGTTGAGTCAAAGATTCAATTACCTATTCATAAACTGCCTCATTCTAAATGAATCAGCCTTTTGAACGAATCGTTTGAATGAATGACTCAATGACTCGCTCATTAAGACGGTCGCCTGCCGCCTCCTACTGGCGGTTTAGTTTCATAAATTATCATTCTTTTCAACATTCCTTATTTGTATATTCAAAAATATTTAAAATAATCTAATTTAATACAGTTATACTTTTCCAATGTAAATTATTTAATTTGATTGGAAACAGCCTAATATCTTATTATTTTAATTGAATATACTGATCAAATTTAAGAATTTGAAATGAAAGATGGAGCAAACATTTAATAAAATAAAACCTTATAAAGGTACAAAAAGTTATTCTGTTTTCAAACAGTGATGTAATGAAACATTGACAATTTAAGTTTGAATGGAGTAAAGCCTCTGTTAAGGCTATTAAGGAAATGTAATTTTGCCAAAAGAAGAACTTTTATTTTAAATAAATGTTAATTTTTAATTAGCCAACTTCAGTGTGATATGTTACCATATTATCATGCTTAACACTGAGAATTTGAATAATTGTAATGTGATCAGATGCAGATATCTAAATCAAAGAATATGGGCGGTTTGCGGGTGGATTTTTTAGCGCAATTTTCCACCGGACAAAATTGCGATTGTTAACTCATGATTTCTGTTCTGTCTGTGCGCACCAATCTTGCACTTCTATCTACTCCTCAACCAGACCACCTAGAGACTTCGGGTTTTCGGCATTATGTTAAGGAATGTCTTATCTCGGGAACTCACAAAAAAAATCCAGGAAAAGATTTACTATTTCTTAGTGTTATGATCCCATGACGTGAGAAAATTGCGCTAAAACACTCACTGAGTTTTTATTACTTGTTTATTTTTAACAGTGGATTTGGGTGACTCAATGTGCACCAGATTGATGAATTTATCTTTAAAATGTACAAAAATTTCTTCCGGGAGGGCATGCCCCCCGACCCCCCTAGGGGTACCAACGTCCACCCACAAAAATAATGCCGAAAACACATTAGGCTATATGATGATCTATGAAAAATAACATTTAATTACCTTATTATTAAAATACATTATTAGGATTTTACCACCTCCGCCTCATTTTGAGCCAGGGAAAACCCTGGAGACACTGGCTCGGTGGCGGCCATCTTGCCCGGAGACACTGGCTCGGCGGCGGCCATCTTGTCCGAAGACTCTGGATCGGCAGACGGGACGTGAACAGTCACTGGATCGGCAGACTCGGCAGACAGTACATGCTTGTGACAAAGTAGGCCTCTGAGGCGGCACAAGGCTAAGTGTACTGCTTGCAACTCTAGGCAGTTGATGTGCCAATGCAGTTGGGGCCCCGTCCACAGACCCGAGACTGCATGCCCGTTGTATGTGGCCCCCCAGCCGTTAGTAGAAGCATCTGTGAAAACCACAGCATGCCTGGACACCTGGACTAAGGGCACTCCGACCCGTAGAAGTGCAGGGTCTGATCAAGGGCTGAAGGTTTGGCAACAGTGCGGGGTGATGTTCACCCGGAATGTGCCGCTCTGCCACACCCATCTCGGGACTCGATCATGAAGCCAGCGCTGAAGCGGTCTCATATGGAGCAGACCGAGTGGCGTTACTGCGGCTGTGGCTGCCATATGCCTCAGAAGCCTCTGAAACTGTTTCAGTGGGACCGCTGACCTGCCTTGAAAGGACTTGAGGCAGTTGAGCACTGACTGGACGCGCACCTCCGTGAGACGCGCAGTCTGAGCGACCGAGTCCAACTCCATAACGAGATAAGAGATCCTCTGCGTGGGGCAGAGTTTGCTCTTGTCCCAGTTGACCTGAAGCCCTAGCTGACTGAGATGCCGAAGCACCATGTCCCTGTGTTCGCACAACAGTTCCCGCGAGTAAGCTAATATGAGCCAGTCATCGATATAGTTGAGAATTCGAATGGCACCTTCTCTCATGGGAACAATGGCGACAGGGCCAGCCCGAAGGGTAGGACCTTGTACTGATATGCTTGACCCTCGAACGCAAAACGAAGAAACGGTCTGTGTCAAGGGAGAATCGAGACATGAAAGTACACGTCCTTCAGGTCGATCGCTGCAAACCGCCTAAACGATTACTGAATTTTACTAGAATTGTAATGAGACGCGTTTGTAAACCAAAATCAATTTTGATTTTGTTCCGCCAAAATAAAAGCTCAATGCAGTTTCCATCAAAATAAAAGATCATGTGCTTATCACTTTCAAGTAGGCCTATAGGAAATTAGTACAAACCTATTATGAAAGTTTCCTTTATTTCTCAGTGCATTTGTTTGACAACATATGGCTATTAATGCCATGGGATTAATATTATAACTATCATTAGAGTAATGTAGACAGACTAACTAAAAGAGGATCAAGTTTTTCTTTGTTCAATTTGCAC
This sequence comes from Scardinius erythrophthalmus, assembly GCF_964197995.2. Classification (NCBI taxonomy): domain Eukaryota; kingdom Metazoa; phylum Chordata; class Actinopteri; order Cypriniformes; family Leuciscidae; genus Scardinius; species Scardinius erythrophthalmus. The sequence goes on from NC_138234.1 coordinate 23,145,502, forward strand.
ACTGAATATGGGTTGGAGCTTTTAATTTTCAACTCTCAAAGTGCACCAGATTGATGAATTTAACATTAAAATGCACAACATTTTCTTACGGGGGTGCATGCCCCCGAACCCCCCTAGAGGACCCAAGGTCCACCCACCACAGTTTTACTAAAAATCCTGTGAGAAAAACTGGTATTGCTATGCCAGTGCAGCTTATAGCTTGTTTTAGGATTCATCACTCTGGAGTATAGTTTTTTTATAGTAAATTGTTTTAATAAATTTTTTTTTTTTTTGTTATTTCATCTGTTAACTCTTGCTCGTTCCTACTCACTCATATGGCATTAACGGTTTTAATGAAAAGGAGTTGGTATAGGACATATTCAATGGCGTGCAAAGATGGGTGGTGTTTATGATCATATGTAGTGGGCCAGTATGAGCCAAAATGCCAGGTCCGATTTTTTGTCCCAGTCCAGCCCTGCTTATAAACAGGGTTTGAAATTGGCCACCAACCTGCCAAATGAGGGTAACGCTGTCACATCACTAGCCAATTTGGCGTTACTTATGTTTACTTACTTTGCTGGGCAAGTTCGTGTAAGTCAAATCTGCGCAGATTTAGCGCAAATACTCGTGAGTCATCATGATATATTAAATACAGTGTATTGCGTAGAATCTGTGCATATCTGGCTTATTTGAACATGCCTGTCACTACGCAACAAAAACAACGTGGTTAAAACAACATTCCTTTTGTTTGTTCATATTTGAGGCTATAAATTAACTAGAAGGACGAGATGATGGGTTCACGAGCAGCTTTAACTGATGCTCTACAGCGATCTGTCACGACACATTAAAGAGCCACAAAACGGTATTTATTGTTTAAATTTATTTTTAAAAAATGACCAAATTTGAAAGGTGAGACTTTGTTTAATATGTTTAATATCAAACGTAACCGAAAAGTAACCTGGTCTGTCCTGTCTGTCAGCGTGTTGTCAGTCTCCTCTCTGCTCCGCGATGTGTTTTTCCTGCGTGAGAACATGGTGTGGTGTGAGAACAGCGTAGCTTGTCGGACATAGCGACAGTAACTAAGGGGGGCGGGTCTTTGCGAACGGTCCATTAACCGTTCGCAAAAGCCACGCCCCCTAGTTATTGTTACTACGCCCGTCAAACAATGGAGAAACAGACACATGGCTGGGTTGAGCTCCATACTGGTATAAGTGATTGTTTTGGAGTAATGCAGCAGACATATCCTCCAGGGCACGACAGAAAGGGCTGAAATATGCAGTGGAGGGATGTGTTCAAAATGTTAAAATAAGCAAAGACGGGAATATTACAACAATCGAGGCCAGTGCTTGAAGTGGGGGAAAAAGGTGCCAGCAACTGTTACTCTCATGCATTGGCAAATCATGACATTTGAGATTAATACAGTGAAAAACAAAACTTGAAGATATTGCTGGTACAACAACAATTTATTGTTATTTATTAATATAAATGTATTTAAACAAGTCGTGTGTGTGTGTGTGTGTGTGCTTGTGTTGTGTGCAAACGGAACTCCTCCAAGTCTGCAAGTCCAAAAATACATTTAGGCTATGGTGAGTTTACTACATTTTATTTTATTAAATGCATTTATGGTGAGATTATTATATTTTCATGTCAATCTGTGTTCGTTTTGACCAAGAACCATGCGCTGTCACTTTAATTCAGCGCGTGCAGCACAGCAAAAATAGACTCGGTGCAGAAACGATTGCAGCATCCGCGTGCAGTGTGAAAGCTTTACCTGTTAACATGGGTGCGAAAAAAAAAACGCAATGTAAACGGACTACATGTGAAACGGGCGTGACTGACGCTTATATATTATATACGCTGACATATGTATGCTTATTAATCTTCGAGGCATTTAGCTGTGAGTGAGGTCTCCCACACTGCTTAATCCATTGTCGGCATCTTTCCGCTTGGGTCTTGGGTTTTGGAAAGGCGAAAAAAACGACCCCTCCCTCTAAACTTTTGGGGTACCTAGTGTCAGGCTTGCATGTGCGATAGGCGCATCGTTTCACCATGTGCTGAAATCGCAATGTTTGACGGAGGTCCTTCTCCTTAGTTACAGTTGCTAAGCTAGGATTGGACGAGGACCGTTCGAGGGCGGGGTTTTGCGAACGGTCAATTGGCCAGTGAGTGAAAAAGTTCATTTCAAACCCTGCTTATAAAGTATACTTAAAATATTTGTTTGAACTTTACTAAAGTATACACATAATAAAATGGAACTTTAAGGACAGTATACTTATTTTTTGTAAGGGGCATTTTAGTATTTACAGTTTAGTATACCAAGATATGAAGCTAGCGCAAGTTCTGCCAGGAAGACTCAATCGTTCGCGTCATTAATTACCTCCTCATCTATCCAATTATATCACTTACTGTAGCTTAAAAGGGCAGCGCTTACACATGTCTGAGTTCGCAGATGCTGTCACTCCAGTACCTCCATCCTCCCCGCCTCCACCAAGATGGGATCTTTCCTCCAACTCCTCTACTCAACCAAGCTGGGTCCTCCCTCTATCAACCCCAACACCATCAGTCAGGCTATCCCTTCCATCCTGAAGACTTCAGATGTCTTTTCCTCCATCCACCCCACCACCACCAGACGGCCCCTTTCCTTACTCCGCCGGGGGGTGAGCGGCGCCCCCGCCTTCGTCTTCAGGCGGGACTCGCAGATTCAGTACCCTCTGAATGCGAGTTATGAACGGGGCCTAAGCCAAAGAACCTGATTGCTTGCTGAGCTCCTAAATAAATGTTATTGTTACATTATTAATTCTCCCGAGTCTTTCTGGTAGAACTATCATTTTGATGCAGGATATTCAAGGACAACCCAATGCAGAGAGAGATTTCTCCTTAGAACTTAGTTGTCATAATGGCTTAAAGACATTCTGCTATAAATCTTAATCTCCTAATTCAATTAAAACATTTTTAAAAACTTGCTTAATTGCTAAAATGCTTGATTCTGATTGATCAACATTCTAAGCTGTTGTTTTTTCTTCTTCTATAACAGCATGGCTAAAGTCATTTCATCCAAGTCTTGACACATTAAAGTTCCATGTCAGTTCGCCAAATGATTTCATTTATTCACAAGAGCTTTGCAGCCTACCACAACAAAAGAATCAAAAACAGCAAAAGGCACTGATAAAGAAAAGAAACATGGCTAACTATTACAATTTTTAAATGAATTGACATTTTATCTATAAACAGCACAATCTCTTTCTCCTGCACCCTCCCCAACCCACATGCACACGTAGTCACAGAAACTTATCAGCACTGCCCGCAATATTTTATCGATTAGTTCTGGTACTGAAAATCGACATGGTATTTCTCAGTAAAAAAGAGATAACATCACTGTTAGAACAAACCGCACAAATTCAGACATGCCAGTCTCTCTCTCTCTCTCTCATGACTTCAAGTCAGTGGCTCTATTCTCCATTGCTAGTTATAATTCTGAAATGACATTTTGACATTAGCAATGGGAGATTGGGATAGAACGCGTCAGAAAGTTCTACTCTAGTCCCACAAGGTCATTTTAAGGACAAAAATCTGAACCTATCTTAAAATAAAACACTGAAACATGCCTTGAAGTGTGGTAAATATGGTATAAGCAGAACAACTGACTGGAATAATATATGAAAAATGCATTGCTTTGTATACGTATTACCACATACTGTATGTAGCCTATAATATATTTGGTATTTTAACTTTGTATTTTATAAAAAAAAAAATATATATATATATATATATATATATATATATATATATATATATATATGCTTTGTGCTAAGGAATCTCAATTTACCATAGTTATTTCAGTTTGGGAAATTTCTGTCTTTCTCCCTTTTAGTGTTTGAATGAGCCGTAGTTGCTAATGTGAAATGACTTTAGTGCCCACCAATATTGTAATTATATATGTCAAGTCAAGTCAAGTCACCTTTATTTATATAGCGCTTTTTACAATACAGATTGTATCAAAGCAGCTTCACAGTGATAACATAAAAATAATACAACAAAGTTTGTTTCTAGAAGAAAATTGCGTCATCATCCACCTTAAGTAAGGCAGATCAATAATATTGTTGAATATTAAATGTCCCCAACTAAGCAAGGCAAAATCCAAGGCAACAGTGGCAAGGAACCAAAACTCCATCAGGAGACAGAATGGAGAAAAAAACCTGGAGAACCCAGACTCAAAATCAATTTTGATTTTGTTCCGCCAAAATAAAAGCTCGAATGCAGTTTCCATCAAAATAAAAGATCATGTGCTTATCACTTTCAAGTAGGCCTATAGGAAATTAGTACAAAACTAATTATGAAAGTTTCCTTTATTTCTCAGTGCATTTGTTTGACAACATATGGATATTAATGCCATGGGATTAATATTATAACTATCATTAGAGTAATGTAGACAAACTAACTAAAAGAGGATCAAGTTTTTCTTTGTTCAATTTGCACACTGAATATGGGTTGGAGCTTTTAATTTTGAACTCTCAAAGTGCACCAGATTGATGAATTTAACATTAAAATGCACAACATTTTCTTACGGGGGTGCATGCCCCGGAACCCCCCTAAAGGACCCAAGGTCCACCCACCACAGTTTTACTAAAAATCCTGTGAGAAAAACTAGTATTGCTATACCAGTGCAGCTTATAGCTTGTTTTAGGATTCATCACTCTGGAGTATAGTTTTTTTTTATAGTAAATTGTTTTAATAAATTCAAATTTGTTTTGTTATTTCATCTGTTAACTCTTGCTCGTTCCTACTCACTCATATGGCATTAACGGTTTTAATGAAAAGGAGTTGGTATAGGACATATTCAATGGCGTGCAAAGATGGGTGGTGTTTATGATCATATGTAGTGGGCCAGTATGGGCCAAAATGCCAGGGCCGATTTTTTGTCCCAGTCCAGCCCTGCTTATAAACAGGGTTTGAAATTGGCCACCAACCTGGCAAATGAGGGTAACGCTGTCACATCACTAGCCAATTTGGCGTTACTTATGTTTACTTACTTTGCTGAGCAAGTTCGTGTAAGTCAAATCTGCGCAGATTTAGCGCAAATACTCAACTCGTGAGTCATCATGATATATTAAATACAGTGTATTGCGTAGAATCTGCGCATATCTTGCTTATTTGAACATGCCTGTCACTACGCAACAAATAACGGTCATTTGCATTGAAGCAATAGCGAATATTAAAAAGCATTTGGTTATATTAGTGTGTGTGTGTGTGTGTATATATATATATATATATATATATATATATATATATATATATATATATATATATAAAATGTTCGGCTAGTACAGACATCCCAAGTCTCCCGGAAGTTCCGGGAGTCTCCCGCATGTCGATAGCGGCTCCCTGATGCCCGCAAATCAGTTAAAATCTCCCGGAACCTAGGGCGAGCGAGCAAGAGCGCGCGCACGGCAGAGAGAGGGAGCGAGATACCTTGCGTGTGTGTGCTAGTGTGCCCCATGAAGCGCATGTAAGGACCCAAACAATCAATTGTCATTGCGGGGGGTGCTTTTATCTATACTACCGAACCGAATTAATCCAACCTCCTACCCATCCCCCCCTGTTGGAGATTTCTTGACTCCCGAACAACTCCCGGAAATGACTTTGTGCAGGTTGGGATGTCTGCTAGTAGAAGTTCCGAATGGCCGGTAGCCAAGCCAAGTTTAGTAGCCAAATTGACCCTTCGCAGGGAGCTTGATTGACAGGTGATCTCACCAATCATACTTCACCATCCACCATTTTGTCCGACAAAGCAGTCAGGAGAGTTAGTAGATTAACATGGGAGGATTTGAACTTGAAAAACGGAGTGTACTGACGCCTTTCCGTGGTTAAAATAACATTCCTTCTTATGTTTGTTCATGTTTATTTGAGGCTATAAATTAACTAGAAGGACGAGATGATCGGTTCACGAGCAGCTTTAACCGATGCTCTACAGCGATCTGTCACGACACATTAAAGAGCCACAAAACGGTATTTATTGTTTAAATTTATTTTTTTTAAATGACCAAATTGGAAAGGTGAGACTTTGTTTATTATGTTTAATATCAAACGTAACCAAAAAGTAACCTGGTCTGTCCTGTCTGTCAGCGTGTTGTCAGTCTCCTCTCTGCTCCGCGATGTATTTTTCCTGCGTGAGAACATGGTGTGGTGTGAGAACAGCGTAGCTTGTCGGACATAGAGCTGGTAAGTCCCGCCCCTTCCGCAAAACCCCGCTGGACCTCAAAGTTGAAAAAACGTCAATGCAAGTGAATGGGAGAAAATAATTATTTCCTGGTCCCGTTTGAATTGTGCCATGAATGTGAACATATGTTGTCTGTGAATTTTTTATATAACTTTTCGTGTAAAGAATGATACAATTTAGCGGGTAGAAGTTTGATACGGTTAGACTTTGTTTGAGAGCACTTTGTGGACTACAACTCTCGACGTGTTTGAAACGTCAACACCACTAGCACACGGACACTCACGGATCCCGCTAAACATGGCTGTGTCTTTGGTGCACTTCACTGCCTTCTTTCAGGGAGAGGACAAAATCGTTGAGGTTGGTGAAAACCACGGGTAAGTCAACTTAATGGGGTGACGTCACATAGGCGACATGTAGTCTTTCTCGTTATGTCTTTTCCACAACTGCTAGCTGAAGAATCATACCATATACTGTCAAACTCGTAACATGAAAAGTTATATAAAAAATTCACAGACAACATATGTTCACATTCATGGCACAATTCAAACGGGACCAGAAAATAATTATTTTCTCCCATTCACTTGCATTGACGGTTTTTCAACTTTGAGGTCCAGCGGGGTTTTACGGAAGGGGCGGGACTTACCAGCTCTATAGCGACAGTAACTAAGGGGGGCGGGTCTTTGCAAAAAGGGTCAATTAACCGTTCGCAAAAGCCACGCCCCCTAGTTATTGTTACAACGCCCGTCAAACAATGGAGAAACAGACACGGCTGGGTTGAGCTCCATACCGGTATAAGTGATTGTTTTGGAGTAATGCAGCAGACATATCCTCCAGGGCACGACAGAAAGGGCTGCAATATGCAGTGGAGGGATGTGTTCAAAATGTTAAAATAAGCAAAGACGGGAATATTACGACAATCGAGGCCAGTGCTTGAAGTGGGGGGAAAAGGTGCCAGTAACTGTTACTCTCATGCATTGGCAAATCATGACATTTGAGATTAATACAGTGAAAAACAAAACTTGAAGATATTGCTGGTACAACAACAATTTATTGTTATTTATTAATATAAATGTATTTAAACAAGTCGTGTGTGTGTGTGTGCTTGTGTTGTGTGCAAACGGAACTCCTCCAAGTCTGCAAGTCCAAAAATACATTTAGGCTAAATGGTGAGTTTACTACATTTTATTTTATTAAATGCATTTATGGTGAGATTATTATATTTTCATGTCAATCTGTGTTCGTTTTGACCAAGGACCATGCGCTGTCACTTTAATTCAGCGCGTGCAGCACAGCAAAAATAGACTCGGTGCAGAAACGATTGCAGCATCCGCATGCAGTGTGAAAGCTTTACCTGTTAACATGGGTGCGAAAAAAAAACGCAATGTAAACGGACTACATGTGAAACGGGCGTGACTGACGCTTATATATTATATACGCTGACATAATGTATGCTTATTAATCTTCGAGGCATTTAGCTGTGAGTGAGGTCTCCCACACTGCTTAATCCATTGTCAGCATCTTTCCGCTTGGGTCTTGGGTTTTGGAAAGGCGAAAAAAAACGACCCCTACCTCTAAACTTTTGGGGTACCTAGTGTCAGGCTTGCAGGTGCCATAGGCGCATCGTTTCACCATGTGCTGAAATCGCAATGTTTGACGGAGGTCCTTCTCCTTAGTTACAGTTGCTAAGCTAGGATTGGACGAGGACCGTTCGAGGGCGGGGTTTTGCGAACGGTCAATTGGCCAGTGAGTGAAAAAGTTCATTTCAAACCCTCAGGGGAGGGGCATCCAGCTGCAGCCCCGCAGACTCACTTCTTGCTAGACACCAGTGGCTGGACACCAGTGGATGGACAGCAGACGTCATTTCCGTATCGTCATTCACTTTTCAAATTGACGTCATTTCCGTATCGTCATTCACTTTTTAAATTTGATGCTCCATGCAGATGTCAGCGGTAAGAAAAAATAATAAACTGTCAATGATTTATAGGTTATGTCAGAATTCAAATGCACAAACTAGCTAGTTAAAAAAAAATTGTCTTGTTTTCAAGATACGGTGTCGTGTTTTTTTAAAGGTATTAGTGAACTCTGTTGTGCCTCAATTCTAGAGCTAGGTTGCTACAATAGATTTTCCAATTAAATCGTTCTTTGAGTGGTATGATTTAATATTGTAAATAAGTTTGTTTGTTTTTTTCACTTGGATGTGTGAAGATTGTACCATTTGTACCATGTGTAATTTCCAATAAATATTGCAAAACCATGAAGTGTTAATATGATCTAGATTGTTTGGTAAATTGTCTGATCATGTGAATCTATGTATATTTTAAAAACAGAAGTGGTTACATTTACAAAAAAATAAAAAATAAGAATTGAATATCCAAATGGGCAAGGCAAAAAACTGTGGTCAATTAACATGTACAAGTCTGTTGTATTGACAAAACGTTAAAGTCCGTTGATCTAGGCTGAATTTAAGTCACAAAAAAATAGTGATATGATCTGAACAATATATTTTCAAGGTGGTTCTTGTGAATGCAGTTTGCATGAATTATTGATGATAATATTAAGTATATTATTGAGAATTGTTTTATGTAAAGAGATATGATGAAGATCATATTTCAATTTGCACACAGCTTTTATATTATATGATGTTTTATTAACAAAGTTCGGGAGGAGCACGTTCAAATAATCAAGTAATCAATCAACTCATCAAACAATTACCATGTCTACCCTATCAGCATGAGAGGAAGCATATATATTCACTCTGTCAACTCATCTAACTTCCTTGACAGTTTTCAGCATTTGGCCTCGCCCTACCTTCCTATCATTCCCGAAATGAGCTCTCCCGTCCAATGAAGAATCTTTCGTCCTTCAGGAATCTTTGCCGCAAATCTCTGGTGTTATCACGCGGACGTCAGGCCAAACAAACGGGTCCTCACCACCACGGGCGAAACATCCGCGATCTCCTTCCGCGCATTGCTCTAAACCGGACCATTCAATAATTCCTGCAATAGAGAAATGGACTATAAGGCCCGCCGAGCACCACGCTCGCGTCTCGGGCAATGCCGCCCTCTTCACACGAACAAACGGGTCTTCCTCCAAGACCAGGCCGCCGCAGCAGGCCCTCAGTAAGCCGCGATTCAGATTCAGTCCCGGCCGGCCAGCTCACACTCTAGACCCGCTGGCTCTACTCCGTGAGTGCTCAGCTCAAAACCTTCTCATTTTTGTCCCTGGTTAAATTTCGCATCGCTTCAGTCGAGTCTCAAGCACAGTTATGCCATCTGGATATTAATTTTGATCGGGGGAATACACGTTTTAAACGGTTTCTGTTCAAATTATTTGACGTCATTAACGCGCTGCTTCCTTGTGGCTTAAACTCTCACCTCACGTACAAACAGTAGCTCGCACATTGGATTGCACGCACACAGAATCATTAAGAACCTATCGTTAACGTTGTTTTGCAATTTATCTACAAAATCGCTTCGAAACTTCGTTATAGCAAAAAAAAAAAAAAAAAAAAAAAAAAACCTGATTCAGAACGAACAAAATCGGCAGGTAATGTGACCCATAGAAATGAAGAGAAAATTTTAGATTAAATACACACAAGCAGTGTGTTTCCACGGCAAAGTTTGAAGTCCTTAGTGATTTTAAAACACAATTGGATAAATTCAAGGCGCAAAATTCTATGAAGCTTTGTCTTTTACCATAAGTGAGTCTATTTTGAACTTGGCTAAATAAATGAACCAGCAACCGATAAAGGAACAAACTATCATCTAAATCAGATTGTACTTTGCTGTTTGATGATCAAACAACTACAGTATCAAATCGATGCGTTATCAAATCAGGTTATAAACCATTTAGGCTTCTAATGTATTCATTCAAAATAAATAAAATAAAAATAATTTAGCAATCGATCTCTCAGCCCCACACGGTTCTGGTGAGCTTTGGATTCCAGTCACCCAGGATAAACCATGGGTCTAGCCACATCCATTGAATTCTGGGCATTAACTTGGATACAATTAATTTCCAGGCTGCACTGCAAAGGATATTTCTGGTTTCATCCACCTTCTCAGACATTTTAAGCTGTCCTAAACGCGAACTACTATCTTCGCTCGGCCACTTAAACTTCAGATGTGCATAATCCTGCAAGGCTGCTCTCTAAACTCTAAACCTACAAGCTCAACATATCCACCTTTCCCCACCGTTCCCGTAGGATCCCATTTGCTTCTCACATTGCCACAGCAGTGTCATCTCCTCCGCTCCCACAGCAGCTCCGTCTCTGCCGTTCCTCTGGTTAAACTTCTTCACTGTCACAGCAGTCCATTCTGCTCCCACTGGAGTCCAGTTTCTCTGGCTAACATTGACTTCACTGCCGCAGCAGTGATGTCTCCCCACGCTCCTGCAGGAGCTCAGTTTCTCTAGCTAATGTTCTCCACTGCCGCAGCAGTGATGTGACCATTGGCTCCCGCAGGAGCTTAGTTTCTGTCTAACCTTCCTTAAATAATTGAATGGCCTGTCCTTTTCTATAAAAAATCTGATTTCTCTCCCTGTGGATATCCAACTGTACACCGACGCAGCTCCCTCTATCGGTTTCGGGGGATTCTACCAAGGCCGTTGGTTCAAGTTTACATGGCCCGCCCAGCTGTTAGACTCACCGCAGTCATTAACATCCTCAGCGCTGTTCGAGTTGTATCCTTTAGTGGAAGCAGCTTTCCTGTGGGGTAAAGAATGGTCCTCTAACAGCATCATAGTACACTGCAACAACGAAGCATCCGTGCATTGCATCAACAAGGCCGCTCAAATTTCCCCTGCAGTAATGCCTCTCCTAAGATGCCTCATTTGGATTGCAGCCTGCGATCAGTTCTTCATAACTGCAAAACATGTTCCTGGGTCACGTTTTGCTTTCCAGAAATTCAGGTTGCTGGCACCAGACACGGACCCATTCCCAACCTCAGTACCTCACTTCAGAGCTGATATCCACATTAACCACCCATTGAAACCACTTCTTGACGCCTCTCTTAATTCAATTCTTCAAGCCGTTTCACCCAGCACCCTACAATCCTACTTAACCGCATGGAAGCTTTATAAGTCTTTCCACTTCCCATACAACCTTCCTTTTCCCAATTTCTCTGCTCGCCATCACTTCATTCATATCCTATCTCAACAGCATCAAGAACTGCAATGCTCTTCTAGCTGGACCTCCATCATGTGCAACTAAACATCTACAAAGGATTCAGAACGCTGCAGCTCGTCTTGTCTTCAACGAGCCCAAAGGGCCCACGTCACTCCTCTGTTCATCTCTCTGCACTGGCTACCTCTCGCATCAAGTTCAAGGCATTGACGCTTGCTCACAGATCTATCACAGGCTCAGCTCCCTCCTACTTTTACTCACTCCTACAAGCCTACATCCCTACCAGAAGCCTACGGTCGATCAACGAGGGACGTCTCGTGGCTCCATCACAGAGAGACACAAAATCACTTTCCAGTACATTATCATTCACAGTTCCATGCTGGTGGAATGCTCTCCCCACCCTCATCCGGAATGCAGAATCCCTGGCAACATTCAAAGACAAATGAAAACCCATCTCTTCCATGAGCAATTAACCTCATAACCCAACCTACTCGCCCAGATGCCAGACAACCAATAACGTTAGACATACTTACTATATGCATCTCCACCCTCCGCCAAGGCTACCACTCCACCAACACTGCCCGCACACTGGACGCAATGTTCATAGTGGCTTTTTTCAGTTTCCTCAGATGCTCAGAACTCACCATCACTTCCAGCTTTAACCCAAAAGTCCACCCCACAATCACAGATCTATCAGTGCTAGACAATGAAACCATCTCCTACTTCATAAAGCAAAGTAAGACAGATCAAATTTTGCTCCATTCAGGCATCCCAGCAGACCACTTTTCCAGCCATTCATTTTGCATAGGCGCAGCAACAGCTGCCCAAAAAAGGCCTCTCTCAGCAGCAGATCCAAGCACTTGGCCGCTGGTCAGCGGAGGCTTTCGAGTTACATCTGCTCAAATCGCTTCCATATCAAAGAAGCCCAACGAACCCTCATCAATTCTTTTGACAACTTCTCATACACCCAACCCTACAGACCACCACTCCTGCAGGAGCCACGTTCCCCATCCTAAATCGCTTTACTGCCACATCAGTGCTATTTTCCGCTCCAGCAGGAGATCAGATCTCTGTCCCACTCACCTTTCGGATCACAGTTTGAAAGCAAGTTGTTTCCAACACCACAACAGCAGCATCATCTCTTCTTCCAACAGGAGCCCATTCTCCACCCAACTGGCTCATCAGACAGTTAAAAGCAAGTCAACCAAGTCTACTACAGCTAACCTACTCCACTCCCGCAGAAGTTCCGTCACTCCGTCCAAACTTATTCCACTTCCGCAGCAGTGTCTTCTACTCCGCTCCCACAGGCAGCTCCGTTACTCCGTCCAAATAGTTTGGATATTTAAGAAAGCAAGTTTGGTCCACTGCCGCAGCAGTGTCAGCTACTCCGCTCCCTCTGGAACTTCGTTACTCCGTCCAAACTTGCTCCACTGCCGCAGCAGTGTCATCTACTCCGCTCCCGCAGGAGCTCAGTTCTATATCCAAAATTGTTTTGGATATTTAAAAGCAAGCTTTGGTCCACTGCCGCAGCAGTGTCAGCTACTCCGCTCCCGCAGGAGCTCCGTTACTCCATCCAAACTTGCTCCACTGCCGCAGCAGTGTCATCTACTCCGCTCCCGCAGGGGCTCAGTTCTATATCCAAAATTGTTTTGGATATTTAAAAGCAAGCTTTGGTCCACTACCACAGCAGTGTCATCTACTCCGCTCCCGCAGGAGCTCAGTTCTATATCCAAAATTGTTTTGGATATTTAAAAGCAAGCTTTGGTCCACTGCCGCAGCAGTGTCAGCTACTCCGCTCCCGCAGGAGCTCCGTTACTCCATCCAAACTTGCTCCACTGCCGCAGCAGTGTCATCTACTCCGCTCCCGCAGGGGCTCAGTTCTATATCCAAAATTGTTTTGGATATTTAAAAGCAAGCTTTGGTCCACTACCACAGCAGTGTCATCTACTCCGCTCCGCTACTCCGCTCCCGCAGGAGCTCCGTTACTCCATCCAAACTTGCTCTACGGCCCCAGCAGTGTCATCTACACCACTCCCGCAGGAGCTCAATTCTATGTCCCAAATTGTTTTGGATATTTAAAAGCAAGTTGAAAGCAAGTTTGGTCCACTGCCGCAGCAGTGTCTTCTACTCTGCTCCCGCAGGAGCTCTGATGCTCTGTCCAAACTTGTCCACTGCCGCAGCAGTGTCATCGCCTCCGTTCCCGCAGGAGCTCCGTTACTCTGTCCAAACTTGTCCACTGCCGCAGCAGTGTCATCCACTCCGCTCCCGCAGGAGCTCCGTTACTCCATCCAAACTTGTCCACTGCCGCAGCAGTATCATCTACCCCGCTCCCGCAGGACCTCCGTTACTCCGTCCAAAATAGTTTGGATATTTAAAAGCAAATTGAAAGCAAGTTTGGTCAACTGCTGCAGCAGTGTCAGCTACTCCACTCCCTCAGGAGCTCCGTTACTCCATCCATACTTGTCCACTGCCGCAGAAGTCTTCATCTACTCCGCTCCCGCAGGACCTCCTTTACTCCGTCCAAAATAGTTTGGATATTTAAAAGCAAATTGAAAGCAAGTTTGGTCCACTGCCGCAGCAGTGTCATCCACTCCGCACCTGCAGGAGTTCCGTTACTCCGTCCAAACTTGCTCCACTGCCACAGCAGTGTCATCTACTCCACTCCCGCAGGAGCTCAGTTCTATGTCCAAATTGTTTTCGATATTTAAAAGCAAGTTGAAAAGCAACTTTGGTACATTGCCGCAGCAGTGTCATCTCCTCCGCTCCCACAGGAGCTCCGTTTCTCCATCCAACTCGCTTTCACTGCCGCAGCAGTGTTTCCTCTTCCGTTCCCACAAGTACTCAATTCTCCATCCTTCTGCATCAGATAATTGGAAAGCAAGTCGAAATCAAGTTTGATCCACTGCCGCAGCAGTGTCACCTCCTCCGCTCCTGCAGGAACTAATTCTCATCACACTTGCTTCATCACACTGCAGCGGTTATACCATTCTCTTCCGCAAAGTACATTACGTACCATCCCTAGCCTACTACTGGAGAGGCACAACCATCCAACGTCATGACAACCAACTCCCATCCGATGTTACAAGAAGCCTTCCAGCGACTAACCCTTTCCCACTTCTGATACCTTAAGCTTTGCACTCTGCAAGTTTTTGGGGGGTCATCAACATCATTCTGGTGGCTGTCCGGCATTTGTTTGCAGCTCTTGGGGGGAGTACTCTGGGTTCGGGCCGAATACCGAGCCCGGAGCCCTCTCCTCGGACAGCACGCCAAATACGCATTTATTCTATCTGACTTATTTGTAAGTGTGAACTCGTGAAATGATGTTTTATTAACAAAGTTCGGGAGGAGCACGTTCAAATAATCAAGTAATCAATCAACTCATCAAACAATTACCATGTCTACCCTATCAGCATGAGAGGAAGCATATATATTCACTCTGTCAACTCATCTAACTTCCTTGACAGTTTTCAGCATCCCTCCACCACCCCGACTCCTCACTCTTGGCTTGTTCTTTCACAGCCAGGAATACGGGGGGAGTACTCTGGGTTCGGGCCGAATACCGAGCCCGGAGCCCTCTCCTCGGACAGCACGCCAAATACGCATTTATTCTATCTGACTTATTTGTAAGTGTGAACTCGTGAAATATTTTAAGTCATAAAAGTAAAATGACAATACGGAAAAGACGTGTGCAATTAAGCCTGCAAAGAATGCTGTACTATCCACTGATGAAAACAGAAAATAAATATGCTGTTTATCCATAGGTGAAAATATAAAATAAATATATGTCAATCCAGAGGTGAAAATATAAAATAAATATATGTCAATCCAGAGGTGAAAATATAAAATAAATATACTGTCCATCCAGAGGTGAGAACTAAATATGCTGTCTATCCAGAGGTGAAAATATAAAATAAATATATGTCAATCCAGAGGTGAAAATAGGAAATAAAATTGTTGTCCATCCAGCGGTGAAACCGGAAATTAGCGACGAAACCGAAATGACGGAGAAAATGGAAATGACGTAGGCTGTCTATCCACTGATGTCCAGCCAGTGGTCTAGCCGGAGGTGAGGCTGCGGGGCTGCAGCTGGATGCTATTGCCTCAGGGATGTGATTTTTCCGGATTAATTTGGAATTCCGGATTTTCCGACCTGAAAATGTGAATCATGCAGATCTGTAAAAAAAAAAGGGGGGGGGGGGGTAATCTCACAGCCGTCACCATGGTAACCCGGGACGGAACCACAATCGCCGCGAATCGCGGCCACACCGGGCGGCACGTCAACATGGTTACAGATGGCAGGGAGATGCAATCTTTCCCCGCCCAGCCAGTGCTTGAAGTGCGTCAGAAACAGAGCGTGTGCGCGATCAGTTGTTGGTAATTTGTTGTGTAGCGTGCGCGACGCCGCATCCAATGTAGACAGCATTGCTTTTTTTTGAGGGTGCTTAAAGGGGACATATCATGCCAAATGCACTTTTTTAGCCCTTAAATGCATTTTGTTGTATATTTGGAGTGTTTAGAAGTACAGAAAATATGAAATTATTCTCTTCAGGTGCTTCGTTGATATCTTTATATTCTGTTTTGGTCATATTTTTCAACCTGTTCCGATTTTTCTGTTATCTATGACGTTTTGTGAACTATTACGTCACAGTATCTGCAGCGGAACTGCCAAATAAGGACATTGACTTCCGGCCCAACACTTCGAGCAATCCGCCATTGTTATTTCTCGCTACAATTTTGTAGTCCAAGCTAAAGGATGCAGAAGTTACGAGAGGGTAAGTTAAAATGTTCGGTTGTTGGATGTAGTAACCCACACGCTTCATTACACCGTCTAATGTAGATGAACTGCCGCGCTTGTGACAGGACGCATGTTTAACTGAAAGAACGAGCAGAGAGAGAGAGAGACCCCGGTCGCGCGCGCGCTCACTCTCTCTCTTCAGAGCCAGGTGAAAGTGTAAACAAGACATCACCGTCTCCAAACTAGACGCTGTCTTGCTCTCTCTCCCTCGCACATATTAATCAAGGACAAGTCTTCCGTTGTTGACATTTTGTTAATAACATGTGAATAAAGTTTCTGTGCCACTAGATCAGGGGTGGGGAACGTTGATCCTGGAGGGCCATTGTCCTGCAGAGTTTAGCTCCAACCCTGAAAAAAACATTTGGCTGCCTGCAACTTCAGTAATAATGAAGACATTGATTAGCTTCAGGTGTGTTTGATTAGGGTTGGAGCTAAACTCTGCAGGACAATGGCCCTCCAGGATCAACGTTCCCCACCCCTGCACTAGATAATCGTATCTCTGCTATCAAACTACAAAAATGGCCGAACGGGGTGGAGTTGAACCTCTACATCCTGGAGAGGGGGCGGGGTATGAAGTGTCTCAGTTGTATTTAAAGAGACCTCACCAAAACGAGTTGCTCTCAGACGCACATCAGAAAAGGGGTAGAAAAGGGGCCTGTGGAGCTATAATAATGAGGAATTCAGACCCAAGCATTGCAGTTCTGTTTTATATAGACTACAAA
Organism: Scardinius erythrophthalmus; assembly: GCF_964197995.2. Taxonomy (NCBI): domain Eukaryota; kingdom Metazoa; phylum Chordata; class Actinopteri; order Cypriniformes; family Leuciscidae; genus Scardinius; species Scardinius erythrophthalmus. The sequence goes on from NC_138234.1 coordinate 23,162,337, forward strand.
TGTATGATTTATTTGTAAAAAGGAACAATTTAAAAGCATGATATGTCTCCTTTAACACACAGGCTCGTAGAAACGGCCCTGGCAGCTCGCGCCAGTTCTAGACGCGGTGAAAGTTTCCTGATTGTGACGGATGGCCGAATTTACATGACACGTTATAAATTAGCATTATAGTCTGCGATAGATACAGTGCCAAAAAGAAGAGATAGGATAAAAGGGGATAAAGACAGAGGTAAAGTGATGTAGTGAATGAACATTTTATCTAACTTAATTGCATAGGAGTAAGATACTATAATTTCATGGCAGTTATTTTTACCTTAAACTTAAAGTTAGCAGTTGTTCTGAGTTCTCCAGACTGTGTGATTTGGTCACAATCATGTCAGTCTTAAGACGCATTTTTTATTATCACTTTTTTATTAATGTTTTACCCTACAGTTGTGCAGTTTTGGGGGGAATACAGTGCAGGCCAAAAGTTTGGTAACATTGCTATTTTTTATTTTTTTGAAAGTTTCTTCTGCTCATCAAGCCTGCATTTATTTGATCAAAAATACAGATTTTTCTTTTTAATATTGTGATATATTATTACAATTTAAAATAATTGGTTTTCAATTTATTATACTTTAAGTTATAATTTATTTCTGTGAAGCAAAGCTGAATTTTCAAGATCATTACTCCAGTCTTCAGCATGTGACATCCGGTCTATCACATGATCCTTTAGAAATCATTCTAATATTCTGATTTATTATGAGTGTTGGAAACAGTTCTGCTGCCTAAAATATTTGATGAATCAAAGGTTAAAAAGAACTGCATTTATTCAAAATAAAAAATATATATATTTTCTAGTAATATAAATCTTCTTTACTATCACTTTTTATCAATTTAACACATCATTGCTGAATTAAAGTATTGATTTATTTCAAAAAAGAAAGAAAAAAATTACTGAACCCAAATTACTGACCAGTAGTGTATATTGTTGTTACAAAAGATTTCATTTTTTTTTTTTAAATCATTCTTCTTATTTTTTATTTTTATTTTAATTTTATTACTTTTTATTCATCAAAGTATCCTAAAAGTATCACAGGTTATTAAAAAATATTAAGCAGCAGAACTGTTTCCAACTTTGATAATGAATCATCATATCCGAATGATTTCTAAAGGACTGGAGTAATGATCCTGAAAATTCAGCTTTGCATCACAGAAAAAAAAAAGATAATTTAAAGTATAGGCTAATAAATGGAAAACCAATTATTTTAAATTGTAATAATATATCACAAAAAATGCTTTTTTTTTGTTATGTTGTTATGTGTCATACTCATGACACAAGTTGGATATTGCACATTAAGCAGTATAAGTTTGGTGTAAAAAATTGGAGGACTTAGTATATTTTCCTGCTTTTTTGTCCTTAGCCAATCACATGCCTGAACCCTGCTTATAAAGTATACTTAAAATATTTGTTTGAACTTTACTAAAGTATACACATAATAAAATGGAACTTGAAGTATACTTATTTTTTGTAAGGGGCATTTTAGTATTTACAGTTTAGTATACCAAGATCTATCATTTTGATGCAGGACATTCAAGGACAACCCAATGCAGAGAGAGATTTCTCCTTAGAACTTAGTTGTCATAATGGCTTAAAGACATTCTGCTATAAATCTTAATCTGCTAATTCAATTTAAACATTTTTAAAAACTTGCTTAATTGCTAAAATGCTTGATTCTGATTGATCAAAATTTTAAGCTGTTGTTTTTTCTTCTTCTATAACAGCATGGCTAAAGTCATTTCAGCCAAGTCTTGACACATTAAAGTTCCATGTCAGTTCGCCAAAGGATTTCATTTATTCTCAAGAGCTTTGCAGCCTACCACAACAAAAGAATCAAAAACAGCAAAAGGCACTGGTAAAGAAAAGAAACATGGCTAACTATTACAATTTTTAAATGAATTGACATTTTATCTATAAACAGCACAATCTCTTTCTCCTGCACCCTCCCCAACCCACATAGCCACAGAAACTTGTTATCAGCACTGCCCGCAATATTTTATCGATTAGTTCTAGTACTGAAAATCGACATGGTATTTCTCAGTAAAAAGGAGATAATATCACTGTTAGAACAAACCGCACAAATTCAGACATGCCAGTCTCTCTCTCTCTCTCTCTCTCTCTCTCTCTCTCTCTCTCTCTCTCTCTCTCTCTCTCTCTCTCTCTCTCTCTCTCTCTCTCTCTCTCTCTCTCTCTCTCTCTCTCTCTCTCTCTCTCTCTCTCTCTCTCTCTCTCTCTCTCTCTCTCATGACTTCAAGTCAGTGGCTCTATTCTCCATTGCTAGTTATAATTCTGAAATGACATTTTGACATTAGCAATGGGAGATTGGGATAGAACGCGTCAGAAAGTTCTAGTCTAGTCCCACAAGATCATTTTAAGGACAAAAACCTGAACCTATCTTAAAATAAAACACTGAAACATGCCTTGAAGTGTGGTAAATATGGTATAAGCAGAATAACTGACTGGAATAATATATGAAAAACGCATTGCTTTATGTACGTATTACCACATACTGTATGTAGCCTATAATATTTTTTGTATTTTAACTTTGTATTTTAGCTAAAAAAAATATATATATATATATATATATATATATATATATATATATATATATGCTTTGTGCTAAGGAATCTCAATTTACCATAGTTATTTCAATTTGGGAAATTTCTGTCTTTGCCCTTTTAGTGTTTGAATGAGCCGTAGTTGCTAATGTGAAATGACTTTAGTGCCCACCAATATTGTAATTATATATGTCAAGTCAAGTCAAGTCACCTTTATTTATATAGCGCTTTTTACAATACAGATTGAATCAAAGCAGCTTCACAGTGATAACATAAAAATAATACAACAAAGTTTGTTTCTAGAAGAAAATTGCATCATCATCCACCTTAAGTAAGGCAGATCAATAATATTGTTGAATATTAAATGTCCCCAACTAAGCAAGGTAAAATCCAAGGCAACAGTGGCAAGGAACAAAACTCCATCAGGAGACAGAATGGAGAAAAAACCTGGAGAACCCAGACTCAGTCGAGTCCAGTTCTCATCTAGCCAACAAACGAACAGTGTATGATTATGATCCAGGCAGCATTACAGGTCAAAATTCAGATTGGTCGTGTCGATGAGGCCTTCACAGGGCTGATGAGGCTGGAACTTCAGGCATGTGTCATGGATGGGTCCAGGTGCAGGTCCACCATCTGATCTGGATACGGCCAGGGTCCAGCTGACTTCAGTAAACAGGGAGGGGCTGGTATTCTGATATTCTAGGTATTATCAACTGGCCTGAATTTTGAGATCGCAATAGACGCAAAGGACTATAATGCGTTAAGAGCTCGCTCAAGTATTGTGGAGCTAAACCATTTAGTGCTTTGTAAGTGATCAGCAATATTTTAAAATTTATACAATGTTTAATAGGGAGCAATGCAGTGTTGACAGAACGGGGCTAATATGGTCATACTTCCTGGTTCTGGTAAGAGCTTGAGCTGCTGCATTTTGGACCAGCTGTAGTTTGTTTATTAAGCGTGCAGGGCAACCACCCATAATAGCATTACAATAATCTAGCCTTGATGTCATGAACGCATGGACTAATTGTTCTGCATTTTTCTTTTACAGCATATGGCATAATTTAGATATATTTTTAAGATGAAAGAATATGTTTTACAGATGCTAGATACGTGACTTTTAAATGAAAGATTGGTATCAAAGAGCACACCCAGGTTCCTAACCGACGACAAAGGTTTGACAGGGCAGCCATCAAGTGTTAAACAGTATTCTAGATTATTATGTGAGGAAATTTTTTGTCCATTAATTAGAATCTCTGTTTTTTCAAAATTAAGTAGTAGGTAGTTGCTAGTCATCCAGTTTTTTATATCAGCTATGCATTCCGTTAATTTTGTGAATTGGTAAGTTTCGTCAGGGTGTGAAGAAATATAGAGCTGCGTATAATCAGCATAACAGAGAAAACTAATTCCATGCTTCCTAATAATATCTCCCAAGGGTAGCATGTACAGAGTGAACAGCAACGGTCCTAGTACTGAGCTTTGTGGTACACCATACTGAACTTGTGATCTATAAGATATCTCTTCATTTAGTGCTACAAACTGATAACGGTCAGATAAGTATGATTTAAACCATGCTAAGACAATTCCACTTATGCCAACATAATTTTCAAGTCTATTTAAAAGAATGTTGTGGTCGATAGTGTCAAATGCAGCACTAAGATCGAGTGACACTAAAGCCCCTTTCACACAGAGATTCTGGAAAATACACGAAAAAAGTGACCCGGGATTTGACCCGGGTTTGTTTGATTTTGGTTCATTCACACTGCCAGTGATTTTCCGGAATCAGAGTGCGTTCACATGCAACCCGTAAAAATCCCGTAAAGACACGTGACACCGATGTGACTTGTAATGTCTCAGCAGCGTCTTAAGTTTGCTTATGAGCTGCGATTTCTCTCGAGAGAAACCATGCTTGTGCATTTTTTTCTCTGATTCGATCATAAACTTACGCATTACATACCGTTTCACAGCTGGCGTAGAATCCCGGCTTCAGCGTCATCATTACGACACGGCATTATTACGGCTTTTGTTCACACAGCGCATGTTCCAGGACTGAATACGGCAATGTTACTAGGTCCCCAACCCGGCATCAATCCCAGGTCGTGTTTGCGTTCACACAGAAGCAGGGCTGGACTGGTAATCTGGCATACCGGGCAAATGCCCGGTGGGCCGACGTGCTTTTTGGGCCGATACATCTCATAGTTTTTTTTTTTAACGGCCCATAAAACTCGTACATCGGCGGCCCATTCGTTTTGTTTTGTTTAATAGGCGGCGCTGGGTTTGTGCCGGTGTAATGCATTGGTCAAAAAAAGTAAGCGTTATTTTTTTTTACACTGACAGACCGGCCCATGAAACGTGTAGATCAGCGGCCCATTGGTTGTTTTCTTGATTGACACTGGGCTGGCCCAATCACAGCTTTAAAAACCTCCCCCTTTGGGCTTTAAATGAGCGTGCAGTGTCAAGTGTGTGTATCTGTCAAGAAAAAAATAGTCTGAGAGAAACGCAAGGAATGTGCAGAGAAATAGTGTGTAATAGAAATAGCAGACGGTGTAAAATGTGTCAAAATATAAATGTTTTCTGCAGTAGCAGGACCTTCATCAGCTCTAGTGGCTGATGAGGAGGATAGTGAGGAGGATCAGGAGAGAGAGATGAGAAAGTGTAGAGTCCGCGGTAAGCAGAACTACTTTCAAAACACTTAGGCTATGTCATGAGTGTAGGAACCCATAACCCAGTTACGCATTATTTCCACATCTGCATAGTTGACGATTACAGAAATTTACTAGAATGAGACGCGTTTTTATCCATGTTTTCCGCCAAAATAAAAGCTTGATGCAGTTTCCATCAAAATAAAAGATCATGTGCTGATCTCTTTCAAGTAGCCTATAGAAATTAGCAGAGGTGGGACAAAGTCATTGTTATGCAAGTCACAAGTAAGTCTCAAGTCTTTGCCCTCGAGTCCCGAGTCAAGTCGAGTCAAAGATGAGGCAAGTCCCGAGTCGAGTCAAAAGTCAAAGCCAACAAGTCTCAAGTCGAGTCCAAAGTCCTACCATTTTAGCTTCGAGTCATTTCAAGTCCTCTTACCACAGAAATAAAATGTATACAAATCATGTATGTCTGTAAGATTTGTATTTATTTAAACCTCTTTTTATACAATGACATTAATTAAATGTCAGAAAAACAGAAAATTTTATACACATATACACTCTTTAATAGACGTATGCACGTTTAAACACAATTTAAACAACATAGGCCTATTATTCAATGCATTACTCATATTAAGTTCCTAAAGCAAGTGGTCAAATATTTAACCATGTAGGCTACTTATATAAAAAACAGCCGACTCTCATGCCTTTTCTTTTATATTTAAATTAATACAATAAATCTCGCATGTCAAGGAACATTTTTTTCCACCTCCACGAATGAGAGTGTCGTTCATTATGTCGCCTTGTTGAGGTAAATTGTAGTTTTCCTTGCTTTCCCTGGTCTTAAAGTGAAAATAGTATTTAATTAAATACATTTATGGTGAGATTACTACATATTATTTAATTAATCGCATTCATGGTGAAATTACTACATTTTTAGGTCAATCTGTGTTCATTTTGACCACGAAACATGCGCTGTCACTTTAATTCAGCGTTTGCAGCACAGCAGAAATAGACTCGGTGCGGAAACGATCTCTGCACTGCTGTATACGCACCGTACCCGGAACGGATCGACGGACTTCAACCGCGTGCAGTGTGAAAGCTCTAACCTGTTAACATGGGCAGGGAAAAAAATACGCACCGCTGGCGCATACGCACTGCAAACGGAGTATGTGTGAAACGGGTGTTAGATGCTGTCAAATCAAAACAACGTGGGACTACAGTGATTGGATGTCGTGCAGGCAGCGCGCGCGCTCTCTGCATGCATACCGGTGGTGCACATTTTTTTCACAGATGCAGAAACAGAGCGGCGCGGCCGTGTGGACATTTTTTTCCCCAGTTTTCATGGAAAGTAGCAAGTCTTCTCGAGTCAAAAGGCGCAAGTCCAAGTGAAGTCACGAGTCATAGATGTTAAAGTCCAAGTCGAGTTGCAAGTCTTTGTACATTTTGTCGAGTCGAGTCTGAAGTCATCAAATTCATGACTCGAGTCTGACTCGAGTCCAAGTCACATGACTCGAGTCCACACCTCTGGAAATTAGTACAAAACTAAATATAAAGTTTTCTTTATTTTTCTGTGCATTTGTTTTACAATATATGGCTATTAGGCTACTGTCATGAGATTAATATCATAACTATTATTATGTAGTAATATAGACAGACACTGTTACTAAAAGCGGTTTGAATTATTTTTTTATATATATATTTGCACACTGAACATGGGTTGGAGCTTTTAATTTTGAACCCTCAAACTGCACCAGATTGATGAATTTAACATTAAAATGCACAACATTTTCTAAGGGGGGGGGGAGGGGGCATGCCCCAAAACACCCCTAGAAAGACTGAGGTCCGCCACCACAGCTTTTAAGGCCTCTCTGTATGCAATCGAGCTCTCTTTCCATGAAATGCGAAATACCTATAATTTTGTTTTCTTCCAGTTGCGCTCCATTTTTCTGGCTGCTATCTTAAGGGCCAGAGTGTGCTTATCTACATGTATATTAAAATCAACAACAATTAGGACTTTATCTGCAGCCAGTACTAACTCTGTATGGTGCCCTGATTGCCTGTATACAGTAGCCAGCACAAATCTCAAACGTGATTATCATTTACACTATATATTTTTATATTAAGCACCAACACTTCAAAATAATTAAATTTAAAACTACTTCTTAGTAATTCTGAAAACATTACTATAAATTTAAGCAACCCCTCCCCCTTTGCCTTTCAGACGAGGTTCATGTTTATAACAGTAATCTTGCTGGGTGGACTCATTTAAAGTAATGTAATCGTTTCTGTCAAACACAGCACATCTAGGTTATAGTCTGTAATCATATCATTAACAATAAGTGCTTTTGAAGTGAGGGATGGAATATTCAGCAACCCACGCTTTATCATTTGCAAATTTGTATTATATCTGTTTTTTTTATTTGTTGAACATCAATTAAATTTTTACCCTTAGATGGGTTTGGAAGTTTTTTGTATATCTAATTCGGGCAACAGACACAGTCTCTTATTTGATGATATCTATGTGAAAGAGGCTCTATGTGATGGGATTTATCTGACCTTGGTGACGTGAGACAGCTGGCAGACGGTCAGTTTAGCCAGTCTGTCTGCTTCCTGACCTGAGCCCCAATTCATGTTTGAGCTCTAAGACTATGTGCCATATTACTAGAGAGAAGAGCAGCACCATCCCAGGAGGGATGAATGCCATCTCTTTTCATATGTGTAACAAATCGACTGTAGATGAACCTAAGTGCAGCTTTATTTAAATCCAAAACATTAACAAAATACAAACTAAACAAAGACTTGACCTCCTAAATTTAAACATGAAGAGAAATTCACCTAGCAGTAACACAAACAATACCCAACAATAGGTAATGGAAACTATTTATACACAAAGACTAATGACTTAAAGGGATAGTTCACTTTAAAATGAAAATTCTGCCATCATATACTCACTTCTTTCTTCTGCTGAACAGAAAGGAAGATATTTAGAAGAATATCAGTAACCAGACAGACCAGACCAGAGTTTCTAGTCCCATTGACTTCCATAGTATTTTTTTATCCTACTATGGAAGTCAATGGGACCAGAAACTGTCTGGTTTTCTACATATATTTAAAAAATGTAGCATATAGACTCATGGAGGCACTTGGCTTTTTTTCTGTATGTTAGAAATGAATTGAGTCCCTTCCATTATTTCTTACAGCAAGAAAATGCAATAGAAATTAAAATGTCAACTCTTGTTTCCTGATCAGAAACCATTCGAACAACTAAAAAGTATTACAGGCTGTTGTTACCCTCAAAAGCATGATTTCATTCTGATTACGATTAAATAAATAGTTTGGGTGCGGGATACTTCACATTGATGCGATCTGAACTCTGGCTGTTCCTTAAGTCATGAGCACCAACAACAATCGTCAGAATCTCAAATCTGTTGAAAGAGGAAGTCATGATGGTCATTTATGTCATTTAAGGTTGCACTGCTGTCGTGTCAATCAAAAGTTGTTAAATTACTTCATGTATGATGTAAAAGGAGCTTGAATGTATGATGTAAAAGCTTGAAGCCACCAAACACATCCTCTTCCTATTTTCTCTTGCATGTTGAGCATGTAGTTGCATGCAGTTATTACAGTCAACCTATAGATTACTTAAATTATAGGTTAAACCTTGCTTTGTGATGCTGTGTGTATGCCATTCAAAAAAGAGAGAGGCAACTGACAACTAACCAATGCATGTGAAGAAGTACCCAGACTGACCTCTGGTGGTGAGTTTAAGGAATTGCAGCAGTTGATTGCAGCGTTTATTTCACATTCAGTTGTTTCACATTCAAAGGTTTCGACGATGTTCAACAATGAACCACTCATTCTATTTGATGTTATTTTGTTTTTCACCCGTCTAAAAAAATCTTTACCAACAGTTTTAAAGATTTCTGTTCCCCATTTAAGTACATATGAAATTTAGAGAGTTGTCCAGACCATGTGACCTGATGTAAAATGTGCCCCCATGTAATATCATAATTAGAAATGGTTGTGGACACATCAACTGGTTGATGCAGTACTTTTATTGAAAGATTAATGGAATAATTCCCTTTTTATTTTCCATGAAGTTACTTAAAGTCCACATGAAATCAAAATTGACATTTACTTTGCCTAAATTGATCGTTTTGTGGTGAACAATTCATCCATGCAAGTCGATCCACACAAATTTTTTTTTTGGTTTCGTAATCTTTAATCAAAATCTGAAAATGCCCCTCCCCTCTGCATTGGAGGACCTTCTCTGATGACGTAGGTTTGAGGAATTGGTTTGGGCAACGCTTAACCACTCCCCTCAAACCGTTAGTCTGCTATGAGCAGAGATGGAGAGGAGGAGCGCTAGAGTAAAACCCTGCCCTCTGTTCAATATTCCGTTTCACTGGGAAATACGTCACAACACTGGAGAAAAGTCGTTTGCAACTTCCGGTTCGCGCGGACTTTAACATTTCTAATTATTTGGTGGATCCATGGAAAATATGCTGAAATTTTAGTGCACACGCTATATAGTTCCATGTCACTAATGATGTGACACCAACTGCAGAGTCTCCCAAAAACCAAAGGACCTCATGAACATGAACCTGAATTCAGAACTGATGAATACTAGGGCTGTGACATTAACGCGTTAATTTCGATTAATTAATCTGAGAAAAAATAACGCGTTAAAAAAAATAACGCAGATTAATCCATTCCGTATTGACCTTTGAACCTGGAGCCGTTCTAGCCACCATTCGACTAAAGCCCCGTTCACACTACAAGCGACTTTATCGCTGCATGTCGCCAGTGGCTGGCGATGAGGTCGTTAGTGGGCGTTCTCACTTCTGGTTGCCTAGGTAATGTTTGTGAGTGACATTCACGGATGTTACGTGTTGTAGACAACAAATCTGTTTTCTTGCGCTACAAGCTAACATTTTGGAAGGTAAAAACTAAATATAAATGGGATCAGTACATAAAATGCATAATATTAAAGATGAATGAGAAACAGCGAGTGCCCTGTGCTATCGCGGCTATACTGCAGAAAATGGGCAAATACTGGTCTTTCTGAGTTCACGAAACCATTCGGGCTCGGAGTCAGCACGGCGAGTACCACTGTATGTACACAGAGACATATCATAAACTATTGGACAGTTTCTGACTGCTAAAATAAACTTCTCATTCATCTTGCCTTGGTCAGACAGACGCTGCACTGAAGAGTGACGGATCACGTTTGCTCCACTGACTTCACTCCTATTGGTTGTCGCTCGCGAAAGTCGCTCTTCATTTGCATAAAGTTAAACATTTCTCAACTTTGTCGCGTCGCCAGACACGCCCTATCCAGTCGCCAACGGTCGCGACCGCGCGTGTCGCCGGAAGTCGCCCGCTCCCCATTGAAAATGAATGGTATCGCGTCGCTTGGTCGCGTGTAGTGTGAACGTACCTTTAACTGTAAAATGAAGTAGGGAGACGAGAACGCGCTGGCGCTGCCTGGATCATTGATTGGAACATTTACATTTCAACGTTGATTCACCGATGAACGTAAGGGACCAAGGTCGAATCTATTTTTTACAGTCTATGGGTCGAATCAATGTTGTATTATGTTTCGATTGTGCAAAACGAATCAAAGTTGAAATCGTGACGTTGTTTCACCGTCTCTTCTTTCAATATGGGTGAATAAAGATTGTATGTCGAATTTGAACCAATGTTGAATTATGCTTCGTTTATGCAAATTGAATCAACGTTGATATCGTGACGTTGTTTCACCGTCTTACCTTTCATCATGGGATAATGAGTCATGACAATGCTGACTGAATTTGTGATTAACTGTACACTAAAATATTGTTAACGGTCAAATTACTTGCAGCAATGGCTTAAACACATTTTATAAAAAATATAACACATGCTCAAGATTGTAAAACAAGTTTTATTCTGAAAAAAACAAAAGTCTAAAAATATTTTCTAAAACAGATGAAAAACATCTCAAACTTTAAATTGCAGCATTTTCGATTAATTAATTACAAAGCCTCTAATTAATTAGATTAATTTTTTTAATCGAGTCCCGGCCCTAATAAATACATAACATCAACTGCTCAAAGATGACTCTAAGCGTGAGAGATGCATATCTGACATCAGAGAGACACACAGCAGTATTCTGAGTGCAGGACTCACACAACACTGTGTGGGGGGTTCTCTGGTTACACACACAAAATCCCCATGACTGTTTTGCCAGTTTCCCTTAAAGGTAGGGTAGGCAATTTTTGGAGAGGCTAACAATAGCAAGCTAGCGTTGAAAGCATAAGCATACCCTACACCAGGGCTATTCAATTGGCGGCCCGGAAGCAACCTCCAAATGGCACAGCCCGTGGTCCCGCCAAAAACGCACATCCCTACGTAAACTCATACAGTAGTACAGGTAGCCTAGCAACAATGCAAACAATGCAGAGCGCGTGCCGGTAACGTTAGTAGCCTAGATCAGGGGTTCCCAAACTTTTTAGCCCGCGACCCCCATGATAAATGCGCTGCTGCCCCGCGACCCCCCCAACCCCCCCCCAACCCCCCGACTGGTAGGCTACTGAAAAAAATCCACCAGCCAAGCATATTTTTTACCAGCCAAAATAATAAACATAAAAACCTTTTTTTTTGTCACATATACATTAATTTCAGTCCTTTTAATTGAGATAATAAGGTAGGCCTATTATGTTAAATACAAATATAAAAAAAAATGTCCAGAGTAAAATTTGGAATGTATAATAAAAAATAAAAAAAATCTATATTGATCAAAATGTGAGAATATGAAATATTACTATCATTGGGGTGAAATACATTTTTTTTGTCAGTTTTGTTTCCTGACTCGTACGGATGGGAAGGCAGAACGTACTCAGTTACGTAACGGTTCCCTGAGAGATAAGGGAAGTATACGAGTATAAGAGTATTGCGTTGCAAACGCTATGGGAAAACTCCTTTTCTCGAGAAAAGAACGGCCATGGTGTGTAAAGCAGAAGCATCCTGGACAGCGGCGGAGTATGCACGATCCGCGAGTGCTGAAGACGCTCTGCACGGCTTAGATGGGTGCGCTGCCAGCAGGACACAAATGGGCGGCGACCGCTTCTTCCAGTGGCGGGAGCTTTTTCCTCAGCGCCGTCAACAGATAGAGCGTTAACTGTACGCACACACCGCCGCCGACTTGAGCTGCAAAGAAGCTCTGGCCGTCCTGTCAAGGACGCTTGTCAAAAAGTACGGGGAAGCTTGACGCTTAGCCGCTCTGAATAGTGAGTGCGCGCGCGCGGCCGGGGCTCTCTCGCGCGCGCGCTCTCTCTCTGCTCGTCAGAGGCAGAAGAGCGCGTGCGCGCTGAAAATTTCATATTTTGGTATGAACATTCACCCGCCAGTGTGGCGGATAGCCTTTTGAGATTTACTCGCCAAACAGAAAATCGAAAAGGGAAAAGCGAAAGGGTTAAATTAATTGCAACAAAAATATATGGGGCCTATATATTTTTTCCACTTTTTTTTTTATAGAAATCATCTCGCGACCCCTGCGCCGGGGTCCCGCGACCCCCACTTTGGGAACCACTGGCCTAGATTACTATCAATATGTCTTTCTCAACACTGAAACGTAAAATTGCAAATGAAAACCGTCAGTTTAACCCTCAGAGGTCGGCAATCACGCCGGCGTGATCTGCTCGCTTTTTTCCTTATGAGTTGAACTGAGACCCGAAATACTCTTTTGACTTTGATTTTACAAAACAAGTTTCATACATCAATCGATTCTGTTAAATGTGTATTATTTTTGTGTATACTCACAATAAAAACAAAGTGTGGTGCTTTTTGCCAAATAAAGAAAAATAAACACGAAGCGAGTTCTGCCTTCTCTCTGTCCGTGTAGTCCATTCTGAAACGCGTCCGAAAATTAACTGTAGCTCAGCGAATACTCAGTCAAACAGGCATACAGTCACACAGGCATGAAGCTTGAATTCTCTTCTTTTCAATTAAGTAATTTATATAAAAAACAAATATGCTCATCTTGTGAAATATATATTAAAAGAGAGCGATTCCAGTCGACCTCATTAGAGCTAATTCAGACGTAATGTGACTCCGCCCACGGAGAGCGCGCTATTCAAACGCAAATGGCTGAGGTAATCCGCGCAATCCTGTGAACGCCCTCATATCATATCGCAGCGCTGTGAGGAATAATGAGGAATACGAGCTGAGGAATACTAGTAAGTTTTTCCTTCTCGGGTTTCTGTTTATGAATGAATGAACGGCATAGATGCGCGCTGTTTACCACAGCTGGCAAAAAACAATATTACGTGACGGTTCTCCATTATGAACGCGAGCGCTCTAAAAAAAAAAAACACTAAAAAACTTTCAAACATTCACAGAGACCTCAAAACAGAAAGTGCAAATCCTTTCTTTAAAATGAATTTCGTTTTGTATCAATTGTATCTTAATTTTAATATTTTTTTCATTAACAAATTTCCTGGATTTAAAGTAAATATAGGCTAGCAATCACAACATAATTTGCTTGAACTGGAGATCATCATGAATCATGAGCCTACTCGCCTCACATGTCTAAAAAATGTGAAATATATTTACAGAAAGCTGGTTCTAAACAAAACCATCCAAAACAAAAAAACGTCTCGGTTACGTATGTAACCCTCGTTCCCTGAGTAGGGAACGGAGACGTTACGTCGGATGACGACGAATGGGGTTTCGCTTAGAAATCCTATCATCTTCGAGTATTAAAACACGAGCCAATGGCAAAGAAATGCCATGGGTCTGCGGAATTTGCATAGCGTAACTCCGCCCCGCCCTGGGGGTATATAAGGAAGTGCGCGAGCAGAATGCAGATATGTCTTCGCTGAGGAGCCGAGACTGAACTCAGGCGTTCCAGCGGTACAGCGGAAGTGGCAGGGAGACGTAACGTCTCCGTTCCCTACTCAGGGAACGAGGGTTACATACGTAACCGAGACGTTCCCTTTCGTTGTCACTCCGAGTTACGTCGGATGACGACGAATGGGGTTCCCGTATAATCACGCCACCTCTCGACTGTCTTCCAGTGCCCTGCGTAAGTCTGAGCTCCCTGTCGTGAGACTAGCACGGACGAAGGAGTCCTACTTAACACAGGAATACCAAGGTACACTGGGAAGCATATCCAGTGGAAATATGCAATCATGCCCAACCCGAAGGGGGGGACTTGGAATACACATATGACCCCGAAGGGCTGCATACGGAGTAACACTGGGGTGTCCAGCCGCAGGTGGAATATTTCAACCCCAGGGGTGGCAAGGTGGCTTGCCAAGGGAAAGACACATGCTCAAAGAGGCTTACAGTGGAAATACACATGTGGGGGTCGCCCGAAGGGAACCATGCACATGGAGGCACCTAGCCAAGCGCGAAAGCTGCCGGTGGCATAACTCTGGCGTTGACGTCGTCAGTGCTGGAGGAGACTCAGGGCTTATGAGGCTCACCTGAGGAATATCGCACGTATCCCGTCCGTGGAGAGGAATGGCGAGCAAGCGAAGACACCTGAGCAGAATCTAGCACCGGCTAGTTGAAGCGAGTACATGAGAAGAAACTGGCTCTACTCGGAGATTGTAGAATCTCGCGAATGTGTTAGGTGTCGCCCAGCCTGCAGCTCTGCAGATGTCTGTTAGCGAGGCGCCATGCGCTAGAGCCCAAGAGGATGCCACACTCCGAGTGGAGTGGGCCGTCACACCAAGGGGGCATGGTCGACCTTGCTGCTGGTAAGCCAAAGCAATGGCGTCCACTATCCAGTGAGACAACCTTTGCTTGGAGAGAGCCTTTCCCTTCAGCTTCCCACCATAACAGACAAAGAGCTGGTCTGAGGTCCTGAAACACCGCGTTCTGTCTACGTAAGCACGAAGGGCGCGTACTGGACAGAGCAGTGCCAAGGCTGGGTCTGCCTCCTCCAAGGGCAGCGCTTGCAGGTTCACTACCTGGTCTCGAAAGGGTGTGGTAGGAACCTTGGGCACATATCCAAGCCGGGGTCTCAGGATCACGTGAGAGTTAGCCGGCCCGAATTCCAGGCACGCTTCGTCAACCGAAAATGCCTGCAGGTCCCCTACCCTCTTGATGGAGGCCAATGCAACCAGGAGCGCTGTCTTCATTGACAGGAACTTAAGCTCCACTGATTGTAAAGGCTCAAATGGAGCACTCTGCAGGGCAGTTAAAACCACTGAGAGGTCCCAAGAGGGTACGAGGGGAGGACGAGGAGGATTTAGTCTCCTGGCTCCCCTCAGGAACCTGACAATCAGGTCGTGCTTTCCCAAGGACTTACCATCAACTCGTGATGTGCGGCAATGGCGGCAACATACACTTTCAGGGTGGAGGGAGACAGCCTTCGCTCCAACCCTTCTTGCAGGAAGGAAAGCACGACACTGATGGGGCATTTCGTGGGTTCAAGATTTTTAGAAGAACACCAGGTGACGAAGAGGTTCCACTTCAACGCATAGACATGTCTCGTGGACGATGCTCTAGCGGAAGTGATGGTAGCCACCACCGCTGGTGGTAGGGTACTCAAACCTGCCTCGTC
This sequence comes from Scardinius erythrophthalmus, assembly GCF_964197995.2. NCBI lineage: Eukaryota > Metazoa > Chordata > Actinopteri > Cypriniformes > Leuciscidae > Scardinius > Scardinius erythrophthalmus. The sequence continues at coordinate 23,178,126 of NC_138234.1, forward strand.
CCGTCCAGAAGCCACACGTGGAGGTTCCAAAGACCGGGACGAGGGTGCCAAAGGGTGCCCCGTCCCTGAGAAAGGAGGTCCTTCCTCAGAGGAATTGGCCAAGGAGGTGCTGTCGCAAGGAGTATGAGTTCTGAGAACCAGGTGTGGTTGGGCCAGTATGGGGCAACCAATATAACCTGCTCCTTGTCCTCCCTGATCTTGCGCAGGGTCAGCGCAAGAAGGCTCACTGGGGGAAACGCATACTTGCGTAGTCCCCGCGGCCAGCTGTGCGCCAGTGCATCCGTGCCGAGCGTGCCCTCGGTCAGGGAATAAAACAGGTCGCAATGGGACGAGTCGTGGGAGGCAAACAGGTCTACCTGTGCGTCGCCGAACTGATCCCAAATCAGCTGGACCGTCTGGGGATGGAGCCGCCATTCTCCAGCGAGAGGCCGAACTCGAGACAGCTCGTCGGCCGCCTGGTTCAGGTGTCCCGGGATATAAATGGCTCGAAGCGACCTCAGATGCTTCTGACTCCATATGAGGAGGTGGCGAGCGAGTTGCGACATACGGCGGGAGCGTAGACCACCTTGATGGTTGATGTACGCTACTGTCGCGGTATTGTCTGATCGGACTAGTACGTGCTGACCCCTGAGCAACGCATGGAAGCGGTGCAGGGCGAGACGTACAGCCAGCAACTCGAGGCAATTGACATGCCATAGGCGCTGGGGTCCTGTCCAGGAGCCCGCGGCAGCATGTCCATTGCACATGGCGCCCCAGCCCGTGGTGGAGGCATCTGTTGAGACAACAACATGCCGGGAAACTCGTTCCAGGGGCACTCCGGCCCGTAGAAAGCTGAGGTTCGACCACGGGGTGAAGGTCTGACGGCAGGCCGGAGTCACTGGGACCCGGAGCTTGCCGTGTTGCCATGCCCACCTCGGGACTCGATCGCGAAGCCAAAGCTGAAGCGGTCTCATATGAAGCAATCCGAGCGGCGTTACTGCGGCTGCGGATGCCATATGCCCCAGGAGCCTCTGAAAAAGTTTCAGTGGGACCGCACTCTTGCCCTCGAACTGGCGAAGACAAGTCAGCAGTGACTGCGCGCGCTCGCTCGTAAGCTGCGCGCACATGGCGACCGAGTCGATTTCCATACCGAGAAAAGAGATCCTCTGCACTGGGCAGAGTTTGCTCTTCTCCCAGTTGACCCGAAGGCCCAGACGAGCTAGGTGCCGGAGCACAAGATCCCTGTGTTCGCAAACCTGGTCTCGAGAGTGAGCTAGGATCAGCCAGTCGTCGAGATAGTTCAGGATGCGAACCCCGTGTTCGCGTAGGGGAACAAGGGCTGCCTCGACGACCTTCGTGAAGACGCGAGGAGACAGGGCTAGCCCGAAAGGGAGAACCGCGTACTGGTATGCCTGCCCCTCGAAAGCAAACCGTAGAAACGGTCTGTGTCGAGGTAAAATGGAGACATGGAAGTAGGCGTCCTTCAGGTCGATCGCTGCAAACCAATCCTGTGGCCGCACACACTCGAAAATGCGTTTGGCCGTGAGCATCTTGAACGGCAGCCTGTGAAGGGAGCGGTTCAGGACGCGCAGGTCCAGGATCGGTCGTAACCCACCCGATTTCTTCGGAACAATGAAGTAAGGGCTGTAGAAGCCGGACCTCATTTCGGCTGGAGGGACAATCTCGATCGCACCCTTCGCCAGTAGGGTGGCGACCTCCGCTCTCATGACAGGGGCATTGCCACCGACCATAGTGAAGCGGACTCCGCTGTAGCGGGGAGGAGATCGCGCGAACTGAATCGCGTAGCCGAGCCTGATGGTTCTCGCGACCCAGCGGGACAGTCTGGGAAGCTCTAGCCAGGCTTCCAGAAAGTGCACCAGCGGGGTCATACGAACCACAGACGTACCGTCGGGGGTGCAGCGAGGCGGAATGACCGGCCCAGGCGTGGGTGGCATAGCGGCCCGGTGCGGGGGCACGGTCATTAGCCGCGTCCTGCCAGAGAAGGCCAGGGGAGGACCAGCGTCCCACGGGGGCGTGCTCTGGCAGGGGTCTGGCGACAGAGGGGGATGAGAGGAGCGTGGCCCGTGGGCGGCGCGTGCTCTCATCCGCACACTCCGTGTGCTCAGAGATGGGATAGTGAGTTCTTTCTTTAACCATTTTAGGGTGCTGCCCGTCGTGGGACGAGCAGCGGGGATGGGAAAACCAAGGATTCTCCCCCGGCCCTCCACCGGGGGAAGGAGCGGCCCTGCTACCGGCTCCTGTACAGAACTCATCACCATCTCTGAGCAGCCCGTCTCAGGAGCGCCGCTTAGCCTGGCGTTTAGCGGGGCGCGGGGCGGGAGAGGGCTGTGGCGCCTTCCTACGGCTTCCTCTCCGACGCGACCCGGGAGCAGCGGACTGCTGGGGCCGATCGGGAGGGGCGGGAACCGCAGGAGGGCGCCCTCGGCGGCGAGCGGGCTGAGGCACCTGTGCCGACGACTGCGCTGCCGGAGCAGCGGGCCGCCGGGGCAGGACGTGTTTTAGAGCCTCAGTCTGCTTCTGGGCAGTCGAGAACTGCTGGGCAAAGTCCTCGACTGCACCGCCGAACAGGCCAGCCTGGGATATGGGGGTGTCGAGGAACCGGGTCCGCTCGGCCTCCCGCATATCAGCCAGGTTTAGCCATAGGTGTCGCTCCTGGACCACCGAAGTGGCCATCACCTGACCCAGCGAGCGTGCGGTCACCTTCGTCGCTCGGAGAGCAAGGTCGGTGGCGGCACGCAACTCATCAAAGAGTGCTGGGTCAGACCTCCCCTCGTGCATATCACGCAACATCTGGGCCTGGTAGACCTGCAGAGTCGCCATGGCATGCAGTGAGGAGGCCGCCAGCCCCGCAGCTCTGTAGGCCTTCGCCACCAGGGTGGAAGAGAACCTACAGGCCTTGGAGGGGTGCTTTGGGTCCCCGCGGGAAGAAGCACTCTGAGGACACAGCTGCATCGCAACAGAGCGTTCAACCTGGGGAACCCCAGTGTACCCTTTGGCGGCCGCCTGATCAAGGGGAGGCAAGGCGGAGGCGGTCGCCGAACGATCACGGGAAGACAATGGTGCCTTCCAGGACCTCGTGACCTCCTCATGCACATCCGGGAAAAAAGGCATTGGGGTTGGCCGCCGACGCGGATCAGCAGCCTCACCCAAAAACCAATCGTCCAGCCGCGAACGAACCGGCCCAGGTGGCGGGGACCACTCAAGACCGATCGCCGCGGCTGCCCGGGAAAGCATGGCCGTCATCTCGGGATCAGACTCGGACAATGCTGGGACACCCGAGGGTGGCAGCACAGCCGAATCCTCACTTCCCGAGGACTCCTGCCCACCTTGTGATGCAGCGATCGACATCACGTCATCCTCTGGAGCGCCGAATGAAACTCGCGGCAAGTCCGAGGACTGTACAGCGGTTTCCACGCGGACACTCGCGGGTTGCACGGGAACAGAGGGAAGTGTGGAGCGTGGAATAGTCGGCGCTTTGTTCCACACTGTAACCCTCAGATCACCCTGGCCGCCAGCCGAAGTACCAGCCCTCTCGGGACCAGTAGATCGGGGTGCGGATGAGGGGACTCTCACATTAAGATCATTGAGTCTCGATCTCAACCGTGCGATGGGCATGTTCCCGCAGTGGGAACATGACTCATCCACAAACGCTGCCTTAGCGTGCTCGACACCCAGACACACAAGACAGCGATTGTGCCCATCAGAGTCAGACACGAATAGACCGCAACCAGAAGTGCACGGGCGAGGCATCTTTAAAAAGACGTGCCGCGTGCAATGCTCTTTTGTGAAAGGAGATTTCTCCGCAGAGTGTTGAAGCGACCAGGGAGAGAACACACAAACTCTGGCAAATCACTGCACAGATCAGCAGGGAATGTGCACTCGCTGGAACTCGCTGTCACACCAACACCTGGAGAGAGGCTCGTCTCGAAGAGATGAAGAGATAACTCAGAATTTGGCTGTGGAGTGAAGTACATCAACTTGGCTCCGAAGCGAAAACATATCTGCATTCTGCTCGCGCACTTCCTTATATACCCCCAGGGCGGGGCGGAGTTACGCTATGCAAATTCCGCAGACCCATGGCATTTCTTTGCCATTGGCTCGTGTTTTAATACTCGAAGATGATAGGATTTCTAAGCGAAACCCCATTCGTCGTCATCCGACGTAACTCGGAGTGACAACGAAAGGGAACTATGTAGCCTAATAAATGTGCATTTCTCCGGTGCGTTCACTAGCCTACTGCGAAGATCGCGAGTCAAAAGCCTATCGTCAACGAATGATGATGTTTTAGCAAACTGTATTGCTATACTGAGATGAGTAAAAATCGACTGAAATATGTTGAAATAAAATGTAGGCTATTTGTATAAGCAACGTAAACTGCAAATTAACATTTATATGCCCTAATATTTCATGAAACAACGTTACAGTCAGGCGAAATATGAAAGACAACATTTTGTTTAGTAGATTTGGGTACAGTTTTTACTGTAGAATATACTGCCTCGTCAAATAAGCTTTTGTTTAGCAATTTCTATATATAAAATAGCCTACTATTTTTGTCAAAAATAAAGTCATCAACTAAGATGTTAGCTGTTCCAATGTTGGCTATATTTAAAGTAATGAATACATAGATAAAATGTAGGCCTATAATCTTTTTTTTTTTTTTACAAAGAAAGAGTAAACTTGAAATATTGTTGAAATTGTAATTATTGTTGTAATTGTAACCTTTTTAATAAAATAGCAAAACATATGTACAAGATCTTAAATGGTCAATATAAGTCTTCTTCTAAATATCTTTTGTCCTTGCATTGTGTCTCAGTCAGTTTCACACCTGTGTGAATGGCTCATCATTATGCAGAGTGGGTGGGACATTTCAGGTGTAAACCACTCCTCGTTCACGCCCCCCTCGCATATTGGCTTTCCAAGCAAAACCTGTTTTACATCAATTTAAATCAATGTATGGTTTTATGTGAACAATAAAGCAAGACTATTTTCACATAATTTTGAAGAAAAAATTCTAGGCGAGGACATCCATTAGTCAAAAGTCTTATTGACACATATTTACTATGTGTTTTCTGGCCTTATTTCAGAAATTTTAGTTTTTAGTTTTTTCAATATCCATGCATAAACATTATTCTCTCAAAAATGAAAACGTGTACATTCACTTGGCTCACACATTATTGTAGCCCTGTTTGTGCTTCATAGAGTGAATTTACACCTTTGCCGTTAATATGTTTATAAGCAACTGAAAAAAGCACAAATGTCAGGGCATGTCAGAACACCTCCAGGGCCCAGAAAACAGCCCAGACCCCAGAGGGTTAACCCTGTCTGGACTGACAAATACTTGTTTATTTTACCGCCACATCCAAACGCCAAACCGATGTGTTTAATTTGTAATGAGCGTCGCAGTATTTAAAGATTACAATGTGCGGAGGCACCACATTGAGAAACACCAGACTTTCCTCACCAATTTTCCCGAGGGATCTCAAGAGAGGGCAGCAAAAGTGCAGAGTTTGATTGCATCTTACAACCGGAGCAGTACTACCATGGTGCGGTCATTCACAGCCCAAGAGAGAGCTACCGCAGCATCTCTTCGTGTTTCCTGGATATTGGCAAAAAAGAAAAGACCATTCACAGACTCTGAAACAGTGAAGGACTGTATGCTGGCCGTCGTGGATGAGGTGATAAATGACGATAAAATTAAAACGAGCGTGGTATCTGCTATAAAAAACGTACCCCTGTCAGATACTTCCAACATTCGTAGGGTTGAAATTCTTGTTGCAGATGTGTATGAAACGCTGCTAGACCTGGTGAAAGCTGATACTATGTCTATAGCAGTAGATGAGTCCACAGACAAAACCGATACTGCTCAGTTGTGCATATATGTCCGTTTTTTTGACAGCAAATGCTTCAGAGAGGAGCTGCTCTGCCTACTGCCGTTAGAATGACACACAACGGGCGATGTAGTCTTTGGGAAAATTTCCGCTTTTTTTAAAGACAATTGTCTGGATATGACGCGTGTGTGCATGCTTGTGACAGATGGGGCTCCATCCATGACAGGGAAAGTGAATGGTTTGGCAGCACGTTGGTCCGCTGTTGCACCTCAGTTGATCTCCTTACACTGCATTGTGCATCAGGCGGTGTTGTGCGCAAAACTAAGCGGGGCGTTCAAAACGACCATGGACAACGTGATGGCTACAATTAATTTTATTCGCTCCACATCAAGCCTCCAACACCGCTTGTTCCGCATGCTGCTGTCAGAAATGTCTGCTGAGCACCACGACCTGCTTTTGCATAATGACGTGAGATGGCTGTCCAAAGGCAAAGCACTGGAGCGTTTCTGTCGTCTCAGAGAGGAGATCATAACTTTCCTCCGCAGCAGCAAGCAAAAAAAGGCAGAAACGCTCTTGAGTCGCATACTGGACAACAACTTCATGGCAGATGCCTGCTTTCTGAGTGACATATTCAAACACCTGAATGATCTCAATTTGGCACTACAAGGCAGAGACAAAACTGTAATCGACCTTGTGGAACAGATGCGCGCATTCCCAGTTAAACTGGACATTTTCGCAACTGATTTGAGCACAGGCCGAATGCTGCATTTTCCGACACTCTGCAAATGCATCTCATTCCCCGCACAAATCACGGATGTGATGACAGATTTCATTGCGCGTTTGAAAATTAACTTTGCTGGTCGATTGGATGGACTTGTTCTGCCCACAGAGGTGGCAGTTTTTGTCAGAGACCCGTTCACTGTTGCAATAGAAGGGGACTTATCCGCCAGAGCAAAGCAAGTGGTTCCTTCCATTGACGAGGGGAAATTCACACTCGAACTTGTTGACATGCAGTCATCTGTAACCATGGCACAGGAGCTTTGCACTAACGGGCCTACAGTGTTTTGGACTAATGTCAACGTACATCAGTTCCCTAACATTAAGAAAGTAGCGATCGTCATGCTCAGTATGTTTGGATCAACTTACACATGTGAGTCAAGTTTTTCACACATGAACTCCATAAAAAGCAACTCTCGTTGCTCCCTGACTGATCGTACTCTCCACCAATGCCTTCGGATTGCATTGACAACTTACGAGTCTAAAGTCACTGCTCTCGTTCAAAACAAAAAATGTCACTTCTCCCACTAAATTAGCTGGGTAACTGTTGCCTGCATTAATATAATGTTGGATGTGTAACAAAAGGCATGCCTAATCACAAATGTGGTGATTTAAAATATGTTCCCTCAGTATGTGCAATATGTGCAGTAGTCCACCTTATGTGTTAGTTATAGCCTAGTTGTGAATACTGTGCATTTTTTATGCACTTTGAGATGTTCCTGGGTCAAATGTGAGCAAGATGTGTATTTTGTTTCAAAAGGAAACTTAATGTTATTGCTTATCTACTACTGTGCAGTATATATATATATATATATATATATATATATATATATATATATATATATATATATATATTTTATTATTATTTTTTTTTTTTGCACTTTGTGATCAGATAGGTCAGATATGTAGCCTAGGTAGGCCTAGGCAAGAGGTACTTAAGTCAGTTTTTTTTTTTTTCATTTTGTAAGTGGAAAAATTAGGGGCTACCTCAGATTATGTTCATTTAGCTCTTTTATTGTATTTTTATGCACCTTTTGATGTGCAAACTGACCAAAGTTAAAAGAGAAACAATGAATAAACCTTACATGTATTCAATAAATTTGTTTGTGTTGGTTTTGAAATGTGTTATTACGAGTTTATTTCGCCGCTGAAATAACTGGCCCAGCTAACCTTCTTGGTTTGAAAATCTGGCCCAATTGAATTTGTAATTGAATAGCCCTGCCCTATACCTCCCTTCAGAGCAAACAAAAGCGTCAGGAGAGACGGCGTTAAACAACAGCGTTCATGTCTCAAAGCACAGAACATTACAATAATAAATGAACATAAACAACTTAAAGAGCACTGACCTGTACCACCTGACTGCTGCAGGTTTATTTCTGCGTTGATAGTGTTGTCGCTCCGAGTATAACATCACAGGTTTCCATCTAATAACAACAATTTTAATGGAGTCAGATTAATTGCCCCCAAACCCCCCTAGAACGACCGAGGTCCACCCACCACAGTTTTACCAAAAATCCTGTGAGAAACACTGGTTTTGCTATGCCAATGCAGCTTATAGCTTGTTTTAAGATTCATCACTGTGGAGTATCGTTCAATTGTATTAATAGAAGTCAAATTTTTACTTATTTCATCTGTTAACTCTCACTCGTTCCTACTCACTCATTACATGTCATTAGTGGTTTTAAGGAATTGAAGTTGGGAGTTGGTATGCATAATTTAACACATTTAAGGGCGTTCAAAGACGGGTGGTGTTTATGATCATATAGTGGCCCAGTCAGTTTTTTGTCCCAGTCCAGCCCTGCTGAGCGCCTTCACCTGGTGAACCTGGAGAAGCGCCATAGCATGCAGGGCAGAAGCAGCTTCTCCACACACACTATAGGCCGTTCTAGTCAGACTGGAAGAGAACCTACAGGCGCGGGAGGGGAGTGTGGGGTTACCCCGCCAGGTGGACGCGGTCTTGGGACACAGATGCATCGCCACCAACCGTTCCACTGGGGGGGTGCCCTCGTATCCCTTCACTGCCCCGCCATCGAGAGTGATGAGGGAGGAGGAGGGAGTCGACCTGTGTCGGGCCGCCAGAGGGGCCGTCGACGATCTCGTCACCTCCTCATGCACCTCCGGAAATAATTGCACTGGGGCGGCATGCTGAGAACCAGCACGGCCCGCCCCGAGATACCAATCGTCGAGCCGCGAGGGTTCGGAACACGGTGGAGGATTCCACACGAGCCCAAAACTCGCGGCCACCCGGGCAAGCATAGCGGCCATTTCCGGGTCCGGCTCGGACAACGCTACCACACCCGAAGGTGGCAACGCAGCCGAGTCGTCATCCCCAGAAGATGACCACTCTCCCTCCTACACAGCGATCAACATCTGGTCCTCCAGCGGAGCTCCGAAGGAAATAACCGGAGCCACACGAGATGGCCCGGCTGTCTCCAGCGAAGACTCCGATGGCAACAACGCAGAGGATTGAGGAGCCCGTGGGGGTCTTTCACCCGGCGGGTTATTCCTCACAGTAATCCTCAGGCAACAATGGGATTAGCAGAATTAGCCACCTTCTTAACTGAACCAGAAGAAGAACTAGATCGGGGAATCGCCAAAGGGACTCCCCCTCGTCAGAGGGTCCTCAGTCTAGATCCCCGCAATGGGAACATGACTCATTCACGAGCGCTGCCTCAGCGTGCGCAAGGCCCAAACACGAGAGGCAGCGATCGTGACCATCAACCGGTGGCAGATATTGACCACATCCAGAAACACACGGGTGAAACGTCATCCTTAAAAGGATGCGATCTTCACTCATGTTGCTCTTTCAGAGAAAGCTCTTTTAGTGTGCTGAAGCACGCAGGGATCAACGCGGCAACACAGCGGGGAAACTGCAAGCCCACTGTGTGCACTCAACCAGATACCAGATGTGACAACAGCTCTTTGAAAGAAGCAGATCGCGTGAAGTGACAGTTGATATCCGGGAGATCGCGAAGATCACTGCCGCGCCGTAACACCAACACCAAGAGGACTCGAAACAGCAGACTCGTTGAGCTCACGGAAACACGATCCAAAACGCTCATTCACTCAGAGGATACAACCAGTCGGCTCCGAAGCAGAAAGCGGTTTGTGTATGCGCTCGCTTGAGGCGGGGCGTGGAATGCAAAGGTTGCATGCCAATGTTCATTGGCTCATTTCCCAATTCGTGAACGACGTGACATAGGAGTGACCGAACGAAAAGGGAACTTTAATGTGCCAAGAGTCTGAAATGGTTTGTTTGAAGATTCAATCACTCTAGTCCCCGCCTTTTTAAGATCCTACTCTGCTCTAATTGGTCAGTTGGCCCAGTCTGTTGTTATTGGTTTACTGCTTGCAGCACATGTCGGAAACAAAGCACCTATAACCATATTTCAATTTCAAATCCTGAGGATTCCTCAGCACTTATACACAGTGTATAATAATTAACCCGAAATATGTCACTGCAGTTTTTAAAAAGCTGAATAGGAATAAGGCTAGTGGACCTGATGGTATTTCATCTTTTATTTTGAAAACATTCTCGGATGAGCTAACTCCGGCTTGGTGCCCCTTATTTCAATTTTCTGTGGATACATGTACCATCCCACCATCTGGAAGACATCAGTTGTCATCCGTTGCCCAAAAAACCATGCCCAGAGCAAAATGATGACTATAGACCAGTGGCGCTGACTTCTATAGTGATGAAGTCATTAGAACGTATAATGGTTGGTAAATTAAGGAGTGAGGTACAGCATATCTTGGATCCGTACCAATTTGCCTATAATAATGGTAGGGGTACTGAATGATGATGCTTTAATTACAACTGTACACTCCATCTTAAAGCACTTGGAAAAACCATCAGGTTATGTTCGTTTATTATTTATGGATTTTAGTTCTGCATTTAATTCTATTCTTCCGCAGACAATGTTAGGTAAACTACATCAGATGGAAGTGAACCCCTTCATTATTAAATGGTATGGTTCTTTCCTGACAGGAAGGAAGCAGCAGGTGAGAGTTTACTCCACTCTTTCTGATATGATTATCATAAGTACAGGTGCCCCTCAGGGCTGTGTAAGCTCGCCCTTACTTTTTATACTATATACAAATGAATGCAGAAATATCGATAGGAATAATTTTATTATTAAATTTTCAGATGATACGGCCATACTTAGTTTACTCTACAACAATTTAGACATTGGTATTTACACACAGGAGATAGAGGAGATGTTGAAGTGGTGCAATAAGCATAACTTGCTCCTTAATGTTAATAAAACCAAAGAAAGGATTTTTGACCCTAGGTCTATAGGCGATCAAAGCCCTATTCTAATTGAAGGAGTACCAATTGAACAAGTAACAACATATAAATATTTAGGAATTCAATTAGATAAACATTTAAAGTGGTCACATCAAGTAGAGTTAGGGGTGTGACGGTTAGTATATAACCGTGAGACCGACGGTTATAGTTGAACACCGTCATTACAACTCTATAACCGCCAAAACCGTGTTATTAAAATATTTTTTTACAAACATTTTTATCATAGACAATGTTTAAATACTAATTAAAAACAAATGTTAACAGTCTGTGTTATTAATGGTTTACGTCGTTTCCAACTGTATTTGATTCTTTGCCAAGTACCCCCTGACCGACCGCTTAATCATTTGAGATAGAAATAAAAACTATGATATAGCCTATTGATGTGCCGTCATTATGAGATTTATTAAACAAATGAAAAACATTTGCAATAATAAACATTAGCAATGCATATTTGCAATCGGGAGACATGGTTTTTACCACTTAATGAAGTTTTGTTTTGTAAATCGTCAGACATGATTTTTACCACTTCATTAAGTTTTGCTTTGTAGAAAGACTTTCTTTAAAGCGAATTTTGTTTTGTACAAATTGTATCTTAATTTTAATAAATGTTTCATCAACAATTGGATGTATTTAATAAATAAAAAAGCAAATATAGGATAATAACCGTGACATGTAGGCTCCGATGCGCCGCGTTCACTTGCATTGCATTGTGAAGTTGAACTAGAACGCATCTCATCGTAAATGAATAAAACTCAGCGTAGGCCTATGCCTCATACATTAGCATTAAATATCTTTGCTGCATCCTTTATAGAACAGACAAGGGCTTTCTTGCGGCTCGCTTTCGGCAGAACATTGCATCGTCCATAGACTGCAAAATAATCAGCGGATGGCGGGCGGGTGCAGCTTTGAAATCTGGTAAAAAAACGTTGGTGCGGATGATGAGTTATGTGATGCGGTTGCAGATGAACTAATACCCCATCCATGTATCTCTATTGATAACAACATTGAACACTACACAAATATTAATTTAATTCAAACTAAGATGTCCTATAATAACAGATGAACGTTGCAACCAAGCCCCCCCCCCCCCCCCCCCCGACGCTTATGTTACGAACCGTCACATTTGACTCACGTCATAACCGTCATCACCAATTCTGAAACCGGCACACCCCTAAGTAGAGTATGTTTCCTCAAAAATATGTCAGCGTCTAAATTTTTTAAGAAGACTAAGAGTTCATGCCGTTGACAAAGATATTATGCTATTGTTTTATAAGGCAGCTATTGAGTCTATTGTCCGATATGGTATTGTAGCTTGGTTTGGTAACCTGTCAGTTAAACTAAAAACACAGCTCCAAATATTGATTAAAAGGGCGGGAAAAATAATTGGACAAGTGCCACCGACTACTCTTAATGAGCTTTTTGAGGAGGCGGTGAGGAAACAGGGGGAATGTGGTGTGTAGGTAAATTATGGTAAATTATGTGTAGGTATATCATGTTATGTGTTATGTATATTGTGTTGCATCTGTTATCTCGAATGCCCAAGATGAATTTCTCCGTCAGGAGACAATAAAGGCTAATCTAACATCTAACATCTAACAGTGGTACGAACATTAATGTGTCTGTTTTATCTAATCAATTCGAGCCCTCAACCTTTTGAAGTACAAAGTAGATTCGCAACGCTGAAAACAACACATTCTCCAAGTACTGGGGACAGGTGGACGGCGACGAGATCCCAGCAGCAAAGATGTAAAATATTTTTTTTAGAGACAGCGCAGGGCTGCAAGCATCTAGCGAGGGGGGTAACACGAGACTTGTCAAGGCCACCGTCAGAATGACAGAGTCAATGCAGGTTAATGAAAAGAACAATTATTAGTCCATAAACAGCTGTAATTCTGAAGCAGCTGACAGATCATAGTCCAAACATTTCTCATTGTGCAATAAAGACTTAGATACTGAGTGGGATAGGGTGGAAATCGACAAGTCACCATTAAAGTCCCTCACCAAGTCTTCGGTCGCTAGTGTCACAGGCTCACTTCCCTGGTCAGATTTACGCTGGGGCACCACTTCCGGGGTGATGGCAAGCTCTGTCCTCTTGTCTGTAATGCTGTAGCCCAGGGGTCTTTGGTTATTGTAAGCCGCCCCTGGCAAAAACCACAAGAACCAGACAAGTCCTCTGCACAGACCCCTATGGCCAGTTTCGTCTCCATACCAAAATATTCAAGTACCAAAATACATGCTTACATCATTAATTCTTCTCGCCCAAACAATCTTTGGCTTCAATATGAGACTGCAAGTATTAACAAGAACAATACATTATTATTATTGTGTTGCTCACACTACATTATTTCTTTTTAAAAGGAGGTGGAGTAACGGTCACCCTTAGTGACTCCACCCACCATTAATATATATTTATACCGTGTTTAGCCAGTGAGAGCTCAGTGATTGTCTTCTTCATCATGACCATCATCATCATCTCTCTGCTCCTGCTGGCCTCTCTGCTGCCACACCTGACCTTCACTGGTGAGATTGACTATATAACAGCATGTTATGATGATGTATTGCATAAAGAATGTTTGATTTGTATATATGTGCTTAATAAGTTGACTGACAGCTCTCTCTCTCTCTTTCTCAGCTCATGTGAATGTGGGTATAGTGAATGGCAATGAAGCCAAACCCCACTCCAGACCCTACATGGTTTCTCTACAGACAAATGGGCAACAAAACTGTGCTGGATTCCTTATTTCTGATCAGTTTGTCTTGACTGCTGCACATTGCTGGGAAAAGTAAGTCTTTATGAGTTAGACAAATGATTCTGATGGTTGTGGTTGGTGCTCATGACTTGGCTACACATCGTTCAGAACACATCGGAGTGAAGTCCTACATTCCGCATCTATAATATATATCCAGGCCTATGCAGAATGACATCATGCTTTTGAAGGTTCAGTTCAAAAATTCAATAAACTTATAGCCTTCTTAGCATTCAGGGCTTCTGTACAACGAACTTCAGTCTTATAAAAGATTGTTTATTAAAAATGGTGGTATTTTTTAATTACAGTTATAGAAAAAAGTCAAATTAAACAACAAAGTTAGACTGATATCATTACCAAAGAAAGGAGAAGAAGATACTCTCTGTAGTGTTGCTGGCTGGGGAAGACTGAAGACTAAAGGCCAACTGAGTGATCGTCTAATGGAGGCAAACGTGTATTTAATGAATAACAAATAATGTAGCTATAAATGGGCAAAGTTCTTCTCAGTCTCAAAGATGATGTGCGCACATGGTCATGGTGGATCCTGCCTTGTATGTTCAAAAAATTATTCACAGACTTATGGTAATGTACGAACTGGTTTCACTAGTGACGTGTTGATCTGTGTTTCTTAACAGGGGGATTCAGGAGGTCCTTTGGTTTGTGGAAACACTGCTGTTGGTGTCACATCTTTCGGTGACCCTGATCGCTGTAATTCACCTAAGCATCCTGAAGTTTATACCAAGATTTCAGCATATCTTCCATGGATCCGCAGAGAAATTGAAAATATTAAGTGACTTCATTGAAACAAAAAAAAGCAAGAATTTGTTTTTCTTTAATTCTTCTATAAACCTATTAAAATATCACATGGCAAGCATCAGTTATAGTCAAAGTGTTCTCATTGTCACAACCACACCCTCATTTTCCAGTCATGCCTGTAGACTCATATCTCATTGAATGGGAAAAACTGAAACACCAAAACTGCTGCTAAAAATTACAGAATTTTTTTTTATTTCAACACAGGAATGGTATCATGAACTTTTCTGCTTCAACTAAAACATAATAATAATAATAAATTAAATAATGTTTTATTTTATTTTATGAATAATTATTTTTTCAGACAGGTCAAAATAAAATATAAAATAAAAACAGTGAAAAGAATCCAGGATTTGAGTTGTAATATCTTCCTGCAAAAGTTTGGCAAGTCTTAGAGATCTAACCGCAGATGGTGAGTTAATTTCAAGCTCACACCTTTTTTCTCACATCTATCTAGAATTTACAGGAAATATTAGGCATGGATTACATCATGTGGCAAATTAGTCAACTCCAATCAAGAACGCAAACATAACTCCTATCTTTTCCACTTCATTGCAAAGTGAGAACCACATGAAGGTGTGAAAGAGGAAGTATGAGCACTATAAGGGGCAAAACCATGCAGACCACTTTACATGAAATACCATCATCAACACTGAAGAGAACTTCAGCACTCCAGATAAACCTTCTCAGAACAGCATCATGATCGTCTCAGCGCTTTTGCTAGTCACCCTGCTACCATATCTGACGCTTCAAGGTAAGTCTGATAGAAAAAGAGAGATTTCTATTGTATTATGTCAATCTGAAGGAACATTTAGTCAAATCTATTTCTAATCTAACCAACCTAAACTAATTTCTCTCTCAGCATCTGTGGATGTAGGTATAGTGAACGGCACAGAGGCCAGACCTCATTCAAGACCCTACATGGTCTCCATTCAAAGAAATAACAAACACATATGCGGTGGCTTCCTTGTGTCTGAACAGTTTGTCATGACGGCTGCACACTGCTTTACACAGTAAGTTTTTTTGTTCAGTTAGAATTTCATTGTGAGTCAAAGAGTCCCAGACCGCTGCAAAAGGGTCTTCACTTGGTGTGACTACTTACTATATATATAGTGATACCAAGATACTAACATACTATGATAGTACCCAACCTAGTGGGTACACGACTTAAAGGGAGTCTGCCAATTATAGTTTGAACCCAAAATGTGTTTATACTTAAACCTAAACCAAAGTTACCAAACTAAAGTTGAGCTAAATATTTGTGGCTTTGCCATGGAAGCATCATAACAAAGTATGCTATTACAATATGGTTCTAAATTCATATTGTTATACTGCAAGTCAAGCCTAAAATGCAAAACTCAATTTTGAGCAGTCCACATTTACAACTAAAATGCATGTTTTCTTTCTCGTCTTGACAGAGGAGAGAAGCTGACAGTCGTGGTTGGAGCTCATGATCACAATCATGGTACCCGCATGGAAGTCAAGTTCTACCACATCCACCCTGGGTATGAGTCTAACGGTCTGCTAAATGACATCATGCTACTTCAGGTAAATGACTCAGTTAGAATTTTCAGGGAAACTGCAAGAAAACTATTTTATCCTTAACTATATGCTATACAAAATTCTGAGGAAGAGAAAACCATACTGAATGTCCTAAACCCTTTAGGCTTTGTTCACATTGCACACAAATTTTATTTGGTTTCAAAACTAATTTCAAAACTAATTCAAACCTAATTTACAGGACAAACCACATACGCATATGGTTATGGTTTGTATTGGGATTGTAAACAACACTGATTTTATGTTTGCTAGTTGTTTTTTTTTTTTTTCAAATTACAAAATAAAAATAAGAAAAGCCTTAGATATATAATCTGAGAACTGGTGTAAAACTGAAGCCTCATGCAATTATACATAGGCTGCAAAATGAATAATAATTAATTACTATGAATCATTTAGTACTTGTATTTTTTTTATACAATTTAAAAAAAAAAACATACACTGAGCCAAAACATTATCACCACTCACAGGTGAAGCAAAAAATGTTGATCATCTGCCAACAAGGTCATATGTCAAGGTCTGGGTTGATTAAGTGAACAGTAATTTCTCGTAATCAAGGTGTTGGATGCAGGAGAAATTGGCAGGAATAAAGATGTGAGCCATTTTGACAAGGGTCAAATTTGTGTGCAAGGCGACTGAAACGGCAAGGCTTGTGTGTTGCTCCCGGTCAACAGTGGTGAGAATTTACCAACAGTTGTCCAAGAATGGGCCCCCAAACCTCATCAATGCACGAGGACGACAAAGTACATTCCAGGATTTTTCTCCATATAGTGGACTTCAATGGGGTACAACGGTTTGAAGGTCCAAATTGCAGTTTCAATGCAGCTTCAAAGGGCTCTACGCAATCCCAGGACTATCTGCTGCTAACTTCTTAGTGCCAGAGACCACAGAACACCCCCTTCAGGACTCTTGTAGAGTCCATGCCTTGGCGGTTTGGTGCTGTTTTGGCAGCTCGTGAAAGACTAACAGCATATTAGGCAGGTGGTCATAATGTTTTGGCTTATTGGTATATGTAGCAATTACAAAGTACTAGCACCTAGTATTCCCATTATCCTTTTTTTAAATAATTAGATTAAATTTGTCATTTATATTCATTTTGAAAATTATCAACATTAATGATTGAATTACTTGACGCAGCTGCATATAAAGGTCAACAAGAGCAAAAAAGTCAACTGGATCTCCATACCAAAGAAAGATAAGGACATCAAGGCCAAGGCCCAATGCAGTGTTGCAGGATGGGGGAAAACAACCACCAATGGTGCGGCAAGTGATAAACTTTTGGAGGTTGATGTCAAAATCATTGATAAAAAAGCATGTCAGAAGTACTGGGGGAAAACGTACTTCCCCTCAAGGATGGTGTGTGCAGGTGGTCATGGAGGATTTTGTCAGGTACAAAGTATATTCTGGAGACATCATAAATAGTGTTGCAGTTCAATTTTATTCAAATGCTCTAACTTTCTCCACTTCTCAGGGTGATTCTGGAGGACCTTTGGTGTGCAACAATGTTGCAGTTGGTGTTGTTTCATTCACTCAGCTAAAGAACTGTGACTCACCTACATTACCCAATGTCTATACCAAGATTTCCAAATTTCTGCCTTGGATAAAATGTATTGTTGGAGGTGTGAAGCAAAATCTTGATTAATAAACATTTTATGTTCTAACAACACACTCTCTTGATTGTATGTGTGTATTTTTGGAGATTTTATGATTTGACATGTTGATCAGATGTGACACTTTTCAGTAGAAAGATCTTGATACCTTCTCAGCAGGTTTCCTGTGGGGGGCTGATGTGGTCGGACACCCTGTGAGAAACACTCTAGTTTGCAAAGACATCTTAAATAGAAAATCTGATGACTGTGCAAAAGTAATGAGACTCATCACCATAGATTAGAGAATGTCTATTCTTACTGGAAGCACCTACAAAAATTACATGTCAGCTCACACCTATTATGAGTCTACTACTAGCATTAAAGTGTCATTGAGAAAACTGAGGAAATTATTTAAAAATAAAACTGTTTCCACACATTTCTCAGAACATTCTCCTCATCTGCCATTGGCCAAACAGCCCCGCCCCAAACTCACGCCATTGGTTGAACTGTTGCTATGTCAGGCTGGTCCGGGGCCGTTCTTCGTACATCGCTAACTCAGTTAGCTGGATTTGATTGTTGGCGATTTGGCATGATCTTGGATTGTTTGGTTCTTCGACGCTCATCCTGGACTTGCTGTCATAGCAACAGGTGCGCAAGCTTAAAGCTGCTCGGGAGCCGCTTATTTCATGTTAACAGGATTAGACTGCGGCTTCATAAGCGGAGCTGATACGGGAAGTCCAGCGCAGCGCGATAGTCCACTTTCTGAGATGTATATTTTTTCTCGTGACTCGTGAGATTGTCGTTTACATTATTAATTTGTTGGAAACGCACATTTATTTTCAACTTGTCGGAGTCTGGCTTTAACTACAGCACAAACTGTTTGCATTGCCCTAAGATTATTTGCGAGTAGCTCTTTCCTTTACACTACTGGAGATGCGGAGAACTTGATGGAAAGTGCTGTCTGTCGTGCCATTCGGGTTTACCTGGTGCTTTTAGGTTTAAAAAACAGTTTTAGGTTTTTTGTGGCATTTCCAAGCCACTTAAGACCCAATGTTGTAAAGCAGTTTTTTTAAATCAGTGTTTTTTTTTTTAGGCTGTCATAATTTTTTATGAAGATCATGCAATCATGACCATGCCGATTACAGTATATGTCACTCAGGCTTCACTAACGTGATTGGTACCATAGACTATAGGCTAGACCATAGGCTGCCATCAAGGCGTCAATGAAGGGGATTATGTGAACAGAAAGGGGGTTCACAATGTAAATGTGCAGCCCAGTTACTATTGGGATTCTTAATATTCCAGATTAGTAATATTATATCAAATTAAAAAAGGCAGTTGACTAAAATCTTCCATATCACAAATGTGAAAGCAAAATGGCCAGGATCTGTGCATGACTTTGGCTAGCTAAAGGGAAGATTTCAGTGGCTGAAAAGTATGAGGGTTGCACACCTGACAGGGCCTGTGACATTGTTGCATTTACACAACATTGCCACAAAAAAACTCTTTTCATTAAATGTTTAATAAAAGACAAATATGCTTAGTTCCTTGAGTTTTATTTCAATTGTTCTTTGTAAAGAAAAGCCAGTGGCCAAGTGCCTGCAACAAGAGATATTAGACACATGCCTCATGCAACAAATAAAAAGGAGAAGTTGTCTATACACTGCCCACCTGTAGGCCTATGTCTCCTCTGTCTGTGCAGACTCTTCTGTTGGCCCTTCTAGATGTGGAATCCTGCAACTTATATTGCAGCCATAAAGCATACAAGTATAAATTAAGTAAAGTTATTTATGCATTTGCAGGTAGGCTAGTTCCTCCATATGACAGTTATCTGAGAGGGTTTATTCACTGTCCAGTGCAATGGAAACAAATGGACATTACAAAGTCTTATACATTCTTTCCTTTGGAAAGTTAGAAAATGTCCACTTACTGCACATATTTCAGCCACCACTTTCTTGGGAACAGATACAAGTGTTGGTGTATTATGTATAAGTGCACAAAAGAGGAAAACACAATGTCATTAAAATGAACTACACTGGGGAAAAATGTGCTCAATAACTCATGGCAAAATATTTTTACATTAACGTAAGTTTATCAGTTTTCACTTTCACATGTCAAAGCAGTTCATCATTACTCAAGATTTAACAGCTGAAATGACTATACGGCCTTAATTTAATGCAGCAAAATTATTTTACAGTGTAGGATACTAAGATCTTTTCTTTTTTTTCTCTTGGTTGCTTTTATAAACAGACAACCATTTATTTAACAGTGCCTTTTATAAAAGAGAACTATAATATAACAAAAAATTACCATTATGTAGAATATTTTTGTACTTCACTTTTATTTGTTCCCATGTTCTAGTGTGGTGACTCTGACATTACAATAAACAAAGTAATTATGCAATTATTAAAATACAAAAATATAGGCTAATAAGTGATAAAAACATCTAACATGGCCACTTCTAACAGATTTAAATTGTCTGCTACTTTTTGCCCTCTCTCCTGGCTTTTGCAGGCTTTGAGGTGTTCCCTGGCGTTTTGATTAAACATTAAAATTCCGAATAAACTATTAGTTCTTGCTCTGCTGAGGAGAAAAACTGAGCGCGCTCTTCGGCCACGCTGAGCAGCCAATAGCAGCGTTGCTGATCAATGTTTCTACTATCGATACATATCCCCTTTTAAACCATGCAGCGCATGAACGCGCAGTTATCTCAGATAACTCAATCCAGTGATACTAATCATATCCGGCAAGTGTGTTCGAAGAACCTAATTAGCCGGATCATGATTAGCACAATGATATCATCTTGGATGTGTAATTTGATCTCGGATGTTTTAAGCAACGTACGAAGAACGGGCCCCAGGCCTACAGGCCTGTTATGTGAAGTGTAGGCTGACAACAACATGCGAAATGGTGACTTTATTATTTTAACATTTTTGATAATTTTGTATGGAGTTTCCTTTGTGTCTTTATTACTCAATCAAACATACTGTGTAAAGAGTTAAACTATTTATTTTGTAATTAAAAAAAAAAAATAAAAGATTGCAAAAAAGTCTTCTTAAGGCTAAAAAATAAAGTTGATAAAATGATTTGAAGTGCATGTAAATCTTAGAAAAGCTTTATTTTTCTTTGTGCATTTCGAACACTTTTACTTTTACTTTTTAATTTTACTCTCTTTTCTGCTATCTTTTTTGCGGGTCTAAATGTTTTGCTTGCGAGTTGAACAGTTTTGCTTGCGAATGAAACTGTGTCTCAGTGGGCGGTCTCTACCAACCAGGATGGAAGGCCCTTTTCTATTGGTCACCCTGGATTGAAGTTGACCACGCCCACTACGTTTTCCTGCTGCTGTTGAGCAGTGTGTCTGAGAGAAGAGTGAACTTGTAATATGGCGAGCAACAGGTCCTTCACTGATTTAATATCATAAACTCAGGGACAAGTGAACTGAATTATTCTCTTATTATGCTCTCCCATTTTAAATACTTTTAAATACATTTAAATACAGCAATAGTATAAAAGTACAGTACTACTGGTCAAAAATTTGCATTAAAATTAGCAAACTGTGAATGATGAAGGCCGTTGTGCCACGTTTAAAGAAATGAAACGAGGCTCAGGGTGATTTGATCGGTGTCTTTCAGACACTCAGCATTATGTTATTCTAGAGTCAGGTACATCTTTTACTCTTTATCTCTGAGCATTTGATGTTGATGAACTTATTACGAAATTGGCATGATACATTTACCTGACATAAGAAATTGTTAAATTTGATTTTATTCTAAAATACTCTGAAATTATTTTCTCAGGTAGATTAAATGGAGTCTTATGTTTCCGCAAATCTGCGTTCAGGGTTAAGTACATACTAGATCCCAGTTTAGATGAAGCGTGGGGCATGTCTGGTGGGATTCTAGATTCCTGACTAACTGCTTGACTTTAACTAAGTTGTTATGTAGTCGCAAATAGGGGGCTAGATAAGAATACTATTGAGGTAATAGCAGGGTTTGGAGCAGCATTACCTTAATGTACTAGCCGTAACTTCTGGTTATTGTTTGGGCTTTAACTAAGTTGTTATATGGGCAATTGTATGGGGCTACATGGGTACTTTTTAACAATAGCAAGCATGTGCGGCATAGTTAAACTGCTTTAGCCATACCGATATCGATCTGGGGTGCGTTTCCCGAAAGCATCGTTAGCCAACTATGGTCGCAAGTTCATCGCAATGTCCATTGAACTCTATTGGTAACGACGGAACTTGCGACCATAGTTGGCCAACGATGCTTTCGGGAAACGCACCCCAGACTGGCGAGTTTGTGATTGTGAGATCCACGTAAAAGAACGGCCAGCGTGAGACTCTATGAGCACATAGATTCTAATGAACGAGTAAAATAGGAAGTAAAGAGTTAAATGGAATAATCAAATGTATTGCTAAACTATTATATAAATGACCAATAAGCAATTGGCAATCTAACCTAAATTCAAGGTTGTGATAAAATGGAGTCAGATAAAAGTTGAATTGGAATTAAATTACTTTGCCACGTGGAAAAGACAGTAACACGTAGCAAACCTTCACCTGCTTAAACTGTCATTGGACCGATTGGGCAGGCTTTAGAGTACTTAAGTACACTTTTTGTGTATCCCTACTTTACTAGAGTATTGTTTTTTCTGGAAACTTTTTACTTTAATTTCACTACATTTGAAAGACAAATATTGTACTTTCTACTGCACTACATAGATGTGTACTTCTTTTGTTGGGGTGGTAGGAGTGTTAAAAAAAAAAAAAAAACATGTTTCTTTTTTTTTTTTTTTTATTATTCAGTTGTTTAATTTCTATAGGTTTTATAACATTCTAAAAGCTCTTAATTCCACAGATAGCCTACTAATAACTGGTAGGTGTATTCACTAGGTTGCATCCGATAAGGTACTGTAAGTATTACATACAACAATGCAACAATAATAAAACAATGCACTGACATTTACTTTTTACTTTTGATACTTAAGTACTTTTAAAAATGAGTACTTCTGTACTTTTACTTAAGTAAAAATTGGTCTTTTACTTATAACAGAGTAATATTTGACCAGTAGTATCTGTACTTTTACTCAAGTAAGGAAGTTGTTTACTTTGTCCATCTCTGAGTATGACTCATATCTGTCTCTTATCAAAAACTGGAATAACTAGTATAATACATCGAGATTCATTAGCTCAAGGGTCAATGACATGCCATGCATATTTTTGTGTCCAAGCACATTATTTCCTTTTAAATTCAGATGGACCCCAATTGATCCTTGTGTTGGTGAAAGTGTTGGCACAGAACTGAACACACAAGAGTACTCTCTGCATGTTGAAAAAAGATTCTAAAGAGGTAACCTGTGCATTAAAACGACACCAAGGGGAGGGAGTTCATGTTGAGCACGCAGTCCAAAAACAAAAAGAGAAAAAAATAAACCAAAGCAGAAAGCACAGCAAGAGAAGAGAGAAAGGATTTACTCACAGAAATCCACCCACACTCACTTTGTCCACTTGCACTCCTGAAGTGAGACAGAAAATGACATATTGTGCTGTTTATATAATAAAAGGTCATTTCATTAAAAAAATTAAATAGCTTGTCATTTTATCCTGTTGTTTATCATGTTTGTTTGCTTGATCAGTGAATTTTGCAGCTTCTGATTCTTTTGCTGTAGTAGCTTGCAAAGCTCTTGGAAATAACTGAAATAATTTTCTGAACTGATATGGAACTATAATGCCGCAAGGCCTTGCCTGGAACTACTTTAGTCATGCAGTTATAGAAAAAATAATCAGCAGCTTAGAATTGTGTCGGCCAATCAGAATCAAGCATTTTAGAGAGCCATGTTGTTAAGCAGTTTTTTAAAGAATATTAATTTGTATGTGCTGATTAAGACTTAGGCCTACATCTTTCAGGAATCAGTCATTGTGACATTACCAAAGGAGAAATCTGTGCAACTCTGCATTAGATTGTTTTTGTATATCCTGCCTATAAATCTTAGCCTTTTTGGAATGATATTATGCTTTTTTAAGGGTAACAATTTGCATACCATGTATAATGAAGTGTAAAATATTCAAGTACCAAAATGCATGCATGCTTAATTCTTATCGTCTAAACCATCTTTAGTCTGAATAACAAGAACAGTATCTTTTCATCACTGTGTTGCTCATACTGCAAGAAGAAAAAAAGAATTGGGGACAACTCAGTGACTCCACCCACTTTTACAGTATATTTATACAGTGTTTTGCCATGAGAACTCAATGTCTTCTTCATCATAACCATCATCATCATCTCTCTGCTCCTGCTGGCCTCTCTGCTGCCACACCTGACCTTCACTGGTGAGATTGATTATATTACAATATATTATGATGATTTTTAAGAATGTTTGATTTGTATATGCGTTGAATAAGTTGACTGACAGCTCTGTCTCTCTCTTTTAGCTCATGTGAATGTGGGTATATTGAATGGCACAGAAGCCAAACCCCACTCCAGACCTTACATGGTTTCTCTTCAGATGTATGGGCAGCATATCTGCGGTGGATTCCTCATTTCTGATGAGTTTGTCTTGACTGCTGCACAGTGCAGGAACCGGTAAGAGTTTGTTTAGAAAGAACTTTTGACTGACAAAAGGAATGCAGTCCAACCACACAGTGTTTCATATGACATAAATGACTATCATGACTTCCTCTTTCAACAGATATGAGATTCTGACGGTCGTTGTTCAGGTACAGCAAGAGTTCAGATCACATTGAAGTGACATCCTACATCCAGCATCCAAACTATACATTCAGTTATAATTGGAATGACATCATGCTTTTGAGGGTAACAAACTGTAATACTTTTAGTTGTTCTAATTGAATCTGATCAGGAAACAGTGGCACAAAACTGTTTGAAATTCTATTGCAATTTCTTGCTGTAAGAAATAAAGGAAGGGATTAAATTAATTTCTAAAATGAGGGGAAATGAAAAATGCAGAAAATCTGAAAAATCATTGGTAATTCACAGCAAACATTTAAAAGTAGAATAGGCCATTTAATTTATAAACACTTTTGTTAAACTGTTGAAACTCTCTTCACATCCTCCTAATAATCAATAATATAAGTGGTCTTATTAAAACATGTACATATCTTCTGTAAAAATCTCAGGATCAAAAATGTTCGTCCAATTATTGCATTCGGTCCGATGTCCTACCTGCCTATCAACATATGTATATCCATACCTCACCCTGATCGCGCAGACATCACACGTCATCAGCGCGTTGTAGTCACCAAGCTACAGGCCCCATCCACACTACTGTGTTTAGAAACGGAGAAGTTTAGAAACGCTGCCGACCCCGTTTTGTGTTTTGAATCTCCGGAGGGAGTTTTAGTGAAGACGGGTCAAAACGGAGGACTTTACACTGTAAAAATAAAAGGTGCCTGGAGGAACCTTTTGGGGTTCTTCACTTTGCCACACCGGCGGAACCGTCTGTAGATCCTCTAGGCACCCTTTAAAAAGGGGTGGTTCTCTGAGGAACCACACAGGTTTCATGAGGAACTCTTATATGAAGCACTGTGTGGAACCACTGTGGGTGCCTCCAGGAACCAAATTTCAATTTTATTTTGTTTGTATTAAATTAATTTCATGTTGTTACTATGGTTACCATTAACTTCTATTATAATAAACAAACTGAACCAAATACAAAATAAGAATTGCTTATTACATATTTTAGATCCATTATAATACACACACTTCAATGTGCTTGGGAAAAAAAAGCTAGTAAAAGATTAATCAATAAATACACACAAAAAAAATTGTATAATACATAAGTAACATGAATAATCAACCATGTGTAAACAATAGGTTACACAAAGAAAAGACATCTCAACAAAATGCATGGAAAACACATGTTCCATGTAATAAATCAATGTAAAAAAAACTCATATTTTGACTAATTAAAAATGTATAATTTTAAAACGTGTTTCAGTCCGCTTAAGTCTGACGCCACTGTTTCCAAGTCCAAAAGCTCTCAGATGCCAAAAACAAACAACAAACAGTGCTAATATACACTCATTGTGCTGTAATATTCCTGAAAATTATGATCCTAACCTCGAAATCTCAGATAGTTAGTTATTCAGCTATTTTGAATCATAAAATGTTGAAGTCTGGGATGACGTGAGACTGGAGACTATAATGTACACTATGGCTTTTGAAAAGCTTAAATGTGTGACTTCAATCAACAGTTCCCATAAATTGAGTGTATTGAATATTCTCAATATCTAGTAACAAGATAGAGGAAGTAGAGGCTTCGACCCAGAAATAGTATTCCTTATGTCACAACAAGCAGAAAACATTTTCCATTTTAACAGAGTTAAGGTGCAGTAAAATGATCTGTTGTTCTGTGAATGTTCACTGGTGAATTCAGTCATTTCAATAAGAATCCACACGATCAGCAATTTTGTGTGGTGCTTCATACATTACATCGCTACACTGCTGACAATGGTCAATGGACCTTTTTGCCTGTGTATTTCACGAAATTCACAAATGTGACGCACCTTTACTCGCTGCAACATAAAATGCAATCAATTATAATGTGAGGTACTTGAAGAGTTAGAAAAGTGAAAAGGTGCATCAGGTTCATTTTCCGTTTGTTTTTCCTCTTTTCTCGTGGATGGTCCAGGCACTTCAGTGATTTTCAGGTCTACAGGAGGATTTTTATTCTTGATCAAACTTACAGTTTACCGAGATCCCTGCAAAGTACAAAATTTACTGTTAGTAAGGTTATTAAAGTGATAGTTGTGAAATTTAAATAATTTCCCCAGCCTTGTGACGTTCCAAACCTGTTTAACTTTCTGTCTGTGGAACCCAAAAGCAGATCTCAGGCATAATGCAACCCCGGCCAATGTTCGCTTTTCACTGCATGAAACAAGCAGAAAAAAAATGTGTAATTCAACCATGAAACCATTCTTATGTACACTTATCTAGTTCAATTCAATGCAACAAATTATGTAAAAATGGTTAAGCTCCAAAAATGTCCCAGAAAAGATCCTAAAAATAATTAATGAGCTCACAACTCATGTGTTATGGGTTGTGTTGTAAGTCTTATTAAGCCATATAGGCCTAATAGCTTTTCCTTTTTTTTCTTTTTTTTTTTTTTTTTAGAAAAAGACCAAACTTGAAGTTATAATTCAGGGTTCAAATGTCTTATATTCAAATTAATATGATTAAGGTATAGCCTATAAAAAATGCATAGCATTATTTGCTCCAAACCTGTGATATTATTTTTCTGAGTAACATGAATGAGATTTGAGAGCATAAGGGAAGATTTTCAGAGAATAACTGATTAAAAAATACAAGTACACAGTCAAACAATACAATTTCACACAGAGAAAGTTCATAGTAATAAAAGTACTTGCATGTGGTGCAGGTAACTTACTGTAATTCAATGTTGCTACTGAAATGTTCAGATTATTTTAGAAATGTAATGGTTGTTCTGGGGAAACAAAAGAACAAAGCTGATTATTCACAACATAATATTTATTGACCAGTAAATGGCTTTAAAATGGTATGTAAGAGAATGAGTGCACATGTAGTAAGTAAAGTTAGGCTAAACAAAAACAGACCAAACTATATTAACTTGCTTTTGTTATACGTAACAAACGCCAATGCTAAATTAGTTAGGCTATATCAGCAATTTGGAGACACTTTTGTACAGAATATGTTGAATTGAATGACTAAATCAATCTAACACATTAAGTCAATGATTTGCATTTGTTCATTAGATCAACGTAGTTAGCATCGCGGCTAAAACCTTCATACCAGATACTGTGCAATAAACTAGTGTTAAACACTGTAAAAAGGTAGTAATGTATAATAAATTTAGCTTATATATGTGCGTGTGTTTGAATATATAGTAAGTAGACTCTGTATTTATATTTATTTGGCGAGTTTACAAACCTAACGAAGAGCCGAACAAAGCTGCGGCAGGCTTTGATGAGGGGAGCCGTTACTTTCAAACCCGATGACGTCGATCAGCTGAGCTTTGTTGCGCGCGAGCATCACT
Source organism: Scardinius erythrophthalmus (assembly GCF_964197995.2). Classification (NCBI taxonomy): domain Eukaryota; kingdom Metazoa; phylum Chordata; class Actinopteri; order Cypriniformes; family Leuciscidae; genus Scardinius; species Scardinius erythrophthalmus. The sequence goes on from NC_138234.1 coordinate 23,205,781, forward strand.
GAAGCGACGACAGCAGAGGAATAGCAGCAGTTTCGTGACAGAATAAAACCTTTCTCCTCCGGGTTCTTCTTCTTCAAATAATAATTTATGACGAAGTAGGTAAAAATTATTCTTTTATTACTATTATTTATTCAATAATAATTAATGAATTCTTCTTATTAATATTATTATCATTTAGTGTTGTTTTTTAAGGTTTAAATTAATCAATAAAATAGGCCTATACTAAATAAATGTAAGCTACCTAGGTGAAAAAGACGTAGGCCACTGTTAAATGTATTAAAAATGCATTAAAGTAGGTTATATTTGTATTGTAGGCCTACTAGAAAACACTCAAGTACATTTTTAATAGTATGTCTTTTTCACCTGGGTATGTATACTGAATCAAACTTAAGTAGCCTATAATAATAATAATAGGATAATAATAATCTCATTCTGGCCTCACTGAACCATTGGGTTTCTCCAGATGCTGGCTTTAACATAAGAGATCTTCCAGGAACCACTTAAATGTTAAAAGATCTTCCAATAACCCTTTTATCGCATTCAAGTTACTTTATTTTCCCCCAAAGCACTTCAAGGTTAGCCTAGAAATCTAGACGCACCCTAGCGGCAGCAAAATGTATTTCGCAGCCAGGGTAGTCTAGCAACTCTCAATAAACCTTCTCGCTGCAAAAACCCAGATTGGGTCAGGCCAATCACGTTGTGTATAGAGTAGGCGGGGGCGGGCTTAACATACACGACAGAGTTGCGACGGTTACCTGGCTGCTGCTACTTGAAAACAAAGAATGGCGGCTGCTGATGGAGAACAACGGTCTTTCGAATCGGCTTTGGCCGCAACTCTGGAGGACTTGGAGTTAAGTTTTTCTTTGAGAAAAGAGCAAAGAACGGCACTTAAGTCATTCTTTAAAAAAGAAAGATGTGTTCGTCGTTTTGCCGGCCAGATATGGCAAAAGTTGAATCTATCAACTAAGCTCCGCTGTTGGGAAAACGCTCTGGTTGGTTGAAGCGCTGTCCTATTGCGTGCGAATTTGAAGCGCTGTCCTATTGCGTGCGAATTTGAAAGACAGCCGTTTATCCCGCCCCTCGGATTGAGCCGTGTCTATGGTGAGTTTCCAGACCTAACATCTTGATGTAGGTCTGGCTTGCCAGGCTACTTCAAGGTCTCATGGTAATGAAAAGATGACTCCAGAACCTCTGAACTTAATATAAAGTGCTTAAAGGATCCCATAAGTTCCATCAAGAACCTCAAAGAGTGTCAATGATCCTCCAGTAACCCTACTATAGGAGAAAAATTCAAAATTACATTTTGAAGTTCCTTGAGTATCCGACAGGATATTTGAGGCTCCTTTAGTTTTTACAGTGTAGAAACGATGATGCAGAGGCTCACGCTCGGCTCTATGATTGGGTGTCATCAGTCATGGAGTACACAGGTAATATACAGTACCAGTAAACTTCACCCGCTGGAACAGTTTCTTACAGTAAGAAACTGCCGCGTCTCAGGCGTGGCTCGCGTGGTAAACGCATGCATGCTAGAAATAGAACCGACGCCTATTTTTCATGCGACACGCAAGCATGTTGGAAGCGTTTCCAGGCCAAATAGAATAGGAAAAGATGTTTATATGTAATTTTGACACAAATACATATTAATAAATGACATTTTGATGTTTGAAAGTCTCTAGGTTTACTCCGGCACGCGCATACCCAGTGTTGGTGAATGGTCACGTGATCCGCGTTTTCAGTCGTTTTAATGTGGCCAGAGATCAATTCTAATACGCAGCTAAAACGCTGGTGTGGACGGAGATCGTATTCGTTTTAATTCTCCGTTTCTAAACTAAAATGCAGTAGTGTGGATGGGGCCACAGTCACAGAGCGTCAAAAACAAACAGCAGCCGCCTTTTGCAGTTCCTCCTGAACCAAAACAAGGAGCTTTTGCTGTGTTCCCGCCATGTCTTAACCATAATTACGCGATGGCAACCAGTGACGTTCTACCCGGAGCTGTTCACATCCTCAGACTTGGATTTATACGTTTCTATGTCAACACTATCAACACCGAACAGCAGTCAGGTGGTACAATAAGAGCTCTGTAAGTTGTTTATGTTTATTATTATTGTAATGTTATATAATTTGAGAACTCTCGTCTCGTGATGCTTTGCAAACTTTCATGTTTTTGAAGGAAGTGAGGCTTTGGAGAGCGCTCTGAAGCAGGGCTTAAAAACGGAAAAAAATATCAATCGGTTCACTCCGAGCAGAATCGGTATTTTAACGTTCCGTTTTTGCGTTCCTCCTTAAATATCACCGTTCCGAAAACGTTTCGATTCGAAAAATTACCGGTTGATAACGTTATTTTAATTTAGCCTATACTTTAAACAAATATTTATAAATAAAGACAAATTTTCACTCAAAAATAACACATGATAATTAAATTTGAAAATGTATTTCATTGTCATGATTCCTGTCCTGTGTTTCCCTTGTCTGGTGTGCATTTTAGTTATTTCCTGTTCTGTGCCATGTTTTGTAGTCCTTTGTAGTCTTTCTTGTTTATTAGTCTCCCCAGGTGTTTCAGATTAACCACGCCCCCTTGTTATCTTGTTTAGCTTGTTAGTCTCTGTATTTAAACCCTGTATCTTGTTTCAGTGTTTGTGGGTTCTTGTTTGATTGTTATTGTATGTTGGCTGTTTTGTTCCTGTGTTCTGTTTCCCAAGTCTGAGTCTTGTTTAGTTTTGGATTTATTTATTAAAGTTTGCTGCACATGGATCCTACTTTCTCCTATCATTCAACCCCAACGTAACAGAAGAACCCACCACTTAATGGATCCAGCAGCAGCTTTGGGGAGTCTCCAGCCAAGATGGCGGCCACGTCTGATTCTGGTTCCCAGGATGGCCGCCGCCACGTTGTCTGAGAATCTCCAGCCAAGAAGGCGGCCACGCCTGATTCTGGTTCCAAGAATGGCCGCCGCCACGCTTCCTGAGCCTCTGTCTGTTCCTGAGACCGCATCTGTTCCTGAGTCTGAGCCTGTTCCTGAACCTGAGCTTCTTCACGTCGCTTCTGCTGATCCAGAGACTGTTCACGTCGCTTCTGCTGATCCAGAGACTGTTCACGTCGCTTCTGCTGATCCAGAGAATGTTCACGTCGCTTCTGCTGATCCAGAGACTGTTCACGTCGCTTCTGCTGATCCAGAGACTGTTCACGTCGCTTCTGCTGATCCAGAGACTGTTCACGTCACTTCTGCTGATCCAGAGACTGTTCACGTCGCTTCTGCTGATCCAGAGACTGTTCACGTCACTTCTGCCGATCCAGAGCTTCACGCCATCCCAGAGTCTCCTTCACCGCTGGTCCTGCCCAGCACAAAGCCTTCACCGCTGGTCCTGCCCAGCACAAGGCCTTCACCGCTGGTCCTGCCCAGCACAAAGCCTTCACCGCTGGTCCTGCCCAGCACAAAGCCTTCACCGCTGGTCCTGCCCAGCACAAGGCCTTCACCGCTGGTCCTGCCCAGCACAAAGCCTTCACCGCTGGTCCTGCCCAGCACAAAGCCTTCACCGCTGGTCCTGCCCAGCACAAAGCCTTCACCGCTGGTCCTGCCCAGCACAAAGCCTTCACCGCTGGTCCTGCCCAGCACAAAGCCTTCACCGCTGGTCCTGCCCAGCACAAAGCCTTCACCGCTGGTCCTGCCCAGCACAAAGCCTTCACCGCTGGTCCTGCCCAGCACAAAGCCTTCGCCGCTGGTCCTGCCCAGTTCAGAGCCCTCTTCGCCGCTGGTCCTGACCAGCTCAGAGCCCTCTACGCCGCTGGTCCTGCCCAGCTCAGTGCCCTCTTTGCCGCTGGTCCTGCCCAGCTCAGTGCCCTCTTCGCCGCTGGTCCTGCCCAGCTCAGTGCCCTCTTCGCCGCTGGTCCTGCCCAGCTCAAAGCCCTCTTCATCGCTGGTCCAGGACTCTTTACCGGGGAGCCTCCCCATGAAAATTTTGGGGGGGGCAATACACCTCCGGACCAGCCCATTCCGCCAGGACCGCCAGAGGGGTGGTCTCCTGTTCCGCCCTGGCCGCCCGAAGGGTCGTCTCCGCCGTGGCCGCCCGAGGGGTCGTCTCCGCCGTGGCCGCCCGAGGGGTCGTCTCCGCCGTGGCCGCCCGAAGGGTCGTCTCCGCCGTGGCCGCCAGAAGGGTCGTCACCGCCGTGGCCGTCTCCTCAGCCAGCACTGCCCTGGCTGCCAGCACTGCCCTGGCCGCCTGCACAGCCTGCTCCGCCCTGGTCGCCTGCACAGCCTGATCCGCCCTGGTCTCCCGTTCTACCACAGTCTCCAGGTCCTCTGCCGTTCCACGGGCCTGGTGCTCCATCCCGCCCCCGGGTCCGCCTCCGCTCCACCACCCTCCTGAACTATTTCCTGAGGAGCATCTGGAATCTGCTCCTTAAGTGGGGGGCTATGTCATGATTCCTGTCCTGTGTTTCCCTTGTCTGGTGTGCATTTTTGTTATTTCCTGTTCTGTGCCATGTTTTGTAGTCCTTTGTAGTCTTTCTTGTTTATTAGTCTCCCCAGGTGTTTCAGATTAACCACGCCCCCTTGTTATCTTGTTTAGCTTGTTAGTCTCTGTATTTAAACCCTGTATCTTGTTTCAGTGTTTGTGGGTTCTTGTTTGATTGTTATTGTATGTTGGCTGTTTTGTTCCTGTGTTCTGTTTCCCAAGTCTGAGTCTTGTTTAGTTTTGGATTTATTTATTAAAGTTTGCTGCACATGGATCCTACTTTCTCCTATCATTCAACCCCAACGTAACATTCATAACATTTTAATTCATAGGTAATTCTGTTGTGTTTTTTACAAAGCATAAACAGCTGGATTACATTACTAAAAAAATAATTCAAGTAAACAGGATAATTGCTCTTTTAATACACCGTCAACTGCTTTCAAAGCAAACACTGCGCAACCTGAAAGACTATAATAAAATGTGTGACAGTTAGTAGTAGGCCTACTTGGATAGGCTTAAACAAAATGGACAAACTAGACGTCTATGAGCTTTAAGTCCGTAGGCCTACTGCTTTGTACGAAAAGACTGCGCAACACGTCTTTGCATCACATAGGCTAATCAAATTCAGTCTGCTAATAAATCTCAATTATTATATAACAATATAACATTGTAAAACAAAACAAAACAAACAAACAAACAAACAAACAAAAAAATACAAACTAAGCATTAGCTTAACGTAGGCTACTGCTTGTGTGAACGAAAACACTGCGCAACACAACCTTGCATCACATAGGCTAATCAAATTCAGTCTGCTAATAAATCTCAAATATAATATAACAATATTACATTGTAAAACTTAAAAAAAAAAAAAAATTTATACAAACTAAGCATTAACAATTAGCTTAACGTCCATACTGCTTGTTTGTACGAAGAGACTGCGCAACACGTCCTTGCATCACATAGGCTAATCAAATTCAGTCTGCTAATAAATCTCAATTATTATATGACAATATAACATTGTAAAAAATTTAACAGTTATAAAAAACTGTTAAAACATTGACCTGCTGCTTTGGCTATACCTGAAAGACTATTTAAAAAAGTGCGATAGCCTAGGCTATCAAAATGGACAGACTATATCAGTCTATTTAAGCTTAAAGTCCGTACTGCTTATTTAAACGAACGAAGAGAATGTCCTCCAGTACCTGAGCATTTATTGAAGACCTCAGTGGGGAGAGAATGTACTTCAGGCATGAAAATGCGCGCTCTACACTGACTTGCGTTACCGGTAGTGCAATTACATGCATAGCAAGTTTGTGCAAATCTGGGTTAAAGGGAGCAACACTTGCCCAGTACTTAAAAATACACTCACTCCTCTCTTCTCTTCTCTGCTTCTCTTGAATAATTATCCAAAACAGATGAGATGGAAACACAAGTTTGTTTTACTGTTGTGCTTTCTCTTTCTTTTGTAATCAACATCTGTTCTATCTCGTCGTCATCGTCGGATGATTGTGATGGAGTGTGCTGTCGCTGTGTAGTTGCTCTGCTGCCGGATAAAGTCTGAATGGCTTCCCAGGCACGACATAAATGCATTTTTGCGCGTTCGGATTGAAGTTCGCTGAGAAAAAGTCTGTATCTAGGATCGAGAAATAAAGCAGCCACAAAGGCATCATTGTCAAAGAGAGCTGTTTGACGTGTTTTTAGACACTGAACTAGGCGTTTTGCAAAAGGATTGTCGATTCTGTCTGTGCACAGCACACATTGAAGCCAAACACCATAGAAGTCACCTGCTGTGAGCTGGTCCGACTGGAGGCTTTTCGTAGCAATTTTCGCTGGTTTCAGTGCACTCACCAAGTTGGATATTGTATCCCAATCACTCTCACTTAAATGTAGCTCTGTAATATTTGGCGACATGTCCTTGCAAAAATTCTGGAGCTCTAAAAGGCGCTCCAGCATATCATGTGTTGAATGCCAGCGCGTAGGACAGTCAACAATGGCCCTTTTGTGTCCCATTCTTTTTAGAATAGTGACAACGTTCTGGGTGCGCAACTTTTTTTGCAACACGTCTTGCTTTAGAAATCAAATTGGATGACCGTTGGTCTTTTAATGCGTCGTCAACTGCCAACTGCAGGGTATGAGCCGAGCACCTGACACTGCGCAACACATGTCCTCCTGACATCACAGAGTCAAGTTCAATTACCACATCTGGTTCGCCTTGGGTTGTATCTGGCTCATCCTCATCCATTCCTACGCCCAAGGGATCAGTTTCATTCGCTTCATCAGATAGGGTGCCCTCTTGCATATCGGATAGTAAAGACACTGCCTTTAACATGTTAGCGCCGTTATCTGACGTTACGGAGTAAACTTGCTGTAATTCAACATTATATTCGTGCAAGACATCTGTCACAACGGATGAAATGTATTCGGCTGTGTGTCGTTCAGCTAGCTCCCTTACGGCCAAAGTGCGCAACACAATTTTTTCTCCGTCAGTGTACTGTACATTTATGCCAAGTACAGATCGGTCTCTGCATGTGGCTGAATCAATTTTAAGCATTAGTAGCCTTCCCTTTAACTCATTCTTGAGTTTTTCCCTTCTCTCCTGAGCAACACTTGACACCATATCACGGATATTTGAGGAGTTGATAGTAAAATCATTTCCTATAGCCTGTTGTAATGGGTCGATAATTTTTCTGAAGCCAGAGTCTTCCATTAATGTAAATGGTCTCCCGTTGACAGTTACTAGCTCTATGCACGCATCTTTTAGAACATCAGGATTCAGTTGAATATGTAGGCCTGTTGTCTTTGGCTTTTTAACTATCATCGAATCCAGAGTTGTTTGTCCATCTGCTGTAGATGCTGGTCTTTTATTGCAGGTTGAAGCCGCATACTCCGCTGGATGTTTACGTTGAATATGCCTCTGCAAGTTACCTCCGTGATTACCGGTTACTTCTGCCCCGCATCCTTCAATATTGCAGATAAACTTGTTTAACGACTTGTCATATGAGAAATAATTTTCTTGGTGGCGATTTTCTTGGTGGCGACCCATCTAAAAAAAATTATTGACAGTGGTATAAGCTAGGCTATACGCCAGGATTTTTACGTTCTACAAATTAGCTCACTCACATAACAAATCAAAACAATAGTTTGCATTACTTTGTATGGCTAATCTTTACGTTTCTAAGCATGTTTTAAACAAACCTCTGAGCATTGGTTGGGTATGGGTAGCCTGCTTTGGGGTTATTTAAGACAAATATTTTCGTGCCGGAGAGATTGTCTGCTGATGACTGCTGCGCGGGCATTGACTGAAATTCACTCACGATACGTCAATGTCACATGCTGAACTACTCAATTCATGATTGGTCACTGCTAAATTAAAAACAAATATTAAAAAGAACGATAAAATAACGTTATTAACCGGTTAATGGTCATTTCAAATAAACGTTTTTGTTCAGAACGATTAAAATAGATTTTGTTTTCGTTTTCGTTTTTGATCCTGTCAAAATTTCGTTCGTTTCCGGTTTTCGTTTTCGTTCCTTGAACCGGTTCAAAGCCCTGCTCTGAAGCGAGGGTGGGATTTCATGCTTTGAAAGATAGCCTGCTATTGCAAGCTGCTTCAAAATTGCTTACCATACCTTAAATAGTGTAGGAAATAGGCTTTTTTTTATGTGCCAAGTGTCTGAAATGGTTTGTTTGAAGATTCAGTCTCTCTAGTCCCCGCCTTCTCTGCTCTAATTGGTCAGTTGGCCCAGTCTGTTGTGATTGGTTTACTGCTAACAGCACATGTCGGAAACAAAGCACCTATAACCATATTTCAATTTCAAATCTTGAGGATTCCTCAGCACAGTGGTACGAACATTAATGTGCATGTTTTATCTAATCAATTCGAGCCCTCATCCTTTTGAAGTACATGCAAAGTAGATTCAGGACTCTGAAAACAGCACATTCTCCACATGTCAACGAGCACTGGGTACAGGTCCTGGTGGCAAAGTTTTTTTAGAGACAGCGCAAAGCTGCAAGCATCTGGTAAGCTCAAGCATCAAGGCTTGAGGACTGGCTGAGCTTTGTGATGGTTGTAACATGAGGCTTGTCAAGGCCACAGTCTGAATGACACAGTCAATGCAGGTTAATGAAAAGAATAATTCTTAGTCCATAAACAGCTGTAATTCTGAACCAACTAACAGATCATAGTCCAAACATTTCTCATTTTGCAGTAAAGATTTAGAGACCGGGTGGGATAGGGTGGAAGTCGACAAGTCCCCATTAAAGTCCCTCAGCCAGTCCTCAGTCTTCATTCCCTTAGCCGCTAGTGTCATAGGCTCAATCCCCTGGTCAGATCCACGCTGGGGCTCCACTTCCGGGGCGTTGGCAAGCTCTGTCCTCTTGTCTGTAATGCTTTGGTTATTGTAAGCCGCCCCGGGCAAAGACCACAAGAACTAGACAAGTCCTCTGCACAGACCCCTACTGCCAGTTTCATCTCCATACCAAAATATTCAAGTACCAAAATGTATGCTTACATGATTAATTCTTCTCGCCCAAACCATCTTTGGCTTGAATATGAGACTGCAAGGATTTACAACAACACTACTTTCTCATTATTGTGTTGCTCACACTACATTATTTCTTTTTAAAAGGAGGTGGAGTAACGGTCACCCTTAGTGACTCCACCCACCATTAAAGTATATTTATACCGTGTTTAGCCAGTGAGAGCTCAGTGATTGTCTTCTTCATCATGACCATCATCATCATCTCTCTTCTCCTGCTGGCATCTCTGCTGCCACACCTGACCTTCACTGGTGAGATTGATTAGATAACAGCATATTATGATGATGTATTTTAAAGAGTAGCCTATTTAATTTGTATGTGCTGATTAAGTTGACTGACAGCACTCCCTCTCTCTCTCTCAGCTCATGTGAATGTGGGTATAGTGAACGGCACAGAAGCCAAACCCCACTCCAGACCCTACATGGTTTCTCTACAGACAAATGGGCAACATAACTGCGGTGGATTCCTCATTACTGATCAGTTTGTCTTGACTGCTGCACATTGCTGGGAAAAGTAAGTCTTTATGAGTTAAAATCTCCTTTTACTGTTACTGCAGTGCAACCATATACAATATATCGTATGACATATGCGCATTTCCAATATGCCTTTTAAACAGACAAATGATTCTGACGGTTGTGGTTGGTGCTCATGACTTGGGTACACATCGTTCAGAACACATCGGAGTGAAGTCCTACATTCCGCATCTAAAATATATATCCTGGCCTATGCAGAATGACATCATGCTTTTGAAGGTAACATTCTGTAATACCTAAAAAATGAAAACATTTAAATAAACTTAGCCTTCTTAGCCTTAAGGGCTTCTGTACAAAAAAAGTATAATCCAACAAACTTCAGGCTTATAAAAGATTGCTTATTAAAAATGGTTGTATTTTTTAATTACAGCTAGAGAAAAAAGTCAAACTAAACAACAACGTTAGACTGATATCATTACCAAAGAATGGAGAAGACGTGGGAACAGATACTCTCTGTAGTGTTGCCGGCTGGGGAAGACTGAAGACTAATGGCCAACTGAGTGAGCGTCTAATGGAGGCAAACGTGTTTTTAATGAATAACAAAGAATGTAGCTATAAATGGGGAAAGTTATTCTCAGTCTCAAAGATGATGTGCGCACATGGTCATGGTGGATCCTGCCTTGTATGTACAAAAAATTATTCACAGACTTATGGTAATGTGCGAACTGGTTTCACTAGTGACGTGTTGATCTGTGTTTCTTAACAGGGGGATTCAGGAGGTCCTTTGGTTTGTGGAAACACTGCAGTTGGTGTCACATCTTTCGGTGACCCTGATCGCTGTAATTCACCTAAGCATCCTGAAGTTTATACCAAGATTTCAGCATATCTTCCATGGATCCGCAGAGAAATTGAAAATATTAAGTGACTTCATTGAAATTAAAAAAGCAAGAATTTGTTTTTTCTTTAATTCTTCTATAAACCTATTAAAATATCACATGGCAAGCATCATTTATAGTCAAAGTGTTCTCATTGTCACAACCACACCCTCATTTTCCAGTCATGCCTGTAGACTCATATCTCATTAAATGAGAAAAAACTCAAACACCAAAACTGTTGCTAAAAATTACAGGAAAAAAAAAATGTATTTCAACACAGGAATGGTATCATGAATTATATTGCATATATGATATTAGGCATAGATCATACATCATGTGGCAGATTAGTCAACTCCCATCAAGAACGCAAACATAACACCTATCTTTTCCACTTCATTGCAAAGTGAGAACCACATGAAGCTGTGAAAGAGGAAGTATGAGCACTATAAGGGGCAAAACCATGCAGACCAGTTTAGATGAAATGCCATCATCAACACTGAAGAGAACTTCAGCACTCCAGATAAAGCTTCCCAGAACAGCATCATGATAGTCTCCACGCTTTTGCTAGTCACCCTGCTACCATATCTGACGCTTCAAGGTAAGTCTGATAGAAAAGATAGATCTCTATTGCATTATGTCAATCTAAAGGAACGTTTAGTCAGATCTATTTCTAATCTAACCAACCTAAACTAATTTCTCTCTCAGCATCTGTGGATGTAGGTATAGTGAACGGCACAGAGGCCAGACCTCATTCAAGACCCTACATGGTCTCCATTCAAAGAAATAACACACACACATGCGGTGGCTTCCTTGTGTCTGAACAGTTTGTCATGACGGCTGCACACTGCTTTACACAGTAAGTTTTTTTGTTCAGTTAGAATTTCGTTGTGAGTCAAAGAGTCCCAGACCACTGCAAAAGGGTCTTCACTTGGTGTGACTACTTTCTATATAGTGATACAAAGATACAAACATACTATGATAGTACCCAACCTAGTGGGTACACGACTTAAAGGGAGTCTGCCAATTATAGTTTGAACCCAAAATGTGTTTATACTTAAACCTAAACCAAAGTTACCAAACTAAAGTTGAGCTAAATATTTGTGGCTTTGCAATGGAAGCATCATAACAAAGTATGCTATTACAATATGGTTCTAAATTCATATTGTTATACTGCAAGTCAAGCCTAAAATGCAAAACTCAATTTTGAGCAGTCCTCGTTTACTACTAAAATGCATGTTTTCTTCCTCGTCTTGACAGAGGAGTGAAGCTGACAGTCGTGGTTGGAGCTCATGATCTCAAGCGTGGTACTAGCCGCATGCAAGTCAAGTTCTACCACATCCACCCTGGGTATGAGTCTAAGGGTCTGCTAAATGACATCATGCTACTTCAGGTAAATGACTCAGCTAGAATTTTCACGGCAAACTGCAAGAAAACTATTTTATCCTTAACTAAAAGAATATATTGCTTTACTCGTAGCTCAAACAGTAGAGCGTTCGCGCTTGCAACGCCAAGGTCATGGGTTTGATTCCCCGGGGAAAGCAAGAACTGATAAGAATGTAAATGTGTACCTTGAAATGCAATGTAAGTCACTTTGGATAAAAGTGTCTGCCAAATGTGTAAATGTGTAAACTATATGCTATGCAAAATTCTGAGGAAGAGAAAACTATACTGAATGTCCTAAACCCTTTAGACTTTGTTCACATTGCACACAAATTGTACAAATTTCACATTGCACACTAATTTCAAAACTAATTCAAAACTAATTTACAGGACAAACCACATACGCATATGGTTATGGTTTGTATTGGGATTGTAAACAACATTGATTTTATGTTTGCTAGTTTTTTCAAATTACAAAATAAAAATAAGAAAAGCCTTAGATATATAATCTGAGAACTGGTGTAAAACTGAAGCCTCATGCAATTATACATAGGCTGCAAAATGAATAATAATTAAGTACTATGAATTATTTAGTACTTGTATTTTTTTTATACAATTTAAAAAAAAAAACATACACTGATGAGCCACAACAGTATCACCACTCACAGGTGAAGCAAAAAATGTTGATCATCTGCCAACAAGGTCACATGTCAAGGTCTGGGTTGATTAAGTGAACAATAATTTCTCTTAATCAACGTGTTGGATGCAGGAGAAATTGGCAGGAATAAAGATGTGAGCCATTTTGACAAGGGTCAAATTTGTATGCAAGGCAACTGAAACGGCAAGGCTTGTGTGTTGCTCCCGGTCAACAGTGGTGAGAATTTACCAACAGTTGTCCAAGAATGGGCGCCCAAGGCTCATCAATGCACGAGGACGACAAAGTACATTCCAGGATTTTTCTCCATATAGTGGACTTCAATGGGGTACAACAGTTTGAAGGTCCAAATTACAGTTTCAATGCAGCTTCAAAGGGCTCTACGCGATCTCAGGACTATCTGCTGCTAACTTCTTAGTGCCAGAGACCACAGAACACCCCCTTCAGGACTCTTGTTGAGTCCATGCCTTGGCGGTTTGGTGCTGTTTTCAGTAGCACCTCAATGCAGTACACAAGATCCGAGGGGAGGAGTCGGATCTTATATAAGGGGTGGAGATTGGTAGGTTTAGGGGTGGAGATGGGTAGGTTTAGGGGTGGGTTTAGGGATCAGGGGGTGGAGACGGGTAGGTTTAGGTATATGTAAGGTGGGAGGAGTTGGATTTTATCCAACTCCTCCCCCTGGATTTTATGCTCTGCATTGAGGACCATCTCGCTGTTTTGGCAGCTCGTGGAAGACTAATAGCATATTAGGCAGGTGGTCATAATGTTTTGGCTTATTGGTATATGTAGCAATTACAAAGTACTAGCACCTAGTATTCCCATTATGCTTTTTTAAAATAATTAGGTTAAATTTGTCATTTTTATTCATTTTGAAAATTATCAACATTAATGATTGAATTACTTGATGCAGCTGCATATAAAGGTCAACAAGAGCAAACAAGTCAACTGGATCTCCATACCAAAGAAAGATAAGGACATCAAGGCCAAGGCCCAATGCAGTGTTGCAGGATGGGGGAAAACAACCACCAATGGTGCGGCAAGCGCTAAACTTTTGGAGGTTGATGTCAAAATCATTGATAAAAAAGCATGTCAGAAGTACTGGGGGAAAACGTACTTCCCCTCAAGGATGGTGTGTGCAGGTGGTCATGGAGGATTTTGTCAGGTACAAAGTATATTCTGGAGACATCATAAATAGTGTTGCAGTGCAATTTTATTCACATGCTGTAACCTTCTCCACTTCTCAGGGTGATTCTGGAGGACCTTTGGTGTGCGACAAAGTTGCAGTTGGTGTTGTTTCATTCAATCAGCGAAAGAACTGTGACTCACCTACATTACCCAATGTTTATACCAAGATTTCCAAATTTCTGCCTTGGATAAAATGTATTGTTGGAGGTGTGAAGCAAAATCTTGATTAATAAACATTTTATTTTCTAACAACACACTCTGTTGATTGTATGTGTGGCTTTTTGGTGATTTTATGATTTGACATGTTGATCAGATGTGACACTTTTCAGTAGAAAGATCTTGATACCTTCTCAGCAGGTTTCCTGTGGGGGGCTGATGTGGTCGGACACCCTGTGAGAAACACTCTAGTTTGCAAAGACATCTTAAATAGAAAACCTGATGACTGTGCAAAAGTAATGAGACTCATCACCATAGATTAGAAAAGGTCTATTCTTACTGGAAGCACCAAAAAAATGACATGTCAGCTCACACCTATTATGAGTCTACTACTAGCATTAAATTGTCATTGAGAAAACTGAGGAAATTATTTAAAAATAAAACTGTTTCCACACATTTCTCAGAACATTCTCCTCATCTGCCATTGGCCAAACAGCCCCGCCCCAAACTCACGCCATTGGTTGAGCTGTTGCTATGTCAGGCTGGTCCGGGGCCCATTCTTCGTACGTCACTAACTCAGTTAGCTGGATTTGATTGTTGGTCGATTTGGCATGATCTTGGATTGTTTGGTTCTTCGACGCTCATCCTGGACTTGCTGTCATAGCAACAGGTGCGCAAGCTTAAAGCTGCTCGGGAGCAGGCTTATTTCATGTTAACAGGATTAGACTGCGGCTTCATAAGCGGAGCTGATACGGGAAGTCCAGTGCAGCGTGATAGTCCACTTTCTGAGATATATATTTTTTTCTCGTGACTCGTGAGATTGTTGTTTACATTATTAATTTGTTGGAAACGCACATTTATTTTCGACTTGTCGGAGTCTGGCTTTAACTACAGCACAAACTGTTTGCATTGCCCTAAGATTATTTACGAGTGGCTCTTTCCTTTACACTATTGGAGATGCGGAGAACTTGATGGAAAGTGCTGTCTGTCGTGTCATTCGGGTTTACCTGGTGCTTTTAGGTTTAAAAAACAGTTTTAGGTTTTATTGTTACATTTTCAAGCCACTTAAGACCCAATGTTGTAAAGCAGTTTTTTAAATCAGTTTTTCTTTTTTAGGCTATCATCAATTTTTTATGAAGATCATGCAATCATGACCATGCCGATTACAGTATATGTCACTCAGGCTTCACTAACGTGATTGGTACCATAGACTATAGGCTAGACCATAGACTGCCATCAAGGCCTCAATGAAGGGGATTGTCAAGTCAAGTCAAGTTTATTTATATAGCGCTTTTCACAATACAGATTGTATCAAAGCAGCTTCACAGTATTAAATTAAAATAATACATCAATGTTTGTTTCTAGTGGAAAACGTCCACGTTTGGTAATGCTGATCAATAGTATTGTTGATTGATTAATTAAATTAAATATCCCCAAATGTCCCCAACTGAGCAAGCCAAAGGCAACAGTGGCAAGGAACCGAATAACTCCATCAGGTGACCTAATGGAGAAAAAAAAAAAAACTTGGGAGAACCCAGGCTCAGTCGGGGGCCAGTTCTCCTCTGGCGATTATAAACTAGAGGTCGGATTTAACTGTAAGATTAAAAGTATTATATGAATGCCTGGCTGAAGAGATGCGTCTTTAATCTAGTTTTAAATGTGAACAGAAAGGGAAATATTCTTAATATTCCAGATTAGTAATATTATATCAAATAAAAAAAGGCAGTTGACTAAAATCTTCCATATCACAAATGTGAAAGCAAAATGGCCAGGATCTGTGCATGACTTTGGCTAACTAAAGGGAAGATTTCAGTGTCTGAAAAGTCTGAGGGGTTGCACACCTGACAGGGCCTGTGACATTGCTGCATGTGCCATATTACACAACATTGCCAAAAAAAAAACACTTTTCATTAAATTTTTAATAAAAGACAAATATGCTTAGTTCCTTGAGTTTTATTTCAATTGTTCTTTGTAAAGAAAAGCCAGTGGTCAAGTGCCTGCAACAAGAGATATTAGACACATGCCTCATGCAACAAATAAAAAGGAGAAGTTGTCTATACACTGCCCACCTGTAGGCCTATGTCTCCTCTGTCTGTGCAGACTCTTCTGTAGGCCTTTCTGTAGATGTAGAATCCTGCAACTTATATTGCAGCCATAAAGCATACAAGTATAAATTAAATAAAGTTATTTATGCATTTGCAGGTAGGCTAGTTCCTCCATATGACAGTTATCTGAGAGGGTTTATTCACTGCCCAGTGCAATGGAAACAAATGGACATTACAAAGTCTTATACTTTCTTTCCATTGGAAAGTTAGAAAATGTCCACTTACTGCACATATTTCAGTCACCAGTTTCCTGGGAACAGATACAAGTGTTGGTGTATTACGTATAAGTGCACAAAAGAGGAAAACACAATGTCATTACAATGAACTACACTCGGGAAAAATGTGATCAATAACTCATGGCAAAATATTTTTACATTAACATAAGTTTATCAGTTTTCACTTTCACAAGTCAAAGCAATTCATCATTACTCAAGATTTAACAGTTGAAATGACTATACGGCCTTAATTTAATGCAGCAAAAATGATTTTACAGTGTAGGATACTAAGATCATTTCTTTTTTTCTCTTGGTTGCTTTTATAAACAGACAACCATTTATTTAACAGTGCCTTTTATAAAAGAGACTGTAATATAACTAAAAATGACCATTATGTAGAATATTTTTGTACTTCACTTTTATTTGTTCCCATGTTCTAGTGCGGTTACTCTGACATTACAATAAACAAAGTAATTAGGCCTATGCAATTATTAAAATACAAAAATATAGACTAATAAGTGATAAAAACATCTAACATGGCCACTTCTAACGGATTTAAATTGTCTGCTACTTTTTGCCCTCTCTCCTGGCTTTTGCAGACTTTGAGGTGTTCCCTGGCGTTTTGATTACACATTAAAATTCTGAATAAACTTCGACTATTAGTTCTTTGTATTATTATATTATTTGTATTATTAGAATGTAATTTTCATTGACATCGAAAAAAGTCATGTGATTACATAATGTATGTTACTTGTAATGCATTACTTTACTTGTTAGATCAAAAAGTAATCTGATTTCGTAATGCATGTTATTGTAATGCGTTTTTTTACTCATAACATCAAAAGTAATCTGATTACGTAATGCATGTTACTTGTAATGCGTTTCCTTACTCATAACATCAAAAAGTAATCTGATTAGTTAATGCATGTTACTTGTAACACATTACTTTACTTGTAACATCAAAAAAGTAATCTGAATGCGTTATGCATGTTACTTGTAATGCGTTACCCCTAACACTGATCATTTCAGATGAGATTGAAAAAAACGTATCACTAGGTTTTCTCAGAGGAGGGCTATGATAGAAATGTGCATGTCCATCTTGAACATAATCAGAATTATCAGCTAATAAGGGTAAATCTCCATACTCTGGTGCACTGGAGGGAGCATCTGAGTGGTTTCCACAGTTGTACCTTGACAGGCTATAGAAAATTCTGATGGAATCTTGTATGCAAATTGTATGAAGCCTTTGCAATATTTTGCATTTATATTTATATTTTTTGTATATATTTTATAGTTTTCACATGATTTGATATAATTGTATTGATTAGTTTGTTAAATTCACATACTTTATCTGTTATATTTAATACAGTATATCTTCAGTTTAAACCATAACCGCATGCTGAAGATCTCTTTGAAAAATTTGCAAAAAAATAAAAATAAAAATCAATTCTTGTTTTTCATGCCCTAAGAGCAATAAAAACACATAGGAAAAAAAATCCTGACTGAGGTTATAATAATTCATGCATGAAAGGGTTAATTTTACTCTCTTTTCTGCTATCTTTTTTGCGGGTCTAAATATTTTGCTTGCGAGTTGAACAGTTTTGCTTGCGAATGAAACTGTGTCTCAGTGGGCGGTCTCTACCAACCAGGATGGAAGGCCCTTTTCTATTGGTCACCCTGGATTGAAGTTGACCACGCCCACTACGTTTTCCCGCATAATAGTATAATAGTACAGTACTACTGGTCAAAAATTTGCACACAGATTACTTTTTTTTTTTTTTACTCTTTATCTCTGAGCATTTGATGTTATTGTATTGATTATCTTTGAACTTTTTACGAAATTGGCATGATACATTTACCTGACATAATAAATTGTTACATTTGATTTTATTCTAAATTACTCTGAAATTATTTTTTCTGGTAGATTAAGTGAAGTCTTATGTTTCTGCAAATCTGCGTTCAGGGTTAAGTACATACTAGATCCCAGTTTAGATGAAGCGCAGGGCACATCTGGTGGGATTCTAGATTCCTGACTAACTGCTTGACTTAATGATGTTTTATCAACAAAGTTCGGGAGGAGCACGTTCAGATAATTAACACAAGTGGAGAGCACTCAGCAATCAAGAGGTGTATATACACTCAGCAGTCTCACCTCATTCCATTGATAGTTTTGCAGCATCCCTCCACCACCCCTTCTCCACGCTTCTAGTCCTAAGCACTTTGGATTGGAATCCACTGCTGCTTCAATGTATATGTAATGAGTAATTATAATCAAGGTATTAATCAATATTTTTCCTTCTAAATATCAAATGAGTTGAATGACTTCTCTGGAGATTTTACTTTGTTATAGAAGTTACCAGTGTGATTACTGAAATGTTCTTTTCATGTATTCTTTAATGTCAGTTTTTGATATCTGAATGCAGTAACAGTGCTTGCCTATTTATCCCAGCTTCCAGAAATGAAATGGGGACATGTTTTGTGTTTGAGAAAGGTCTTTAACATGTTAAAACACAAAGGGGTCATTGAAGACTATAGTTTAAGGGTCCATTTGTCATTTAAATCCTATACTTTCCATTTAGACTAAAGTGTCCTATCCTGAGAGAAAGAACTTATCTTGATGTTTTGAGACGAGACTCCTGTTTATAGTTAGAGCCTAGCCAAATCCAACCTTGGAAAAGATGTGTGTTGGTGTGTGTGTGTTAGTCTTCTTGCTTACAGGTTAAGGAACCACTAGCATTATTGGAGATTGACTGAGTTGTTGTTCGAGACATGCTGGCACCCAGCCACCCAAATCTGCGAACTGGAAGGTCACGACGTGCCTAACTTTAGGGTCCGAGTGTCAGCTGCATAATCGATGGAGATATGCTTCTGTTTATCTGTATATGTGTGGAAAATTACTATGTTTATCTGTTTTTTAGCCAATGAGAATCATTCAACCTGTAAACAATGACGTAGCTTAGACCTTGGAAATGGTATAACTGCTGTGATCTTTGTAACTGTCAGCGGGGCGGCCTACGAACTCCTGTGTGAGTCTTGAAGCTGACTTCTGCTGATGAAACTGCAAACTATCTTCAGTAAAACTTTTCTTCAATTTTTTATAATTCTGACTCCGGATCTTCTTTCAAACATCTGGTCCATGGGTCCTAAACTGTTAACCCCTAACATCAGGAATCAGTCATTGTGACATTACCAAAGGCGAAATCTGTCTGCAACTCTGCATCGGATTGTTCTTGTATATCCTGCCTATAAATCTTAGCCTTTTTGGAATGATATTAGGCTTTTTTAAGGGTAACAATCTGCATACCATGTATAATGAAGTGTAAAATATTCAAGTACCAAAATGCATTTATGCATGCTTAATTTTTATTGTCTAATCCATCTTTAGTCTGAATAACAAGAATACTGTTCTTTTCATCACTGTGTTGCTCATACTGCAAGAAGAAAAGAAAAAAAGAATTGGGGGCAACTCAGTGACTCCACCCACTTTTACAGTATATTTATACAGTGTTTTGCCATGAGAACTCAATGTCATCTTCATCATGACCATCATCATCATCTCTCTGCTCCTGCTGGCCTCTCTGCTGCCACACCTGACCTTCACTGGTGAGATTGATTATATTACAGTATATTATGATGATTTTTAAGAATTTTTGATTTGTATATGTGCTGAATAAGTTGACTGACAGCTCTCTCTCTCTCTCTCTCTCTCTCTCTCAGCTCATGTGAATGTGGGCATAGTGAATGGCACAGAAGCCAAACCCCACTCCAGACATTACATGCTTACTCTTCAGAAGATCAGGGAACATATCTGTGGTGGATTCCTCATTTCTGATGAGTTTGTCTTGACTGCTGCACATTGCAGGAACCGGTAAGGGTTTGTTTAGAAAGAACTTTTGACTGAATGAAGGAATGCAGTACAACCACACAGTGTTTCATATGACATAAATGACTATCATAACTTCCTCTTTCAACAGATATGAGATTCTGACGGTCGTTGTTCAGGTACAGCAAGAGTTCAGATCACATTGAAGTGACATCCTAATGTACATCCAGCATCCAAACTATACATTCAATTATAATTGGAATGACATCATGCTTTTGAGGGTAACAAACTGTAATACTTTTAGTTGTTCTAATAGAATCTGATCAGGAAACAGTGGCACAAAACTGACACACACTATGTTTGAAATTCTATTGCAATTTCTTGCTGTAAGAAATAACGGAAGGGATTAAATTAATTTCTAAAATGGGGGGAAATGAAAAATGCAGAAAATCTGAAAAATCATTGGTAATTCACAGCAAACATTTAGAGGTAGGGTAGGCCATTTATTTTATAAACACTTTTGAAACTCTCTTCACATCCTCCTAATAATCAATAATAGAAGTGGTCTTATTAAAACATGTACATATCTTCTGTAAAAATCTCAGGATCAAAAATGTTCGTCCAATTATTGCATTCGGTCCGATGTCCTACCTGCCTATCAACATATGTATATCCATACCTCACCCTGATCGCGCAGACATCACACGTCATCAGCGCGTTGTAGTCACCAAGCTACAGTTACCAAGCGTCAAAAACAAACAGCAGCCGCCTTTTGCAGTTCCTCCTGAACCAAAACAATGAGCTTTTGCTGTGTTCCCGCCATCCTCACATCCTCAGACTTGGATTTATGCGTTTCTATGTCAACACTATCAACGCCGAACAGCAGTCAGGTGGTACAAGTAAGAGCTCTGTAAGTTGTTTGCATTTATTATTATTATAATGTTATGTACTTTGAGTACTCTCGTCTCATGATGCTTTGCAAACTTTCATGTTTTTGAAGGAGGTGTGGCTTTGGAGAGCGCTCTGAAGCGAGGGTGGGATTTCATGCTTTCAAAGCTAGCTTGCTATTGCTAGCTGCTCCGAAATTGCTTACCATACCTTAAATAGTGTAGGAAATAGGCTTTTTTTAATGTGCCAAGTGTCTGAAATGGTTTGTTTGAAGATTCAGTCTCTCTAGTCCCCGCCTTTCTAAGAGCCTACTCTGCTCTAATTGGTCAGTTGGCCCAGTCTGTTATGATTGGTTTACTGCTAACAGCACATGTCAGAAACAAAGCACCTATAACCATATTTCAATTTCAAATCTTGAGGATTCCTCAGCACAGTGGTACGAACATTAATGTGCCTGTTTTATCTAATCAATTCGAGCCCTCATCCTTTTGAAGTACATGCAAAGTAGATTCGGGACGCTGAAAATAGCACATTCTCCATGTCAACAAGCAC
Source organism: Scardinius erythrophthalmus (assembly GCF_964197995.2). Taxonomy (NCBI): domain Eukaryota; kingdom Metazoa; phylum Chordata; class Actinopteri; order Cypriniformes; family Leuciscidae; genus Scardinius; species Scardinius erythrophthalmus. Next base: position 23,227,078 of record NC_138234.1, read on the forward strand.
TGGGGACAGGTGGATGGCGACGAGATCTCAGTGGCAAAGTTTTTTAGAGACAGCGCAGGGCTGCAATCATCTGGTAGCGACAGGGCTTAAGGACTGGCTGAGCTTTGTGATGGTGGTAACATGAGGCTTGTCAAGGCCACAGTCTGAATAACACAGTCAATGCAGGTTAATGAAAAGAATAATTCTTAGTCCATAAACAGCTGTAATTCTGAACCAACTGAGAGATCATAGTCCAAACATTTCTCATTTTGCAATAAAGATTTAGAGACCAGGTGGGATAGTGTGGAAGTCGACAAGTCCCCATTAAAGTCCCTCAGCCAGTCCTCAGTCTTCGTTCCCTCAGCCGCTAGTGTCACAGGCTCACTCCCCTGGTCAGATCCACGCTGGGGCTCCACTTCCGGGGCGTTGGCAGGCTCTGTCCTCTTTTCCGTAATGCTGTAGCCCAGGGGTCTCTGGTTATTGTAAGCCGCCCCGGGCAAAGACCACAAGAACCAGACAAGTCCTCTGCACAGACCCCTACTGCCAGTTTTGTCTCCATACCAAAATATTCAAGTACCAAAATGTATGCTTACATGATTAATTCTTCTCGCCCAAACCATCTTTGGCTTGAATATGAGACTGCAAGGATTTACAACAACACTACTTTCTCATCATTGTCTTGCTCACACTACATTATTTCTTTTTAAAAGGAGGTGGAGTAACGGTCACCCTTAGTGACTCCACCCACCAATAAAGTATATTTATACTGTGTTTAGCCAGTGAGAGCTCAGTGATTGTCTTCTTCATCATGACCATCATCATCATCTCTCTGCTCCTGCTGGCATCTCTGCTGCCACACCTGACCTTCACTGGTGAGATTTATTAGATAACAGCATATTATGATGATGTATTTTAAAGAGTAGCCTATTTAATTTGTATGTGCTGATTAAGTTGACTGACAGCACTCCCTCTCTCTCTCTCAGCTCATGTGAATTTCGGGACTCGGGACGGCAACGAAGCCAAACCCCACTCCAGACCTTACATGGTTTCTCTACAGACAAATGGGCAACATAACTGCGGTGGATTCCTCATTTCTGATCAGTTTGTCTTGACTGCTGCACATTGCTGGGAAAAGTAAGTCTTTATGAGTTAAAATCTCCTTTTACTGTTACTGCAGTGCAACCATATACAATATATCGTATGACATATGCGCATTTCCAATATGCCTTTTAAACAGACAAATGATTCTGACGGTTGTAGTTGGTGCTCATGACTTGGGTACACATCGTTCAGAACACATCGGAGTGAAGTCCTACATTCCACATCTAAAATATATATCCTGGCCTATGCAGAATGACATCATGCTTTTGAAGGTAACATCCTGTAATACCTAAAAAAAAAAATTAAATTTAAATAAACATAGCCTTCAGGGCTTCTGTACAAAAACAGTATAATCCAAAGAACTTCAGTCTTATAAAAGATTGTTTATTAAAAATGGTTGTATTTTTTTTTACAGCTAGAGAAAAAAGTCAAACTAAACAACAAAGTTAGACTGATATCATTACCAAAGAATGGAGAAGACGTAGGAACAGATACTCTCTGTAGTGTTGCCGGCTGGGGAAGACTGAGTGATCGTCTAATGGAGGCAAACGTGTTTTTAATGAATAACACAGAATGTAGCTATAAATGGGGAAAGTTCTTCTCAGTCTCAAAGATGATGTGCACACATGGTCATGGTGGATCCTGCCTTGTATGTTCAAAATATTATTCACAGACTTATGGTAATGTACGAACTGGTTTCACTAGTGACGTGTTGATCTGTGTTTCTTAACAGGGGGATTCAGGAGGTCCTTTGGTTTGTGGAAACACTGCAGTTGGTGTCACATCTTTTGGTGACCCTGATCGCTGTAATTCACCTGTAAAGCATCCTGAAGTTTATACCAAGATTTCAGCATATCTTCCATGGATCCGCAGAGAAATTGAAAATATTAAGTGACTTCATTGAAACTAAAAAAGCAAGAATTGGGGACTTCCGCTTCCGGTCGCATGGCGTGAGCAGAGCAAGGGACCAGCTCCTTGTAAATTGTATTAAATTTTATTTTCCAGACCAACTAATTTCAAACAAACTGAGCCACAATTTCCGTGATATTAAAATGTCTCAAAGGAAGGGCAGACAATACACGCAGACGACTCTGGAGGTTGAGTCTCACGCCGCCACCGCAGAAAAAAGTGAAGGTGCTAAAGCTAGCAGAGTCACGGGGCTAACAGAAGAAGGCCCAATCTCACTCAGTCTGCGTGCCGAACTGAGATCAGAATTCAACTCGTACGGAGACACCATGTGATAATTTCTTAAAACAGAAATAGAGGGCCTTGGCAAAGAAATACGCAACGAGATCTCATCCTTGCGGGAGACAACCAAAGCGGACATGAAAACTATTCGTGACGAGCTAACGGAAAAAGTTGAGAGACTGTTTTCAATGCAGGCAGAAGCAGCTAACATACAGACGGGCATGGAGCAGTCCCTCAGCGACACTTCTGCTCTAGAGAATTCTTGCCAATCTCTTGCTGCTGATCATAAGAAACTTCAGGAAAAATGCGTCGATTTGGAGAACAGGAGCCGCCACCAAAACATCAGGATACTAAACATCCCAGAGGGGTCTGAAAACAACACACCAACCGCGTTTGTGGCCAAGTTTCTGTCTAAAGTGCTTGGGGAAGAAAACTTTGACGGCCCCATTCTTGTTGATCGTGCCCACAGAAGCCTTGCCCCAAAACCACGTAATGGTGAACGGCCCGACCCATAATCGCCCGCCTTCACTACTGCTCGGATAAAGAAAAGATCATGTCGTTGTCCCGGACCAAAGGCAAGCTGTCCTTCCAGGGAGCACAGGTTCATATCTTCCCCGGTATGAGCCCAGAGGTAGGACGACAACAAGCAGCCTTTAATCAAGTGAAAGCCAAACTGCGTGATGCTGGAATCCAGTACAGAATGTTTTTCCCTGCCAAGCTGGAGATTACAGCCGATGGTTCCAAAATGTCTTTCACCGACCCACAGGCAGTGGAGAGGTTTATTGACAGCAATCATCATGAACATTGAACGTAAGAGCACTAATTTGGACACTTGTGTGTGGTAATGCTGTGGCCTACACAAACTGAGGAACGGACTCTCAACCAGGTACCCAAAGAATGTGAATCCTTTTACTATTTATTTATTTTATTTTTACTTATTTGTTCTTACATTTATTTACTATAGATTACTATACTGTTATTTTTATTTATTTAATTATTATTATTATTTTTGTTACATTTATTTGCTTCAGATTTAGGGAACTCTGGGTTAAATTAGACATACGTACTGACCAAAATATGGTTAAGAAGGCCTGGAAAACGAAATTGGTTTAACTTTCTTTTTTTAGGAGCTTAGTGGTAAGTCAAATGATCACATACCTCTCTGAGTGTATAAATATCCTTTCTTTTGTGAATACGCGCTTCCTCTGTAGTTCTGACAGAGCAGCTAGTTCAGGGGAGTTCAGGGAGGGAGCAGGGTTTGTTGTATTTAGGGATTTTGGTTTGTTCTGTGTTTTTACCTGCACTGCAATTGAATATAACTTTGATTTTTATTGGAGACCATCCAAAAAAACAAAACTGAGTAATTTTTTATTTTTTCAACTAAACAGTAATGGCTAAAAACTATAATTTTAGACCCATCTAGTCACAAAAACTTGATCAAAATTATTTCCTGGAATTGTAAAGGACTCAATGGACCTATTAAACGAGGAAATGTATTGACCCTCCTTACAAAAATTAGAGATGGATATCGGGTTTTTACAAGAAACACACTTGAGAGATCAGGATCATAAACGGTTACGAACTAAATGGATTGGACGGTTATTTCATTCTAAATTTCCAGTAAAAAACAGAGGCGCAGCTATAATTATTAGAAAGACAATTCCCTTCTTAGCATCAAAAATAATATCTGATCCTCGAGGACGATATGTTATTGTTACAGGAAAATTGTACAATAAAACAGTTACTCTAGCTAGTGTATATGCCCCCAATATTGATGATGAGGCTTTTATTACCTCTTTCTTTACAGCATTACCTAATATGGACTCTCATAAATTGATTATTGGAGGGGATTTTAATCTGGTGTTAGACCCAATAATTGATAGGTCATCACAAAAACTATCCAACATATCAAAGTCTGCTAAAGCCATTCATGCACTTTTGAATACCTATAAATTATTTGATCCATTTAGAGTTTTATCTCCCAACACAAGGAAATATTCTTATTTCTCTCCGGTTCATTATTCGTTTTCTAGAATAGATTTCTTCTTAATTGATTATGTATATTTAACAAACATCAAACACTGTGATTACGAAGCAATTGTGTTATCTGATCATAGTCCAGTATCATTCCACATAGAGAATGGGACATGACCTGACAACCAAAAAATGGCGGTTTAATAATGCTCTTTTATCGGATGATAAAGTAATAGAAGAACTGCAAAAACAAATTGATATATTTTTGCATATAAATGATGATCCAGAGATCAAAAGATCCACCTTGTGGGAAACATTTAAAGCATACATGAGGGGCCAGATTATTTGCTTGAATAGCTTGAAAAATAAACAGCGAAGGGAAAAGGAGTTGAAAATGACCCAAGAACTTAAAGAAATTGAGTTCATGCTAACTCCCTCACACCAGACCTTTATAAAAGAAAGCAGTCATTGCAGACTGAACTCAATTTACTATACACTGCAGAAACGACTAAATTCTTGACACAATTAAGACACAAAAATTATGAATATGGGGAAAAAACAGGTAAATTATTAGCCCAGCAAATTAAAGAAGAAGCAGCGTCAAGGTTAATTGCAGAGACACAGACAGATTCCGGTCAGACAACAACCGATCCCAAAATAATAAATGACACATTCAAGAATTTCTATTTTAAATTTTACTCTTCAGAATCCAAAAATGATTCAAACTTAATAGAACATTTTTTTGATAACCTCCAGATACCTACTATAAATCTAGAAAACAAAAAATTATTGGAACAACCTATTTCAAACTTAGAAATAAAACAAGCTATACAGTGTATGCAAAACTCTAAGTGCCCTGGCCCTGATGGTTACAGTGTTGAATTTTACAAGGCTTTTATAGATCAAATTTCAACACTTCTTGTCTATAATGAAGCATTGACTACAGGTTCTCTACCTCCAATGTTATACGATGCATGCATCTCTTTAATCCATAAATCTGGCAAAGACCCTCTAGAACCATGTTCATAAGCCTTTTGAATGTAGATAATAAAATTTTGGCAAAGATCTTAGCCATGCGTTTGGAAAAGGTCCTTCCAACTGTTGTGTCACCAGACCAAACTGGATTTGTTAAAGACTGGCAGTTGTTTTTTAACATCAGGCGACTGTTCAACATTATCTAGACTCAAAATCCAAATAAAAAAGTATCCGAAATATTGGTCTCACTAGATGCTGAAAAGGCCTTCGACGGGGTCGAGTGGGATTTTATCTACTCGGCCCCTACTACATTTCTTTTATTCAGCTACTTTACGCTCAGCCTAAAGCATGTGTTTACACAAATAACATGGACTCTTGCTCTTTTCCTCTTCACCGTTCAACACGACAAGGCTGCCCTTTATCTCCCTTGTTGTTCGCGCTGGTCATAGAACCTCTTGCTATTTTGCTACGCTCTACGGGGGATTATAAGGGGATTGTAAGAGGAGACAAGGAGCATAAGGTGTCCTTATATGCGGACAATCTGCTTCTATATATTTCAGATCCATCTCTGTCTCTACCAAAAATTATGACCATGCTATCGGACTTCGGTAAAGTATCAGGATATAAAATTAACCTGTCAAAAAGCATATTGTTTCCGATCAGCTCTAGGGCAAAAGATCAAGTACATACACTCACCCCTTTTCCCTTCGCTGTTTCAGACTGTTTTAAATATCTCGTAATAAATATCACGCAGGAAATATCTGGCCTCTTCAGCAAAAACTTTGTGAACCTATATAAACAAACGGAGCAACAGATCGAGAGGTGGTCTAATCTCCCGATCTCTCTCGCTGGCCGAATTAATATTATCAGAATGAATGTTTTACCGAAATATTTATTTTTATTTCAGTGTGTTCCAATTTTGATTAATAAGAAATTTTTTACCAAAATAGATTCTTTAGTTGTGTCCTTTATTTGGAATAAAAAGATACCAAGAATTAAAAAATCCTTTTTACCCAAACCCATAGGGATTGCCCAGCTTCCGGCTCTATTATTGGTCCTGTAATATTCGATGTATGTCATTTTGGAATGGATCTCTCAAACCTGATTGGGAACAGATGGAAAATCAAGCTTTTTCTCCTAATACACTGAGATCATTGATACATTATACTTCTTATCTTTCTAAATTTAAGGCTCAGAATCCTGTTGTGTCCCACGCACTAAAAATTTGGTCTCAGATTAGAAGACATTTTCAGTGGAATCAATGTTCAGTCCTTACACCAATAACTGATAATCAAGCACATAAGCTCTTTTCAGGTCAAACATTTCAACAATGGGACCTTAAAGGAGTGCACACAATTAAAGACCTCTTCATTGATAAAATATTTCCAACATTTGAACAATTAATACATACATTTAATATTGATAACAAAGACTTATGATAACAAAGTATGTCCTATGAACAATGTATTATTGAACAACCCACTTAAAAAAATGATCTATTTCTAGGATATATAATTACCTTTCACAGATAGATAGTACAACTACTCTTGACCATATAAAAGATGCTTGGAGTGAAGACTTAGGAATAAACATCACAGACGACCAATGGATCGAAGCTCAAGAGTGGGTCCACTCCTCTTCAGTTTGTATCAGACACTGCTGCAGTTGGTGCAATCCTGCACCAATTACACCTTTCCAAACAAAGACTGTCCAGGGCCCGGTTTCCCAAAGCGTTCTTATCTCTAAGTAGTTCTTAACCTATTCCTTAACCTCTCTCTTAACCTTATGGGACGGTTCCCGAAACGTTCGTACGCTAAGTATATCTTTTGTAAGTCACACTTTCGTAAGGTTGGTCTGGACCATTCGTAGCTCTCAGCGTTGTTTGAGCTCAAGACGCTAGTCGCCGCCACTGTGCAGCAGCGCAGTACAAGTCAAACTGGTATGTTGACAATGTTGTGGCTCAACAATGATTTTATGTTATGGACATTTTAAGACTAATAATAAAATATGTTCGCAATGGATACAGGCCTATTTATGAAGTTGACTTTATTTGGTATTAGAACTAATATTGTGGTAATTAGCCTAGGCTATTTTGTAATGTCATTAAAGCGTTTAAATTGGCAATCACTTTTGATAATTAAAATCTGCCAAACAATTTGGCTCAAAATGGCTAAAATCTATAAATGGGTAAGCATGGTGGTGTCCAGTAAGCAACCAACTATGGCAGCGATCCAACGTGTCCTTGTATTAAATCCAGCAGCCATATCACCCTGTACCCCAAGACTGGTTGCCCACTGAAGCTAAGCAGGGCTGAGCCTGGTTAGTACCTGGATGGGAGACCTCCTGAGAAAAACCAGGTTGCTGCTGGAAGAGGTGTTAGTGAGTGTGGGTCCTAACGCCCCAGTGTAGTGACGGGGACACTATACTGTCAAAGAGCACCGTCCTTCGGATGAGATGTAAAACCGAGGTCCTGACTCTCTGTGGTCATTAAAAATCCCATGGCATTTCTCGTAAAGAGTAAGGGTGTAACCCCGGTGTCCTGGCCACATTCCACACATTGGCCCTTACCAATCATGGCCTCCTAATAATCCCCTTACATTGAATTGGCTCTATCACTCTCTCCTCTCTCCACCTAGAGCTGGTGTGTGGTGAGCTCACTGGCGCCGTTGTTCTGTGGCTGCCGTCCTCTATCCTCCACAGAGGGCTGCCCTGCACGCTGCCGGGGTTGAGGCAAGGCAGCTTTTGATTGCAAATGTTTTTGGTTGATTTATATTTTCTTTTTGGATTAACTTGCTGAGCTATCATTAGCCATCATCCATGATTGAATGGACTTTTCTTTTGATTCGTATTATGATGGAATTTTTAGTTTTCTGAAAAATAAACGGGAGTTTCAAACCTTGCATCCATTAAATGTCCTGTGTGTGATTCTAATCCTTTAAACCTTTTCTCTATCATGCCATTTTGTCCATTCCATAAGTGCTCTATGCAACGCCAATCATTGACAAAACATAACATATGAAACATATAAGCTTCTCTTAAGGTTGGCGAAGGAGCCTACACGTTAGAATTTCAGAGTCAAAAGTTGACATATGCCCAAATTACCACGTCTCATTGCTGATTCATCTTCATTAATTTATTGGGCATTGAACGCAGGTCACATGGTTGTCAGAGGATTCCCTTTCCGCTGCTTTGCCTCATGCATAGGCTTACGCGTCGTCAAACACACAGATAATGTACATTCAAACAAGCCTTTATATCTGAATGTGCACTTAGATTTACACTGCTTAACCCCCTGAGGTCGACGGTATCGCTGGCGATACCAGCTCGCTTTTTTTCAGTTCAGTTCAAAAGAAATTAATTTTGCTCTGTGGACTTTGATATTACAAGTGTAACGGAAGCCAGCTGGTAGTTGCTGTGCGAGTAAACCTCACTCCTCTGATCTCAATAGACGCTCTAGCGACAGACGCTAGAGGCTGCAGTCTTTAGCCTCCTTGTTAGAGCGCCTGACTCTCATGCCGGAGACCCGGGTTCGAGGCCCGCACGGAGCGGGGTGTGAAGGACCCGGGTGAGAGGGGTTACACAAGCAAGTTTCATACATCAATCGATTCTGTTAAATGTGTATTATTTTTGTGTATTCTCACAATAAAAACAAAGTGTTGTGCTTTTTGCCAAATAAAGAAAAATAAACGTGATGCGAGTTCTGCCTTCTATCTGTCAGTGAAGACCATTCTGAAACGCGTCCGAAAATGAACAATAACTCAGCGAATACTCAGTCAAACAGGCAAACAGACATACAGGCATGAAGCTTGAATTCTCTTCTCTCAAATGAAGTAATTTATATAAAAAACAAATATTCTCATCTTGTGAAATCTGTATTAAAAGAGAGCGATTCCAGTCGACCTCATTACAACTAATTCAAATGTAATGTGACTCCGCCTACGGAGAGCGCGTGCTATTCAAACACAAATGAATGAGGCAATCCGCGCAATCCTGTGAACGCCCCCATATCAGCTCGAGAAACACAAGTTTATTCAGATCATTACTTTAACACCGTCTCGTAGCGTTGCGAGGAATAACAATAATGAAAAAAGTACCTCAGAAGTGCGGGTATATCGAGGAGCGAGCTGAGGAATACTGTAAGTTTTTTTTTCTTCTCACATGAATCGGGTTTCTGTTTATGAATGAATGAACGGCAGAGATGCGCGCTGTTTACCACAGCTCGCAAAAAGACAGTTTAAATTTAAATTGCGTCTCTGTGTGAATGAATGATGATGTTTTAGCAAACTGTATTGCCGTACTGAGTTGAGTAAAAATCGACAGAAATATGTTGAAATAAAATGTAGGCTATTTGTATAAGCAACGTTTTAAACTGAAAATTAACATTTATATGCCCTAATATTTCATAAAAAACAACGTTACAGTCAGGCGTTTCTGTTTGTGTATGAATGTTTCGGTTTTAGCAAACTGTATTGCTACACTCAGTAAATATCGACTAAAATATGTTGAAATAAAATGTATTTGTATAAGCAACGTATTAAACTGCAAATTAACATTTATATTTCTTATAATAAAAATGAAAGACCTATGTTACAGACATATGAAAGACAACATTTCGTTGATTAGTTTTGGATAGATTATACATTTTTAATGTAAAATATCTGCCACCTCAAATAAGCTTTCAAATAAGTTTGCCAATATTTGCTTATGTTAAATATAATATGTTTTGTCAAAAATAAAGTTATCAAATCCTTAACTTTGAAATATGTATGATAAAATGTATACTTTAGTTTTTACAAAGAAAGATTACACTTTCTTTGTAATTGTAACCTTTTTAAGAAAAAAATATATTTACAAGGTAGATGTAAACAAACTATTAAAAGGTAAATATAAGCCTTTTCTTTAAATAACTTTTATTGTGTTTTATTATTGACAAATTTGGGGAGAGGATAAATATTCCAAAACTGAAAATACAGTATGAGAATTAACTGCACAATTACTAGACATGTTTTCCTTGGATATTATAGGCCAAATTGCAAGCACAATATGTGGAAAAATAAAAAAGAATTCAGATGCTTCCAACTGTTGCTCTTGCATTCTTGTGGCTCAGTGACTCACCTGAATGAATGGCTAATTAAGTATGCAGGCCCCATTGTCTCCTCAGGTGTGAAACACTACATATGCATGACCGTAGACGCCCACTCCGCATATGGCCTTTCCAAACAGAAAGTGCTTTGCAAAATTCAAATCAATGTATTGTGTTATGTGAATGATAAGGCAGGGTGATTTTCACTTCATTTTGAAGAAAAAACACTAGGCAATGACATATTTTAGTCAAAAGTCTTATTGGCACATATTTAGAATGTGTTTTATGGCCTTATTTCAGAAACGTCTCGGTTACGTATGTAACCCTCGTTCCCTGAGTAGGGAACGGAGACGTTACGTCGGATGACGACGAATGGGGTTTCGCTTAGAAATCCTATCATCTTCGAGTATTAAAACACGAGCCAATGGCAATGAAATGCCATGGGTCTGCGGAATTTGCATAGCGTAACTCCGCCCCATGCAGGGGGTATATAAGGAAGTGCGCGAGCAACATGCAGACTATGTCTTCGCTGAGGAGCCGAGACTGAACTCAGGCGTTCCAGCGGTACAGCGGAAGTGGCAGGGAGACGTAACGTCTCCGTTCCCTACTCAGGGAACGAGGGTTACATACGTAACCGAGACGTTCCCTTTCGTTGTCACTCCGAGTTACGTCGGATGACGACGAATGGGGTTCCCAGTGTAATCACGCCACCTCTCGACTGTCTTCCAGTGCCCTGCGTAAGTCTGAGCTCCCTGTCGTGAGACTAGCACGGACGAAGGACTCCTACTTAACACAGGAATACCAAGGTACACTGGGAAGCATATCCAGTAGAAATATGCAATCATGCCCAGCCCGAAGGGGGGGACTTAAGAATACACATATGACCCGAAGGAACTGCATAAGGAGAATCACTGGGGTGTCCAGCCGCAGGTGGAATATTTCAACCCCAGGGGTGGCAAGGTGGCTTGCCAAGGGAAAGACACATGCTCAAGGAGGCTTACAGTGGAATACACATGTGGGGGTCGCCCGGAGGGGAACCATGCACATGGAGGCACCTAGCCAACGCGAAAGCTGCCGGTGGCATAACTCTGGCGTTGACGTCGTCAGTGCTGGAGGAGACTCAGGGCTTATTAGGCTCACCTGAGGAAATATCGCACGTATCCCGTCCGTGGAGAGGAATGGCGAGCAAGCGAAGACACCTGAGCAGAATCTATTACCGGCTAGTTGAGGCGAGTACATGAGAAGAAACTGGCTCCACTCGGAGATTGTAGAATCTCGCGAATGTGTTAGGTGTCGCCCATCCTGCAGCTCTGCAGATGTCTGTTAGCGAGGCGCCATGCGCTAGAGCCCAAGAGGATGCCACACTCCGGGTGGAGTGGGCCGTCACACCAAGGGGGCATGGTCGACCTTGCTGCTGGTAAGCCAAGCAATGGCGTCCACTATCCAGTGAGACAACCTTTGCTTGGAGAGAGCCTTTCCCTTCAGCTTCCCACCATAACAGACAAAGAGCTGGTCTGAGGTCCTGAAACACTGCGTTCTGTCTACGTAAGCACAGAGGGCGCGTACTGGACAGAGCAGTGCCAAGGCTGGGTCTGCCTCCTCCAAAGGCAGCGCTTGCAGGTTCACCACCTGATCTCGAAAAGGTGTGGTGGGAACCTTGGGCACACATCCAGGCCGGGGTCTCAGGATCACGTGAGAGTTAGCCGGCCCGAATTCCAGGCACGCTTCGTCAACCGAAAATGCCTGCAGGTCCCCTACCCTCTTGATCGAGGCCAATGCAACCAGGAGCGCTGTCTTCTTCATTGACAGGAACTTAAGCTCCACTGATTGCAGAGGCTCAAAGGGAGCACTCTGCAGGGCAGTTAAAACCACTGAGAGGTCCCAAGAGGGTACGAGGGGAGGACGAGGAGGATTCAATCTCCTCTCTCCCCTCAGGAACCTGACGACCAGGTCGTGCTTCCTCAAGGACTTACCATCAACTGCGTCGTGATGAGCGGCAATGGCGGCAACATACACTTTCAGGGTGGGGGGAGACAGCCTTCGCTCCACCCTTCTTGCAGGAAGGAAAGCACGACACTGATGGGGCATTTCGTGGGTTCAAGATTTTTAGAAGAACACCAGTTGACGAAGAGGTTCCACTTCAACGCATAGACATGTCTCGCGATGCTCTAGCGGAAGTGATGGTAGCCACCACCGCTGGTGGTAGGGTACTCAAACCTACCTCGTCCCGTCCAGGAGCCACACGTGGAGGTTCCACAGATCGGGACGAGGGTGCCATAAGGTGCCCCGTCCCTGAGAAAGCAGGTCCTTCCTCAGGGGAATAGGCCAGGGAGGTGCTGTCGCGAGGAGTACTAGTTCTGGGAACCAGGTGCGGTTGTGCCAGTATGGGGCAACCAAAATTACCTGCTCCTCGTCCTCCCTGATCTTGCGCAAGGTCTGCGCAAGAAGGCTCACTGGGGGAAACGCATATTTGCGGAGGCCCCGCGGCCAGCTGTGCGCCAGTGCATCCGTGCCGAGCGTGCCCTCGGTCAGGGAATAAAACAGGTCGCAGTGGGACGAGTCGTGGGAGGCAAACAGGTCTACCTGTGCGTCCCCGAACTGATCCCAAAACAGCTGAACCGTCTGGGGATGGAGTCGCCATTTTCCAGCGAGAGGCCGAAGCCGAGACAGCTCGTCGGCCGCCTGGTTCAGGTCTCCCGGGATATAAATGGCTCGAAGCGACCTCAGAGGCTTCTGACTCCATATGAGGAGGTGGCGGGCGAGTTGCGACATACAGCGGGAGCGTAGACCACCTTGACGGTTGATGTACGCTACTGTGGCGGTATTGTCTGATCGGACAGTACGTGTTGACCCCTGAGCAACGCCCGAAAGCGGTGCAGGGCAAGGCGTACAGCCAGCAACTCGAGGCAATTGACATGCCAAAGGCGCTGGCCAGGAGCCCGCGGCAGCATGTCCATTGCACATGGCACCCCAACCCGTGGCGGAGGCATCTGTTGATACAACAACATGCCTGGAAGCTCGTTCTAAGGGAACTCTGGCCCGTAGAAAATTGAGGTTCGACCACGGGGAGAAGGTCTGATGGCAGGTCGGAGTCACTGGGACTCGGAGCCTGCCGTGTTGCCATGCCCACCTCGGGACTCGATCGCGAAGCCAAAGCTGAAGCGGTCTCATATGAAGCAAACCGAGCGGCGTTACTGCGGCTGTGGATGCCATATGCCCCAGGAGCCTCTGAAAAAGTTTCAGTGGGACCGCACTCTTGCCCTCGAACTGACGAAGACAAGTCAGCAGTGACTGCGCGCGCTCGCTCGTAAGCTGCGCGCACATGGCGACCGAGTCGATTTCCATACCGAGGAAAGAGATCCTCTGCACTGGCAGAGTTTGCTCTTCTCCCAGTTGACCCGAAGGCCCAGACGAGCTAGGTGCCGGAGCACAAGGTCCCTGTGTTCGCAAACCTGGTCTCGAGAGTGAGCTAGGATCAGCCAGTCGTCGAGATAGCTCAGGATGCGAACCCCGTGTTCGCGTAGGGGAACAAGGGCTGCCTCGACGACCTTCGTGAAGACGCGAGGAGACAGGGCTAGCCCGAAAGGGAGAACCGCGTACTGTATGCCTGTCCCTCGAAAGCAAACCGTAGAAACGGTCTGTGTCGAGGAAAAATGGAGACATGGGAGTAGGCGTCCTTCAGGTCGATCGCTGCAAACCAATCCTGCGGCCGCACGCATTCGAAAATGCGTTTGGCCGTGAGCAACTTGAACGGCGTCCTCTTTTTTGAAGGGAGCGGTTCAAGACGCGCAGGTCCAGGATTGGTCGTAACCCACCGGATTGCTCGGTACAATAAAGTAGGGGCTGTAAAACCCAGACTTCATTTCGGCTGGAGGGACAGTCTCGATCGCACCCTTCGCCAGTAGGGTAGCGACCTCCGCTCTCATGACAGGGGCATTGCCACCGGCCATAGTGAGTGGATTCCCCTGAGGCGGGGAGGAGACCACGCGAACTGAATCACGTAGCCGAGCCTGATGGTTCTCCGACCCGGCGGGACAGTCCGGAAAGCTCTAGCCAGGCCTCCAGAAACTGCGCCAGCGGGGTTATTCGAACCACAGACGTACCATCGGGGGTGCAGCGAGGCGGAATGACCGGCCCAGGCGTGGGTGACATAGCGGCCCGGTGCGGGGGCACGGCCATAAACCGCGTCCTGCCAGAGGAGGCCAGGGGAGGACCAGCGTCCCACGGGGGCGTGCTCTGGCAGGGGTCTGGCGACAGAGGGGGATGAGAGGAGCGTGGCCCGTGGGCGGCGCGTGCTGTCATCCACAGCCTCTTGGGGCTCAGAGAAAGAGCATTAGTTCTTTTGTAGAGATCTTCACCCAGCCCTCAAGCGGGGGAAGGAGTGGTCCTGCTACCAGCTCCTGAAGAACTGAGCCCTAACTCCAAGCTGCCTGTCTCAGGTTTTGTGCTGCTCAGCCAGGTGTTAGCCAGCTAAGGGGCAGAGACAGGCGGTGCCAGCCTCCAGCGACCCCCTTGTGCTCAGGCCAGTGAAGGCTCGAGGGGAGGAGCCGCAAGGAGGCGGCGTCGGCGGGAAGCAGACTAAGCAGACCACACCGACAGATGACCGTCAGTGCAGAAGCCTCAGTCTGCTTGTGGATTGATCGAAGACTGTTGGGCGCAGTCCTCAACCACCCCGCCGACCAGGCAGCCCGCCTCAAGGTGCTGCTTAGGCTGGCGTGGCAGTCTAAGGGGCGGAGACGGGCAGCGCCGCCCTCCTGCGGCTTCCTCCTGCTCAGGTCCGTTTGCAGGCCAGAGGGGAGCAGCCGCATGGATGGGGGCTTGGCGGGAAGCAGACTGAGGAGGCCGCACGGATGGATGACCATCGGTGCCGGACCCGAGTCTGCTTCAGGTGGTCGAAGCCACACCGCCAAAGAGCTCAGCCTGGGACATGGGGGAGCTGAGAAAATGAATTCTCAGACCCTGCCACATCAACCTGGCTAAGCCCATGTCTGGACCACATAGTGGACATCACCTGACCCAGGATCACGCAGGTACCGATGTCGCCCGAGAGCGAGGTCAGTAGTGTGCGTGGCGGAACAACCAGGCCGGGCATGGGAGGCATAGCGTCCCAGCATAGGGGCGTGGTTAGAATTTCCGCGTTCTGCCAGGGTTGGCCAGGGAAGGACTAGCGTTCCACTGCAGCCGGTTCGACAGAACTCCCGGGACAGCACTGCATCGAAGGCGCAGGCGACACACAGCACTGCATGACCGTGCCACTATAGTGACAGGGAACATACAGACCATGATCGCCGTGCGATCGAAAGCAGCGAAGGCGGAGGACACCCGCGGGCCGCGAAAGTCACGTGGAGTTTCGCGCAGCGCAGGTGTCCTGATGCACGTCCGGGAGAAGCTTACAGCGCTCGGGGGGAGGGCGGGGCCACTCCAGCCGATGCTTTCAGCTGCCCGGGAAAGCATGGCTGACAGCTCTGGATCGGTCCTGGCAACGATGGCACTCCCGTGGGAGGCAACGCAGTCGAAACTTCATTTCCAGAGGAATCAAGCCCGCCTTGTGATGCTGTGAGTGCATGGTCTGCGATGTGGAGGGGGGTGTGGCCCGAGGAATTGACTCGTCGGTTGTTGTGCCACACCAAACCCTCAGATCACCCTGGCCACCAGCCAAAGTATCCCTTCTCGAGGAAGAGATAAATTGGGGTGTGGCAGAGGGGACTCTACTCACATGGAGATCATTGAGTCTTGATCTATAAACATCGCGATGGTCATGTTCCCGCAATGAAAACATGACTCATCAACGAGCGCTGCCAAGCGTGATTAAGCCCAACACGCAAAACAGCGCTCGCGACCGTTAGGCAGATGACTGACGCACACACATCCAGAAAATACACGGGCGAACCGTCTTGAAAAAGACGTGCCGCGTGCAGCTCTTTTAGAGAGTGGAAAAGCTCAGCAGAGTGCTGAAGCACCCAGGGAGAAACACACTCACTGTCGGCAGATTACTGCACAAATCAGCAGCAGGAAATGCGATCTCGCTGGAAGCGCCGTCACACCAACACACTGAAGAGCCGCTCGTCTCGAAGAGATTTGAGATGACACTCAAAAGGCTTGTGGAGTGAAGTACTGAACTTGGCTCCGAAGCGAAAACATAGTCTGCATGTTGCTCGCGCACTTCCTTATTGTCACGGGCGAGTGAGCGAGAGACGAGGATTCAAGTGCAGCGGCTACCAGACGCTCCATAAGACCAGGGCGGGACGGGAGGGACAGACCAGGGCGGGACGGGAGGGACAGACCAGGGCGGGACGGGAGGGACAGACCAGGGCGGGACAGGGGAAAAAAAATGTCTGGGACACCAGAGTGGTCCACAGGGTTCAGGAGGCCAGGACGGGGCAGGCTGTGCAAACGGCCAGGGTGGAGACTTTCCTTCAGGCGGCCAGGGCGGAGACTTTCCCTCGGGCGGCCAGGGCGGAGACTTTCCCTCGGGCGGCCAGGGCGGAGACGGCAGTTCATCGTGCGGCCACGGCGGAGATGAACCCTCGGGAGACCAGGAAGTAGACGACCCTTCAAGCGACCATGGCACAGGAACCGACCCCAACTCAGGAACAGGAACCGACACCGGCTCAGGAACTGGCACCGACACCACCAGCTCAGGAACTGGCACCACTGGAACTGGCCCTGGAACTGGCACCACCGGCTCAGGAACTGGCACCGACACCCTTGGCTCAGGAACTGGCACCGACACCACCGGCTCAGGAACTGGAACCGGTACCACCGGAACTGACAGTGGAACTGGAACCACCGGCTCAGGCACTGGAACTGGCACCACTGGAACTGGCACTGGAACTGGCACCACCGGCTCAGGAACTGGAACTGGCACCACCGGCTCGGGCACTGGAACTGGCCCCTCTGGCTCGGGCACTGGCACCACCGGCTCAGGAACAGACACCACCGGCCCAGGAACAGACACCACCGGTCCAAGTGTGTGCGTAGCCCACACACACCACATGGCTGTGGCCATAATGGCCAGTGTCGCGGTCACTAAGGGCTCAGGAACAGACACCTCCGGTTCAGGAACAGGCACCAGCGGCTCAGAAACAGACACAGAAACAGACACAAGCACAGGCACAGACTCAAGAACAGACACTGGCTCCGGCTCAGGAACAGACACTGGCTCCGGCTCAGGAACAGAAACAGACACAGAAACAGACACTGGCTCCGGCTCAGGAACAGAAACAGACACAGAAACAGACACAAGCACAGGCACAGACTCAGAAACAGACACTGGCACAGACACTGGCTCCGGCTCAGGAACAGACACTGGCTCCGGCTCAGGAACAGACACTGGCTCCGGCTCAGGAACAGACACTGGCTCCGGCTCAGGAACAGACACTGGCTCCGGCTCAGGAACAGACACTGGCTCCGGCTCAGGAACAGACACTGGCTCCGGCTCAGGAACAGACACTGGCTCCGGCTCAGGAACAGACACTGGCTCCGGCTCAGGAACAGACACTGGCTCCGGCTCAGGAACAGACACTGGAGGTTTGAAGGGCGTCTCCAGGATCCGAGCTAAACGCTCTAAATAGCCGATCAGTGCCCCCCCGGCCATGAGAATGGGCAGCTCCCGATCTATCTCCGACTGGGCAGACGTGGCTTGAACCATCTCTGGCTGGGCAGATGTGACCTGAACGGTCTCTGGCTGGGCAGACGGGACGTGAACAGTCTCTGGCTCGGCAGACGTGACGTGAGCAGTCTCTGACTGGGCAGACTGGACGTGAACAGGCTCGGCGGCGGCCATCTTGTCCGAAGACACAGGCTCGGCAGGCGTGACGTGAACACTTTCGGTGGCGGCCATCTTGTCAGGGGACACAGGCTCGGCAGACGTGACGTGAACACTCGCGGCGGCGGCCATCTTGTCCGAAGACACAGGCTCGGCAGGCGTGACGTGAACAGGCTCGGCGGCGGCCATCTTGTCCGAAGACACAGGCTCGGCAGGCGTGACGTGAACAGTCTCTGTTGCGGCCATCTTGTCTGAAGACACAGGCCCGGCAGACGTGACGTGAACAGGCTCGGCGGCGGCCATCTTGTCCGAAGACACAGGCTCGGCAGGCACCATCGGAACTGGGACCACCGGAACAATTATGGAGGGAACCCTTCTCCTCCTCCTTTGTCTTGAGACCACCGGAATTGGGACCATCGGACTCGGGACCACCGGAACTGGGACCACCGGAATAGTCACAGAGGAGGTCTTCCTTCTCCTTCTCCTCCTCCGTCTCCGGACGACCGGACCACCTCCTCCGATCTGATCACTGTCTGACATGGTGCTCTCCTCCTCCAAAGTCCTCTGAACACATCTGGAGAAATATTCCATTAGGGAAATGGAATTTCCCTTCTCCTCTGAAGAAGAAAAAATCTCGCTCCGCTGAATCCACATTTTGGCTGGTTCGTTCTGTCACGGGCGAGTGAGCGAGAGACGAGGATTCAAGTGCAGAGAAGATTTAATTAACAAACACAGACAAAAATACAGAAAACTCAGAACTCAGAAAATCAACAGACAGGAACATCAAAGACAGGTAACTCGGACAACGAACCAGCACAGGACTACAAACACAAGGAAGCTAAATAGGGGAACAAACAAAGGAGGGTAATGAGACTAACAGGTGGGATAAATTAACCAATAATCAAATAACAAGCTGGGAGGGGCTAGACAATAGACACGAGCACATGGCCCAACATAACAAACACCCATGTGCAGCACAAGACAGGACAGGCATGTGACACTTATATACCCCCTGCATGGGGCGGAGTTACGCTATGCAAATTCCGCAGACCCATGGCATTTCATTGCCATTGGCTCGTGTTTTAATACTCAAAGATGATAGGATTTCTAAGCGAAACCCCATTCGTCGTCATCCGACGTAACTCGGAGTGACAACGAAAGGGAACTTTAGTTTTTAGTTTTTTCAATAACCACGCATAAACATTATTCTCTCAAAAATGCAGACATGTACATTCTTGTTGCTCACATTTCATGGTAGCCCTGTTTGTGCTAAATAGTGTGTAATTTTTTTTGCCATTAATTTGTTTATAAGCAACTGAAAAAAGCAAAAATGTCAGGGCATGTCAGAACATCTCAAGGACCCCAAAAACACCTTAGACCCCAGAGGGTTAATTTCCTTGTGGATAAATAAGGTATCACATAGATAGAGCAAGATTGTATGAGTAGGTTTCCAATGGCAATAGGAATCAGTTGTTGACTCATTAAGGATGACAGAATGACATACAATCTTGTTGATGATCAAGTATTTTTAATGAAAATGCGCATACAAACACACACAGACACAGTTACTGGTGTGACTGTTGCTCAGCATCTATAAATACAAACACATACCAAAATCAGATTAGGAACTGTGAGGAAAGGAACATCTATAAACCAAGAACAACTGGCTCACCTTCAGCTGGCAGCAAGATTGGTACCGAGATTGAGGGCCTGTTGAATTGTGCCTCTGCTAGGGCATGCTGCTGCTTGGCCAGTTCCAGCTTGGCTCTCTTCAGCTCCAGAGACTGGCGAGCGAGCTCATTTGCTTCGGTCAACTGGCGCTGAATGTCCTGCAACACGACCAACTTCTCTTTTTCAATGTTCACCAACTCTTCGCTACACCGACATGGTGAGATTGTGGAGTGACGTCGTGATGTCGTGTAGCGAAGTCCTGGCAAAGACGTATGTACAGGAGGTGGTGGCGTAGTGCACCCTTCCGGCTCGGTGCTGCCTGGTGAGGAGAGTGCTGCAGGTGGCTCGGTGTCTGGGGAGCATGGCACATTGGGGGGTGGCGATGACCTGGAACATGAGGCCTGTTCAGCGTCACCTCTTCTAACGTCAATCCCCCCAGGGATTCCATGTGAGACTGTGTCTCCCATGATCGCCAGTGCCTTCTCCTCATGTGCTGTGAGGGGTTGCACCGAACTGGTCCCCGCACCTGTCCTCGCCCGGTCTCTACGGACAGCAGAACCTCTCACCTTAACCTGGCTTGAAAAATCATGCCATTTTTTCCTGACGTCCTGCCAGGACCTTGGTGTGCCTGATCCGGAGGCAGCCATCTTCCTTGCTATGTCGCTCCATAGCTCTTTTTTGTTGCTGTTGAAAAGTTATTCCGAAAGCTGGAAAACAGTGTCACCTTGTGCAAGCTCACCTCGTCCAGCAAAACTTCAAGTTCCTCTGACGAGAAGCTTGGTGCCCTTTTTTTACGTTGCTTCCCCACCATATTCTGTATCTAACTCTCTCTCTCTGTTCATTGTAGATAGGTTTCTTTTTATTGAAAGCATTAACCAATGGCAATCAATACCGCATTAAACAGAATTAACTGCAGCTGCTTGCCAATCATTTCTGATTGTAAAGTACCTTACCATTAATATAAAAGTGTATTACATAATTTTTTAGAAGTCGTTAAACCCATGTCAAGAAGCCGCACAAGTGGCACAACGGGATAAGGAGGGTGGATGATTAGCGAGGGATACCCGGTTCGTCTACCCGTCACAACATATCGTGTGAACATATTACTGACAATTTGATCATTTAAATAATAGTCTATATTTTACTGATAACTTAAATGTTGCTGGAATAATTTGAGGATCTTTGCGTGAAGTGGAAAATCGAATCCTGAGCAATCGATGCCAACTAATGCTTCACTTGGGACAGTGCCTTTGTAACTTCGAACGTAAGAGGCAGCGTGTTAAGAAGCTTCCTAAGGGACACTTCGGGGAACACACTTAGGAACATAAACTACTTTGGTAAGATATATCTTTCGAGTCTTCTTAGCGCGCTAAGAGTGAGCGTTATCGGGGAATCGGGCCCAGGATGTTTCCGGGAGTGGACGCCTCTTGTGAACGTTGTGACTATGCCCCTGCTTCATTGTCACATACATATTGGGACTGTCCCCACATCACCCTCTATTGGTCTAAAATAATTGAGACTTTGTCAGCAATTTTTAATGTTAGACTCCCAGCAGATCCAGTAATGTCATTATTTGGTGTTGTACCAACAGATATACATTTGAACAGCTCACAAATTAATGTATTGTGTTTTGTGATGTTGCTAGCCAGACGTCTAATTTTACTAAACTGGAAAAATAAAATTCCTCCTACTCATCAAAACCTTCTTAGAGACGTAATGCAATATTTACAATTGGAAAAAATTAAATATTCTTTAAGAAAGAAAGAACAAACATTTTACTCAATTTGGCAACCTTTTATCAATTATTATAACAAGTAAAATTGGACAGCCCTCCTAATGGCTGATTTGATATAGTTTTACTTAATACTTCAAGTGTGTGCAGGATTTTTATTTTTTTTTCTGTTTACATTCATACATATACAAATTGTATATATGTAAGTGATTTGTATAAAACTGCTGGAAAATGGTAATAACAGGAAAAAAAAAAGCAAGAATTTGTTTTTCTTTAATTCTTCTATAAACCCATTAAACATGGCAAGAATCAGTTATAGTCAAAGTGTTCTTATTTTCACCTCACCTCACCAACACCCCCACTTTCCTATACATTCATATCTCAATAGATAGGGAAAAACTGAAACACCCAAAACTGTTGCTAAAATGTACAAAAAAAAAAAAAAAAAATTATATATATATATATATATATATATATATATATATATATATATATATATATATATATATATATATATATATATATATATATTTCAGACAGGTCAAAATAAAATATAAAATAACAACAGTGAAAAGCCTCCAGGATTTGAGTTGTAATATCTTCCTGCAAAAGTTTGGTAAGTCTTATCTAACCACAGATGGTGAGTTAGTTTCAAGCTCACACCTGTTTTCTCACATCTAACAGAATTTACAATTCATGTGGAATCATGTGACAGATTAGTCAACTCCCATCAAGAACGCAAACATAACACCTATCTTTTCCACTTCATTGCAAAGTGAGAACCACATGAAGGTGTGAAAGAGGAAGTATGAGCACTATAAGGGGCAAAACCATGCAGACCACTTTAGATGAAATACCATCATCAACACTGAAGAGAACTTCAGCACTCCAGATAAACCTTCCCAGAACAGCATCATGATCGCACTTTTGCCAGTCACCCTGCTACCATATCTGACCCTTCAAGGTAAGTCTGATAGAAAAAGAGAGATTTCTATTGTATTATGTCAATCTGAAGGAACATTTAGTCAAATCTATTTCTCATCTAACCAACCTAAACTAATTTCTCTCTCAGCATCTGTGGATGTAGGTATAGTGAACGGCACAGAGGCCAGACCTCATTCAAGACCCTACATGGTCTCCATTCAAAGAAATAACAAACACATATGCGGTGGCTTCTTTGTGTCTGAACAGTTTGTCATGACGGCTGCACACTGCTTTGAAGAGTAAGTTTTTTTGTTCAGTTAGAATTTCGTTGTGAGTCAAAGAGTCCCAGACCGCTGCAAAAGGGTCTTCACTTGGTTTGACTACTTTCTATATATATAGTGATACCAAGATACTAACATACTATGATAGTACCCAACCTAGTGGGTACACGACTTAAAAGGAGTCTGCCAATTATAGTTTGAACCCAAAATGTGTTTATACTTAAACCTAAACCAAAGTTACCAAACTAAAGTTGAGCTAAATATTTGTGGCTTTGCAATGGAAGCATCATAACAAAGTATGCTATTACAATATGGTTCTAAATTCATATTGTTATACTGCAAGTCAAGCCTAAAATGCAAAACTAAATTTTGAGCAGTCCTCATTTACAACTAAAACGCATGTTTTCTTCCTCGTCTTGACAGAGGAGTGAAGCTGACAGTCGTGGTTGGAGCTCATGATCACAATCATGGTACCCGCATGAAAGTCAAGTTTTACCACATCCACCCTGGGTATGAGTCTAACGGTCTGCTAAATGACATCATGCTACTTCAGGTAAATGACTCAGCTAGATTTTTCAGGGCAAACTGAAAGAAAACTATTGTATCCTTAACTATATGCTATACAAAATTCTGAGGAAGAGAAAACTTTACTGAATGTCCTAAACCCTTAAGCTTTGGTCTCATTGCACACAAATTTTATTTGGTTTTAAAACTAATTTACAGGATAAACCACATACACATATGGATGTGGTTTGTATTGGGATTGTAAACAACATTGATTTTTTGTTTGTTTGTTTTTTCAAATTACAAAATAAAAATAAGAAAAGCCTTAGCGATATAATCGGAGAACTGGTGTAAATCTGCAGCCTCATGCAATTTAAAAAAAAAACATACACTGATGAGCCAAAACAGTATCACCACTCACAGGAGAAGCAAAAAATGTTAATCATCTGCCAACAAGGTCACATGTCAAGGTCTGGGTTGATTAAGTGAACAATAATTTCTCGTAATCAACGTGTTGGATGCAGGAGAAATTGGCTGGAATAAAGATGTGAGCCATTTTGACAAGGGTCAAATTTGTATGCAAGGCGACTGAAACGGCAAGGCTTGTGTGTTGCTCCCGGTCAACAGTGGTGAGAATTTACCAACAGTTGTCCAAGAATGGGCGCCCAAGGCTCATCAATGCACGAGGACGACAAAGTACATTCCAGGATTTTTTCTCCATATAGTGGACTTCAATGGGGTACAACGGTTTGAAGGTCCAAATTGCAGTTTCAATGCAGCTTCAAAGGGCTCTACGCGATCCCAGGACTATCTGCTGCTAACTTCTTAGTGCGAGAGACCACAGAACACCCCCTTCAGGACTCTTGTAGAGTCCATGCCTTGGCGGTTTGGTGCTGTTTTGGCAGCTCGTGAAAGACTAACAGCATATTAGGCAGGTGGTCATAATGTTTTGGCTTATTGGTATATGTAGCAATTACAAAGTACTAGCACCTAATATTCCCATTATCCTTTTTTTTTAAATAATTAGGTTAAATTTGTCATTTATATTCATTTTGAAAATTATCAGCATTAATGATTGAATTACTTGATGCAGCTGCATATAAAGGTCAACAAGACCAAAAAAGTCAACTGGATCTCCATACCAAAGAAAGATAAGGACATCAAGGCCAAGGCCCAATGCAGTGTTGCAGGATGGGGGAAAACAACCACCAATGGTGCGGCAAGTGCTAAACTTTTGGAGGTTGATGTCAAAATCATTGATAAAAAAGCATGTCAGAAGTACTGGGGGAAAACGTACTTCCCCTCAAGGATGGTGTGTGCAGGTGGTCATGGAGGATTTTGTCAGGTACAAAGTATATTCTGGAGACATCATAAATAGTGTTGCAGTGCAATTTTATTCACATGCTGTAACCTTCTCCACTTCTCAGGGTGATTCTGGAGGACCTTTGGTGTGCGACAAAGTTGCAGTTGGTGTTGTTTCATTCAATCAGAAAAAGAAATGTGACTCACCTACATTACCCAATGTCTATACCAAGATTTCCAAATTTCTGCCTTGGATAAAATGTATTGTTGGAGGTGTGAAGCAAAATCTTGATTAATAAACATTTTATGTTCTAACAACACACTCTGTTGATTGTATGTGTGGATTTTTGGTGATTTTATGATTTGACATGTTGATCAGATGTGACACTTTTCAGTGGAAAGATCTCGACCCGTCTCAGCAGGTTTCCTGTGGGGGGCTGATGTGGTCAGACACCCTGTGAGAAACACTCTAGTTTGCAAAGACATCTTAAATAGAAAACCTGATGACTGTGCAAAAGTAATGAGACTCATCACCATAGATTAGAAAAAGCCTATTCTTACTGGAAGCACCTACAAAAATTACATGTCAGCTCACACCTATTATGAGTCTACTACTAGCATTAAATTGTCATTGAGAAAACTGAGGAAATTATTTTAAAATAAAACTGTTTCCACACTCAGAACATTCTCCTCATCTGCCATTGGCCAAACAGCCCCGCCCCAAACTCACGCCATTGGTTGAACTGTTGCTATGTCAGGCTGGTCAGGATTTTCAAAGTAATTGAGCAATGTTTTGACTAACAAAGCCACAGTGTTTGTACTTTTCAGGGAAATCAACCTAAAATTAGTTATTTATTGTATTAAAGGGAAAGTTCACCCAAAAAATGTCATTATTTACTCTCTCACTTTTTTCCACACAATGAACAATGTTAATGGGGTTGGGGTTCAATCATAGTTTGGGTGAATTATCCCTTTTAACTGGGAAAATTTTTTTTAACATAACTATTTACATTTGATTATATATATATATATATATATATATATATGTATATAAATAACAGAAGAAACATCCAAGAAATGCAGAACTCTGGTTGTGAAGGGATGCCTGACCTTGTACTTTGAGTAGTAAAAAGGCAGTGACACATTTTGCACATACCACAAGCACAATGAGGCGCTAAACTGCGATTCTGCTCGCCACAGCTATGATTCACACTGCACATCACAGATAGGTTCTTTCATTAGTAATCCTTGACCTTTACACATTGCACCAGTGCCATTAAAGGGACTTTTTTTAAGTGTATAGTTATTTTTTGATGACATAATCGATGGGAAAAAAGCTTCAATAAATTATTCAGGTCGGAAAAAAACATGATTG
Source organism: Scardinius erythrophthalmus (assembly GCF_964197995.2). Classification (NCBI taxonomy): domain Eukaryota; kingdom Metazoa; phylum Chordata; class Actinopteri; order Cypriniformes; family Leuciscidae; genus Scardinius; species Scardinius erythrophthalmus. The sequence goes on from NC_138234.1 coordinate 23,252,935, forward strand.
TGGGGGTTTCTAATATCCTAAATATGTGCCTACAGCTGCACACTGTGAAAGGTAAATAAAAATTGCATGCACAATTTTTACAACATAGCTTTTTAAAGAAATAATTAACCCAAAAAATGTGTTAGTTTGTTGCAAACTCAAATGATTTTCTTTCTTCTGTGGAAAGATAGCTTTATGTGAACAACAGGCCAAAATGTAAGTGATTACCGTAGTCAGTGAAAATCTTTCCTCCAGTGAGCTTTACTCAAGAAATCTGCTGTAACCGGATCATTAAGCAATTTGTGAATAAATTGTTCAGTCCGATTTGTGAATCACACCAAGCGGTTATTAAAAAAAGAACTCTGCTCAAAAGAACCATCTATTAACTGATCTGGTCCAAGTTTAAATCATTGGGCCCTATATACACCAGGCGCAATGTGGCGCTAGGCACGACGCACATGTTTTTTGCTAGTTTCAGCACGACGCAGTTCATTTTCACGTCCTGTGCCACGTTGTTTAAATTGCAAATGCATTTCCGCCTATCTATTCGCCCATGGGCATACAGGTCTGAAAACGAGGTGTGTTCGGGCGCATTGTTGGCACGTTGCTATTTTGAGGCAACTTAAAGGAGAACTCGGCAACTCTAGCGAACTCTAGTCACTTCTTCGCTGATTTTCCCTTTTGTTGTCGCATGTTTTCCCCACGAGCTCCCCCTACAGCTGTGGTGGGGCGTATATTTCACAACACAGTCGTAAAAAACTCACTTGCGGCGGCCTCCTCCCCCTCTCTACCGCTGCTCATGTGCGTTTGTTTTGATCGGAGCAAGCCAACTGTATCGCGTGGAGCTATGTCTACTGAGGTGGGTAATCTGGTAATACATCATAAATGCGTGTGTGTTTATGTCGAATTGCCGTAAAGCAATTTGTGTTTCACGCTCGTTCTCGTTCTCGCTTTCGCTTCTCACGAGACTTCCAATTTCTATCTTGCCGGGACGGTAGTGAACAAGTTGCAAGGTTGGTTTTCCGCCTGGGAACGCTGGGGGGAGCGGGGAAAGTCACCAATATCACCAGAACAGGTTGTTTAACCATCCAAATGATTTCTAGACAGTTTTATTAAGTTAAAAAAGCTACCAAGTTCTCCTTTAAATAGCATTTTTTTATTTAAAGAGCACATTAGTGATATGCGCTTTAAATTCCACCATGTAAATAGCGAATCCACCATGCCATGAGCACAACTGGCTTTTAAAGGTAATGCGAGATGAGACTCTGATTGGTTCATTTCATGTTATGCCCAAAACACACCCATTACTCATTAAGAGAATAGGGACAACAATTTTAGACCATGCGCTGGGCGTGTCAACCATTTTTCCCGTCGTTAAACTAGCAAAAGTGGATTTAATCATGTCCTAAGTGCACTTGCACCGCACGCTTTAGACCATGCACTTAGATTGTTAAAATAGGGCCCATTGACTCACTGATCTGGTTGCAGTGGTTATCAAGTCAACAGCTCACTGAAGGGGAAGATTTCCTGTGAATAATGACTTTTACTGTCCTGTCTTTTATGAGCCATGTTCACCATTAATGAAAAACAAAATATTCAGAATGTTTGATCGTTGATTCCATTGGATGTCAAATGACATTACAATGAGTAAATGTGTGTTTGACTTCCTGTGTTGTATTTGATTCCAGTAAAGAGATGACTGTTCTTGGCGAAGAGTAGAGTAAAGTAGGCGTTAAGAGTTAGGGTTCGTAAAGTAGTTAATGAACTTCTGGCCTTGAGTGTATCAACTGTTGACATCCACATCTACAAGGAAGCATAGAAGAAGTACAGACAGAACATAATTTGCCATATTGTAGGGTTTTTAGATTAGGGATTCTATTGCTTTTCTCTTTTAAGCCCATCTTTGCATAAATTCTTGCAAGGAGATTCAGGAGATCCATTGCTGTGCAATTCAATGGAGGTGGGCATCGTCTTCTTCAGCATAAAGGGATGCAAATATCCTGATGACATCAGTATCATTCAGAAAAGGTTGATTGTCAACATTTTTGACAATACTAATATTTGGGAATATAAATACAGTTTAAAGCTCTAATTTGTGTGATTTTTTCTAGAAAGATATATATAGGGTTGGAAGAATACACCTCAAAGTTTGAACAGGCCAAAGTTACCATAAATCAGACATTCTTCTTCTTCTTCTTTTTCTTTCGGCTGCTCCCATTAGGGGTCGCCACAGCAGATCATCCGTCTCCATACCACCCTGTCCTCTACATCTGCCTCTTTTACACCAACTACCTGCATGTCTTCCCTCACCACATCCATGAACCTCCTCCTTGGTCTTCCTCTTTTCCTCCTTCCTGGTGGCTCCATCCTCAGCATTCTCCTACCAATATAATTCATGTCCCTCCTCTGCACATGTCCAAACCATCTCAATCTCGCCTCCCTCACCTTATCACCAAAACGTCCAACATGCGCTGTCCCTCTAATAAACTCATTTCTAATCTTGTCCATCCTCGTCACTCCCAACGAAAACCTTAACATCTTCAGCTCTGCTACCTCCAGCTCAGCCTCCTGCCTTTTACTCAATGCCACTGTCTCTAATCCATATAACATCGCAGGTCTCACCACAGTCCTATAAACTTTTCCTTTCATTCTTGCAGATACCCTACTATCACAAATCACTCCTGTCACTCTTCTCCACCCACTCCACCCTGCCTGCACTCTTTTCTTCACTTCCCTAACACACTCTCCATTACTTTGCACTTTTGACCCCAGGTACCTGAACTCCTCCACCTTCTTCACCTCTTCACCCTGTAACCGCACCACTCCACTGCCCTCCCTCTCATTTACGCACATGTACTCTGTCTTACTCCTACTGACTTTCATTACCCTCCTCTCCAGCACGTACCTCCACCTCTCCAGGCTCTTCTCAACCTGCTCACTACTCTCACCACAAATCACAATATCATCCGCAAACATCATAGTCCAGGGAGACTCTTGTCTGACCTCGTCCGTCAACCTGTCCATCACCACTGCAAACAGGAAAGGGCTCAGGGCCGATCCTTGATGCAGTCCAACCTTCACCTTGAACCAGTCTGTCGTTCCTACTGCACACTTCACTGCAGTCACACTGTCCTCATACATGTCCTGCACCACCCTCACATACTTCTCTGACACACCTGACTTCCTCATACAATACCACAACTCCTCTCTAGGCACTCTGTCGTACGCTTTCTCTAGATCCACAAATACACAATGCAGCTCCTTCTGTCCTTCTCTATACTTCTCCATCAACGTTCTCAAAGCAAATATGGCATATGTGGTGCTCTTCCTCGGCATGAAACCATACTGTTGCTCACAGATGGTCACCTCTTCTCTCAGCCTGGCTTCCACTACTCTTTCCCATAACTTCATGGTGTGACTGATCAACTTAATTCCCCTGTAGTTACTGCAGTTCTGCACATCTCCCTTATGCTTAAAGATCGGTACCAGCACACTCCTTCTCCATTCCTCAGGCATCCTCTCACCTTCCAAAATCTTGTTAAACAATCTGGTTAAAAACTCCACTGCCATCTCTCCTAAACATCTCCATGCTTCTACCGGTATGTCATCTGGTCCAACCGACTTTCCACTCTTCATCCTCTTAATCGCTGCTCTCACTTCCTCCTTACTAATCCTATCCACTTCCTGCTTTACTAACACCACATCATCCAACCTTCTCTCATTTTCCTCGTTCATCAGCTGCTCAAAATACTCCCTCCATCTTCTCAACAAACTCTCCTCACTAGTCAACACATTTCCATCTCCATCCTTTATTGCTCTAACTTGCAACACATCCTTCCCAGCTCGATCTCTCTGCCTGGCCAATCGGTACAAATCCTTTTCTCCTTCCTTAGTGTTCAACCTCTCATACAGCTCCTCGTATGCCTTTTCCTTGGCTTTCGCCACATCCCTCTTTACCTGATGCCGCATCTCCTTGTACTCCTGCCTACTTTTCTCATCACCCTGTCGATCCCACTTCTGTTTTGCTAACCTCTTTCCCCTTATGCTCCCCTGCACTTCCTCATTCCACCACCACGTCTCCTTGTCTTCCTTTCTATTTCCAGATGTCACACCAAGTACCTTTCTAGCTGCCTCCCTCATCACTCCTGCGGTAGTTTCCCAATCATCCAGCACCTCTTCACCACCACCAAGCCTCTGTCTGACCTCTTCCCTGAACCTCACACTACAGTCTTCCTCCTTCAGTTTCCACCATCTTATTCTTCTTTCAGTCCTTACACTCCTCCTCTTCTTCTTCGTCTCCAAAACCATCCTACAGACCACCATCCGATGCTGTCTAGCTACACTGTCCCCTGCCAACACCTTACAGTCTCCAATCTCCTTCAGGTTGCATCTCCTACATAGAACATAGTCCACCTGTGTGCACCTTCCTCCACTCTTATAGGTCACCCTATGATCCTCCTTCTTCTTAAAATACGTATTCACCACTGCCATTTCCATCCTTTTAGCAAAATCTACCACCATCTGCCCTTCCACATTTCTCTCCTTTAGGCCATACCTACCCATAACCTTCTCATCACCTCTGTTCCCCTCACCTACATGTCCATTAAAGTCTGCCCCAATCACCAATCGTTCATTTATAGGTACACCATCTACCACTTCATCTAATTCACTCCAGAATCTTTCCTTCTCCTCCATCTCACAGCCGACTTGTGGAGCATAGGCACTGATGACATTTATCATCATCCCTTCAACTTCCACCTTCACGATCATCACCCTATCAGAAACTCTCTTCACCTCCACTACACTCTTACTATACTCTTCCTTCAGAATCACCCCTACACCATTTCTCTTTCCATCCACACCATGATAGAACAGTTTAAACCCACCTCCAATGTTTCTGGCCTTGCTCCCTTTCCACTTGGTCTCCTTAACACACAACATATCTACCCTTCTCCTCTCCATCATATCAGCTAACTCTCTCCCTTTACCAGTCATAGTGCCAACATTTAAAGTGCCAACCCGAACCTCCACTCTCCTACACAACTCCTTTCCCTGTCGCCTCTGTAGACGTCTTCCTCCTCTCCTCCTCCTCCTTCGGCCGACAGTAGCCCAATTTCCACCGGTACCCTGTTGGCTAACGATACCTGAGGCGGTCGTTGTTAACCCGGGCCTCGATCGATCCGGTATGAAGTTCTTATTCGTGACCCGCATATTTGATTTGGCACATGTTTTACGCTGGATGCCCTTCCTAACGCAACCCTCCCCATTTATCCGGGCTTGGGACCGGCACTAAGAGTGCACTGGCTTGTGCCTCCCTAATGGCTGGGTTATAAATCAGACATTCAATGTGTTTAAAACTAGCTAATATTTTATACTAGATGAAATAACTCGAACTTATCTAATATTTGCACACAAAAAAACAACCTAGGATGTGTACATCTAATGCATTGAATAAAGTAGTGGGACACTAGTTTGTACCCTATTAAAAATTCCACATGAAATCGCATGTTCTCTGCTGTGTACAATCTGGCAAATTCACTGGATACTATCCATTTATCTACTCCACATTCACTATAAACCATGACTTGGGGTTTAAAAAAGAAAACAGGTTTAAATCAAACCAGAAGATCACAGGAACCCATAAATTGAGTTTTCCCATAGTTTTACCAAAATATGCTGGATAAGATCTTGTACTCAAAGAAAGCTAAACTATTTTGTAGCACACTATGCAATAGGTGGCATATTCAGCATTTTGCATCATCTCTGTCTGTCAGGATGTGTCGTGCGCGTGTTGTGTCATGTGGTGGAGACCTATATAAATGGTGGTCTGGAAACTGGTGATCTCATCAGCAGCGTCTTATCAAGATGACTACAGCGTACAGCCTGTTGCTCTCAGTGGCTTTGACAAGCTTGACACTGACTGGTAAGTAAAATCATGCTTTACTGATAATACAATGATAACTATAATAACTCAAACTTGCATCTTGATTGGTTTAGGTACATTTGGAGCAGATATCATCAATGGCAAAAAAGCCAAGAAGAGCTCCATGCTTTACATGGCATCAGTTCAGATTGATGAAAAACACAGATGTGGAGGATTCCTGATCGACCCGAGCTACGTGCTCACGGCCGCACACTGCGATAAAAGGTAATATGATAGTTAGTCTACTGTTAAACTGGGATATGTTTGGGGTTCAACAAAACTGTTCACTAATCTGCAATTGTGTTCATGTTAAAGTGGCAACATGACTGTGGTCCTGGGCACCCACAACATCAGTCCACAAGGGGCGAATCTGAGAAGATATACAGTGCAAAATAAACATAAGTACCCATCTTTCAAAAACGTGAAAACTGGCAATGACATCATGCTTCTGAAAGTACAATATTTCATAAACAAAAACATTATTAATAATAATAATAATAATAATGGATACATTTATAAATTAAATACTTTTAATACACACACAATTAATGGTCATCATGAAGACCTCACATTTCTTGTGTGGAATTCTAGCTGTCCAAAAAGCTGAAAACCAGCAAAGGTGTGAAAACCATCAAAATCCAGAGCAAGGACAAACCACTGAAGCCGAAATCCAAGTGCTAGGTTGCTGGATGGGGTAAAACCGAACAGCATAATGATGTGAACGATCTGCTGGTCACAGACGTGTCGACTATCAACTTCACAACCTGCCAGACATTGTGGAAAAAACTGCAAAAGCTCCCAGACAACGTCCTGTGCGCTGGGGGCTCCAAGACTAAAAGTGGCGCTTGCCAGGTAACTCTATTTTGGTGAAAGTTCATAATTTGTACGTCTATTCTTCTGAACTCAACAATGTGATTGTAATCAATATCAAACATATTATTGCAGGGCGATTTGGGTGGACCGCTAGTGTGCAGTGGGAAAGCGGTGGGCATCGTCTCTTTGGATCGCTGTGACAGCCCAAATATTCCCAATATTTACACTCAAATTTCAAAATACACAGTCTGGATCAAGAAGGTGATCAAGGGAGGTGCCTGATATCTTTGAAACTGAATTTTATTGTTGTGCAGGGTGGTGTCAGAGGTCATTCAGTCTCATTTGGCTGTTTCTTAGATGGTTACAAAAATGGTGTTGGTGCATTAGACAGGTTGCTTCAGAACGTGCATTTGCTGCCACATTACTTACAGGAAAGTTATCATATTTTGTTGTATTTCCTTAAGTTTAAACAGATCTCTGCTCAACTATGTAGGCCATAATGCACACAAAACCTAGCCTGGCAAGCCAGACCTACATCAAGATGTTAGGTCTGGAAACTCACCATAGACACGGCTCACTCCGAGGGGCGGGATAAACGGCTGTCTTTCAAATTCCCTCTGCACGCAATAGGACAGCGCTTCAACCAACCAGAGCGTTTTCCCAACAGCTGAGCTAGTTGATAGATTCAACTTTTGCCATATCTGACCGGCAAAACGACGAACACATCTTCCTTTTTTTTAAGAATGACTTAAGTGCCGTTCTTTGCTCTTTTCTCAAGGAAAAACTTAACTCCAAGTCCTCCAGAGTCGCGGTCAAAGCCGTTTCGAAAGACTGTTCTCCAGTGGCAGCCGTCATTCTTTGTTTTCAAGTGGCAGCCAGGTAACCGTCGCAACTCTGTCGTCATATGTTAAGCCCGCCCGCCTGCTCTATACGCGACGTGATTGGCCTGACCCAATTTAGGTTTTTGCAGCTCGAAAGTCAATGGAGAGTTGCTAGACTGGCCTGGCTGCAAAATACATTTTGCTGCCGCTAGGGTGCGTCTAGATTTCTAGGCTACACAAAACCCACAAACCCTGTATTTTTTCCCCACACATATGTTTTCTTAATCTAACATGTTCTGGTAATAAAACGTATGTGGCCACAGAACACTTTCAAAATGAGTCGATACGTGCAGAAAGGAGTTGGGGTCCATCTTGACACAAATGCAGCATCACTCTGTGGTAAAGCTGAATAGTGTTACTAACTTGTGCTTTTATGTGGTTAGCAGATCGTTTCCGAGATTAACTTCCATAGTCTTGTAAACAATGTTCAAAAAAAAACACACACATTCACACAGAAGAACTCAAAATATTTGACATGATTTATTTTACATTAGACAAAGCAACATGGGATTATAAACTATACACAACTCCAGTTGTGTCTATATGAAAGGTGAATTTTGGTGAATCAATGCCAGAACAGACCATTTCCAGGAAGATATTTCCTAAATAAATAAAAGAGCTGGATAACAATATATATATATATAGAACACGTTTGTATTTTTATCTTCAAATTAGGATTCATCTCAAAGCTTTACAACTTCAAGATTTTTTTGTGTGTGTTATTTCTTCTTCTGAAGAGCACATGCGCAAAACAAAAATAAAGTGGAAATTTTTGGTTTATACCATTATAATCGTCATATCTTACATTTTACAAACTTTTATTGTTGTTCCTCAAAACTTAATGTGAATCGACTTAATGTGAATGGACTATTAAGAGTTTCATGCTTACTGTATTATAAATTACAGTATTACTGTATTACAAATTATGATTAAACATACAATACTGACCAAATAAATTGTTTTACTAATGACTGGGTCTATATTTTCACAATGACAAACTATGGGCATGCAGAAAAACCTTTATATGAGCTGCTTGTGTGTATAATATGGGTTACTTTAGAGAAACAATACATTCATTCACAGACATAAAAAACAGGGATGGACAGCATAGTAAACCTGTGACTGAAATCTTTGGTCTGAAATACACATTTGAAATGTTATTTTCCTTCAATAGGTTACAAAATATCCTAGAACTCTTAAATTAATGAAGTTTTTCTTTTAAACAAAAGGACAGTGAAAGGAGGAGTTTAGCATACAGAAAGGTTAATTGATAACATTATTATCTGTTAAACTTCTTTGATGATACTAAAATTTGAAATCTAAATACAGTTTAAAACGCATTTGTTTGATTTTAATTTTCTAAGAAGATATATTTATAGGGTTACAAGTAATGGTTGCAAATTTAGCCAAAATTATTTATTAGAGTCGAGAAGGCCAAGACCTCAAAAGTGGGAAAGGCCAAAAATCACAACATAAATAAGACATGTGATGTGCTTATAACTAGGTAATGCCCGGTTTCAAAGATGGGGCTTAGATTAAGCCAGGATTAGGCCTTAGTTTAATTGGAGCATTTAAGTGACTTTTATAAAGGTGCTTTAGAAAGAATAAAACACTTCTGGTGTGCATCTTGAGACAAAACAATGGCACTAATATATTTTAAGATAAGTCAGTGCAAGTTGCTTTTAGTTAAAACAACTTAAACATACATTTTAGTCCGGGACCAGCTTAAGCCTTGTCATACTAGATGATATACACCAATAATCCAAAACATGACCACCTGCCTAATATGCTGCTCGTCCACAGCGTGCTGTCAAAACAGCGTTGACCCGCCGAGGCATGGACAAGACCCCTAAAGGTGTCCTGTGGTGCCTGGCACGAAGACGTTAGCAGCAGATCCTTCAAGTCCTGTAGGTTGCAAACTGTAGAAAATGGGAATTGTTGGTCCTGTCAACCTTCTTCTACTGCTCCAAGGTCCAGTTCTGACATGCCCATTGCAGACACTTTCGATGGTGGACAGGGGTCATAATAGGCACTTTGATTATTCTACAGGTACGCAGCCCCATACACAGAAGACTGTGATGCAGTGTGTTTGTTGTGACACATTCCTCCCATAACCATCATTAAGATTTTGTGTGGCGATGGCAAGCTCTGTCCTCTTGCCAGTTATGCTGTAGCCCAGGGGTCTCTGGTTACTGTAAGCCGCGCCACAAGAACCAGACAAGTCCTCTGCACAGACCCCTACTGCCAGTTTCGTCTCCATACCAAAATATTCAAGTACCAAAATGCATGCTTACATGATTAATTATTCTCGCCCAAACCATCTTTGGCTTCAATATGAGACTGCAAGGATTTACAAGAACAATACTTTCTCATCATTGTCTTGCTTACACTACATTATTTCTTTTTAAAAGGAGGTGGAGTAACGGTCACCCTTAGTGACTCCACCCACCATTAAAGTATATTTATACTGTGTTTAGCCAGTGAGAGCTCACTGATCTTCTTCTTTATATAACAGCATATTATGATGATGTATTTTAAAGAGTATTTAATTTGTATGTGCTGATTAAGTTGACTGACAGCTCTCTCTCTCTCTCTCTCTCTCTCTCTCTCTCTCTTTCTCTCTCTCTCAGCTCATGTGAATGTGGGTATAGTGAACGGCACAGAGGCCAAACCCCACTCCAGACCTTACATGGTTTCTCTACAGACAAATGGGCAACATAACTGCGGTGGATTCCTCATTTCTGATCAGTTTGTCTTGACTGCTGCACATTGCTGGGAAAAGTAAGTCTTTATGAGTTAAAATCTCCTTTTACTGTTACTGCAGTGCAACCATACAATATATATCGTATGACATATGCGCATTTCCAATATGCCTTTTAAACAGACAAATGATTCTGACGGTTGTGGTTGGTGCTCATGACTTGGGTAAACATCGTTCAGAACACACACATCGGAGTGAAGTCCTACATTCCGCATCTAAAATATATTAGCTGGGAAGGAATACGTGAAAAATCATTAAGATTGGGCACTTCTGGAAAAGTTTTTGATTTTTGGCAGGGTGTTAGGTATGGGCCTAAGGTTTTTAAAAAACCATGGATACAAGTTGGGGTGGTCCCCCTAGTGGCCGGTATCGATAAAAACCAGAATGGTGCCTGCATAAAAGAGAACTCTACACCCCTCACTACACTCTAGCTCAATATCTTGACTTTGCCATTCGGATAAGCTCTGTTCTTCACGTCACGCCCGTCCAGCCTGCTCTTCACGTCATGCCTGCCAAGTCTGAGTATCTTCACATCATACCTGATTATCAGGTCATTCACGTCATGCCTGTTCAGCCTGAGTCTCGTCCCGCCGAGACCACCCTGCCAGAGTTTCTCCCTGCTGAGCCTGAGCTCCACGTCAGCCCTGCCGAGCCTGCACTTCACGTCAGTCCTGCCGAGCCTACGCATCACGTCGTGGCCATCGAACCTGAGACTGTTCACGTCGTGCCTGCCACACAAGAAACTATTCACGTCCCGTCTGCCGAGCCAGAGACTGTTCACGTCCCGTCTGCCGAGCCAGAGACTGTTCACTTCACGTCCGCCGAGCCAGAGACTGTTCACGTCACGTCCGCCGATCCAGAGACTGTTCACGTCACGTCCACCGAGCCAGTGTCTCCGGACAAGATGGCCGTCGCCTGAGCCCTCAGCAGAGATGGCCACCGCTACGCCTGAACCTGAGCCCTCAGCAGAGATGGCCGCCGCCACGCCTGAATCTGAGCCCTCAGCAAAGATGGCCGCCACCACGGTGTCTGTCCCTGAGCCGGTGTCTGTCCCTGAGCCGGTGTTCTTCCCTGTTCCCGAGCCGGTGTCTGTTCCTGTTCCTGAGCCGGTGTCTGTTCCTGTTCCCGAGCCGGTGTCTGTTAGTGTGTCCCTTGACAGGACTATGGAGGCTGCACTGCCATGGCCTCCTGAGCTGTCTGGTCCACCCTGGCCGCCTGAAGGGTCGTCACCTCCCTGGCCGCCTGAAGGGTCGTCTCCTCCCTGGCCGCCTGAAGGGTCGTCACCTCCCTGGCCGCCTGAAGGGTCGTCTCCTCCCTGGCCGCTTGAAGGGTCGTCTCCTCCCTGGCCGCCTGAAGGGTCATCTCCTCCCTGGCCGCCTGCCCCGCCCTGGTCGCCTGCTCCGCCCTGGTCCCCCGAACTGTCTGGTCCACCCTGGCCGCCTGAAGGGTTGTCTCCTCCCTGGCCGCCTGAAGGGTCGTCACTTCCCTGGCCGCCTGAAGGGTCGTCTCCTCCCTGGCCGCCTGAAGGGTCGTCACCTCCCTGGCCGCCTTAAGGGTCGTCTCCTCCCTGGCCGCCTGAAGGGTCGTCTCCTCCCTGGCCGCCTGAAGGGTCGTCTCCTCCCTGGCCGCCTGAAGGGTCGTCACCTCCCTGGCCGCCTGAAGGGTCGTCTCCTCCCTGGCCGCCTGAAGGGTCGTCTCCTCCCTGGCCGCCTGAAGGGTCGTCTCCTCCCTGGCCGCCTGCCCCGCCCTGGTCGCCTGCTCCACCCTGGTCCCCCGAACTGTCTGGTCCACCCTGGCCGCCTGAAGGGTCGTCACCTCCCTGGCCGCCTGAAGGGTCGTCTCCTCCCTGGCCGCCTGAAGGGTCGTCTCCTCCCTGGCCGCCTGAAGGGTCGTCTCCTCCCTGGCCGCCTGCCCCGCCCTGGTCGCCTGCTCCGCCCTGGTCCCCCGAACTGCCTGGTCCACCCTGGCCGCCTGAACTGCCTGCTCCGCCCTGGCACCCGTCCTGCCGCAGTCTCCAGATCCCTCCATCCCGCCCCCGGGTCCGCCTCCGCTCCACCACCCTCCTGGACTATTCTTTCCTGGGGAGTGGTTGGTTATGTCATGATTCACGTCTGTGTTCCCGTCTTGTCCCATGTTAGCAGTTCCCCGTTATGTTGATTACTCTCCCCAGGTGTTTCTTATTGGCCACGCCCCTTGTTATCTTGTTTAGCTTGTTTTCCTGTGTATTTAAATCTCTGTGCCTCAGTTGTTGTTTGTCGGTCGTTGTAGATGTAGCTGTTCCTTGTTCCTGTCCTGAGTTTGGTTGTTTGCCCTGGATTTCCTGTTTGTTTCATTAAAGTAGTACTTGCATGTGGGTTCTCTCTCCGCCTAGTCTTTGCCTCACCGTTACACCTTGTATCAAACAAAATAGAAAAAATTACATTATACAACAATTTAAGACTAAAGGAAGCTGAGATATAACCTTTTATTATTTCGGCGGGGGACAATTTGGATTTTATGGATAACTGCCACTAGGGGGACCACCCCAACTTGTATCCATTGATTTTTGAAAACCTTAGGCCTATACCTAACACCCTGCCAAAAATCAAAAACTTTTCCAGAAGTGCCCAATTTTCATGAATTGCATCCTAGCTATATAGCCAGGCCTATGCAGAATGACATCATGCTTTTGAAGGTAACATCCTGTTACAGGATTCCTGTAATACCTAAAAAATTAAAAATTTAAATAAACTTAGCCTTCTTAGCCTTAAGGGCTTCTGTACAAAAACAGTATAATCCAACGAACTTCAGGCTTATAAAAGATTGTTTATTAAAAATGGTTGTATTTTTTAATTACAGCTAGAGAAAAAAGTCAAACTAAACAACAAAGTTAAACTGATATCATTACCAAAGAATGGAGAAGACGTGGGAACAGATACTCTCTGTAGTGTTGCCGGCTGGGGAAGACTGAAGACTAATGGCCAACTGAGTGATCGTCTAATGGAAGCAAACGTGTTTTTAATGAATAACACAGAATGTAGCTATAAATGGGGAAAGTTATTCTCAGTCTCAAAGATGATGTGTGCACATGGTCATGGTGGATCCTGCCTTGTATGTTCAAAAAATTATTCACAGACTTATGGTAATGCACGAACTGGTTTCACTAGTGACGTGTTGATCTGTGTTTCTTAACAGGGGGATTCAGGAGGTCCTTTGGTTTGTGGAAACACTTCAGTTGGTGTCACATCTTTCGGTGACCCTGATCGCTGTAATTCACCTAAGCATCCTGAAGTTTATACCAAGATTTCAGCATATCTTCCATGGATCCGCAGAGAAATTGAAAATATTAAGTGACTCCATTGAAACTAAAAGCAAAAATTTGTTTTCCTTTATTTTTTCTATAAACCTATTAAAATATCACATAGCAAGCATCAGTTATAGTCAAAGTGTTCTCATTGTCACAACCACACCTTCACTTTCCAGTCATGCTTGTAGACTCGTATCTCATTGAATGAGGAAAAACTGAAACACCAAAACTGTTGCTAAAAATTACAGGGAAAAAAAATGTATTTCAACACAGGAATGGTATCATGAACTTTTCTGCTTCAACTAAAACATAATCATAATAATAATAATAATAAATGAAATGATGGTTTTTTTTATTTTATGAATAATTTTTTTTTTCAGACAGGTCAAAATAAAATATAAAATAAAAACAGTGAAAAGAAACCAGGATTTGAGTTGTAATATCTTCCTGCAAAAGTTTGGCAAGTCTTAGAGATCTAACCACAGATGGTGAGTTAATTTCCAGCTCACACCCAATTTCTCACATTTAACAGAATTTACACAAAATATTAGGAATTGATTACATTATACATGGGGCAAATTAGCCAACTCCCATCAAGAACGCAAACATAACACCTATCTTTTCCACTTCATTGCAAAGTGAGAACCACATGAAGGTGTGAAAGAGGAAGTATGAGCACTATAAGGGGACCACCATGCAGACCACTTTAGATGAAATACCATCATCAACACTGAAGAGAACTTCAGCACTCCAGATAAACCTTCGCAGAACAGCATCATGATCGCACTTTTGCTAGTCACCCTGCTACCATATCTGACCCTTCAAGGTAAGTCTGATAGAAAAAGAGAGCTTTCTATTGTATTATGTCAATCTGAAGGAACATTTAGTCAAATCTATTTCTAATCTAACCAACCTAAACTAATTTCTCTCTCAGCATCTGTGGATGTAGGTATAGTGAACGGCACAGAGGCCAGACCTCATTCAAGACCCTACATGGTCTCCATTCAAAGAAATAACAAACACAAATGCGGTGGCTTCCTTGTGTCTGAACAATTTGTCATGACGGCTGCACACTGCTTTACACAGTAAGTTTTTTTTGTTCAGTTAGAATTTCGTTGTGAGCCAAAGAGTCCCAGACCGCTGCAAAAGGGTCTTCACTTGGTGTGACTACTTACTATATATATAGTGATACCAAGATACTAACATACTATGATAGTACCCAACCTAGTGGGTACACGACTTAAAAGGAGTCTGCCAATTATAGTTTGAACCCAAAATGTGTTTATACTTAAACTGAAACCAAAGTTACCAAACTGAAGTTGAGCTAAATATTTGTGGCTTTGCAATGGAAGCATCATAACAAAGTATGCTATTACAATATGGTTCTAAATTCATATTGTTATACTGCAAGTCAAGCCTAAAATGCAAAACTCAATTTTGAGCAGTCCACATTTACAACTAAAATGCATGTTTTCTTCCTCGTCTTGACAGAGGAGTGAATCTGACAGTCGTGGTTGGAGCTCATTATCACAATCAAGGTACCAGCATGGACGTCAAGTTCTACCACATCCACCCTGGGTATGAGTCTAACGGTCTGCTAAATGACATCATGCTACTTCAGGTAAATGACTCAGCTAGATTTTTCAGGGCAAACTGCAAGAAAACTATTTTATCCTTAACTATATGCTATACAAAATTCTGAGGAATAGAAAACTTTACTGAATGTCCTAAACCCTTTAGGCTTTGTTCACATTGCACACAAATTGTATTTGGTTTCAAAACTAATTCAAAACTAATTTACAGGACAAACCACTTACGCATATGGTTATGGTTTGTATTGGGATTGTAAACAACATTCATTTTATGTTTGTTAGTTTTTTTTTTTTTCAAATTACAAAATAAAAATAAGAAAAGCCTTAGATATATAATCTGAGAACTGGTGTAAAATTGAAGCCTCATGCAATTATACATAGGCTGCAAAATGAATTCACTATGAATCATTTACTATGAATCATTTTTTTTTAAATATAATAAAAAAAAATAAAAAAAAAAACATACACTGATGAGCCAAAACAGTATCACCACTCACAGGTGAAGCAAACAATGTTGATCATCTGCCAGCAAGGTCACATGTCAAGGTCTTGGTTGATTAAGAGACCAGATACCACAGAACACCCCCTTCAGGACTCTTGTAGAGTCCATGCCTTGACGGTTTGGTGCTGTTTTGGCAGCTCGTGAAAGACTAACAGCATATTAGGCAGGTGGTCATAATGTTTTGGCTTATTGGTACAGTATATGCAGCAATTACAAAGTACTAGCACCTAGTATTCCCATTATCTTTTTTTTTAAAAATTAGGTTAAATTTGTCATTTATATTCATTTTGAAAATTATGAGCATTAATGATTGAATTACTTGATGCAGCTGCATATAAAGGTCAAGAAGAGCAAAAAAGTCAACTGGATCTCCATACCAAAGAAAGATAAGGACATCAAGGCCAAGGCCCAATGCAGTGTTGCAGGATGGGGGAAAACAACCACCAATGGTGCGTTAAGTAATAAACTTTTGGAGGTTGATGTCAAAATCATTGATAAAAAAGCATGTCAGAAGGACTGGGGGGGAACAAACATCAGTACATCAAGGATGGTGTGCGCAGGTGGTCGTGGAGGAGGATTTTGTCAGGTACAAAGTATATTCTGGAGACATAAATAGTGTTGCAGTTCAATTTTATTCACATGCTGTAACCTTCTCCACTTCTCAGGGTGATTCTGGAGGACCTTTGGTGTGCAACAAAGTTGCAGTTGGTGTTGTTTCATTCAATGAGCTTAATAACTGTGACTCCCCTCAGGTGCCCAATGTCTATACCAAGATTTCCAAATTTCTGCCTTGGATAAAATGTATTGTTGGAGGTGTGAAGCAAAATCTTGATTAATAAACATTTTATTTTCTAACAACACACTCTGTTGATTGTATGTGTGGATTTTTGGTGATTTTATGATTTGACATGTTGATCAGATGTGACACTTTTCAGTGGAAAGATCTCGACCCGTCTCAGCAGGTTTCCTGTGGGGGGCTGATGTGGTCAGACACCCTGTGAGAAACACTCTAGTTTGCAAAGACATCTTAAATAGAAAACCTGATGACTGTGCAAAAGTAATGAGACTCATCACCATAGATTAGAGAAGGTTTTTTTTAGGTTCTATTCTTACTGGAAGCACCTACAAAATGACAGCTCACACCTAGTATGAGTCTACTACTAGCATTAAATTGTCATTGAGAAAACTGAGGAAATTATTTAAAAATAAAACTGTTTCCACACTCAGAACATTCTCCTCATCTACCATTGGCCAAACAGCCCCGCCCCAAACTCACGCCATTGGTTGAACTGTTGCTATGTCGGGCTGGTCAGGAGTTTCAAAGTAATTGAGCAATGTTTTGACTAACAAAGCCACAGTGTTTGTACTTTTCAGGGAAATCAACCTAAAATTAGTTATTTATTGTATTAAAGGGAAAGTTCACCCAAAAAATGTCATCATTTACTCGCTCACTTTTTTCCACACAATGAACAATGTAATGGGGTTGGGGTTCAATCATAATTTGGGTGAATTATCCCTTTAAACTGGGAAAAAAAATGTAACATAATTATTTACATTTGATATATATATCTTTCCACAGAAGAAACATCCTAGAAATGCAGAACTGTGGTTGTGAAGGGATGCCTGACCTTGTACTTTGAGTAGTAAAAAGGCAGTGACACATTTTGCACATACCACAAGCACAATGAGGCGCTAAACTGTGATTCTGCTCGCCACAGCTATGATTCACACTGCACATCACAGATAGGTTCTTTCATTAGTAATCCTTGACCTTTACACATTGCACCAGTGCCATTAAAGGGACTTTTTTTAAGTGTATAAGTTATTTTTTAACAACATAATCGATGGGAAAAAAGCCTCAAAAAAATAAATTATTTGCAATATATGGTATCGGTGCAGGTCGGAAAAAAACATGAATGTGGAGGATTTCTAATATCCTAAATATGTGCCTACAGCTGCACACTGTGCAAGGTAAATGAAAATTGTATACACAGTTTTTACAACATAGCTTTTTAAAGAAATAATTAAACCAAAAATGTGTCAGTTTGTTGCAAACTCAAATGATTTTCCTTCTTCTGAGGAAAGATAGCTTTATGTGAAGAACAGGCCAAAATGTACGCACATGTTTTTTGCTAGTTTCAGCACGACGCAGTTCATTTTCACGTCCTGTGCCACGTTGTTTAAATAGCAAATGCATTTGCGCCCATCTATTCGTCCATGGGCATACAGGTCTGAAAACAAGGTGTGTTCGGGTGCATTGTTGGCACGTTGCTATTTTGATGCACCTGAAATAGCAGTATTTTTTTATTTCAAGAGCACATTAGTGATATGCGCTTTAAATTCCACCATGTAAATAGTGAATCCACCATGTCATGAGCACAACTGGCTTTTAAAGGTAATGCGAGATGAGACTTTGATTGGTTCATTTCATGTTACGCCCAAAACACACCCATTACTCATTAAGAGGATAAGGACAACCCTTTTAGACCATGTGCATGTCGATCATTTTTCCCGTCTTTAAACTAGCAAAAGTGGATTTGGGCATGTCCTAAGTGCACTTGCACCGCACGCTTTAGACCATACACTTAGATCGTTAAAATAGGGCCCATTGACTCACTGATCTGGTTGCAGTGGTTATCAAGTCAACAGCTCACTGAAGGGGAAGATTTTCTGTGAATAATGACTTTTACTGTCCTGTCTTTTATGAGCCATGTTCACCATTAAAGAAAAAAAAACTATTCAGAATGTCTGATCGTTGATTCCATTGGATGTCAAATGACATTACAATGAGTAAATGTGTGTTTGACTTCCTGTGTTGTATTTGATTCCAGTAAAGAGATGACTGTTCTTGGCGAAGAGTAGAGTAAAGTAGGCGTAAAGGGTTAGGGTTCGTAAAGTAGTTAATGAACTTCTGGCCTTGAGTGTATCAACTGTTGACATCCACATCTACAAGGAAGCATGGAAGAAGTACAGACAGAACATAATTTGCCATATTGTAGGGTTTTTAGATTAGGGATTCTATTGCTCTTTTCTTTTAAGCCCATCTTTGCATAAATTCTTGCAAGGAGATTCAGGAGATCCATTGCTGTGCAATTCAATGGAGGTGGGCATCGTCTTCTTCAGCATAAAGGGATGCAAATATCTTGATGTACCAAATATATAAACTGATATCAGTTTATCATTCAGAAAAGGATGATTGTCAACATGTTTGACTATACTAATATTTGGGAATATAAATAGAGTTTAAAACTCTAATTTGTGTAATTTTTTTCTAGAAAGATATATATAGGGTTGGAAGACTGAATACACCTCAAAGTTTGAACAGGCCAAAGTTACCATAAATCAGACATTCACTGTGTTTAAAACTAGCTAATATTTTATATTAGATGAAATAACTCGAACTTAACTAATATTTACACACACACACACACACACACACACACACACACACACACAAAAAAAAAAAAAAACCTAGGATGTGTACATCTAATGCATTGAATAAAGTAGTGGGACACTAGTCTGTACCCTATTCAAAATTCCACATGAAATCGCATGTTCTCTGCTGTGTAAAATCTGGCAAATTCACTGCATATACTATCCATTTATCTACTCCACATTCACTATAAACCATGACTTGGGGTTTAAAAAAGAAAACAGGTTTAAATCAAACCAGAAGATCACAGGAACCCATAAATTGAGTTTTCCCATAGTTTTACCAAAATATGCTGGATAAGATCTTGTACTCAAAGAAAGCTAAACTATTTTGTAGCACACTATGCAATAGGTGGCATATTCAGCATTTTGCATCATCTCTGTCTGTCAGGATGTGTCGTGCGCGTGCTGTGTCATGTGGTGGAGACCTATATAAATGGTGGTCTGGAAACTGGTGATCTCATCAGCAGCGTCTTATCAAGATGACTACAGCGTACAGCCTGTTGCTCTCAGTGGCTTTGACAAGCTTGACACTGACTGGTAAGTAAAATCATGCTTTACTGATAATACAATGATAACTATAATAACTCAAACTTGCATCTTGATTGGTTTAGGTACATTTGGAGCAGATATCATCAATGGCAAAAAAGCCAAGAAGAGCTCCATGCTTTACATGGCATCAGTTCAGATTGATGAAAAACACAGATGTGGAGGATTCCTGATCGACCCGAGCTACGTGCTCACGGCCGCACACTGCGATAAAAGGTAATATGATAGTTAGTCTACTGTTAAACTGGGATATGTTTGGGGTTCAACAAAACTGTTCACTAATCTGCAATTGTGTTCATGTTAAAGTGGCAACATGACTGTGGTCCTGGGCACCCACAACATCAGTCCACAAGGGGCGAATCTGAGAAGATATACAGTGCAAAATAAACATAAGCACCCATCTTTCAAAAACGTGAAAACTGGCAATGACATCATGCTTCTGAAGGTACAATATTTCATAAACAAAAACATTATTAATAATAATAATAATAATAATGGATACATTTATAAATTAAATACTTTTAATACACACACAATTAATGGTCATCATGAAGACCTCACATTTCTTGTGTGGAATTCTAGCTGTCCAAAAAGCTGAAAACCAGCAAAGGTGTGAAAACCATCAAAATCCAGAGCAAGGACAAACCACTGAAGCCGAAATCCAAGTGCCAGGTTGCTGGATGGGGTAAAACCGAACAGCATAATGATGTGAACGATCTGCTGGTCACAGACGTGTCGACTATCAACTTCACAACCTGCCAGACATTGTGGAAAAAACTGCAAAAGCTCCCAGACAACGTCCTGTGCGCTGGGGGCTCCAAGACTAAAAGTGGCGCTTGCCAGGTAACTCTATTTTGGTGAAAGTTCATAATTTGTACGTCTATTCTTCTGAACTCAACAATGTGATTGTAATCAATATCAAACATATTATTGCAGGGCGATTTGGGTGGACCGCTAGTGTGCAGTGGGAAAGCGGTGGGCATCGTCTCTTTGGATCGCTGTGACAGCCCAAATATTCCCAATATTTACACTCAAATTTCAAAATACACAGTCTGGATCAAGAAGGTGATCAAGGGAGGTGCCTGATATCTTTGAAACTGAATTTTATTGTTGTGCAGGGTGGTGTCAGAGGTCATTCAGTCTCATTTGGCTGTTTCTTAGATGGTCACAAAAATGGTGTTGGTGCATTAGGCAGGTTGCTTCAGAACGTGCATTTGCTGCCACATTACTTACAGGAAAGTTATCATAATTTGTTATATTTCCTTAGGTCTCTGCTCAACAGATCTCTGCTCAACTATGTAGGCCATAATGCACACAAAAAAATGTTTCCATGCACATATGTTTTCTTAATCTAACATGTTCTGGTAATAAAACGTATGTGGCCACAGAAAACTTTCAAAATGAGTCGAGAAGTGCAGAAAGGAGTTGGGGTCCATCTTGACACAAATGCAGCATCACTCTGTGGTAAAGCTGTATAGTGTTACTAACTTGTGCTTTTATGTGGTTAACAGATCGTTTCCGAGATTAACTTCCATAGTCTTGTTAACAATGTTCAAAAAAAAAAAACACACACACACATTCACACAGAGGAACTCAAAATATTTGACATGATTTATTTTACATTAGACAAAGAAATATGGGATTATAAACTACACAACTCCAGTTGTGTCTATATGAAAGGTGAATTTTGGTGAATCAATGCCAGAACAGACCATTTCCAGGAAGATATTTCCTAAATAAATAAAAGAGCTGGATAACAATATACATATAGAACACGTTTATATTTTTATCTTCAAATTAGGATTCATCTCAAAGCTTTACAATTTCAAGATTTTTTATTTATTTTTTTGTGTTATTTCTTCTTCTGAAGAGCACATGCGCAAAACAAAAATAAAGTGGAAATTTTTGGTTTATACCATTATAATCGTCATCTCTTACATTTTACAAACTTTTATTGTTGTTCCTCAAAACTTAATGTGAATCGCTTAATGTGAATGGACTATTAAGAGTTTCATGCTTACTGTATTTTGCAAATTATGATTAAACATACAATACTGACCAAATAAATTGTTTTGCTAATGACTGAGTCTGTATTTTCACAATGACAAACTATGGGCATGCAGAAAAACCTTTGTATGAGCTGCTTGTGTGTATAATATACTTTAGAGAAATAATACATTCATTCACAGACATAAAAACCAGGGATAGAGAGCATAGTAAACCTGTGACTGAAATCTTTGGTCTGAAATACACATTTGAAATGTTATTTTCCTTCAATAGGTTACAAAATATCCTAGAACTCTTAAATAAATGAAGTCATTTTTCTTTTTAAACAAAAGGACAGTGAAAGGAGTAGTTATGCATTCAGAAAGGTTAATTGATATTGATTATTGATTATTATCTGTTCAACTTCTTTGACGATACTAGAATTTGTAAAGCCAAATACAGTTTGAAACGCATTTGTTTGATTTTAATTTTCTAGGAAGATATATTTATAGGGTTGCAAGTAACGGTCGCAAATTTAGCCAAAATGATTTATTACAGTCGAGATGGCCAAGACCTCAAAAGTGGGACAGGCCAAAAATCACAACATAAATAAGACATTGTGCTTAAAACTAGGTAAATGCCCGGTTTCAAAGACAGGGCTTAGATTAAGCCAGGATTAGGCCTTAGTTTAATTGGAGCATTAAAGTGACTTTTATGAAGGTGCTTTTGAAAGAAAAAAACATTACTGGTGTGCATCTTGAGACAAAACAATGGCACTGATATATTTTAAGATAAGTCAGTGCAAGTCGCTTTTAGTTAAAATAGCTCAAACATGCATTTTAGTCCGGGACCAGCTTAAGCCTTGTCATACTAGATGATATACATCAATAATCCAAAACATGACCACCTGCCTAATATTCTGCTTGTCCACAGCGTGCTGTCAAAACAGCGCTGACCCGCCGAGGCATGGAGACCCTGAAGGCGTCCTGTGGTCTCTGGCACAAAGACGTTAGCAGCAGATCCTTCAAGTCCTGTAGGTTGTGAGGTGGAGCTGTCAAACTTGTTGGTTCAGTACATCCTCTCGATGCTCAATTGGATTGAGATCTGTGGAATTTGAAGGCCAGGTCTACACCTTAAACTCTTCATCATGTTCCTCAAACCATTCTTGAACAATGTAAGCAGTGTGGCAGAGTGCATTATCCTGCTGAAGGAGGCCAAGGTTTACCTGGTCTGCAACAATGTTTGGGTAGGTGTCACGTGTCAAATTTACGTCCACATGAATGGCCGGACCCAGGGTGTCCCAACAGAACTTTGCCCAGAGCATCACACTCCCTCCAGCGGCTTTTCATTGTCTCACAGTGCATCACTAAACGGCACACACGTACACGGCCGTTCACATGATGTAAAAGAAAATGGGAATTGTTGGTCCTGTCAACCTTCTTCTACTGCTCCAAGGTCCAGTTCTGACGTGCCCATTGCAGACACTTTCGATGGTGGACAGGGGTCATCATAGGCACTTTGATGCAGCAGACTGTGATGCACTGTGTTGTGACACATTCCTCCCATGACCATCATTAAGATTTTGTGTGACTTGTGCCACAGTAGACCTTCTGTTTGCATACACCAGACAGGATGGCCTTTGTCATCCTCGTGCATTGATGACCCTTGGATGTGTTCAGTTTTTAATTGTAGAGTCTGTTCTCTAACTGAACTTAATGATTTTTATTACTATAAAAAAATCTGAATGACGGTGCCGCGGTGGGCAAGTGATGTTACCAGTGTTGCGGCTGAACATCTTGTAACACCAGTAAAACAGAGTATCGCAGCAATCCTAGGCAGATTACATCCCGCCTTCTAAATAATAAATCCAATCGCTGATTTGCAAATTTGTGTCACTGCAGCTGCTGTTAGAACCTGAGGCTCGGTCTTAGGACTACACGTGCATTGGCTGGTCTAGCTTGGAAAATAAGCTTTTTTTAACAGAATTTGAGCCTATGAAACAACATCTGTAGAACAGTGCGTGCCAGATTCTGTTGCTGATTTAAAATCTTACTTAATTGTGAGTTCAGCATAGCCTGGGTTTCCCCATGCTGTCTTGTGCGCAGCACGATTTTATTCACGCTGCTAGGCAGCCTGGATTCCATGGACCAGATTTTCGCCTCAGCGAGGGGACCAATCCCAGAATGGGGAGGAAGCAGCAAGATGATGACGACGTCTATGCGACACACCGAAGCAGTTTGTTTATATCTTTGGATCCAACATGACATCAGACGAAGTTACCTTTCGATGCAGCCTTAGATAGTGTTTAGACGTAACACTAAGTATTTTAGAACGCAAGTTTATTTTAAAAAAAAATCTCTGACCCATCGTCTTCTTCCTCGTCGAATTTCTGTCACTCTACATTCGTCATCTGGTATAATTGAAACGATTGGCTATGAGCTACGTACAGGCGCATTTGATAGACATTCGTAGCGCCCAATAAACGGCTCTGGGCATTCGTAAACTACGCCTCAAATACGAGAAAATGAACATGTGGTTCCCAAACCACGTCTCAATGAGATGAGGTCTGACGTTAGCCAGGCTAAGTTCAGCGAGCACTTTTTGAGATTTCAGGATTCCCCCATTCAAATATATAGGACTTGGTCTTGGATGCTCCAGAGGCGTTGCAAATATGGCCACAGAGTGAACAGACTTTCCATGAAAGAGACTTTGTCTGTGGTCTCTCCCCGTTTGAAAAACTGCATCGCAATCAATTAGCAACTGACGAATGCAGATTCAGCAATTCAGCAGTGTAAAAAGGCTTTACATTGCCAAAGCATTGGCAGGACACTGATCCAATTGTGTTGTGCACTGTCAAATTTGCAGGCAACAATGGGCAGCAGATTAGGCTGTGATTGACAGCACTCTGATCCAATGGCATTGAGCATTGTCAGATTAACAGTTCCTGTTCGTGCCAAGCACCAGTTTAGGAAACAAGCGCTCCCCTGCACTGGTGAGAGGTGTTGTGCTGACCACCGCCAGATTATTACTTCCCTGAGTTCCCAGTATAGGTAAATTTAGGATTAGGTGCGCTCGTCAACTGTCAGATTTTTTTAAACCTCCATCCAGTCCATCCATCTTCTTCCGCTTATCTGGGACCGGGTTGCGGGAGCAGCAGTCTAAGCAGGGATGCCCAGACTTCCCTCTCCCTAGACACTTCCTCCAGCTCTTCCGGGGGGACACCGAGGCGTTCCCAGGCCAGCCGGGAGACATAGTCCCTCAAGCGTGTCCCAGGTCTTCCCCGGGGTCTCCTCCCGGTGGGACATGCCCGGAACATCTTCCCGGAAAGGCGCCCAGGAGGCATCCGGAAAAGATGCCCGAGCCACCTCAGCTGACCCCTCTCAATGTGGAGGAGCAGCGGCTCTACTCTGAGCTCCTCCCGAGTGACCGAGCTTCTCACCCTATCTCTAAGGGATCGCCCCGCCACCCTGCCGAGAAAGCTCATTTTGGCCGCTTGTATCCGGGATCTTGTCCTTTCGGTCATGACCCACAGCTCATGACCATAGGTGAGAGTAGGAACGTAGATTGACCGGTAGATCGAGAGCTTCGCCTTGCGGCTCAGCTCCTTCTTCACCACGACAGACCGGTACAGCGACTGCATTACTGCAGAAGCTGCACCGATCTGTCTGTCAATCTTCTGTTCCGTCCTTCCCTCACTCGTGAACAAGACACCAAGATACTTGAACTCCTCCACTTGAGGCAGGAGCTCTCCACTAACCTGAAGCGAGCAAATCACCCTTTTCCGACTGAGAACCATGGCCTCCATCCAGTAACACCAGTAATTACTAGTACTGTAGAAAAGGAATAATCAGAAAAAATGTGCATAAACCACTAAACAGTGGTTAGTCTCCGTTAATTAGGTGCTGCCTGAGAGGCATCAGTTTTACCAAGATATACTGGAGAAGATCTTGTACTCAAGGCCTACCACACAATGCAATAGGCATTTAGTGTCATCTCTGTCGGTCAGGATGTGTCGTGTCGTGTCATGTCATGTGATGGAGACCTATATAAATGACTGGTGGTCTCATCAGCAATCTTCAGTCTTATCAAGATGACTACAGCGTACAGCCTGTTGCTCTCAGTGGCTTTGACCAGCTTGACACTGACTGGTTAGTAAAATCATACTTTACTGATAATCCAATAATAACTGAACTGCTTTTGGTTAACTCAAACTTGCATTTTGATTGGTTTAGGTACATTTGGAGCTGATATCATCAATGGCAAAAAAGCCAAGAAGAGCTCCATGCTTTACATGGCATCAGTTCAGATTGAAGGACAACACAAATGTGGAGGATTCCTGATCGACCCGAGCTACGTGCTCACGGCCGCACACTGCGATAAAAGGTAAGATAGTTAGTCTACTGTTAAACTGGGATATGTTTGGTGTTCAACAAAACTGTTCACTAAAATGGTAAATGGACTGCATTTATATAGTGCTTTCACAGACCTATGGCCACCAAAGCGGTTTACATAGCCTCACATTCACCCATTCACACACTCATTCATACACCGACGGCGGTGTCAGCAATGCAAGGCGCCATCCAGCTCGTCGGGAGCAGCTGGGGTTAGGTTTCTTGCTCATGGACACCTCGACACTAATCTGCAATTGTGTTCATGTTAAAGTGGCAACATGACTGTGGTCCTGGGCACCCACAACATCAGTCCACAAGGGGCGAATCTGAGAAGATATACAGTGCAAAATAAACATAAGCACCCATCTTTCAAAAACGTGAAAACTGGCAATGACATCATGCTTCTGAAGGTACAATATTTCATAAACAAAAACATTATTAATAATATTAATAATAATGGATACATTTATAAATTAAATACTTTTAATACACACACAATTAATGGTCATCATGAAGACCTCACATTTCTTGTGTGGAATTCTAGCTGTCCAAAAAGCTGAAAACCAGCAAAGGTGTGAAAACCATCAAAATCCAGAGCAAGGACAAACCACTGAAGCCGAAATCCAAGTGCCAGGTTGCTGGATGGGGTAAAACCGAACAGCATAATGTGGTGAACGATCTTCTGGTCACAGACGTGTCGCCTATCAACTTCACAATCTGCAAGACGATGTGGGAACAAGTGCAAGTAAAACTCCCAGACAATGTCTTGTGTGCTGGTGGTTTCGAGACTAAAAGTGGCGCTTGTCAGGTGCGTCTACAGCAATATTTAGGTGAAATTTCATAATTTGCTATTCTATTTACTTCTGAACTCAATTGGTAATCAATCTGAAATGCATTGTTCTTGCAGGGTGATTCAGGTGGACCGCTAGTGTGCAGTGGGGAAGCGGTGGGCATCGTCTCTTTCAACATGGGTCGCTGCGACTACCCAAATGTTCCCAATATTTACACTCAAATTTCAAAATACACAGTCTGGATCAAGAAGGTGATCAGTGGAGGTGCCTGATGCCTTTAAAACTGAATTGTACTGTTGTGCAGTTTGCTAAACTCAAATTTTATGGTGCGGTGAATGCTACCTGTCAAAAATTTTCAATTAAAAAGCAAGAAAAAGGCAATAAAAACTCAATAAGCAATGACTCTGCATTTCTTTATTTCTAAAGAGCCACTTCACAGAGAACGAAACCGTTCAAGGGCTGTTTGATACTCAACCACAGCTAAAGTTCACAGCCATCACCACATCCTAGAAGTTGCACAAAACAAAAACAGTTGTCACAGTTGTCTTTTTAAACAAAAATAGATGCGGCACTGGGGGGGAAAAAAGGTTGAGAAGACACATACACTCCTTCAAAAAATAAATGTAAAATTTTAAGCTTTGTTTAAAAAGCCCTGAAGACACAAGCAATCGATTTGTCAAGGTGTATAAGTGTCTCAACAGAAATGAACCGAGTTCATTCAGTCTCATTTTGCTGTTTCTTAGATGGTCACAAAAACGTTGTTGGTGCACAAGTCAGGTTGAAAGAAAAAAGAAACTGCTTCTGAAAAGGTTCTCATCATTTGTTGTATTTCCTTAGGTTTAAACAGATCTCTGCTCAACTATGTAGGCCATAATGCACACAAAACCCACAAACCCTGTATTTTTTTTTCCCACACATGTTTTCTTAAAGGAGAACTCCGGTCAATTTTAACATTGAGCTCATTTTTTTGTACATTTGGAGTGCTGTCAATACAGAGAACAACGACAAAAATCGGTGTTGACTACACCGTGTTATCCTCTTTTTAACCCTTGTGCATTGTTAGAATTTACATCCTTTCGTTATGTTTGTGGCTGAAAACAGCCACTACTTTAAACTGCTGTAAAAATGTATCAGATAAATATTTTTTTCAAATTTTTTTGCATTAATCTATTAATCAACCTCAGTCCTGCTCAAAAATATTAAATGTTTAAAAAAAATTCAGGATTTTAACTCTTTAATTGCCAAATTCGTAAATGATGTCACTGATTTGGGGGAAAAAACCCACAAAATTACTCATTTTCAATATAAAATGTGATTGTGGACTGGATTTTTTTTTACCTTTTATCACAGTCTTGGACATGTCAAAGATTAGAAACAACATTGGTTTTGATGCATTGTTAGTTTTTGTGCAGCATCAGATTTTAACTTTTTCTCCCTCATTTACTGTTCGTGGCTGTTTTTGCCCCATTGACTTCCATTATAACCACATTTTTTGATTGCAAAGCCATGACACCATATAATCATGCATTTTTGATTGTTGGTGGTTTTCCCTGTTGGGAAGAGGTAAAATTTGTAATTTTTACTGTTGATAACCAGGTGGCACCATTAACCCTTTAGATAGGCCTGTGCCAAAAAAAGCTTAGTTTCTGGCTTTTACATGGAGTTATATGGAGTATAACAGCATAATAAAGTGTGTGAGTGTGTGTGTGTGTGTGTGTGTGTGTGTGTGTGTGTGTGTGTGTGTGTGTGTGTGTGTGTGTGTGTGTATGTGTGAACTCACCTTGATGCGTCTGAGAAAATCAAAATATGCACCTCAGCTCTCAGAACTGCATGGAGTAAACAAAAACAAAGTAAGTGTATTTATGCACCTGCTGCCTTTTGATGGTGAGAAATGCAGACTAAGCAAAAACAAAGCAAGTGGATTTAAACGCGTGCATGCAAGCCTGCTGGTCATTTGATGGTGAGAAGAGCAGCAAGCAACATGAGAAAGGGCTTGACTTGTAGTGAAGTTTTAGAGATGATTATGCAGCCTGACCCTTCCAGCGAGCTGCAGGATGTTTCGTCTTCTCCCTCTGACACCACAGACTCAGGAGAGTCAGATCCTGATTTGGATGTGGCACCCTCATCATCCACTCTAGCTTCCACTGAAGGCGAGGAGGATTCGGAGGATCCTGGATCTGGGTGGATTGGGAGAAACGGGGAAGTGTTGTTTTCCACTAACGCGGAGACAACTCTCTTTCTTCAGCCTGCCAGAGGCGTGACTCCAGGGCCGACGCGCTATGCCATCACAAGGCATAGTCATACATGTTTGTATGACTGTACAAACATGTATGTGTTGACGCAAGTCATGCTGACAATGAGGTCAATCATCTCCTCCGTAAAAAACAGATTGAACACGGAATCCATGTTCTGGACCCTTGCGAAGGCATAGCGCGTCGGCCCTGGAGTCACGCCTCTGGCAGGCTGAAGAAAGGGAGTTGTCTCCGCGTTGGTGGAAAACCACACTTCGCCGTTTCTCCCAATCCACCCAGATCCAGGATCCTCCGAATCCTCCTCGCCTTCAGTGGAAGCTAGAGAGGATGATGAGGGTGCCACATCCAAATCAGGATCTGACTCTCCTGAGTCTGTGGTGTCAGAGGGAGAAGACGATACACCCTGCAGCTCGCTGGAAGGGTCAGGCTGCATAATCATCTCTAAAACTTCACTACAAGTCAAGCCCTTTCTCATGTTGCTTGCTGCTCTTCTCACCATCAAATGACCAGCAGGCTTGCATGCACGCGTTTAAATCCACTTGCTTTGTTTTTGTTTAGTCTGCATTTCTCACCATCAAAAGGCAGCAGATGCATAAATACACTTACTTTGTTTTTGTTTACTCCATGCAGTTCTGAGAGCTGAGGTGCATATTTTGATTTTCTCAGACGCATCAAGGTGAGTTCACACACATACACACACACACACACACACACACACACACACACACACACACACACACACACACACACACTTTATTATGCTGTTATACTCCATATAACTCCATGTAAAAGCCAGAAACTAAGCTTTTTTTGGCACAGGCCTATCTAAAGGGTTAATGGTGCCACCCGGTTATCAACAGTAAAAATTACAAATTTTACCTCTTCCCAACAGGGAAAACCACCAACAATCAAAAATGCATGATTATATGGTGTCATGGCTTTGCAATCAAAAAATGTGGTTATAATGGAAGTCAATGGGGCAAAAACAGCCACGAACAGTAAATGAGGGAGAAAAAGTTAAAATCTGATGCTGCACAAAAACTAACAATGCATCAAAACCAATGTTGTTTCTAATCTTTGACATGTCCAAGACTGTGATAAAAGGTAAAAAAAAATCCAGTCCACAATCACATTTTATATTGAAAATGAGTCATTTTGTGTGTTTTTTTCCCAAATCAGTGACATCATTTACAAATTTGGCAATTAAAGAGTTAAAATCCTGATTTTTTTAAAAACATTTAGTATTTTTGAGCAGGACTGAGGTTGATTAATAGATTTATGCAAAAAAATTTGAAAAAAATATTTATCTGATAAATTTTTACAGCAGTTTAAAGTAGTGGCTGTTTTCAGCCACAAACATAACGAAAGGGTAGTAAATTTGCCCACAGTGTACTGTTGAGTTTTTGAAAAATTTCAAAGCATTTTCCCAAAATATGTGTCAAAATAAGATTTGTCACCAAAAATCATTCCATTTGCTGAAACACAGAAAAAGTTATAGCCAAATTTAGACTCAAAAATACCCCATAGTGGATGAAAACATCCCCAACAGCACATAAGGGTTAAAATTTGCACCCTGTTGACTTCAATGGGGCAAGTACTAAACCTGCTTTTAGCCTCTTAACATCCTTGATGTGTCATTACAAGTGCACAGAAAATGTGAGTGATTCCTTCAGAGTGATCACGGGTGAATCTGACTGCAGTAGATGTGAAAGATAAAAATTATGTTATTTAAGCCAGCGCAAATACCTGTGTTTACATCCTGTTTTCGGTTGAAGTCCAAAGTAATCGATTGCCGAGTTCACGCGCGTGATCATAGGTAACTAAACCTATGCGCGTGAACTCGGCAATCGATTACTTTGGACTTCAACCGAAAACAGGATGTAAACACAGGTATTTGCGCTGGCTTAAATAACATAATTTTTATTCATATCTTTCACATCTACTGCAGTCAGATTTACCCGTGATCACTCTGAAGGAATCACTCACATTTTCTGTGCACTTGTAATGACACATCAAGGATGTTAAGAGGCTAAAAGCAGGTTTAGTACTTGCCCCATTGAAGTCAACAGGGTGCAAATTTTAAAAATAGAATAACTCGGTGTAGGCAACACCGATTTTTGTCGTTGTTCTCTGTATTGACAGCACTCCAAATGTACAAAAAAATTAGCTCAATGTTAAAATTGACCGGAGTTCTCCTTTAATCTAACATGTTCTGGTAATACAACGTATGTGGCCACAGAAAACTTTCAAAATGAGTCGAGACGTGCAGAAAGGAGTTGGGGTCCATCTTGACACAAATGCAGCATCACTCTGTGGTAAAGCTGAATAGTGTTACTAACTTGTGCTTTTATGTGGTTAACAGATCGTTTCCAAGATTAACTTTCATAGTCTTGTAAACTATGTTTAAAAAAAAACACATTCACACAGAACTCCATCCATCAAAATATTTGACATGATTTATTTTACATTAGACAAAGCAACATGGGATTATAGACAATACAAAACCCCATTTGTGTCTATATGAAAGGTGAATTTTGGCGAGCCAATGCCAGAACAGACCATTTCCAGGAAGGGATTTCTCAAATAAATAAAAGAGTCAAACAACAATATACATATAGAACACTTGTATTATTATCTTTAAATTTGGATTCATCTCAAAACTGTTTCTGTTATTTCTGTAACTGAAAAGTGCATGCGTAAAACAAGTGAAAATCTATACCATTATAATATTCATGAATTTTACAAGCTCTAATTGTTGTTCCTCAAAACTTAAAGGGGGGGTGAAATGCTATTTCATGCATACTGAGTTTTTTACACTGTTAAAGAGTTGGATTCCCATGCTAAACATGGACAAAGTTTAAAAAATTAAATTGTTCGTTTGAAGGAGTATTTCTGTGCCAAAAATTGTCCTTCCGGTTTGTCACAAGTTTCGGAAAGTTTTTTTTCGAGTATGGGTATGTGTGACGTCAGATGTAATGGAATTTTCTTATATGGGTCCTAAGGGCACTTCTCCGGTAAGATCGCGGGCGTGCGCGCACTCGTAGACCAGAGAAAGAGAGCGAAAGCAGTTCGCCATCAAAGCGCCCTGCCCGGCTTTTGGGAAGCCAATGTCACCAAAGAAGTGTGTTTTTGGATGCCAGGGCAAGACAACCCTGCACAGATTGCCAAAGAAACCGGCGTTAAGGCACCAGTGGATGGAGTTTGTTTTTCCTGAGCATAAACGGAGTTGTGTAGACTGTTTGTTCCCTGCATTTCGACGATGATTGTTTTATAAAGCCCAGATCGACGGATTTGCAGATCGTCTAATGCTTAAGGATCGAGCAGTCACAATGATAAAGGTTCGGTGAGTAAAACTGCTTCTAATCTATTGTCTCTGTGTGTTGTTACTAGCTCGGCGCGTTAGCACAGCTTTAGCTTCGCCCACAGGGCCCGCCTCCAGCCACTCATTTTTTTCCGGAAAGACTCGGTACAGTCTATCTTTCTTTTATAAATATAATAAAACTAAAGACTTTTTGGAGATATGAAAGATGCAATACTACTCTATAGGTACTCAAGATTAACAGGAGATTGAGTGAAAATGAGCTTTTCACCCCCCCTTTAATGGAATTTATTCCGGTGTATACGAGGGTGACAACGCTTCTTGATGTGTGTCTTCTCAGATGCTGAAACTTTGAAGGTTTAAATGCTCATTTTAAATGGTTTTTAGCATATTGCAGGCCTTGTTTGGTGTATGTGGACTGTGGACGGAGCAACCGATAGAGCGTGGATGGACTTCTGGACCCCTGAGTGAAAAAACAGAGCGATTACAAGACTACAATATACTTATGATAAAAACTGATTTTATATACATATATATATATATATATATATATATATATATATATATACATACACACACACACACATATATAAAAACATTTTCCACCAAAATAAACAATTGTTTACCTGAGTTCCATGCGTTCAGTGGGGAGAACTCAATTTTGGGCGTGGCTGGAAGCTGAAATATTGCATTAAATATGTTATAACAAAGTGGCTTGAAACAGTAATATTGTGAAATATATATTCTATTTGAATGCATTTTTAAAATGTATTTTTTTCCTGTGATGGCAAAGTTGTATTTTCAGCATCATTTCTCTGGTCTTCAGTGTCACATGATCCTTCAGAAATCATTCTTGTATGCTTTAAAGAACCACTTTTATGCTATTTTAAAGGTTTCTAATTTTGTCTCCGAAAACAAATTTACATGCATCAAAGTAGGGCTGTTGCGATAACCACGATATTGTAGTACCGTGCTACAGACAAGTAGCCTAGAAATCTAGACGCACCCTAGCGGCAGCAAAATGTATTTCGCAGCCAGGTGGGTCTAGCACAGTGGTTTTCAAACCCTGGGTCGCGACCCTCGGGTGGGTCGCGAGACTTAAAATATGGGTCGCCAGGACGATTTAAGGAAAATATAATTAAATTAAAAAACAAAATTTGTTTTCATAAAACCATAGTCTATATAAAAGAAACACACACAATATGGCTATTTAAACAATTAATAGATTAATAAAACGAAAGAAAAAACTGACAGCATGCTGCTGAGTTTGGTTCGTTTGGCGCGGTGCCTCACAAACAAGTTGACGGAAAGGAAACCGAGACCGCAGTTTGTTTATTTTCTTTATTTTACAAAAGCACAATGTTGTGTTTTATTGCGAGTGTACACAAATATAAATAAATACGTTGCAGTTTCGAATGATGTCCTGAACAAAATAACGGAGTATATTTAAATGATTCCATCGTGCCGGTGGCGCCTCACACGCATTCCAGCATTGCAATCTTGACATCGCAGCCGGTTCATTATCAAAATAAAATAGTCAACCTCACATAAAAATTACACTGCTCTGTTTAAATAGTCAATAGCCTACAGTTCGTGCCATTCAGCGTAAGCACCGCTCCACTGTGATGTTTCCAAGCACATTTTTGCGCATGTGAAGAGGGTGATTTTCTGAAGAGGGATCGATATTGGAACATGAGTGAAGTACAAAGAAGCCCACGAGCGTAATTTCCAATGGGGACAGGGGGGACATGTCCTCCCCACTTTTCAAAATCCAAAATCCCGTTTGCTATAATTTGTTTATATAGTGTGCACGCGATGTTCCCGGACGTGGACGCATCGACATAGGCTCGGTCCTGCTCCTCCGTGGTATCGCGTTTGCGGCACAGGCGATGAAACGCCAGAAACAACAACAGTAACTAAGCTATCGTTATATGATCCCGCTCTTATTCGTGCAAATGCTTTTTCATGCGCGACAAGACAAAAGAGAACACGCTGTCAGTGAATGTCCTCCTGACACACACACACACACACACACACACACACACGACCCACAGATAGACGCGCGCCAGTATCAAGTTCTCTTTCGCGCTAGAACGAACAACACACATGTATGCCATGTCCGTTTTGTCGAGTATCCTCACAATAACAGTCTTAAATGAGTTAAATAAAATCTTAAATTAAAGTAAAGAGTAGTGAGAGAATGGGATGCGTGAGATCGTCAGCTGTGGCTGGTCCTAAAGTGGCAGCAGCTAATTCTCGGAGAAAATTACTAACTGCTCTTGACTAAAGAATG
This sequence comes from Scardinius erythrophthalmus, assembly GCF_964197995.2. NCBI lineage: Eukaryota > Metazoa > Chordata > Actinopteri > Cypriniformes > Leuciscidae > Scardinius > Scardinius erythrophthalmus. The sequence goes on from NC_138234.1 coordinate 23,287,685, forward strand.
CTTGTAGCTTTAATAAGGATTTATCTATATTTAGTTTATAATTTATGCAGTGCAGAATGTTTTGATAATCATATTCAATTTTTTGTATATTTCATACTTGTTAGACAGGAAAGGCACAGGTAAATATGACATTTATAATGGGTTTATGTAAGGTTTGTTTTAAGTTCACTTAAATTAAAAGTTTTTATATTTTTTGAAGCCTAATAAATATTTAAAATTTGGGGGGGATAATCATTTTCATTTTTTCTTATAAGCCTATAATAAATAATAGTTTAGCATCCAAATAAATCGCGAATATGGAAAAAAATGTATTCGAATGAGAGAGTTACGTGTGCCCAACGCCGCTTACTTTCACTTTCGCTTTAAATTATTTCGCTTTGGCTTGTTTATAGATATATATATATTTTCATTCTTGTTCTGTTCTGAATATCATTAAATTTAAAGGATTTGTTGTGGAATATTTTTAGTGAATTTTTTAAGCATACAGCAAACGATAGTAGGCTATTAATTGGTTAAAATTCTTACAATGGTTAATGGTTTACCGGTTCATTAGCATCCCTGTAGCTTTAGCTAGATCAAAAGAGTGCAGAATCAACTTTGCGTTACGATCGCGTCACGGATAAGCCACTGCACGTACATCATCAAAAGCGGTTGTTAACAAAAGGCTTAAGAATAGGCCTATATAGGCCTATGGGTCGCGTCAATAAAAAAAAAAAAAAAAGGGTCGCTCTTGAAAAAGTTTGAAAACCACTGGTCTAGCAACTCTCAATAGGCTCTGCACGAACGCTGCTGACATATTTTCGGTAGGATCTCAGCCGGGTCTTTACTTCCGCATAGCGCATTCTATAGGACAATTCACTTTAATAAAATTAATTTTCTCAGAAACGGAGACAACGATATTAGAAACTGATTCGCTAGTCGGATTTCGCGTGACATGAGAGAATACTCAGCCTCAAAGTTGTCGATGTAGCTCGAAATTTATAATTTAAAGAACTTCTCTTTCTTACTCATATGTGTGACAGTTAACTGCCTCACAATATTGTTAACATCATTCACGTTAACCGTGAATAACCGTTAATTATTACTTTTCACAAGTTAGATTTAACATTTAACATTACCGTACTATTGGTTGTATTTTGTGAATAAAATATGCAATGTGTCCTGTATCATAGCTACATGTATGACCTTTGCAGCAAAAAAAACCCGCGTGAAAATCGGTTCGGTATTCAGTGAGATATGATTAATTAAATGTGCTGACACCTGCCAAACAGATTACACTGAGCGGAGCGGTTGACCGGTTTAAGATGGCGGCCCCACGGCTCGTCCGTGCCAATAGGCAGTAGCGGTCGATAGGGCGTCTACCTATATGATGTCTATGCTATAAACCTTCTCGCTGCAAAAACCCAGATTGGGTCAGGCCAATCACGTTGTGTTTAGAGTAGGCGGGGGCGGGCTTAACATATGACGACAGAGTTGCGACGGTTACCTGGCTGCTACTTGAAAACAAAGAATGGCGGCTGCTGATGGAGAACAACGGTCTTTCGAATCGGCTTTGGCCGCGACTCTGGAGGACTTGGAGTTAAGTTTTTCTTTGAGAAAAGAGCAAAGAACGGCACTTAAGTCATTCTTAAAAAAGGAAGATGTGTTCGTCGTTTTGCCGGCCAGATATGGCAAAAGTTGAATCTATCAACTAAGCTCCACTGTTGGGAAAACGCTCTGGTTGGTTGAAGCGCTGTCCTATTGCGTGCAGAGGGAATTTGAAAGACAGCCGTTTATCCCGCCCCTCGGATTGAGCCGTGACTATTGTGAGTTTCCAGACATAACATCTTGATGTAGGTCTGGCTTGCCAGGCTAACAGACAAGCCAACCCCAGAGGAATGCAAGTAAGCGCCACAACCGCAATATTCGCGTTTTCTTTTTTTCATAAGACTATACCCTTCTTGTTTTGAACTTCGTGCATGTGTATTGAAAGTTAAATAAGTTAATAATGATAACAAGGCTGTTTATCATGGTGATTTGTACTGAGGCTTCATGGATTTGCACTTAACAAGCCTAAACAGAGAGTGAATGAGAGAGAGATCGACTGAGCGTGTGCGATTACCTGATGTCACAGTGTGACAAAAGCCAGATAAGGAGAGAGAGTAAAATCCTCGTGAAGGCAGTATTATTTGGAGACCTCTTGTGGATGGTCGTCTCATCACACCGCGAAATCTGTTGCCATGGCAGCGAGGCCAATTGCCTGATTGACAGCAGGTGAGGAGAATTACAGAGAGTGTTGTGAGAGGAACGCGCATTAAGATGGGGCTTTAAAAAGAGAGAAGAAACAGACGGCCAGTGGTTCTCCTCCCATGAGATACTGTGTTTTGTCGGCGGGTTGTTTATATTTGAAGCTGGACTGTGCAGCAGGGCGAAGATTGAAGCCGAGGAATGGAAAGGAGAGAGTGAAGTTTTGTCAAGGAAAATCCAAGGGATATCGTCAGCAGTGGGAGAGACGCAAAGTGATGAGTATTTGATCCTTTGTTTATATGCACTGAAACTGAAAAAAAAGCGTGTGGCACGAGTGGATCATTACACGAGTGAATTATTGATCTGTCTCCAACCTTTGTTCTTCCTTCACTGAATGTGACGATTGCTACATTCGTTCTGGCTGTCTCTGGGAGAAGTTGAGCCCGTGTGAGAGACGAGAGTCGATCCGGTGGGAGAAAGACCGGTGGGTGAGTGCTGGCCCGAATGCACGGTGTGCGAGTGGAATGCAGTGCCTGAAGTGACGATTCACACGGTTTGAGTTATGGAGTGAAGTTTATCGTGTGGAGAATTATTAATAGTCTGCTGTGCACTCTCTTCTATAGTCTTTCACCCGCTGTTCCTGATCAGGGTTTGTCACATTAAACGCCCAACTTACCATTCGAGACAGCCCCGCTCTGTTAATGCTGTTGATCCATTGATTCCTGTTACATTGTTGCAGCGGACAGCTGAATTGGAGCGTCTTGCTTGAGCATCCTTCCCATCTGATGGTCACCACACGTCCCTATCAACAGCCACTGCCCTGGTTCGAACGAGAGAAGGTATTGGAGTTGAATGTTCATTTACTGTTGAATGGTAGAATCCTGTTGCATTGCTACAGCGCATAGCTGAATTGGAGCATCTTGCTTAAAGCATCCTTCCTGTCTGGTGGTCTCCACACGCCCTTATCAAAAGCTGCTGTCTGGTTGGAACGAGAGAAGGTATTACAGCTGAATGTTTTTATTACTGCTGAATGGTCAAACCCGGTTGCATCGATACAGTGTACAGCTGAAGTGGAGTGTTTTGCTTAGAGCATCTTCTCCGCCTGGTGGTCTCCACCTGTCTCTACGGAAAGCCTCCGCCCTGTTCAGAAGAGAGAAGGTATTTCAATTGAACGTTCCATACGCTGTTGGGAAGTTAAATCCTGTTACCTGGTTACAGTGTGCAGTCAAGTGGAGTGTCTCCCTCAAAGCATCTTCTATGCCTGGTGGTCCCCACCTGTCCCCACTGAAAGCCTCCGCCCTGTTCAGAAGGAGAGAAGGTATCACTGTTGAACGTCGCATCTTGTTGAACCATTGAACCCTGTCGTATCGTTGCAGGGCACAGCCAAAGTGAAGTGTTCTCTTGCCGGGTGGCCCTCCGTGCCTGTGTTGCAAAGCATTGCCACTGTTCAGAAGGAAGGAGAGTAATTACGGCATGTGTCTCGATTAAAGTGTTGTTCTGCTGTTCATGATCCCCTCCTGGCCCGGCCCGCTCGCCACCTGCGTCCTTGTGACCCGTCTGAGTCAAGGATCCCCGTCCTCTGGATACTTACCTCTGGGCAGCCTCCGGCATTCGTTCCATCCTCACTGCGAATACCTACCTGGTTCCAGTCCGAATGGGGTCCGTGTAGCCAAGACTTCCTTGAGAGCCTTGTGAAGAGTACTTACCCAGTGGCTTACCTGAGTGGTGTGCGTCCTCTTCTGATTCCTCTCCGACGAGCCGCAGGGTGTCCACGAACGTCCATCCCGCCCCGGTCCAGGGGGCCCATCGAATTGCTTCTGGCGAAAGAAGAGATTTTAATTAGGACTTTTCAAATTTACCTGCTTTTAACTTAATAAAGAAATTGTTATTCCTTTATCCTCTGTTTTTGTCTGGTTCCTTGACACGCTCCTCGAGGCGGTGCCCGGTCCCCAGGGGTGGGTGCAGTCTGGCTTGGCCCACCCCGACCTGTGACAGAACTTGGCGTAGTCGGCAGGGTTACCGTCTCGAGTGGAGCGATCAAGGTCCTACATGGCAGAGGAAGAAGAGCCAGAGGCCAGACAGCCGGTTATGCCCTTCTTTATGGGGGCCCCGTGGGCCCAGAAGTATGGAGGTCCGGGGTCAGAATTAAGCCGTCAGTATGGAAGGCCCAGGTGGAATACCTGGCAGGGCTCCAAGGGCTGAACGCCCTGCAGAAGGTACAGTTCGTATTAAATTCACTAGAGGGAGAAGCAAGAAGAGAAGTACAGGCAGCACCGGAAGCAACCCGCACCACAGTCCGAGCCATCTTTGATTTCCTCACGGTACAATACGGAGACACCACCCCGGTAGCTGTCCTGAGAACCCAATTCTTCAATTGTAGGCAAGGGCCTCAACAAACTGTTCGGCCATTCGCGTTGCAACTAAGGGAACAGTTTACCAGGCTAAGGGGAAGACAGGACCATGGCCTAGGCGACGAGGAGACCCTACTGCGAGATCAGTTTCTGCTAGGATTACAGGAGGGCCCAGTACGTCAGAGTCTGCGGGTGCAGCTGAGACGAAATCCTGACCTCACGTTTGAAGAACTGCGGCGAGAAGCTCTAGCCCTTGAGCGTGATCACACCGAAGGTGTGGATCCTCCCAGCTGTCTGGTGGCGAATGCTGTTAGTGGGCCTTCGGCCCCTGCCACCTCCGATTGGAAGCATGCCCTCCGGGAAGAATTGAAAAGGGATATCCGTGAACAAATGTCTGATCTGTCCAAATCTGTTATCGAAGAACTCCGTCGAGAACGCCTCCAGTCACTTCCTTCGCCGCGGGAGCGGGCCTACTCTGACGGGAGTCGCCCTCCAGAGCGTCGTTTCGCCCGATCCATGGGTCCCCGATTCCAGTGGGATGAACAAGGGCGTCCTATCTGTAACGGTTGTGGAGAAGCTGGACATTACATCCGCCAGTGCCCTTCCAGACGCGCTTCACAAGGGGGTTTTTAGAGTCTCCGGCCACTGTGGGTCAAGTGGTCGGGACCCCCTTTTCAGACCCTTCTTCTCCTGGACTGTCCAAAGAACGCCTGGTGGGCCGCTGTCCGGTTATTACGATCCGAGTCAACAGCAAGAAGGTGCAGTGTTTGTTGGACACGGGGTCGCAAGTCACTCTGTTTGCAGAGAGCCTAGCTCAGGAACTATTCGGCACCCAGGGTCGGCCGACGACTGAGGCCCCCTGGTTAACTCTGCGAGGGGCCAATGGACTCGATATCCCGTATGTGGGTTATGTAATGACGGACCTGGAGATCCACGGTATGGTTGTACCCCAGAAAGGAGTGGTGGTGGTTCGTGACGTGTGTCTGGGGTCTCATCGTGCCCTACTGGGCATGAATGTTATCTCCGATTGCGGGGAAGAGCTGTTCCAGAGTGGGCCGGCCCGAGCAACGGTGACACCTGAGGGCAGAGAATGGGAGCGTATCCGGGCGGACTGTCGCCGAGTTTGTCTGGCTGAGCAACAGGAGGACCGGGAGAGCACTGGGAGAGTGGCTTGCCGTTATGCTTTGTCTGTCCCGGCTCGAAGCGAGGCGATGGTCTGGGTGCCCCCTAGACTTTACCACCCGGAGGAGTGGGTGCTGGTGGAACCTCACAACGAAGGTCCTAAGGTGGAGGTGGCCAGAGGACTGGCATCCGCCCAAAGAGGTCGAATTCGGGTGAGAGTTCGGAACACGAATCCTTTTCCAATCCAACTGTACCGTCATCAGTGTCTAGCCCGAGTTATCTCGGTGAAGCCGCAGCAAGTGCAAGAGCCAGGAGAAGTCAAGTTTAGCCAAGTAGGCCCAACCATAGTGGAAGTTGCTCTGGCGCAGGCGGGAATACGCAGCAGAGGGGCCGGAGAAGGACTGCCGGCCCACCTTGGAGGTGAGTCCCTACGGGGAGAAGGGCTGGAGGAGGATCAGACAAGGCGGCTTAAGGCCTTTCTATCGAAGTGGCCACAGTTGTTCTCCACCCACGATGAGGACTATGGGGGTACTAACATCGTCAAGCATCAAATTCCCACTGGAGAGGCCACACCCAGTAGAGAGCGCTACCGACCGGTGCCCCCGACGTTGTACTCTGAGGTTCGTGCTCTGTTGCGAGGGATGCTGGATGGAGGGATTATCCGCGAGAGCAGTAGCCCTTGGGCGGCCCCGATCGTATTGGTGAGGAAGAAGACGGGCGCATGGAGATTCTGTGTGGATTATCGGAAGTTGAACCTAGTGACAAAGCGGGATGCTTTCCCATTGCCTCGAGTTGAGGATTCCCTTACTAGCCTCACACGGGCGGCCTGGTATTCCACACTGGACTTGGCAAGCGGCTACTGGCAGGTGCAGGTGGACGAGCGGGACCGGGAGAAGACGGCCTTCACGACCCCCTTTGGGTTATACGAGTGGGACCGGATGCCCTTCGGCCTCTGCAACGCCCCTGCCACGTTCCAGCGACTCATGCAGCGCTGTTTGGGGAGCCAGCTGATGGATACCACCCTGGTGTACCTGGATGATGTGATTATCTATTCCCCCGATTTTGAGTCTCATCTTCAGCACCTGGAGCAGGTGTTCCGCTCTCTGGAGAAGTACGGGCTGAAGCTCCAACCGGATAAATGCCAGCTCTTCCGGAAGGAGGTAAAGTTCCTGGGCCATGTTGTGAGTGCGGCAGGAATCGCTGTGGACCCAGAGAAAGTGTCGGCCGTACAGGGGTGGGCGGCCCCAAAGACTGTGCGCCAGGTTCGATCCTTCCTCGGCTTCGTGGGGTACTACCGGAGGTTCATCAAGGATTTCTCCAAGATTGCCAAACCTATGAACCAGTTGCTGGGTGGAACGGGACATGTCCGGGGCCGAGGGTCCCCAGCGGTGCAGTGGGATCAGGCATGCGAGTTTGCTTTTCAGAAGCTCAAACAAGAGTTGTTACAGGCACCTATTCTGGCATATGCCGATTTCACACAGCCCTTCATTCTTTACACGGACGCTAGCCATCTGTAACATTTCGCTGTAATAGTATGAAAAAGGACAACATATACTGCACATTTGTGGTCTGTTCTCCCGATTTAATTTAAGATATTATGCCATTAATAATTCACTGGAATGCATGACGAATCTCTCTTTTTTTTTCTCTCCAAATCCTCTTTCCAGGTTTGTTTTCACAGTTAAATACAATTTATTATCTGTCAAAATGGCTGAAATCACTTTGAAATACTATCATGCAATGCTTAAGTAAATATATATATATATATATATATATATATATATATATATATATATATATATATATATATATATATATATTTTACGCAAGTTTATTTCGTCTTCTTCCTTGTCCAATTTTTGTCACTCTACATAAGTCATCTGGTATAATTGAAACGATTGGCTATGAGCTACGTACAGGCGCAATTGATAGACATTCGTAGCGCCCAATAAACGGCTCTGGGCATTCGTAAACCACGCCTCAAATACGAGAAAATGAACATGTGGTTCCTAAACCACGTCTCAATGAGACAAGGTCTGACGTTAGCCAGGCTAAGTTCAGCGAGCACTTTTTGAGATTTCAGGATTCCCCAATTCAAATATATAGGACTTGGTCTTGGATGCTCCAGAGGCGTTGCAAATATGGCCACAGAGTGAACAGACTTTCCTTGAAAGAGACTTTGTCTGTGGTCTCTCCCTGTTTGAAAAACTGCATCGCAATCAATCAGCAACTGACAAATGCAGATTCAAGTAGCTTTATTGACAATTCGGCAATGTAAAAAGGCTTCACATTGCCAAAGCATTGGCAGGACACTGATCCAATTGTGTTGAGCACTGTCAAATTTGCAGGCAACAATGGGCAGCAGATTAGGCTGTGATTGACAGCGCTCTGATCCAATGGCATTGAGCATTGTCAGATTAACAGTTCCTGTTCGTGCCAAGCACCAGTTTAGGAAACAAGCGCTCCCCTGCACTGGTGAGAGGTGTTGTGCTGACCACCGCCAGATTATTACTTCCCTGAGTTCCCAGTATAGGTAAATTTAGGATTAGGTGCGCTCATCAACTCTCAGATTTTTTTTAAACCTCCATCCAGTAACACCAGTAATTACTAATACTGTAGAAAAGGAATAATCAGAAAAAAATGTGCATAAACCACTAAACAGTGGTTAGTCTCCGTTAATTAGGTGCTGCCTGAAAGTTATCATTTACCAAGATATACAGGAGAAGATCTTGTATTCAAGGCCTACCACACAATGCAATAGGTGGCATTTAGTGTCATCTCTGTCTGTCAGGATGCGTTGTGCGTGTGTCGTGTCATGTGGTGGAGACCTATATAAATGATTGGTGGTCTCATCAGCAATCTTCAGTCTTATCAAGATGACTACAGCGTACAGCCTGTTGCTCTCAGTGGCTTTGACCAGCTTGACACTGACTGGTTAGTAAAATCATACTTTACTGACAATACAGTGATAACTAAACTAATTCTGGTTAACTCAAACTTGCATCTTGATTGGTTTAGGTACATTTGGAGCTGATATCATCAATGGCAAAAAAGCCAAGAAGAGCTCCATGCTTTACATGGCATCAGTTCAGATTGATGAAAAACACAGATGTGGAGGATTCCTGATCGACCCGAGCTACGTGCTCACGGCCGCACACTGCGATAAAAGGTAATATGATAGTTAGTCTACTGTAGGGGTTGCACGACTACTGATTTCTACTAGTCGATTTCTTATCAAAACAATACTCGAGTTACTCGACTACTCGTCGTTTATGCTACTGTATATGAAAAGACATGAAATAGCTAGATCTTATCAATAAACATTTATTAATTCATAGCCTAATGCAACAATTACATAAGTAAATTCTCAAAACATTATAATTATGACATTTCATTTTTAAATTTTCATTTAACAGTCTAAAGCCAAATAAATAGCCATTCTTGCCTTTCATTTCAGACGTCTGCTTCTAGGGGCCGTTCACATATCGCGTCTTTTCCGCGCTCAAGGTCGTTATTTCAAATGTAGGCGCGCGGCGAGCGCGCTCATAATGAAAGCAACGGACCTGGTGCGCTAGTTTGTCCAGGCGGGTTTTTCCTTCTCATCTCCAGAAATATATCTAGTAGTAAAGCTAATGCAAGGGCTAGAAATAAATGAATCATTTGCTGAATGATACTTCTTCGTCGTCATCATGTAGAGCGCAGTTTGGTTGCATAGCAACGACAGACGCCACGGGAGCGCAAGCGCTTGTAGGAGACAGCGGCACGGCCGCGCGCGCTTTCCACACGTTTTTAGAAGCAATATGTGAACGGCCTCTTGCAGAGTTGGCCAAATTACAATATTTTTGTCATCCTTGATGAAATTCTTCCACACATCTGACGCGTGGTGTCTGTTGGTGACGTTCGCCATTTTTAATTCATTTATGTTTAATGGACGCTCGAGTAATCGATTGTTTCCGACAGCGTCGACTAGTGGTTGAAGTAGTCGATCTATCGACTACTCGACTAGTCTATGCAAGCCCTAGTCTACTGTTAAACTGGGATATGTTTGGGGTTCAACAAAACTGTTCACTAATCTGCAATTGTGTTCATGTTAAAGTGGCGACATGACTGTGGTCCTGGGCACCCACAACATCAGTCCACAAGGGGCGAATCTGAGAAGATATACAGTGCAACATAAACATAAGCACCCAAATTTCGAAAACGTGAACAATGGCAGTGACATCATGCTTCTGAAGGTACAATATTTCATAAATAAAAACATTAATAGTAATAATAATAGATAAATTTATACTTTAACTAAATCAAATACTTGTAATACACATACAATTAATGGTCATCATGAAGACTTCACATTTCTTGTGTGGAATTCTAGCTGTCCAAAAAGCTGAAAAAAGGTGTGAAAACCATCAAAATCCAGAGCAAGGACAAACCACTGAAGCCGAAATCCAAGTGCCAGGTTGCTGGATGGGGTAAAACCGAACAGCATAATGATGTGAACGATCTGCTGGTCACGGACGTGTCGCCTATCAACTTCACAATCTGCAAGACGAAGTGGGAAGAAGTGGGAGAAAAACTCCCAGACAATGTCTTGTGTGCTGGTGGTTTAAAGACTAAAAGTGGCGCTTGTCAGGTGCGTCTACAGCAATATTTTGGTGAAATTTCATAATTTGCTATTCTATTTACTTCTGAACTCAATTGGTTATCAATCTGAATTGCATTGTTCTTGCAGGATGATTCAGGTGGACCACTAGTGTGCAGTGGGAAAGCGGTGGGCATCATCTCTATGGATCGCTGTGACAGCCCAAATGTTCCCAATATTTACACTCAAATTTTTAAATACACACTCTGGATCAAGAGGGTGATCAGTGGAGGTGCCTGATGCCTTTAAAACTGAATTGTACTGTTGTGCAGTTTGCTAAACTCAAATTTTATGGTGAGGTGAATGCTACCTGTCAAAAAATTACAATAAAAGCAAAAAAAAGGCAATAAAAACTCAATAAGCAATGACTCTGCATTTCTTTATTTCTAAAGAGCCACTTCACAGAGAACAAAACCGTTCAAGGGCTGTTTGATACTCAACCACAGCTAAAGTTCACAGCCATCACCACATCCTAGAAGTTGCACAACAGTCTTTTTAAACAAAAATAGATGCGGCACTGGGGGGAAAAAAGGTTGAGAAGACACATACACTCCTTAAAAAGAATAAATGTTAAATTTTATGCTTTGTTTAAAAAGCCCCGAAGACACAAGCAATCGATTTGTCAAGGTGTATAAGTGTCTCCACAGAAATGAACCGAGTTCATTCAGTCTCATTTTGCTGTTTCTTAGATGGTCACAAAAATGTTGAAAGAAAAAAAAGAAACTGCTTCTGAAAAGGTTCTCATCATTTGTTGTATTTCCTTAGGTTTAAACAGATCTCTGCTCAACTATGTAGGCCATAATGCACACAAAACCCACAAACCCTGTATTTTTTTTTCCCACACATGTTTTCTTAATCTAACATGTTCTGGTAATACAACGTATGAGGCCACAGAAAACTTTCAAAATGAGTCGAGACGTGCAGAAAGGAGTTGGGGTCCATCTTGACACAAATGCAGCATCACTCTGTGGTAAAGCTGAATAGTGTTACTAACTTGTGCTTTTATGTGGTTAACAGATCGTTTCCGAGATTAACTCCCATAGTCTTGTAAACTATGTTTAAAAAAAAAAAAACATTCACACAGAAAAACTCCATCCATCGAAATATTTGACATGATTTATTTTACATTAGACAAAGCAACATGGGATTATAAACTATACAAAACTCCATTTGTGTCTATATGAAAGGTGAATTTTGGCGAGCCAATGCCAGAACAGACCATTTCCAGGAAGGGATTTCTCAAATAAATAAAAGAGTCAAACAACAATATACATATAGAACACTTGTATTATTATCTTTTAATTTGGATTCATCTCAAAACTGTTTCTGTTATTTCTGTAACTGAAAAGTGCATGCATTAAACAAGTGAAAATCTATACCATTATAATATTCATTAATTTTACAAGCTCTAATTGTTGTTCCTCAAAACTTAATGGAATTTAGTCCGGTGTATACGAGGGTGACAACGCTTCTTGATGTGTGTCTTCTCAGATGCTGAAACTTTGAAGGTTTAAATGCTCATTTTAAATGGTTTTTAGCATATTGCAGGCCTTGTTTGGTGTATTCACTAACTGTGGACGGAGCAACCGATAGAGCGTGGATGGACTTCTGGACCCCTGAGTGAAAAAACAGAGCGATTACAAGACTACAATATACTTATATATGTGGTAAAAACTGATTTTACATACATATACATACATATACATACATACATATACATACATACATATATATATATATATATATATATATATATATATATATATATATATACACATATACATATACATATACACACACACATATATATAAAAACATTTTCCACCAAAATAAACGATTGTTTACCTGAGTTCCATGCGTTCAGTGGGGAGAACTCAATTGTGGGCGTGGCTGGAAGCTGAAATATTGCATTAAATATGTTATAACAAAGTGGCTTGAAACAGTAATATTGTGAAATATATATTCTATTTGAATGCATTTTAAAATGTAGTTTTTTCCTGTGATGGCAAAGCTGTATTTTCAGCATCATTTCTCTGGTTTTCAGTGTCACATGATCCTTCAGAAATCATTCTTGTATGCTTTAAAGAACCACTATTATGCTATTTTAAAGGTTTCTAATTTTGTCTCCTAAAACAAATTTACATGCATCAAAGTAGGGCAGTTGCGATAACCACGATATTGTAGTACCGTGCTACAGACAAGCCAACCCCAGAGGAATGCAAGTAAGCGCCACAACCGCAATATTCGCGTTTTCTTTTTTTCATAAGACTATACCCTTCTTGTTTTGAACTTTGTGCATGTGTATTGAAAGTTAAATAAGTTAATAATGATAACAAGGCTGTTTATCATGGTGATTTGTACAGAGGCTTCATGGATTTGCACTTAACAAGCCTAAAGTGAATGAGAGAGAGATCGACTGAGCGTGTGCGATTACCTGTCATAGTCATATGTATTCGTGAAAAGGTTGCCGTGTCCAAGGAAAGCAAAATATTTGTCGCATCATCCTTTTAACGTGTAAGGGTATTTACCATGAATGGTGTCAGCGCTGGTCAATGGATCAATGCCACTGGTTTCTATTAAGTGAAGCTTCAGCTCAGCGTTACCCATGTGACGCATTGCTGGTCAGCTGAGCCTTGAAAAGTGGAGCTCAAAGTTAAAATAATGAACACCCTGTTTTATTACATCTACCTTTTAATGAATCAGCGTTTTTGAACGTGTTTTTCGACTGAACGGTTTAAAGACACACTCAAAGACAGTCCCTTGCTGTCACCTAGTGGCTTAACAATGTAACTGCATGCTGAGTAACAGCCCGTCTATGCACCAGAGACGAAGACGATGATACTGGTGAAATATCTGCAGAAAGCCTCTTATCCAGTCAGATTCGAGGATCGGAACTAACTGTTATACATATAAAAATAGCCTAACGAGCTTACTTGTCAGGTTTATGTAGTATTACAGCATTTAATAACATTTATCTAGTATTACAGCATTTAATAACAAGCTGGAGCAATTATTATTTGGGTTGAATGAAAATAAAGTGTCTATAATTTGTGGGGATTTCAATATAAATCTTTTGAATGTGTCAAATCATACTAGTAGTTTAGATTTTCTAGATTTAATGTACAGTAGAGGCCTTTATCCTACTATTACTAAGCCTAGCCGAATAACTTCCAGTTGTGCCACGTTAATTGATAATATTTTTGTAAATATATTTGAAAAAAACGGTCAAAAGTGGTCTTTTGATAAATGATACAACGGATCATTTACCGATATTTGTAACTCACTTCTGTGAAGTAAAAACAAATAAAGAAAAGTATAGTAAAGTTATTAGGTTAAGAACTGAGGAAAGATTAAATAGATTTAGGGATGATCTAATGAAAGAACACTGGGACAATGTTTATAGTACAAATAATGTAAATAAGGCATATGAATTATTTTTGAAAAAGTATTTATGGCTATATAATAATAATTGCCCAATAAAAATATTGAATGATAAAGCAAGAAATAATAATAAACCTTGGTTAACGAAAGGTATATTGAAATCGTGTAAAAAGAAGAATAAGCTTTATCGGGATTTTGTAAAATATCGGACGGTAAATGCAGAAAATAAATATAAAGCTTACAAAAATAAGTTGACTACTATAATGAGACGTGCAAAGAAAGATTATTATATAAACTTGTTGATGGAAAATAAAAGTAATATAAAAAATATGTGGAAAGTCTTAAGGGAGGTTATAGGCAGTAAAATGAATTATAGTCAGCCATTATATTTAATGAATGAACAGAATGTCGAGATACGTGGTGAAAAAATGGCTGATGAATTTAATTCATTTTTTGTTAATGTTGGTCCAAATCTTGCCAAAACTATACCATTACATAATAAAAGCTGGATAGGTGAAAGCAGAGTCATGCAATCCATTTTTTTTTTGACGAAGTTAGTGAGAGTGAAATTATTTCCACTGTCTCTAAATTAAAAAGTAAAAATTCATGTGATAGTGATGGCTTAGATATGTATATTGTCAAAGAAACTCTACGTTGCATTATTAGACCATTAAAATATATAATTAATTTGTCTTTTAATACAGGTTTTTTTCCAGATAAAATGAAGGTGGCTAAAATTATTCCTTGTTTTAAAACTGGTGATAGGCATAGTCTTACAAATTATAGGCCTATATCTTTGCTTTCCCAATTTTCAAAAATTCTGGAGAAGCTTTTTGTTAAAAAATTTGATTATTTTCTTGAAAAACATTCTTTGATAAACGATAATCAGTTTGGGTTTCGTAGCACCCGCTCAACAGCTATGGCTTTGATGAAAATCACAGAGGACATTACTACAGAATTGGAGAATAAAAATCACACAGTTGGAGTTTTTATTGACCTTAAAAAGGCCTTTGACACTCTCGATCATGGAATATTGATATCTAAATTACAGACATATGGAATTAGAGGTGTAGTATTAAATTGGATTATTAGTTATTTAGAAAATAGACAACAATATGTAGAGTATTTAGGCCATGAATCTAAGTTGGAAACAATACAGTGTGGAGTCCCTCAAGGCTCTGTGTTGGGGCCTAAATTATTTATTTTATACATTAATGATCTCTGTGATGAATCAAAGATTTTACGTTTTGTTCTTTTTGCGGACGATACAAATTTTTTTGTATCGGGGAAGAACTTAAAAATCTTAATCAAAACTATTGAACAAGAATTGGTCCTACTTCAGAAATGGTTTAACAAAAATAAACTGTCGTTAAATTTAAGTAAAACTAAATTTATGTTGTTTACAAATCAAAAATGTCCTGATAATGTTTGTTTGATTCTAAATGGAATAACTATTGAGAGAGTGTCAGAATTGAGGTTTTTAGGAGTACTCATTGATGAAAAATTTAAATGGAAATCACACATAGCCTACGTAAGAAATAAAATGTGTAAAAATATTGCTGTTTTGAGTAAAGTAAAGTTTATGTTAAATTATAAAGCAATGAGAATCCTTTATTGTTCCTTTATTTTGCCCTATTTGATGTATTGTTTGGAGGTATGGGGTAATTCATATTTTACTAATTTAATGCCCTTATTTATTTTGCAAAAAAGGGCAATAAGGATAATTAATGGAGTTGCTCCAAGAGAACATACTACAGGACTGTTTCTGAGGTCAGGACTACTTAAATTGAAGGACTTGGTTTCTTTACAAACTTTATTAGTTGTTCATAAAGCAAAACATTGCTTGTTACCACATGGACTGCAAACCCTTTTTACTGTAAATAGTGAGACAAGTAGAAGAAATGATTTTAAACAACCTTTTGCTGGAAATACCCTCAAACAAATGTGTGTTTCAGTTTCTGGTGTGAAAAGATGGAATTGTCTAGAGAATGATTTAAAATGTTGTTTAAAAAGTATAAAGAGAAGATACTTAACTTGTATAAAGATGATGGTGAAAATTCTTAAAACTATAATATGAATGATCATGGTCTCGTCATTGTCTTTGATGCCAGAGTTGTCATTATTGCATTATTGTTGTTTTTGTTTGTTTAGTGTTGTGTAAGCAGAATTAATATTAAAAAAAATAAAAAAATTAAGGAAAATTGATAAAAATGAAAGTAGATTACATCTGGTATGCGTTATTTTTCATTTATTTATTTATTTTTTTTTATTTTTTGTCGCTGTTATTTATTTATTTATTTATTTATTTTCTTTCATGTCGGTTAGGCCATCTAATTTGTAACTTTCTTATTATAAGAATGGGGTAGGAGTTTATAAGATTTTTTTTTCTTCATCCTACTCCTGTTCTTCTTGTCATGGAATGTATTTTTGTTGTGTTTGTGTGGATTGTTGTTGTGGCATTTCGTGTTGCATTACCATGAAAAGAGAATAAATAAATGAAATGAATGAATGAATAATTAATCATACTAACAGGATGTGATTCTGAGGAGCAAGTTGGTCCAAATAAAGTGGGTACTGTCCCATCTTTAAAACTTTGCAGACCTTTTACATTCAAAAACAGCTATTTTATACAATGCATGAAAGGGAATATTTGAAAAAGCATAAAAGCATTTAATTTAATGCTCAAGAAACGTTTACTATTATCAATGTTGGGAACAGATATGCTGCTTAATCTTTTAGAGGAAACGGTGATACTTTTTTCCCAGGATTCTTTGATTACTAGGAAGTTCAAAGAAACCACATTTACTTGGAATAGAAATCTTTTGTAACCTTATTAAAGTATTTACTGTCACTTTTGATCCATTTAATTCTTGCTGAATAGAAGGTTTTTTTTTTTTTTTTAAACACCAACTAACAAATCCTAAATTTTTAAATAGTCGTTTTTTCTTTCCCTGCTGTCACATCTTTGTAAATAAATGTCTGGTGTGGTTTAGTTGGTGTCATCTGGCGTTCTTTATATACCTTTACACTGCACTGAATTTCACAGACTCCACTTTCAGTTTCAGTTATCCACCTTATACCTGACGAGTTTGGGGAACTTCCATTCAAAAAGACTGAAACGAATCATTTCAAATTATAAGGTTGCCCTACAAATAAAGCTTATCCGTCAGTTTGACTCAATGAGCTACCAGTTTTCTTTCATGTTTTATTTAAGAATAACATGAGAATAACGTAACACTTGGTATTTTAACGTGACATGTTATAACATTATCTATGGCAAGAGCTCTTTTCAGTCACTGCATTCTTTTCCTCATGATTATTTTCTTTTTTTCCTGTAACATTTCGCTGTAATAGTATGAAAAAGGACAACATATACTGCACATTTGTGGTCTGTTCTCCCGATTTAATTAATTAATAATTATAATAATTCACTGGAATGCATGACGAATCTCTCTTTTTTTCTCCCCAAATCCTCACGTCTCTTTCCAGGTTTGTTTTCACAGTTAAATACAATTTATTATCTGTCAAAATGTCTGAAATCACTTTGAAATACTATCATGCAATGCTGAAGTAAATATATATATATACATTTTTTTTATATATATTATTATTATTATTAAGGCAACATAGCCTATGTATAATACAGATTACCATGATATTTAACCGTCCGATTTTTCTGTGGAAAGATTTACGCTTTGGGGGTTATCCATGGTCTGTTGAAAGTACCTTGTTGATGCTTTTACACTTTTAAATGTACTTTTAATGTCCAATGGTTGAAGGGTGAGTAGAATAATTTAATGTCATTGATTGTACACAGTTTAAAAATATATATTATTGCGTCCATAGAGCTAGTCTTTCACTGATTGTTTACATCTTAACGGAAGTTACACCCATAATTCGCGCAAAGAGTCATGGGGCGTAGGAATAATGTGGATACGTTCAGTTTCAGTACTTTCGTACCTCAACGCCAAAGTACTTCATCCACTCCTCCACAGCTGGTGGGACGGCTGCTTTAGCTCGGCCCAAGGCAACAGATCCCTCCTCGCTACCTCCAAGAAGTCCCGAATCATATGCCACATATAGGGCTCCTCCTGCAATGGTCACCTTTGTGGCAAACCTAAGATATACATAACAATTCAGTCATTCGGAGTCAAAAAGCCACATTGAGAAGATGTTTGTTAGCACGCTAGCTATGCTTAACCTACTATGTAAATGAACACTGCTACACAAATGCATGCTAATTTAATTTAGAAGTATTATACACATATAGAAAACTATCAAAAGTAATAATGCACAAAATATGCCAATCAACATAACTCTTAAGCCCAAACAGACACTTGAAAGCTAACTGCTAATTAGCTCCAATATACAACAACGCAATGACACTTACTTGACTACAGGCAAAATCTTGGCAGCCATGGTCTTAAAAGCAACAGTATGCTAAAAAGTGCAAAACTGTGAAACAAAGACTCAACTTCACTAAATATTTTGCTCTTTCTTGACAGCGAATTCCACTGACAAGGGCATTTGTACCAGTGAGTGGAATGAACTGAACTGGAGGCAATAAAGTTGGTTTTGAATGACTTCATACGTTCGCAATCCGCAGTTTCAACTAAATAAATGTCGGATGTATATAAATGATATTTGTGTTTCTGTAATAAAAAAAAAAGAATAATATTTATAATAAAAATAAAAGCACACGGTTGTTAGTGTTAATAATAAACGACTTGGTTTTATTTATTTGTTGAATGTGCCGCCATGACCACTCCGTGCATTTGCTGTCAGCCGCTGTTTCAGTATTATTATTCGTATTAATCATTAAGAAAAAAAAGAATTTAATATAATATTGTGGTTTTATGTTAACGGAATCTCTTTCCAAGCCCTAACAACGTCTATGTCAAATCTAATAAGTAACTCAATAGCTTAGCCATGCAGAAGTTACTGAAAAGTAATCCTTAATCATGACCTTCGGTTTTATTTTCTAGCCGGTCTGTTTTATTTTTTTATTTTATAAACACATTTTTTTTTTTTTTATAACAATGACAACAAAACTTAAAATAAGTGTTAATACATCAGTAATAGGCTACTGGCGCGATTGTTGCTCTCAAAATTATATAAACGCCACTTAAATCGAATTGTACTTTGCTTTGGCTCCGCCTGTCTGACACGATCTGGTTCTGCAGGTTATTTGGTAATGCAACTGACTTTGACAGTTGGTCGGTTCAAAGTCACATTTTTGTAAACTGTGCTGTCGCATCTTCTACAATTTTTCACAAATGAATCTTTATGCCAAGTTACTGTTACTGTGCACTGTAGGCGTCGCTTTCATTGCGGTTCGATGGAGTGCTACGTCGTTTAATGAGGGTGAGTTGAACGGACGCCCTTTTTATTTATTTTTATGTGCTGTAATAAAATGTAATATCCATAGGCTATAGGCTGTAATACCAGATTAAAGTCATGTGCAAGACCCGTGACAAGTCAGTCCAGGATTTAGGAGGAAGAAATGTTTTTGTCTTCCTGTTTTGTAGCAATATTTGTGCGTCTAATAGTAGCTAAATAGTTATAGGCTATTTCAGGTAATTAACGTTAGAGTAAATAGCTATTTGCACTTTTGCAGAGTAATATTTTATATAGCCTACCCTGCTGTTGAGATGATATGTTCTCTCTCTTGTATGTGGGAAAATAATAGTAATTCTGAAATAATAATAAAAAGATTTTTCCTTCCTTTCTCAAAATTCAAGTAACCACTCAGAAATGTGATATTTATCCAATAATATACCATAGTAAAGTTTGGAGTTTGATATATTTATCAATATTTATATTAATATAAATTCATATTTAAATTAATTCAAATTTATATATATATATATATTATTATTTTATATTTTAATATATATAACTCAGGAAAGTAGATCAGTCAGAATTAAAATATGAAAAGTGAAACGCCATTCATAATTTTTTTTTTTTTTGTCACTTTGTGATATTTAAATCAGCTCTGTGTTGCAAGGCAAGATAACAGAACTTATCTGAACAGTTGCATATGCAATTCATAATGTTATTTTATTACTTTATGTGCTAGGAAGTGGGTGAGTGTGATAAAGAAAGAAACATGATAAAACTGCATGAACTTTGTAAACCGAAATGAACTGGCCCATTCATAAGTTTTAATATAGTTGATTATTGCATTTCGTCTCATTGAAATTTGATTTTCTCCAATTGACCATTCATGTAATAGATTTCTACAAATGCCAACATTTGATTGCCATCAACATGACTATTCAGACATGATTCAGACTATTCATGAATCAGTTGAGGCTTTTATTTTGCAGCCTACAGTGACATTTATATAATTGTCTCTGCCCCGCAGGTTAGCAGCTGTACAAACGACCTCGTTTTGCCCTCAAAATAATTACTGTTACCGCAGAACTATTTGTCATAATACAGAGAGACTATTGGAGAAGTTTAATATAACTTTCTACCCAATGGGCATGACTAATGGAAAACGGCCAACATTAAATACATCTTTTAACAAACTGATATTGTGAAAACCTAAAAAGCATAGAAAGCTGGCTTTATCATGTGACCTTTACAACCATGAACATTAAGTAGGCCACACCATTATGAGGCATGTTTATGTAATGATATTTAGTCAACATTAAACTGTGATTTGTGTCTTTGTAGAGTCTTTGAAAGGTGCCCGGGTGTTGGTGACCGGGGCCAGCACTGGCATCGGCGAGCAGTTGGCATACCAATACGCCCGTCTAGGAGCCCAACTCGTTATCACGGCGAGGAGAGGAAATGTCCTAGAAGAGGTCAATGAGCTCTTCTTCTTTCGTTCATCATTTACATTTGATTCAAGGAGGTATGATTGTTTCAAAATGATTCCTCTGACTGCAGGTTGTGCGCAAGTGCCAGGAAATGGGGGCTCAAAAGGCCTTTTTCATCCCCGCGGACATGGCGAGCCCCTCCGATGCCGAGCGCGTGGTACAGTACGCCATCGAACAGCTCGGGGGGCTGGATTTCCTGGTTCTGAACCACATTGGGCCCAGTCCATACCAAATGTGGAATGGAGACGTGGAGCACACGCGATGGCTGCTAGAGGTGTAGAATCACAATGAAGAGAAAAAAAAGGTTTTCATAAAAGGATAGTTCACCCAAAAATAAGATTTCTATTGTTTTTTTACTCACCCTCATATTGTTTCAAACCTGTATGATTTTCTTTCCTCCGTGAAACACAAAAGAAGATAGTCCACATAATGTCCGGACTGCTCTTTTTCATACAATGAAAGCGGACCAAAAATGACATAGGCCTTCTGTAAAATTACAATTAATAGTAATGTAATAACTAATTTATTAAAAAGGATCACTGTAGCTCTCAAATTTCATTCAGACTGTATACTTAAAGGTGCTCTAAGCGATGTTGGGTGACGTCACTTCTTGTTGACGTTCAAAGTATTGTCAAACAAAACGGAGGCTAGCTCGACCCTCCCTCCTCCTCCCTTCCATGCTTCCTGAAACAGGCTTTTCCGATGTAAAGTTGGTACTTTGCACGTTCCTTCTCCTTTTCCTTCTTATTTGCTATTTGTTCATCGGAACGTCATCTATTTGGTCGTTTGTCGGCCTTAATTTCAAGAGAATATAATTCTAACGTTAGTCATTGTCTGGGACATCTCTCCTCTAGCTAACTTCCCTCTTCATGCTACTCTCTCCTCCACTCCCCACACCCCCCTTCATGTGCACGCGCACTAACCCCCCAACCCCCACCCCCAAATCATTCTTGTCGGTTATTGGCTGGAACACTCGTTATGTTTCGTGGTCCAGGCTGGGCCAGTTTGTTTTTGTTGCCGTTTGTGGAGCCTGGGCTGTCTACAGAGACAGTTTTTTTACAGTGTGTTCAGGGGACAGGCAGCTAGCGGATAGTGAGGAGATGTTTGCTGTGTGTGACAAAAAAAAATATTTCGGCCTAAAAAACACGTTACATCGCTTAGAGCACCTTTATATATGACAGATCAGGTCTTAATGGTAATATTTGGGTGAACTACCTGTTACTTTTAATCCCATATGGTCAAACTAACTGAAATATATGACATTCATCATACACTCTCTTACAGGTGAATTTTCTCAGTTACCTACAGATGGCTCAGAAAGCTTTGCCGACTCTTGAAAAGAGTAAAGGATCGATAGTTGTTGTTTCCTCCCTTCTAGGTGATTAAAATATGAAACTTATCTCACAGCTCTTGCTGCTTCAACCAACGAACAAATGCTGAAATAACCGCTGTTTTTCACAGGAAAAATATGCGGCCCCTTCGCTTTGCCGTATGCCGCAACTAAGTTTGCACTCAACGGTTTCTTTGGAGGCCTCCAGCATGAGCTAGCAATGCAAAAAAGCAATGTGTCCATAACCATCTGTGTACTTGGACTGATCGACACAGATAGTGCTATGGAAAAAATCAAGTGAGAACAAACTAACATCAAAATCTTTGGTTCTTAATGCTAATAAATGACAATTAAAAGTTTAAAAGCTTTTACCTAGGGGTGCTAGCTCAGTACTAGTTAAGCTACTAAAGAACAAATGGGCAGGCATAAAGTCATAAATAGCAGTTGTTCACTTACTTGTGTAACTCATAGTTTTGTAACAATCTATATCACATGTCATGTCCCAGATAAAAGGCTCATTCTTCATGTCTTTAATGTGTTTAATGCAGAGGTTACATCAATATGACCGCCTACCCTGCTCATGAGTCCGCCCGGCACATTATCGAAGCTGGAGCATCTCGACAGCCTGAGGCATTTTACCCCTGGTACACCTTCTACGCCTGTCTCTTCAGGGATTGGTTCCCCTACTATAGAGATCTGGCAATTCAAAACTCCTACACATATAATCCATAAGCTAATACGGAACTAATTACTGAAAGCTGACAGTTCCTTTGGAATCCATGTGTGGAGAAGTGCATTAGTGGTTAGTGCACGAGCTCTGAAACAACAAGCCCTGGGGACAGTTGCATAAACATAGCCGGTGTCTTAACAACTAGTATGAACAACTATTAGTTAGTTGGGGGTTATCAGCCTTATGTTTCATTATCAAATTAGACTAATCTACTTTTTTTATGTAACTGACTTAAAATTAAACTTTTGAGAACCTGTTGTGAATTTAGACAATTAAAGATTGATTAAAGTGTTTTATGGTAAATTATCAAGGAATTATTGCTGCTGTGAGGATTAAAAGTGGTTATGTCTGTTTATGTCCATGTCTGTTCAAAACTGTGTGCCCTTTTTTGGAAGAAGCTCTAAGAAATTGTTTGTAACCTCTGAAACATTCCCGGGTTGTAACTGTAAAGCACTCTGAACTTACCTCATGTTTACTTATCAGTGACTATACCTGACCTATTGCTGACGCGAAAATCTGCTTATCATACTTGACAATAAAGACGTTACACTAAATGCTTGCCGCTTGAGTTTTATTGTTGATAAAATGAAACATTTAGAGCTTACAACATTTGATAACGAATATGATATTTAAGACAAAGAAGTGGGCGCGCGCTGTCTGTGTTGTTTTTGGCCCGTAGCCTAGCCTACACTAAATTCAAATTAGAAAAAGCCGCGAATACGAAACAAAGATAATTTGTCGTAACTTCGAAACAATAACCACATCATTAAGTTACATTAAACCTCTGTCCTCGGAATATGACGGTTATTTTCTTTACCTCGAGCATACTTAACGCTATTTAATTTGAATGTTGTTGCACAATATGTCCGGAAGAGGGCAGCAGTCTCTTGATAATAGCGAGCGACATAAAACAATTGTAAGTGCACGTGTTCCCCATTCAAGGTTTGACCAGTAGGTGGATTTATTGTATGACCGCCAAGAATCAAGATTAAGACTTTTCTCTTTTGAGTGAGTCCTTCATTAGAAAGATGCCCCACATTAATTCCCTGCAATTACCAATTGGGTCATAATATACTGAATTCACAGAAGAGCTAGATGAGCTGAAATTATGCCAGGGCCAGGCTGTATCAATTCTCATGTAGGCTACTTGACTGGGTTTAAGAGGAAAAATCAAAGCCAGAACCGCCTCCTACTTAACGTGCACTGCCTTAAGCATTACGCACACCCTATCTCTTTTTTACTCACACTTTCCCCTTCTTTCTCAGACACACACCCACACATGCCCGCATACACACTCATGATGGGGCCTCCAGGGGGAAGGCGCAGGCCCGGCTGCCTGGGATAGCAGCCAGTAACACCTGCAACAGATTAGAGCTCCTAATGCTGAGCAATAAATCCCCCACCCCGTCCTGCATCACCATGAACATGAACATGATCTATCTATCTATCTATCTATCTATCTATCTATCTATCTATCTATCTATCTATCTATCTATCTATCTATCTATCTATCTATCTATCTATCTATCTATACTGTAAAATGTGATATGATCAATAAGTTATGACAACACATTTTTACATTGCTTTAACTATCAAAATAAGTTAAGCATTTTTCAAATGCTATAAAGTTATACAAGATTCAACTTTTTTTAAAGTCAGTTTAATGTAATTTAAGTTTAAATGACTTAAACATCCAAGTTGATTGTGCTTAAAAATGTAAGGCAGCAACTTCTTTTACAGTCTTTATCTATCTATCTGTCTGTCTATCTATCTATCTATCTATCTATCTATCTATCTATCTATCTATCTATCTATCTATCTATCTATCTATCTATCTATCTATCTATCTATCTATCTATCTATCTATCTATCTATCTATCTATCTATCTATCTATCTATCTATCTATCAGGACAGCATGCTTCATAAAATAACTGTTTAGACCTTTAAATAATTAGTTGATTCTATTCACAAAACTGGTTTGAATGAGTTGTTCACAAAAACTAGTCTATTCTCAAGTCAACACACTGTCTGTTTAATTAGGTACAGATCTCAGTCTGTTCTATTATATCTCCAAATTATCCAAACATCTTTAAAACTAAATTTAAGAAACAACATAAACACTTAAAAGTTGTATTTCACATTAAATGGCTTAAAAATCCAACTTTTCTACTTTCTAAAAAGACCCCCAGTGTCCCCAAAATACATCTGAATCTAGAAACAGTACCACTGTTGTTCTGGACCCAGATGTCCTGTTCAGGGGGACAGTGCTAGTCAAGCGGAGGGTAGACGCCGGAGGGGGTGTTTGTAGATGGAAAGGGTGTGTTAGCCCACCCTCTAGCCTCCTAACCCCTTTCTCGCCATGCTTTTCAAATAGCACACAATGGTTGACACCTGTGTCCTTTCAGAGCGGCCACTGTTATTGTTTACACACTCGGCAGAGGGGAGGAAGAGGCCAAAAGAGCTGTGAAACGGGCCAAAACTGCAGCCCTTGACCTCCCTCCTTTTAATTAGGACGCTTCACCCAGACCCAAGCACACATGGGGTGTATGAGAATGTGTATGTTAATTTCTGCACCAGTAGCAATGACATTTAAAGGAATAGTTCACTAAATGAATGCCCAATTCATGAAGAAATTGTTCTTTTACGAATCAGTTGATCCAGTTTACACAACCAGTCTGAAGGATTTGTTCACAAATCAGACTGATACATTCTTAAGTTTAACTCATGGACAGACAGACAGACAGACAGAGATAGATAGATAGATAGATAGATAGATAGATAGATAGATAGATAGATAGATAGATAGATAGATAGATAGATAGATAGATAGATAGATAGATAGATAGATAGATAGATAGATAGATAGATAGATAGATAGACAGATAGATAGATAGATAGATAGATAGATAGATAGATAGATAGATAGATAGATAGTTTGAGTGAACTATACCTTTAAGTCCAGATTTTACTCGTTCAGGGCGGTGTCGTACAGTTTCCGAGGGGTGTTTGTACTTCAATAGATGTGCCGAACAACAAAAGGGTGTATGGGTCTATTTGTTGTTTTTTCCTGCTTGCTACATGAATAATTTGTACGGTTGTCTGTTGGCTTGGCTTGTATTTGTGGTGATGTATTGATTAAATAATTAGGGGGCATCTGCCGTGGTTCTGAATGTGTTTGCGGGCATTATTTCGACATGACATGTTTTCGCCCTGTATCTGAGCTTAATGAAGTCCAATGCACAATTATGCATCTTTTTGTACCCTAGCCCTTCTCTTTCCCTTCTGTTTTGGGGGGCTCATGGGTGGTAGGGTGGGGGTTAGATGAATTCTTCTTTCTCTCTCTGTCTCTTTTTCTATATAAAGGAGAGAAATACCAATTAACAAAGGATAAGAAGTGAACCGTAAATACCCTCAACAAGGCCCAGCAAGAACAAGAACTGGCTTTCTCTCTCTATCTCTCTCTCCCCCCCATCTTCTATTCCCTCCACCTTTCACAAAGGGAAGGCTCGGAGCTTACAAAGTGCCAATTAACACTGAATATTTGGCCCTTGCGCTTCCCTCCCGGAGCCGCTGACAGCGATGGTGTTTGGGTTAATACCGAAGGCCTGCAAAGAATTATAATTCTCCTCCTTCGCCCCCCTCCCCCATCCCTCCATCTCCTCCCATCCTCAATCCCTTTATTTTGTTTCCAATGGGGTGGTTTTACAGTTCAATGCACGTTCAAAGGGTGATATAAGATGACTTTCCAAAGAATTTCGTTTGGAGCGGTGGAGAGGGGCAGGGTAGGGGTAGGCCATTGCGGTGGGACGATCGGTTAAAGGACAGCAATCGAAAAAAATATTCAGACAGACAACCAAGGCTTCCTTTATAGTGGTGTTCGGCATGCATTTTGGATTTGAACAGAAAACAATCACTAAGGAGTGAATTGCCTATACGGCTGTCCAGTGTTTATCTCCTCAACAAAATTACTGAAAAAGTTTGTTATTGAGCACCGTCAAAGAAAGTGAGACGAAAAAATCATGAAACGGAAGTTGCGATAGTCTTTTCTTCCGTCCGTAAGGCTCGTTCTTCCATACTAGAGCACGAATGCACATGCGCAATTCTAACTCCAACCACAGGATGAGAGCTGTCGTTCCAACCACACAGCTTTGCGATGCTGTTTGCTAGTGTTCGTTGGAACCATGGTTTCGGAAAACAACGACTAGTTGAACTAAGCTGATAACAACAGAACTTGCTACCATAGTTGACTAACAATGTTTTTGGGAAACACACCTCTGTGTAGTTCCAGTCTCTATGAGGCCCCTCCTTCCGAAAAGCGCAATGTTCTCTGATTGGTCCTCTGGACCAGTATGTTGTGATTGGTCAACCGATTCGAGCGTGTTTCTGAAGTGTCGTGTATCCAAGTGAAACGTCTTGTCCATGGGGGATTGAGCGGATGGTTGTGGTTTGCTATCGGTCAATCTCATGTGAGTGACAGGTTGTCCCGCCGTCACACCAGTAAACACGTCATTAGAGAAGAGAATGTCGCTGTAAGAGGGAGGGGAAGTTATTTTAATTAATGATTACGAGGGCACATGAATTTAAAGAAATTATGTGCATGGATAAATCATTTATAATACATACTGCAATATTCCATAAAAAAATAATAATAAAAAAAATCAATTTTGATTCCATGGTGACTTTGAAATGAAAAGAATTCACAATATTTAATTACAATTGTGTAATTGATAGCATTATTTAATGAGCTCAAGTTTTCACAACAAATACAGGTTAGAATTTTTTTTTTAATTTTGACACATTTAAATTAATATAACTGGTTGAATATTTTAATTATGTTCTTGTAAACTAAAATGTCATTTTCGTCAATTAAAATTAGATGTTATTTTAGTTATATGACATTAAGATATTGACTATATTTGAAGGATATTTTGGTCAACAGACAAAAACACTGACTAAAACAAAAACTGAAAAGTGAGCACCATAGTAACCATACAGCAATGATGGCAAATATGTAAAACACACACGTATACTCAGCAAAATCTCATGCATACCGTAGGCTCCAGTGGGCGTCACCATGCTGGTTTGGGTCATTTCGTGGACCATATGGCAGTGACATGGCTGTTTCTGTTCTATGCCTAGACTCATAAATCAGCAGGTTAAATAAAAGAGAGGGCAAATGGGGTTAAACCCTTGAACATGCCCACGTCTCCAGTCAGGACATCCTTCACCGTCAATGTGGGATTAGTTGATCATCAGTGAAGGTCACAGTATAAAAGGAAAATGTGACCTCAAATTAACCTTTTCAAGTCCAAGCCTAAATGCATGACATTTTGCTGATGACAGTGAACTAGAGTCTGTAATCGTGGTGATCATGACCAAAAAAACCATGAGGACAAGGACAATAACTTTAGGTTAAACTTTATCAGGTGAATGTGATGTAGAGCAAAACTGTAAAACAAATTTGGGACTTTTCAAAAAGTTTCAAAGTCTTGATTTTGTTTCTGGGGTCTAGAATAGTTTTTATGCTTGTTAATAAAATAAAAATAAAATAAAAACATTATTTTGATATATTTTACATTGTTGCAGCACCTCTCTTCCCGGTCTGTCAGTGCATTTCCCGTACAACCATGTAACTCCCTGATGCATTGTTGAAGAAATCAACTAGCTAGTTACGACTGATCTCTTACACCGCATTGTCGCAAATTTGTCATTAATCCACGTTGGTTAAAGGGGTGGTATAATGCCATTTTCACAAGATGTAAAATAAGTCTTTGATGTCCCCAGAGAAGATTTAGCTCAAAATACCCCACAGATATTTTTTAGAGCATGTTAAAATTGTCACTTTTTGAGGGTGAGTCTGTCCCTTTAAATGCAAATGAGCTGCTGCTCCCGGCACAGAGGGCGGAGCTACAACAGCTTGTGTCCTTTAAACTCACACAGACATGCACTGAAAATGTTTGCCTTTTATGTTCAAACCGTGTCAGACAATGATGGAGAGACTCATGAAGAAGGGGCAACATGTAGAATGCAACAGGACATTTCTGAATGGTCAGTTGATGAATTTAGGTAGCTTATGTGTAGTTATTTTCTAGTCATTGATTAGCATATTCTGTCATGCTAATCTATAAATGCTTTCCCAGGGGCGTGGTTTATTTAAATTTTAGGGTTAGTGATGTCACTAACCCAGGAGGAATGTCGTGCAGTCCCTACCAGCCGTTTGTTGATGTTGATTTTTTTGACTTGGGCGGGAATTATTTAAAGGAGTAATATTGTGACCCCTTTCGTTCCTGGAAGAAAACTTGAGGCGTTTCAGGAAGCTCAGAAACTGATAATAACTTCCTTTAAAGTGGACTGTATATCTTTGCAGACCTTTTTTCATGCTCAAACTGCAAAATTACACACTTAAGTTGTAGTTTTAGATTCCCTTTTAAAGAATCTGCTCAATGAATAAATGTAAACTATCTCATAAATGTAATTTTAAACTAGTAGCAATTGGTCTTATTAACATATGATGGTCCAGTGCTGGCTTCAAAGAGACAAAATGTGCATTTTTCCCTCCTCATGCTGCATCTGTTTTTGTGCCGCGGTGGAATTTCCCAAGTGTGTGTCGTGTGAAGCGCTGTGTCTGCCTGTCTGGGGCCTAGCTGACCTCTTCAGGAAGGTGAGCAGAAGTTAGAAAGAAGCAGAGAGAAAGACAAAGCAACAGACAGAGAGAGAGAAAGAGAAATAGAGAGAGAGTTTGGTCGGCAAGTGTTGTTTGATGCAGTGACTCATGAGGCAGTAGAGGGATGATGTGAAGGTCAGGCAGACAAGAGAGAGGAAAGGGAGCTCACAAACACTGTCAAGAACAGGTTTAGGTCAAAGAAAAAAATATTTTGCATATAGAACACACACACACACACTAAGTTTGGGGTTGGTATGATTTTTTTATATATAAATGTTTTTTAAAAAGTAGTCTTTTATGCTGACCAAAGCTGCATTTATGTGATCAAAACACAGACAACAGAAAATATTTTTACAATTTTTGAAAAACTATTTTAATGTAGGCCTATTTTAAAATGTATTTTATTCCTGTGATGGCAAAGCTGAATTTTCAGCATCATTACCTTCAGAAGTAATTATAATATGATGATTTGCTGCTCAAGAAACATTTCTTCTTATTATCAATGTTGAACAGTTATTTTGTAGAAACCATGATACATTTTTTTCATGATTGGATGAAAATTAAGTTCAACAGAATAGAAATCTCTTGTAACATTAAATTAGTATAAATTAAACCCAGACAACAAATACTATGATCTATAAAAACTTTATAAAATGTATATACCATAATATGCAATTGTATACATTTTTGTTGGTCTTTAAAAAATCGCTGAACACACCCATAATGATGTCACCAACGGTCGCTTTCGCTCTTATTTGAGTAAATATACATTTACTCACTTTATACATTACTACAGTTAATAATGCATCAAAGTATTCTAAATATTTAATAAAATGAATAATTATGCATTGCTTAATCTTCACAAATGACTTAGAGGCAAACATAAAGACGGTCGGGTTAAGACGGCGTGTCACCTCACACAGCGCGAGAGCGGACCAATGGAAATGATTAAAGAAAAATATTCAACATCTGGGAGCGATTCCCCCAGAAGACGAATTTCAAAGTGTATGCAAACGACAGCGTAAAAAGCAATTGCACATGATCTACCAATTTGGTATCTTATTCACATCTTGTTCCGTGACTTTTGACCGCATGTATTCATACATTTATGCATGAAGGTGCATGGTGTCACACGCTCACTCATACACACACACACACACACACACACACACACACACACACACACACACACACACACACAGGCACTCAAACCTTTCTTGGGCAACCTGTTGTTTTCCTAAAGATGACCCTGAAATTTTTTAGACTGCACTGCCTTTGGACTTGCACAGTGAGCAGTTGTGAACTGATTTAAGGTTAAAAATGGTTAAGGTTTTTAAAAATGTTTTTATTTGTATTTATTTTTTATAGATAGCCTATCTCTGTGTAAGCATTTCAAAATTATAGCCACACACGACTTAAACATATAGGCTACGTTTTAACATGAAACTGTCATTTAAAAAAAGCATACTGACATTTTAAAGGCCCGTACACACCGGGACGAATATCGGCGCGCGTTATTCGCCAGCGTTTTTCAACGTGTTTTTTGTGTTCACACCCAAGCGATTTTCGCTGACGATGAGCCGAGTGAACATGCAAATTCATTCCCTGACATTAGATGGTGCTTAATACCACTTCATAACAGTTCTCTTTTATCAAGATGTTTGTAGTCGCTGTCGCGTTTGCCATATAGTTCTTTATGTTCCGACACCAACGAGACCAGCAGCTCTACAATCATCTTGCCTTGCATCTTCCTCGTCTTATTTCTTCCCGGCAGTGTAGACGCTACTCGGCGTGTGCTCTGCAAGACCATTTTGTGTTTGAGCGCCCCCAAGTTGTGTTTTACAGTAACGTTAGAAGCTCCAGACATGTGAACAAAAGCGCCAATCTCATTGGTCGGATAGTTTTTGACGCGGCGCGTCAAACCAAAAAAACGAACCCGAGGCGTTTTTTTTAAAATGACGCTTTTACGCGTTGCGTTTTTCGCGCCGGTGTGCACACTCACATTGGTGCTTTGTTTAGTCACGAGGCGTTAACCGTCGGCGAATATCACGTGCGAAATTCGTCCCGGTGTGAACAGGCCTTAAGGCTGATATTTCCTCGAATATACACTTTATTAATCGCTGACAGGATTGGCATTTTAAGCTCGCCCCCTACTGACGAGAATAACAAAACATTAAAAAGCGTTTCCATCCATGCTGAGTTCACTTGTTAAAAGTATAGTTAACCCTAAATATTAAGATATTTTGAAAAATATCTCAGTATAAGATAGCAGTCAATGTTATTTGGTTGCTAATGTTCTTTAAAATATCTTCTTTTATGTTTCACAGAGCAAAGAAAGTTACGCGGGTTTTGGAACGACATGAGGGTGAGTAAATAATGGCAGACCATCAGTATAAAAGGATGATGTAAAAAGTTTTATGATTTATGGAACAGTTTTTTAAAGGGAAAATATTACAACAGGGTACTTTTTTGATAATATTTTGGTTAAATAAAATCTTTAAAAAAGTTAAAGACTAAGCTTTTGTGGATTTGAAAGTTAACATGGATGTCAAAGGTTCTTTATGGAACCATCAATGCTAATACACAACCTTTATTTCTAAGAGTGCATGCATACAGCAAGAATGGTCAGTGATAAGAGGAACCTAAAGTACTGCAAATAACCATTGCCGAAAATTGCAATTTTTGTAAAAACGTAAATGATCAGATCGCCAACTTGTTTGCTGATGACATGGCACGTATATCCTCCATCTCAGCTGTGGCTTTGATGGCGGCACAGTAGCAGGGTAATCTCTCTGCACAGTAGCTACTGTTTCCCTCCATCCACCCCTCTCTATGCCCCAAGCTCCCCCAGCCCTGGTCTCCCCTTCACAGCTTGCTGTGACCCATCTTGCACCTCCCGGAGTCCACAACAGACGCTTGGTGTGTGAAGAGGGTCAGGAGTTCAGTGCACGACTCTAGCCGCCCCCCCTCTCTCTGTGCAGTGAGCGCTCACGAGGTTTATAATTGTCTGCTGTTGGCATCCTGGGCAGGTTCAAGCGCAGTGCAGTGTCACTGATTAGATGCAACTAATTGACAGGGCCTTGTTTTTACTCTCCTTTTCCCAGCTATAGCTCCCTTTCCGACAGACATACACACACCTCCCTCTCTTCAATGTGCCCTTTTTTATTCATTCTTTCTTCCTGGCATTAAAACGCTCGGAGCTGCTGAACTACCAAATATACGTTTTTATAATTTCTTGTTTACCCAAATTTTTGTCATTTATATATTTTATATATATTAATTACATGTAATTTATTATATACTTATATATATATATATATATATATATATATATATATATATATATATATATATATATATATATATATATGATTAATCTAATCCAAAATAAAAGTTTGTTTACAAAATATATATGTGTGTACTGTGTATAATTATTTTGTATTTATAAGTACACATGCATGTATATATTTAAGAAATATTTGCATGTATATACTGTATATATACAGTATTTATACATAATTTATATTATATATAAATATTTTATATATAAATGACACATTTTGTCTTAAATATATACATGCATATGTGTGTATTTATATACACAAAATAATTGATACACAGTACACATATATATTTAGTAAACAAACTTATTTTGGATGAAATTAATCATATATATATAAATTGAATGGTCAATATATATAATATATAAATGTATATATTATATATATTGACCATTCTATATTTATATATAATATATAAATTATTTGTAAAAAAAAATTGTTAAGTAATTATTTTGGATTTGTAGCAATTAATTCAACTTCCTGTCATTCCAGTTTAACTTCCTATGAAATTTCAAATTCCAACATCTCTGCGTAAAATCTGGGTATTGTTGGGTTAATTGATGTCAACATTTAAGAGTAAATATGAGCCACATGAGCACCAATGCTGTGTTAACCCCTGGCTCTAATATATATGACAATAACAATTAGTTTAAAATAAATATTTGTTTTAAAAAAAGAAAAGTATACAAGTTTTATTTTTAAAATAAATTTTTTTAAAACTTTTTTTAATTTTAAAAAGGACTTTATGGAAATTAAAGTATTAGTGGCTCACAGCTTCATAATATATACAGTACTGTGCAAAAGTCTCAGGCACGTTAGTATTTTCACACACAAAAAAATGGTTTTACCCAGTTATTTATATATTTTGCTGTAGTGTGTCAGTAGGAAATATCAATTCACATTTCCAAACATTCCTTTTGCCATTAATTATAATAATCCAGTGAGATTTTTGTATGCACAAGGAATCTGACAACAGCCGGTATGATGCACACTGAGATCTCATCTTACCATCATTAAGTCTGTCTGCGATTACATGAAGAAACAGAAAAAAAACTGAGACTAAATCTAGAAGAACTCTGGCTTGAAGAAACCTTCCTGTAAAGCTACCTGAAAAACTAACCATTTTTATCCTGTCATCTACCTAACCGAATCAGGAAATGAAGGAACGCCTTGGTTCAATTCTAATCCATAGGCAACGTGTCATTAGTGTCTTGCTAAAACCTAAAAAAAAGTGTGTGCGCTGCAAAAAACGAGAGCAGTAAGTGTAAAAATACAAAAGAGGGAGAAGTGCAACAGCAGTAGAGCAGATGTGGCTGGAATGCCGCCAAATTCAACCTCTCTGTAGTCCATAACCCTCATCTCAGGAGAACGCTGAGGAGACAATAAGAGCGAACGAAAGGATCAGAGAAGAAGTCTTTCATCTTCTTCCATCCTCGTTCCGTCACCCGAGCATGTCCCGATGAACTCGGTGTTGATAAAAGTCACATATTTCTTAGAGCAACCTTATTCTCTGACAAAACCGTCGCTGTTGTGTCCTCGGCTTTCGGCGTGACCTAGTTTTCAAGCAAACAGATGGTTTGGACTGATTACTAAATCAATAAATCAACCAAAGAATGAGTTTCCACATTTTATCCTCTCAGATGAATGGAGACGGCAAAGAGATGAGAAAATTGGGCAGCTGCCACCATCCGATGTTCTGATGTGGACTTTCTCAGGCGAGTGTTTGGTCTTTGGAGAGCGGCTATGAACATCCGTCTGCAGATGGCCAACACATTGCATTCCAGACAGGCCCTTCTGTCTGGACTGGACTAGGAACGGTGCAATTCCGGCTTCATGGCTCTCCAGGGCCACATGGAACTGTGTCTTTCTCTCAAGCAACACCCGTAAGATCTTGTGTGCGTCACAGTGCAGTTTTTCCATCCGCACTGGAACAGGTCCGTGGACATCAGGTTGCACCTTCTTGTTGTGTGAGCGTGCACTTCATCATACTGCCTAGAAACCAATTGTTTATAGTCTGATTATTCAAAGTTTAAAGGCTGCTGAAAACATAGTCACATGGTCATGAAATATTGTAACATAAAAACGTTCTTGGCAAAGTTGTGCTTTTGCATGTACTTGTTGAAAGACATGGTGATGGCTGGCAGATGACCTCACTGTATAAGGCTCAGCTGTAGAGATTTAGACTAACCAAAATATGACCTTTGTGGACATGCAGTCTCAAACCCTTTACCAGCCACTATCCAGAGCTGTGACATCAAAGATGGAGAAAATAGAATCCATTTCACACTACAAAAAAGAATCAGACTCTGGGGGTGTTAAGATCTGCAGTTAGTTTAGGATTTTTCACAAATTCGTATTAAGCCTGGTTCACACGGGACGATTTTAAAATTGTCGGCAGATTTTCCAAACCTGAGAGACCCCACACACGGCGATAAAAAATCACGGGTCTAACAGTTTTGGTCATCCAGTGTGTGGTGCGCAGCCACACGGCAAAATCAACACATCACACACGAACCGATTTGACTCCCGAGCATTCCCAGGTCAGACGGGAAATCTCGCAAAATCCCTCGAGATCAAACGTGACTTCAGAGTAAAGAATCATGGTGGACGAAGAGGATGCAGTGGCGATAGTTTGTAGTTTGTTTTTAACCGGAAAACGTTATCAAAAGAAAATCTCCGACGTCCACCGAACTTTCTGGTGCGCCATGCCGCTGGCTGTTTTGATTTTGTTTCCCAGTGCTTCCTCGCCGCCTCGTCACCTCGCTTTCTGATTGGCTACACGCCACAGTCCCCAGGCTGCGTGCTCGTTTGTCCCCGGGGGACACCACACACGAGGAGAAATCGGGCCAAAAAAATCCAACATGTTGCATATCCCCAATTTGAGATCGGAGCGGTCCCGACGTCCTTCCGAGCAGACAAGAGCAGTCTTAACACACCACACATGGCAGGAATATCTGATCAGATTATTTTACGATAATCGGAGCATCCTTAAGATTGTCGAAAAATCGGTCATCGTTAAGTGAAAATCATCCTTAAGAGATGATAAATCGTCCTAATTATCCTGCCGTGTGAACCAGGCTTTACAGAAGACAATCTTAAATTGATTTAGGATTCTTATCCTATCTTATAAAATCTCATGCATCTGTAGTTAGGAAATCTTCCCCTCCATCGAGTTCGGTAATCAACTCCCAGGTCTGTTACCAAGCAACCAATGACGCGCAAACAGCTGCTGTGAAGTAAACAAAACAAAACAACTATAGAGATTAAAATCGAGAAACAAAATAAGTGGTGCTTTCATTAAGTGAAGTTTTGATAAGCTTGGTAGAAAAGGCAAAGGAGTTTGTTATTATTTGTTAGAGTTTTATCTTCAAAGTGCAGCACATCATTTGGGTGTTCACAAAGTCTTCCCACCATCAAACATCGCTGTTCTTCATCTTGTATCATTAATAAATGTAATGCCATTCTCAGACAGGGCAATGTTTTTGTGATTGGCTTTCAAATAGTTTTGAAGTTTGGACACAATTGGGGTTGTTAAGACAGTTTTTAGGATGCTTCTGTAATACCCTTTTCCCATCTGCATTTAAGATAAGATTATGCACTTAAGCTTTTGTCCTAAATGAGGTCCTAACTGAAATTGCCATGGTTACCAAACAAATAAGATTCTAAAGTTAGGATCTTTTTGTAATGTGCCCCCTGGTAAACATCTTCTGTGATATACTGTACGTCTCATCTTGTTCTGCTCTTTTTCCTGTTGTGGCGGTTAGCAAAAAACGTTGCATTATGGCACACTTCTAGATAGATAGATAGATAGATAGATAGATAGATAGATAGATAGATAGATAGATAGATAGATAGATAGATATGGAAATTCATGCAGTTTTAACCTGGCCTGTACATCAGGCAACACAATGGCTGATAATGGCCCTTTAATTTGTCACTGGACATATATTGGATTTTTGCCATGTATACGCTGAGAACTTTGGCCTTTCACAGTATTTCAGCCAGTTTACATGAAAAGACACTGGGAATTTGAGATTTACCAGTCAGAGTTACAATTTGCTCAATTCGTTCCAGATTATATTCCTGTTGAAACTGCCTCATCTCAGTCCAAATGCTCTTACGATGAGACCATTTGAAGAAAAAGAGCTCATTATTACATGTGCCGAATTCTTTCAGACAGTTTGTTGAGATGGAGATGGTTCCAAGTAGCATCTGCACGGCTCAAACGGACCAGATGTGTCTTTGGCACCACGGCCAAGTCTTTAAGCAGCAGCGGACCGTGCCTGCTGCCTCCCTAGGGTGCCTGGAATAAAAGCACAACTGTTAACAGGTAGCCCCCACCATTCCTCACGCCCCTTATAGACTGCACATAGGAACAGGCGGAATTGTTGAGGTCTGCTGAAACAAACAAAGAAGCAGATGAGAAAAACCGCCAACTTCTTGTCAAGGAGACTCACTCAAAACTACTCTAGACTTAGGCCCCCTCCATCTTCATCCAGCTCGGCCCCCTAAACTTCGACAAAGGCACGACAGAAAGTTATTTTCATAACCTCTTTTAAACGCAAATAAAACTCACGGGGAAAAGGATTTAGGCCAAATTTGTCTTTTACACCGACGGAGATCGCCAGAGGGGATCGTCGGGATTGGAATGTTTGACTCCCATCCTCCCAAAGATCAAGGGGGGTCTTAAGCTACTCAACCAGAACTGTAAGGATTATTGGCTTTTTACAAGGAGGCCACTTGTGTTATCCGAAAGACTGAGCTTGTTAGCTTCCTTGTCTGCTCTCAAGTCCAAAAGCCATGCTTTCCAAGCGTTCCAAGATCACTGAGGTCAATGACGTGATGCTTTCCCCCCTCTACGTATTCATTTACTAAAAATATATTTATTCATATTTATGTTTAATTTTTTGGTGTGATTTAATTAAAATGTCATATGCCGGACTTTTCCAATTATTTAGTCTGCTTAAATCCCTCCATAATTGACTGCAAGTTTGCATTAATTTTTGAGTGCAACGCCCACATTTCGAAAGTATCCGCCCCCTACATTTTCCACATCCAATATCACATACTCTCTTAAGTAGGTACTTATTTTGAATAAGTAATTACTTTTGCGACCGCTAAAAACTTATGGTCTATATTGTATGAATGTGTGTAGTATGAATGTAATCTGGACGCACTACATTTGCCATGTTGTCATTATCATGTGACCTACCAGCGTCAGTTGCGTCTCTTCACTGCCATTCATAAATCCTCTCCCGTGGCCTCATGGGATAGTAAAGATTTTCTTATTTTTCTTTATCAT
The DNA here is from genome assembly GCF_964197995.2 of Scardinius erythrophthalmus. Taxonomy (NCBI): domain Eukaryota; kingdom Metazoa; phylum Chordata; class Actinopteri; order Cypriniformes; family Leuciscidae; genus Scardinius; species Scardinius erythrophthalmus. The sequence goes on from NC_138234.1 coordinate 23,325,599, forward strand.
GGACACTCCTATACATCATTGACCCACTAAACATAAATCAACATACAAACTACAAACCAACTGGAAGAAACACTTTCTTTTCTTGGAGAATTAGCATCGCTAGGCGTTAATTAGCAATCTTGTTGCCTTTCAAACACATTCCAGTTTGAGAGCAAAAAGTGTGATGAAATCCAAGAGGTGAGAGGAAGCTATAGGTTTCGTGTTGAAAGAACACAAGTCATCATTCAACTGCCCTTGTTTTCAAATAACAGCCCTTTGAAAAACACACTAGAAGATATTGAAAGACATGCCATACCATTCCAACACCAAACAGCGCTTAAGACTCGCCACCTTGGCTGCTGGCGGCCGGCTTTTATCGTCTATACATACCTGCTGATGCAGAACATGTATTTTATAGCTCAAAAGGAGATGTCACAGCAGCTTAAAAACAGAAAAAGCTAAAAACTTATAGAAAGTGAACGGGCATGAAAACACACGTGTAATGAATGTGTTTTACCTCTGATGGTCAGTCATGCATTTCTGTTTTGAAAAGCCATGCCAGTTAGAGACCAGTTTATATGCGTTGTTTTTTTTCCCCTTCTTTTTTTTTTTTTTTTGTTTTGGTTTCCTCCTCCCAAGCTGCAAGTCTTTAGTCAAAGTCTTGCTTTGACAGGTGAAGATCAACCGGAGCCATCACTATTGGCAACCATGTGGGACTGAAGGGAAAAGGTCAGAACGGGGTCACCGGAGGCTCAGTCATTCTATACCTATTCAATAATATGCCCAACCCCCACCAGGTCAAAGGTCCCACACAACATACCTTACCCAAAGTTCTCCAATTAGTCCTGGATCACAGTCTGGAAATAAGATTCACAATGTGAGGGGGGATTAAAGAATTGCATGCTGGCTGTATAACTTTATCAGGCAGGTGATTGAAATGCATTTAAGGGCTTGCAAAATTATTTGTGATAATCCAGAAGTTAGGAAAATAAGTACAAAACAAAATAAATTCCGACTCAATTTTAATAATAGCAACAAGCTGAAAATTTGAAAGGATAAAATAACAAATTTGAGGCAATTTCAAAAAGAATTACAATGAAGCCCATTTCACCTGTCAAAGATGAAAAATTTCATTGGAAAAGTAAAGTATACTTAACAAGGCTGTACTAAACACTGGGCATTTAGCAGCAATTAACACTTAATGCCTAGCACATGGTTGAACATCGTTCTAGCCAACAAATTTCTTCAATCACTCACTTTCACAATGCATACTAGACTAGCACACTAAACCACACTATCAGTCTGTACTAGTAACTGCATTGTGGATTCTAGAAACCCTGGTGGACGCTGTTTTTGAATGGGTCTTGTTGTAAAGAATCAAGTCCAACGCTTCAGGGTTTCCTTAAGACCAACTGGTTGACAAGTTGATTTTGAAAATGTAATATAGTATATAATTGTGCATCCCTAATGGAATACATAAGTTAGAACATTAAGGCCCTGTTTACACCTGGTGTTTTAAACCGTCTCTTTTGTCCACTTTCAACCACTTCTGTCCGAATTTCTTAGAGGGAATGGTCTATGTATGGGGTGGGTAAATGTATGGGCCTTTTCAGATCTTTCGATCTAATGGATGAAATAAAATAGCGCAATTTACATATGAACACGAAAGGAGATGATGGAAAAAGATACAGAGAGCATCAGCTTTCATTTCTTCCCTGATAGCCACAAGACCACGGCGAATGCGGCAAGTGAGTGTTAGAAATCAGGAATAGTGAGAGAACATTGTGCTTTGACTGTTTTTTTTTGTCTTCAAAACAAACTTAAGTCTTCAGCTGACAAAGTTTTAAATCCCGTCTGGCTAGTGCGCTTCCCATAATGTTTACGCATTAAGTCAGTAAGCAGAGAGTAGCCGGTATTTTGATGTTGTTCTAACACATTCGACCACATTAGCGTTTACGCTATGAAAGCAATCCGGACAATGCGTTTTCGACATTATGATAATTTATTCTCATAATGCTACAACTTTAATATCGTACTTTTAAGTTTACTCTCATCATAATATGACTTTAATCTTGTGATTCTATTTATTCTTGTAAAAAAGGTCTGTTATGAAATTATTCCCAAAACATAAAAACTTTTTGCAAAATATTGGCACTAAAGCATGTCGTAAATAAGAGATTGTGCTTGTTTCAAAAACTAGCATCTAGACATGACAGCAGACATTGTGCATTCCAGTCCACTTGTATTCGACTAGCGCAACAAACTTTCCATCAAGGCAGAACATGGGGAAGGTGTTAAAGGAAAATCCCACCATCTGTGCGTTCCTTACACCAAACTCTTCACCTCCCCCAGTCCAAGTGCTTTTCAAAAAGTCTCCAGGAATTTCACTTCAGGGACAGACACAGATAATTGGTCGCAGATTTTTATTGGAGGGACACAAAGGGACCTCCTATCCTTCCCAATGCAGCTGTCCCATTCACACCCCGCAACCGACCTCCAATGCATCTTCTCCCCCGCAGGGTCTACACAAACTAGGCCTCGAACACGGCTCCTTTCATTGGCACAATGAAGGCCTCGTTTGCATCCCCTTCTCCTGACCCGCAGACCCTTCCTCTACCACCCTGTGGATCTATCAACTTCAGAGGACTGCCCTGAGCTACTATTTGTCCACCCTTTGATATCGTGAGAGCCATCAATTAGGGATCCCAGGGTGCGCTTTGGAGATGCACCTGTTGGAAGGGTTGCAATTCGATCTGTGACCGTTGGTGACGAGGGTCGTGTAGACTTGATTATATTTGTGGTGGAAGCATGACTTCTTTGATGAAAAGAGACCTCCTACTATTTTTGTAACCTTTGGAATGTCGCGGTCCGTTTTTTGAAGGATTCTGATCCAGATTCTTGACATCAATTTTTAGGTCATCTAGACCACAGTGAGAGATGAGTCTCCATCTGTTGGATTGATTAGTTGATTGATAGGACAAAGAAGACCTCCAAATCAAGAATTATATATATATTTGAATCAGTTGCATATTAAATAAACACTAAGCTCCACCCACTTGGTTACTGCTGCTGACTCACACACGGCTGGAATTGAAAAGCATACATTTCTGTAAAAAGTTTGGTAAAAATATTTTAGATACTATCCTAACATGAACAGTAATGAATTGTGACAGCAAAGCAGTTTTATCTGCTATACTTCTAAATCATCAAATTACGCAGTTGCATGATTAAAAACTCCCAGAATCAAGATACACTCTTTACAGTCAAATGTAACAAGAGAAGCTTAATTTAAAAGTGATTACAACAAGCGATCACATGAGTGTTTATGGTTGCGGTCACATTCACCGTTGCTCCAGTCATTTCAATAGGAATCTACGCAGTCAAGAATTCTACGTGGGGTTAAGATTTACCTTTGCAGATTTCGAATCAGGTTACACTTTTTAATGGGAATTTGCTGCGTTTACCAACAGAAAGTGGCTTGGTTTGAAAGTGAGCTGTCGAAAATTTAGAATTTTTTTCTGCCGGTAAAATTGTGCTAATTGTGAAATTTTATTTTATCACTTGTGACACTAAGATAGCATGTACCTCTCAGTGTTTATCTAAAAAAGCTTGTCAACAGTTGCTAAGGCAGGATTGGTCAGTTTTTTAAGATGGGGCTTTGTGAATCGAATAACCAAGAACAGGATTTCAAGCACAGTGGTTGACCAATGCAATTCCTGATTCAGAATCATCAGACTTAAGTATGATTTGGATCACTAGGAACTACAATCTAATCGGCAGAAGATTTAAATGGACCACAAAAGATTCTAGCACAGCCCATGCAGAGCAATTTGAAATCATTAGATGCATTATTTGTTTCCAAATAAAACCAAAAGGCATTCATCTGTTCCTGCCATTGCCTGACATGCTAACTTTTTTTTTCTTCTCAAAAATCATATTGTGAGGAAGTAGTGGGGGGCAATGGGGACACTCTGGAAACAGTTGAAAGGAGGGTAACACGTTTTCAGAAAGACTGTTTCCTGTGCTTTCTCCTGCCTCTACCTTAATGGATCACATGTGTTGAAATGATGTATTGTACAGAGAAGCAAAGTGTTGAAAAACTACACAGGGACTACAAAAGGCAGAAAAAGATCCCTCTTTGTGAAAGCCATGAAGACATTGAGTGGAATTTTAGGGGGAAAGGTAAGATGGAAAGTGATTGTTATACCAGTCACAGACAGTCTTGCAGTGCGCAGTGATGGTAGATCTCTTATGCAGCCTGACTAGGGCGTCTCAAGAGACTTTCGAGAGGCCAGAGGTCAACCACCCCTTTCCTGACGTGCCATATGTTAAAGGAATTTGCCAGTGCATTGTGGGAGTTAGACCCCCACAACTTTAAAATTACTAACACATACAGCCCCAATGCCTTTCCAGCCAATCTCTCTTTTCTGTCAAAAAAAAGAGAAAGAAATAGTCGTCTTTATAGTCGTCCAGAGCTCAGCTGCTCCGAACAGCCTAATTATTACTGGCTTTGAATACTAATACCAGTACAAATATTATTACTAATATTAATATAAAACCACTTCCAAATAAATGTATAAATTATACATATATATGTATGTATGTATGTGTATATATATATATATATATATATATATATATATATATATATATATATATATATATATATATATATAATTGCTACACAAAATATAAATATATAAAAATATTAATATGTATACCTTAATAAAGTATTGTTATTTATTCTTACATTAACATAATACATATTAATATGAATTATTAATATTTTATTTAATGTTGAAAATTATATTGAAATAATTTATAATGTATTTACAGATTTTTCTCAGTCCTAGTACGCACTCATGAATAAGAATTAAATGTTTACATAATGAAGAGAAATACTGAAAGTAAATGAGAAAGAAGAAGAAATAAGTTAAAGAGTAGAGAAGTCTTCAGCCATAGTGGGTCTTTTGTTTCTGTTACTGTCCCCTCCCCCTTCCTGTTTTTCAGAGAAACTCTCTGACAAGGCTAATTAACTGTTATTAGTAATAATACCCTCTCGTTATAGGAGGTGGCTGTCTGTTAAGCTAGTCTGACTGAGAGGCGGAGGCCGGGAAGCTAACACAGACATGGTGGTTGTGCTGCTAATAAGATAAATCGTGGAGAAATTAAATGGTAATATGTTGTGACTCAAGGCAAGTTTAGAAGTAAACTATAGTTTAACAATTTCCCCGCCAGAGTATTTTTTATTTTTTTAAGTTGCCAGCCACCGCCAGCATTTTTTATAATTTTCACAAAACGTTCAAGGACCCCATAAAATGTTGTTGTATGAATATCTGAACATGCAATACATCAAAAGAAATAACAGAGCCTCTGCTTTTAAATAAACAACAACAAAAAATTTTTATTTAGCTTCATGCATTTTTTTATCAACACTTGAATATGGGTAATTTCATTTTAAAAAAGCAACATTTTGAACAAAAAGCTGAGAAAATCGCTTATGTCAACGACTGTCCGGATCGGATTCAGAGTGATGATCAAAACATAGACAAAGCTTGTCCTGGGTCGACATTTCATTCGGTAATGTTGAAAGATTATTTGATTTATATGCTGTTTTATACGTTGTTTTACATGTGCATAAGCAATGCTTTTATCGTTTGTTTCTGCTTCTTTTTTGTCTGTGTTTTGATAAAGCGGCAACCTTCCGGTCTCTCTCTTGAATCACACACAGAAGTGACTTAAACTGCAATTCATCGACTGGCCGCTAGAGACAGGCTCCAAAAGAGAGTCAATCCCATAGAACTGCGTTAAAATGGCCAACTTTACTGCAGAAAAAAATATGTTTACAGCCTGGTACAAAAAGTGGTTTTGGTCTATATAGCTAATTTTGCCCTTAATGCCAACTGTGAGGGGGTGAATTTTTTTATAACTCATCTGTTTAAATTATATTAAGCCTTAAAGTTCTGCATAATTAAACGGGTAATTCAAGATTTTCGACATCGGACCTCATTTTCAAGTGAGCCTGGTTGTTATTCATCAGTGGAGACTGTTTTCAAAAAAATTCATCCAGTCCTTACTTTTGGATAGTTCGCCTATGCTAGGCTAGCGCGAGTCAACGGTGCACGTTAGCCTGCCATTAAAAACAGTTTTAACCACTCCACAGTATACCAAAAGCAAATAAATTATAACGCCAGACTATCGATGTAAATGTCTATTGAGAGAATAATGTTAGAAATCAAAGTACTCTTGTCAGCGGCAGGTAAATACACTTGCGTGATTGTTATGTGGACCGGCTCTCTCGGTTTCCTAGGTAACAAAATATAACTCCGCCGCTGCTGTAGACTGCTTTTAAATACAGGGAACAAATTATAACTAATGCAATGAGATGAAAGGGTAGTTTGATTTCTAACATTATTCTCTCAACAGACATTTACATCGATAGTCTGGAATTATAATTTATTTGCTTTTGGTGTACTGTGGAGTGGGTAAAACTGTTTTTAATGGCAGGCTAACGTGCACCGTTGACTCGCGCTAGCCTAGCACTGGCGAACTATCCAAAAGTAAGGACTGGATGAATTTTTTTGAAAACTGTCTCCACTGATGAATAACAACCAGGCTCACTTGAAAATGAGGTCCGATGTCGAAAATCCTGAACCACCCCTTTAAGGGCGTGGCCACTTCAGTGACAGGTGGATTGCCTGTCACGTCACCTCAGCTAATCCCGCCTCTTTGCCCATTTTCGGTTATCCGAGAGTGAAGTGCGGTGATGCGCTGCCAAGATGGCGACGGCCGACTCCACCCACTTTGGGCTTCAAAAATGCTCTTCAGAAACCTACAGGTGACGTCACTTTTGATCCGGAGATTCGGTACACTTTCTGAAGATGCATAATAGCGCCCCCTACCGTTTAACAGTGAAAACATGGATTGCCGTTAATGGCGGGAAGGGTTGTGTCAAAAATTACAGAAAATTCTGTCAATGGTGGGGAAAGAGTTAATTAGAGAACAACATAACCGGCTTCCCTAAAAAAAAATAATAATAATTTTTACAAATCGTAATAAAATATGAGTTGTTTTTGAAACAACGTAAACTGGCCAAGCTGAAGTCTTAAGCAAGTTAATACCCACCCCCACCCCCACCAAAAAAAAAAATGGTTTTAAGTCAGTTATTTATATCTTTTGCTGTAGTGTGTCAGTAGGAAATATCAGTTTACATTTCCAAACATTCTTTTTGCCATTAATTGTAATAATCCAGTGAGATTTGTGTATGCACAAGGAATCTGACAACAGCTGGTGTGATCTGATCGCACCATCATCGAGTCCGTCTGTGATTACATGAAGAAACAGAAAAAACTGAGACAGACTAAATCCAGAAGAACTGTGGGAACGTCTCTAAGATGCTTGAAGAAACCTTCCTGCAAAGCTACAGTACTGTGAAAAGTACTGGCACTTGTGTTAAAATGCTGTAAAGTGAGAATGCTTTCAAAAATAAAATCACAAATTGAATTTATTTATGATTTAACTTCTATTAACTAATTCAAATCAATGGTGTAACGACCCTTTGCGTTTAAAACGTCTTTTGTCCAGGTACACTTGCGCATAGTTTTTCAGGTAGCTTTGCAGGAAGGTTTCATCAAGCATCTTGGAGACGTTCCCGCAGTTCTTCTGGATTTAGTCTGTCTCGGTTTTTTCTGTTTCTTCATGTAATCACAGCGGACTCGATGATGGTGAGATCAGATCATACCGGCTGTTGTCAGACTCCTTGTGCATACACAAATCTCACTGGATTATTACAATTAATGGCAAAAAGAATGTTTGGAAATGTAAACTGATATTTCCTACTGACACACTACAGCAAAACATATAAATAACTGACTTAAAACAATTTTTTTTATTAACATGCCTAAGACTTTTGCACAGTACTGCATGTCTGTCAGCCAACGTGTGGGAAACAAGCCAGAAGAAAAACAAACCTGTGGAGGCTGCAGAACAACCATTTCACATTAGGATTCAGGACAGCTATTGACACACAGCTCTAATTTACAATCGGTTTGCAGTTTTCGAAAGTGACAACAGCCTCGAAAACAGCCCGAGATGGCTGAAGTGGTGAATGGGATCAGTGGGCAAAAACCCTGGGCCCCCTGAGGGGCAATTAGACGGGGCCTTGAAGCAACAGTGGGTGGCGAGAGTCTTACGCCACAGATGGCACCAGTCAGCTGCTCTTGGTCCGCATGGACACAGTGGTATGCTGCCTATGCAAACATGCAAACTCAAACAAATGAAGGTATGTTCTTCACATTTTGCCCAGCGCGTAACCCGCACATACGCACGGACGCATGACCACACACAACTTATGAAGTCATGCTTGGCCAACGCCTACGGACACAAGTTCTCTTGTCTCTGAAACATAAAGCCTGCCTATGCATGTCCGGGAACAAAAGTATGAAGACGGACAAAATGGAGTCCCTCAGTTGGTCGAAGTACACTAAAAACATACCTAATGGCATAAACATGAACAACTGTGTGGAAAATGGGCGTAAGACTTTTTCTCATGCTTACTCATGCTCCTGTACAACCTACTGCATTTACAGTGCAATAAATCCAGTGAAGGCACATATATATATCAGTCTTGAACAGAAACTACATTTAGTATGCATTTTCAAACTGCATTTGTAGCACACAGTAACTACAATGAAATCAGTTACCAAAGCTTAACTTTAACCTTCGAAGTGCTTTTCAAAAAGTGTATTTATTCAAATTACACATTTTTTAAAAATCGATAACATCATAATTTTCTCGCCCTCAAGTTGTTCCAAACCTGTATGAGTTTCTTTCTTCTTCTGAACACAAAAGAAGATATTTTGAAGAATGTCGGTAACCAAACAGTTGATGGACCCCATTGACTTCCATATGGAGAAAAACAAGTAATAAAAACTCGTTGAGTGTTTTAGCGCAATTTTCTCACCTCATGGGATCACAACACTAAGAGATAGAAAATCTTTTCCTGGATTTTTTTTGCGCGTTCTCGAGATTAGACCTTCCTTAACATAAGTCCGAAGTCTCTAGGTGGTCTGGTTGAGGAGTAGATAGAAGTGCAAGATTGGTGCGCGCAGACGCACAGAACAGAAATCATGAGTTAACAAGCGCAATTTGTCCGGTGGAAAATTGCGCTAAAAAATACTAAAGAGGACAATGGGGCCTGCTGTTTTGCAATGAAATTCTTCAAACTATCTTCTTCAGGTTTGGAACAACACGGGTGAGTAAATAAATTTCCATTTTTGGGTGAACTATTTCTTTAGAAGACTTGTAATTTAGTGTATAAGTGGTACGGACTACTTTTATGATACTTTTCTGATGTTTTTTTGACTTTTTAGAAGCTTTACAACTTCTGGTACCCATTCTTGTTCATTGTTTGGAAAAGAGCAGCTCAAACATTATGCTTAACATCTCGTTTTGTATTCCATAGAAGAAAGGAATAATTGCACACAAGTTTGGAACAAGTAAATAATGACAGAATTTTCATTTAAGGTAAACTATTTCTTTAACAAATATTGTCCTCTTGTAGTGTTCTCAAAATGAAGCTCAGGTACATAGAAAAGAACTCAGTTTGCCTGACAACGTGAGCATTATTATAGACTACAGCATATATTTCTTGAAAATAATTTTGCAGAGTGATTATATAAGCAGTTGAATAGTGAGTGTGTGTGGCAAAAATCCTTTCAAGGCCAAAATTTTAAGGCTGGATTTACGATGTGCCACCAGAGGGATTAACCGGCTGTCGCTCATGTTTATTTATTCAAATGTTTGTTTTGGTTCAAGGCTTTTTTTGACGAATGTGCCGTGCGATGGATTTAAAGCGTGTGAAGACTGTACGGATTTCAACATCTCTGCTCCGCTGGGACGCTGACTGAGGGAAACGCTGATGAACAGTTTTGACTTTGTTTCAGATTACGCAGACTCAATGATTCACGTCGGAGGCTTGTCTTGTCACCAAATGAGCAACTGGGCCATAGATTGGCTCTCCGGGGGGTGCCGGCGTGTTTCGAATTATTGCATGGGCGTGGGGAGGATTTTATATGTCTATCAGGTGGTATTGGGGGTGAACCCTTAAATCTGACAAATTGCTGAAAATTGCAGACATGCACTCAATCCTGTTTGGACGCTCTTGGCACATCTGGTTGTGATCTTGGCACAAAGGCACCTCTGGAGAAGCCCCCCCCCCCCCCCCCCAACCCCCAACCAACCTTCCTCCACAGCTCATTGCCATACTTTTTCCCTACCCTCGAGAAGAAAGAAGATGCACTCCACTCTCTCACACGTTTTGGGTTGGGGGTCGCGCTTCGTTGATATGTTGTTCACAGATGTCTCACACTGAACATTCCTCTATGTTCTTCTCAGCTTTGTGAGCAGTGGGTTTTAATTGAGAACTTGGGAGATGAACGCAGCACCGTGACACCGCTGAACATTTCAAAGGATCTCCGAATCTGGCAGCTGTAAACAAAGCAGATAAAAAGATAAATGTTCTTGCATTGGGCCCATACACAAATGATTAGTTGCCTACTTCAAAAGCGCCATGTTGGGGGGCTCAGAATGCTTTGCATGGCCCACTGGGTATTAGGCTTTCCTGAGTGTGCAAGATTACTTAATTTTCTGTGCTCCTACAGCTTGTATACTGCAGATTTTAAGAGTGAACTACCCTTATGCATAGATAATGACTTTTTAAGTGCAGTTGGAATTAAACAAAGAAGCTTAATAGCGGCTTCATAGGGTTTTCCTGAAGTCTCCATGGAGACAGTTTAAGTTTAATAGACTGTTCGTTCAAGTAATTGGAGAAACCATCTAACCACAACAACTTATATGTTGGCATTTTTTTTAAACATGGTCTTTGACAAGATTCCAAACAAACAAATATACAAGATAAGTGGTAGCCTATATAATAGGAAAATGTATATTAAAATAATATAATTAATAAACTGTAATTAAAATGTACATTAAATTTCAAAACAATTAATAAATAATATATTATCATCATTCAAATTGATTCATATAAATTAATTAAGTACATTATATTAATTAATATTTGTAATATAAAAATAATTAATTGATATAATTAATTGGAATAACACAGACAGTTTTCTTAAAAGGTCTTGTCTACTTCCAGCTTCACATTGTTTAGCTAAATCTTTCGAACAGAGCTGCTGAGTTCCTGGGCTCTCAAATTCCTTCTCTCTGTTTCCTGCCCTTAAACCAGCCGACCCCCAACAGCCCCCTCCCAACTGAGCCCATTTAAAAATGATGATGTCACCACTGCTCTGTTTTCCTTAATTTTTGCACTTCCATTGTTTTTAAATATTAACAGGTGCTGCACGGTCTGTTTTCCCAGCCGTCTCGGATACTGTCACATCTGCTTCAGTTTGTACTGTCCCTTTGTGTATTTGTTAACATACATGTGTGTTTCTTCTACAGACAGTTAGAGACATACGACTAATGCCTTTGGCCTTTGCTTTGTTGCTTGAGCATTTAGATAGATAGATAGATAGATAGATAGATAGATAGATAGATAGATAGATAGATAGATAGATAGATAGATAGATAGATGGATAGATGGATAGATGGATAGATGGATAGATAGATAGATAGATAGATAAACAAAGGTAGACAGACAGACAGATAGATAGATAGATAGATAGATAGATAGATAGATAGATAGATAGATAGATAGATAGATAGATAGATAGATAGATAGATAGATAGATAGATAGATTATAAAAATTATAGAAAGACAGAGAGACAGATAAATGACAGAGAGACAGATAGATAGATAGATTCCATCATGTATAATACTGTTTTAAAATGCAACTGATAAACTTTGAGGGGGATCATTCCTTCTGAATAATTCTGCTTTAATAAAGTTTAAAGCGCAGAAAAAACATTATGGATAAAACTGCTGGACAGACCCCAGGGGGTTTTACAAGCCAGAAGAGACATATAAGGCATTAACTAGAACTGTTATGAACGCTTTGCTCTGCAGCTGTGCACTAGCGCTACACAAAGCAGAACGAACATGATACACATTTCCAGTCACATCGTGGGACGCATAGATGTAACAATAGAAATTCTGTTCTCCGAAAAAGCCGTGCCCACTCCCACCCCGTCCCTCAAGGTCCACCCTACACCTGCTGCATGCAGTGAGGGCGAGGAACAGCTGGGGGCACGTGTGTGAACGCATACGTTTGTGCTGATGTATGTGCATGTGTTACGCTTTACGTGTTTGTTTATCTGCTATTGCGCATAGACATGCCCGCGTGGAGACTGGCATGAAGCGCTTGCTGTCGCCACAGAGGCTTTGGTCGGATGGATTCTTCTCATACAGAGAGATACGGAAAAAATGTGAAGCGAGCGAGAGATTACGCGGCTTCTCCGTCCAACAGCATCTCAAATCCAACGGTGCCATGATGCTGCTGTTTAGGCCCCTTTTGTCTGTAGAAATGTTTGTCGTTGTCGCTATAACATGCATCAAATTTGGTCACTGGATTCATCAATGGATAAGAATGCTTGTGTCTGTGTGAGCAGGAACATGTGCAAGAGACCGAGGATTACTTGTTGAAATAGCAATGGATCAACTCAAAGGCAACACCGGCCTGATTTGTAATCACTGCCATCTGAATGAATGGCCAGAGCAGCTGTCTGTTTGAACAGCTGCTTGTGCAAAAAAGATTTTATAGAAACAAAAAAGAATCCGGACAAAGTTAGCACGCTCAAAAACCTTGAGTGATGCAGTTTAGCTTTTATAGATAGATAGACAGACAGATATAGACAGACAAATAGACAATTATAAAAGAATAGATATACCATAAAGTATACCACCAGATGCCACTTGAGCTTAATTGCTGCAACTAATGCAATGCCAATCATTTTAAGGTGTGACTTAAGTGTCCAAAGACTTTTTGGAGCCCCTATACATTTGCTGTAAGACTACAATAACCATTGTAGAATATGGGACGCTGGCCAAAGACGACATATGTTGTCAAATCCTTTGAATGTGTATAAATGTGTATGTGTGTGTGCTAGTGTGTTCAGGATTTTTCCGTCTTTTTTTCCTACCCGCCCTTACCCGATATGTAGGAATTAGCGAACATTGCTTAACTACAAACCAACCCTAATCAAAGTGCCGATTCTTTAAAAAGACAGCTGTTGTCATGTGCTTTAATTCACAGCTATCTCCCTTTGTCAAGCAAAGCTGGACACAGTTGTCTGGTCGAGGCAGCTAGGGAACAGGGGTTAACAGACTTCTCTCGGTGAAATGGTGTTTTACACATCCATGCCACATGCCCATCAGTCACAAAAATCAGAGGTAAGTTCCATTTCATCTTTCTACCATTCGCTTTGGGACTAGCAATGCCATTACTCATGTCATTCGATACTTGGTGGCCCTTAAAGTGAACCCTTGGTTGTTACTACAGTAAAGCTGGTTTGCCTGGTGCTGTTTTAGGATTTTAAGCCTTAAAACTTCACTATTATGCATACTTGAGTTCAGAAAACAAATGCTTTGAATGCAGAGTTTAGTCGATTTAGATTTTTTTGTAGAGTAGTATGAAAGATGTCAGTGTCAGGGATCGGAAAATCTCTGTCATCTGCTTTTTAGAGTTTAGACAATAAACTTATACTAAAAGTTAAGTCACCTACAACTGATTCTTTTGTCTTAATATATATATATATATATTTAGAAACGGTATAGTTGTTTTCTGTGATTTGATAATCATTATGGATAACCTTAATGATTTGTGATGTGTAATGTGAAAATATTGGTGGATTGTCTTTACACAAGGAATAGTATAATAAAAAAGAGAAAGAAATTTATATCTATCTACTATTTAATATTTTAATATATTATTTTAAATAAATTGAATTTTATTCTAAATAAAATAAATGTTGAATTTTAAATATACTTTGAATAATTGTACATTTTTTTTATTTTTTCAATATAATGAAAGTGAATGAGGACTAGTGCTGTCAAGCTTCAAAATGCCCCAAAAGATCACTACAAACATATCATTAAAGGTAATCCATATGATGTGTGTGCACTATATTAAAGGTTTTCTGAAGTCATGCAATAGCTTTATGTGTAGAAGCATTGTCTGTTTGTTCTTTTGAGTCAGATCTTTTCAACAAATCAGTTTACAAAACTGGTCGAAATGATTTGTTCACAAATGGGACTGATTCGTTTCTTGAATTCACCTAACTGACTCAATTATTTGTCTGTAAAGGTTAATAGTCCAATGGAGGAGACGCTTATTCGTGAGTAACAACTTAAATTTTAGCAAATCTACTATATGACAATGGACGATTTGGAATATAGAGCTCAAGTTGCAGTGTGTACAACTTTTTGAAACTTGAAAATAAGTCATACAGATTTCGAATAATGAGCTCTTCATTAAAGAGCAGTTTGTCCTTTCTTAAACTTGGTGACTGGAGAAGTGACTGAAAGAGTTTGGTAGAGGTAAACTTAAGTACTTTAGGCAACTGAAAAATCATCAGCAGAGGCCAAAATTCTCAAAAGATGAATACCGCTCTATCGAATGTATTGTGTTCCCATGGCTTGAGCTCGGGGCAGGACTTTAAGGTCTGGGAGTGGGAGTCGCGTTTGATTCCACAGATTTATTTGGTCATAGAATGCTCCCACAGCTGAGAGGTTTGAAACGAGAGCCTGAGCAGGTGCTGTTGTGGGAGGGAGAGAGAGAGCGAGAGAACTTCAAGAGTTTTCATTGCTTCCGTCTTGCATTCTTCCCTTCTCGCATCAGTTATTGTGCTGTGTACTTCAGCGAAAATGTTTGAAAAGACTATGCACCTCTTAAGAGTCATTTTCTGCATCAGATTAACAAAATGTAGTGCATGTGAACATACGCTGTAAAAAATAAAGTTGCTGCCCTAAATTTTTTAAGTACAATCAACTTGGATGTTTAAGTCATTTCAACTTAAATTACATTTAAATTATCGTAAATAAACTTGTAAAAAAGTTTAAAATTGCTTAACTTATTTTGATGAGTTAAAGCAATGTAAAAAATATACACTCACCTAAAGGATTATTAGGAACACCTGTTCAATTTCTCATTAATGCAATTATCTAATCAACCAATCACATGGCAGTTGCTTCAATGCATTTAGGGGTGTGGTCCTGGTCAAGACAATCTCCTGAACTCCAAACTGAATGTCAGAATGGGAAAGAAAGGTGATTTAAGCAATTTTGAGCGTGGCATGGTTGTTGGTGCCAGACGGGCCGGTCTGAGTATTTCACAATCTGCTCAGTTACTGGGATTTTCACGCACAACCATTTCTAGGGTTTACAAAGAATGGTGTGAAAAGGGAAAAACATCCAGTATGCGGCAGTCCTGTGGGCGAAAATGCCTTGTTGATGCTAGAGGTCAGAGGAGAATGGGCCGACTGATTCAAGCTGATAGAAGAGAAACTTTGACTGAAATAACCACTCGTTACAACTGAGGTATGCAGCAAAGCACTTGTGAAGCCACAACACGCACAACCTTGAGGCGGATGGGCTACAACAGCAGAAGACCCCACCGGGTACCACTCATCTCCACTACAAATAGGAAAAAGAGGCTACAATTTGCACAAGCTCACCAAAATTGGACAGTTGAAGAGTGGAAAAATGTTGCCTGGTCTGATGAGTCTCGATTTCTGTTGAGACATTCTGATGGTAGAGTCAGAATTTGGCGTAAACAGAATGAGAACATGGATCCATCATGCCTTGTTACCACTGTGCAGGCTGGTGGTGGTGGTGTAATGGTGTGGGGGATGTTTTCTTGGCACACTTTAGGCCCCTTAGTGCCAATTGGGCATCGTTTAAATGCCACGGCCTACCTGAGCATTGTTTCTGACCATGTCCATCCCTTTATGACCACCATGTACCCATCCTTTTATAGTGTTATAGTGTTTTATACTTGTGTTTTTAGTGTTTTATAGTGCACTTATAAAAAAAAAAAAAAAAAAAGTTGCTTGAACAAATGTAGAAAACTTGAGTTTAAGAAAATCGATGTAGTCAACTTTTAGACCATGGAATGAGGAACTCACCCCAAAATGTTGTTCCAAACCAGTATGGTCTTCTTTCTTCTGTGGTACACAAAAAAATATATTTTGAAAACTGTCTCAGTGTTGTTTTGGACTCCACTGATTCCACTCTATGGATAAAAAGAGTTCATCTTTAAATAAAGAGACCTTACAATCTATACCATCAACAATTCTCTACATAGGACACATATCAGACCACACCTAGTAAGTTGCTTAAACTTTTAACAAAAACTTGTTTGAGTTAGATAAAACTTATTGAGTGGAGTTACCTTGAAATGTTTTATGTTGTATGTATGTGGCTGTTAATCGGAAACCTAAAGTTCAACAACAAAGTCTTTTGGATTCACCTATTGTCAGGTATGGATGGGAGCAGCTCAGCGTTGATCCCACAGATTGCCTTTGCTTAAGCTTAGCCTTTCTTAGAGACGAGATCTAAAGCTTCTCCTCATTCTGCCTTTGTTTACTTCCTCTATCTTTCTTCACCAAACTGAGAAGACCTTATGACCCTGACTCTAAGGTTACTTGTGTGTTTATCTTTTTAAAAAGAACTGAGCTTGACACTATGTCAACAGCATCTCTTGAGCAGAAGGAAACAACTTTAAGGGGGAGTGAGGGAAAAAAAGGATTTGGTGTTTAAGCAGACAGTGTAGCACCTAAAATTAGGTGTAAATGCTTACTATTTTCAGTCTGCCAAATCTATTCAACCCAACAATGTCAGTGCACAGAAACTCTTTTCAAATGCAACTACTTTTCCAATGCAATTAAATGAACATCAAGTGCAATCATTACAAATTAATACACAACAACTCTCAGGAATAGGGCCCACATAGAACTTATCTTTCCGTACCCCCTAGGGCTCAGTTGGGCATCAATCAAGCCAGTTAAGTGGGATCCTTGAGCAGAGATGGTATCAGTGGCAGCCTCTTACAGGCACACACTTCTGTCCCTGTTATCTATGGTAATTGCTCTGAGACTCTGTCACCAGTGAAGCAAATCTCTCCTCTGTGACTCAAATGCACTACTGAGAAAAGTTTAATTTTAGCCTAACAGTGTGGGTAAACACATTTTTAGTCCTCATTTCTCACAGTTGCACAGTTGAAGGACACTAGACTCCACTTTCAACTGGTGGCTCACATACAGGTTTTGGACAGCTGCCGAAAAATGTAAAATGCAACAAACTGTAAATTTTAAGAGGCTTCAAAAGCTGTGTCCAATCAAACCTTTTGATATTTTGGCTAGTATATAATATAATCTAGTCTTAGTTAATGAAAACAACTCTGGTTGAGAACCACTGGGCAGGACCTGTCAGTGGCCCAATATTCCAGTGCCCTCCATACCAAATAGTGATGGGCCTAATAAGAAAAACAAGCAGCGCGGTGTGGAGCTGCTCCCACAGAGTGAGCACCTTAATGAGGACCATATGGAGCTGCCCAGACATACAGTCAGTGGAAACCCAATGCCTCTTCCTCTTTTTCTTCCCTCTCCTACTCTCTTTCTGTCACTTCCCTGCTCCTCTGTCTCTCACTCTTACGTCCACCTTCGAATTTATAGATGAATAAAACTTCAGGCAATTGTTTTCTTAAAGCTGACGCGTGCAATTTTTTCGCTGTTAAAAAACGTTCGCCAGCTTAATATGCACTCAGAGACACCTCTAAGTTTGTTAGTCCCTTGAAGAGTGTAAACACCGGCTCTGTGGCGTAATGAAAACATTGCTATGTTTGTTTTAATATCCCGAATATCCCAACCAGCCTGACAACAGCAACAGCAGCTCAACCAATGGCGTGAGTTTGGCCTTTTTTTCTTTCAGCCAATGACAGATGAGGGGAGTCTTTGGGAAACCTGTTTGAAAAGAATCAGTATTCAATTCCATTTGTTGTTTTGGCCTCTTACTTGGTCTAATGGTTTGTCTCGTTTTATTTCACTTCTTTTTCTTAACTTACGCTGAGTAGGAGTTCTGGGCTTTTAGCAAATGACCTTCTTCTCCTCTCTTCCCAATACTTCATCTCACTCTCTGTCAAAAAATGTAGTCTCTTTATTTCTCTGGTTTCTCAAATGGAGACTCTCCGTCCCCTCTCACTGGCCTGGCATTCAGTCCTGCCATGAAGCGGATGGCTAATTTTACCAGACTGACCTCATTCCACTATTGTATAAGAACAAGTGAGTCAGTGTCAGGAGAAATGTACTGGCTTATCCCTTCTTTTCCGTTCCTTTCTTTTCTCTTTCTCATTTTTCTTTCTTACCTGATTCATCTCTGTAACTGACTCGCTCCCTTCTTGTTTCAACCAGAGGAATATGTATATTCGCTGGGTCATGCAATGTAATATGCTCACAAATGTGGGGGAAAGAAAGAACCCTTTCTCCGCCCATCAGCCTTGTCAAGTCGTCTACTGGCTTGAGGTGCTTGTAAGGGGCTCACTGATCCATCCACCTGAGTGAATGAGGTATTTGCTTCAGTGGTCAGATTCTGAATGATGCCTCTGTAGTATCAATGCCACTATAGGCCTGAGACAGGAATGACTCCAAAAGTAGTATTTAGTAATTACTATTACCATTTAGTAATTACTAGTTCCATTGCCTATGCACATATTGCTGTAAAGGAGAATGAAATGCAGTTAAGTCAGACTTCAAGTGATAAAACCAACCTGTGAAGATACAAGAATTTAATAACAATATAATCTCAATGTATTTTAAATATATTTGGAAGTATATATGTATGTATACTAGAGCTGTATGATTATTCGTTAAAAGATCGCAATCTTATTCCTAAATTAAAATTATTTGGCTATGTCTATTAAGACTTTGATCACAGCGAACTTTCAAATATGTGTTGGCGCTGCTGCTTCTGCTGATCCAGAGAGCGCAGTTGTCATGTATAGGTATGCAACAGCTTCACAAACAGTCTTTTCAACCACACAGTATCGTTATTTCTGTGTTACAAACATTCGAAATGAATCATTCATGATCAATGAATCATTTGTTCAAAAATGCTGATTCATCCAGTAATGAAACAAGTGATGTCTTTACGAGCGAGTCATTGAATCATTCATTCGTTAAAAAAAAAATAAAAAAAAAATTCAAATTAAGTAAAAACATTTTTTTTTATAGACTGCAGCACATTTTGTCAAAACCTGTAATAAATTACAAATTAATGTGTTGTGTTGTCTATTCAGAATTGTGGGATAATTGTAATTGATCATTTTAAAACAAATTGAGATTCTCAATTTATCCAGAATCATGCAGCTCTAATATTTATATACACATATAAAAAATTAGCTATAATGTCAAAATTAATGTATACATTTTGTGTTTGCTTCAAGGGTACAGTTTCAATGGATCCTCAAAACCATTTAAAACGGTAAGCAATATATTATTTGTTTCCCTAATAACAATGTAACCTCATATCTCAAAGCACTAACTGCAAACATGATCAAACCGTAAACCAGCTCGAAGTAGTTCAACAAACCATATTACACTAGAGAATGTAGGATTAGTGTGAAGCCCATCATGAAACTGAACCCTCAGGCCAGGCTAAGCTATTTTCATTTCTTCAATCTTTCACTGCTTATTACATAGATCAGAATAATCTTTGTAGACTTTCAGCTGTCCAAAGACATGCTCTTGTGGTTTATTCCCATGCCTGTTTTTGGTATGTTTAATTCTTTATCAGTTCATGTATCTGCGAACAAGGCATTTTCTATAAATAAAAATGAAGTATTAGTCTGAATTTACTCTGATTTGACTAAAAAACAACTTCATACCAGGCATGGCAACATTTAACAAATGACTGTAATACACTGTATTAAAAAACGAGACTTGTACTGTTGTACAACCTTAAAATTGCATTGTCTCTTATAGACAAAATCGTTGATTCTTTGATGTGCATATTTTGCACTGCATAACTCCTATAAAGACGTGACTGAGCACTTGTCAGCATTCATGGAGAGGGCTGGCGACTAGAGGCTCCTCCCATGCGATGCTTTTCAGCACTTTTCCTTTGAATGACAGTGGCTGGGGAAGGGAATGAAAAAGTTGTGTGATTTTTCGCAGCCTCAACGCCGATGAGCAGCAGTTGGAGAACTGCAATCAAACTGAATGGATTGGCATGGGGAGAAGCGGCACTCTCAACCTGGCTAAGCGGCAGCTTTGGGACTGGATTTGTCTTTTAGTGGTTTCTATGTGCCTGTTACTCCGACCAGGTAAATCGTTTTTTTTTTTTTCGCTCTTATTTTGCATGCACACATCACGGAGCGAGCGATGCTGAGGGAAAAAAAAATCAACTGTTGTTTGAAGGGAAGTTGTTTAATCAAAACCACTAAAATGTATTTTGAAACTTTAGACGCACTACTTAATGCAATCGCTCATATTAATGAACTATTTAATACGCATTTAGTTCTTCTCTAGGCCAAAGTTGTGCTGCTAACTCGCTAGCAAATCAGCGCCGTGTTTGTGAAAAGATGTAAACCCAGTAACGTATATTCTTTTAAATATTGGCAGTGAGAACCAAATGTTATACTTGCCTTCTGAAAAGATGTCCGACGTGAATCTTCACAATTTACTGGTATTTACGCGCATTGCGAAATTTAGTTAGATATTATATTAGTTTGGCAAAACTTTGGCTAACCTGGCTAGCTTCTCGCCGTGTCGTTTTTTAAAGGTGTTTACTTCGAAAGCCCTTGACTGTTGACGATGAAAGTGAGACTTGACGAGTAAGGAGTAACTTACGCTATTTGTGAACTTGAACAGCAAATAGGGGTTATTTACGCTTTACGTTACTAGCGCGTTTTAACCGCCTACGCCTCTCTAAAAAGCACGCGCAGGATGTTTTTGTGTGTGTGTGTGTGTGTGTGTGTGTGTAGCTCGACAATTTTTAACGTCCGCGAGTGACTTAAATTTGTATCTACAGATTATTATTTTGTTATTGTTAAGTAAATAGTCATTAGACTACAATAATAAAACATGCATAATGAATTCTTTAATGTATTTAATCATTAATATTTAGTATGTAACGTATATGTAAATGTTTAAAATCTTAGACTGAAATACAACTTTGTCTAAATACTGTATAAAACACATCATGATTTAAAGGGTTTAGGTATTGTTTACAAGTCTGTGATGGCCCACGAATTCACAAAATATGCAATACGATCTGAGGAAAGTTATATCGAACTATTAATGCTTTTTGTCAGCTTTTGCTGGAGACATCCTGACAGACCACTATTTTACCATGAGCAATGCACTTAGGCTACACTTAATCTAGAGCAGGAAAATGTACATGGACACCACAGACTAATGCTCTGTCTCACAAATTTGCATATCTTATCACATAGCCTACATTTTGCATTAATTTCCACAGAGTTGTAGTTGCGTGGATGATGATTAGTGTAGAAAATAAACAGTATTTGGTATTAAAATTAACATTGTATTTACCTGTGTACACTACTTCCATGTTATTGTGCAATATTTTCAGTCATTACTCGCACAATACTCTAAAGTCATGGAAATCATAGGTCAAAAGGTGTGGAAACCCTTTAGAATACAATTACTGTGTCTTAGTAATGGGAGTTATTCATATTTTTACTTATGCTACCGAAATTCCATCTCATTTGTTATTGTTGGGCCTCTATTCAAAGCATTTAAAAGTCATCATATGAAATTAAGCAGTTTCACACCTTTGTTAGACCATAACCATAAAGCATTCCATATAAGGAATGTGTCCTTGGTTTGGAATAGCAATCGCCAGCTTGTAGTTCATTGGTTGCCTCGCGTGCAAGTGTCAGAATGACAAAATACAGCTGTTAAAGAGGTTTAGTGTATAGATCGCCAAGCCTAAGAACTTTAATTATGTATATCTCCATCACCAACCAACCATCAAATAATGCTTCTCTCAGTTTTAAATGTGTCTCATTAATGCCTAATTCCTCTTGATTCTCAACAGTGTTCTGCCAAACATGTCGAATTCAGCGCTGTAATGCAGAGTACGTGGCCTCATTTTCACCCTCCGGTGGCTTGCAAGAGGAGGTGCTTCCAGATGTGGACTACTGCATCGCTCTGAGGGCCTACTCGTTGTGTACGCGTCGCACGGCTCGTGGTTGTAGGGGGGACTTGGTGTACCACTCCGCTGTATTCCGTATTAAAGAGCTCTTTGCACAGCACAACTGCTCAAGCGACGGCCCAACGTCGTCGGCTAAAGCACCCAGCACTTCCAAGCCGCCAGTGGTGGACATCTGCAACTATGAAAGCAGGGTGCTCGCCTCAGGACCGGCGGCCCAACAGAAAAAGTACGGACATTGTGGATTATTCGGCGATCCTCACTTGCGGACTTTTCGAGATGAGTTCCAGACATGTAGGGTTGAGGGAGCCTGGCCGCTCATCCACAACCGGTACCTTTCAGTTCAAGTCACAAACGTACCGGTGGTTGAAGGCTCCAGTGCTACAGCAACCAACAAGGTTAGTTGTATAAACAGCCTTCCTGTTCAGAAGCGGAGTCTGATAATCATTATTTTATGAGAATGGGTTAAAGTTCTGAAACCTTCCCATCAGTGCAAGTGATAAAAATGTGAAAAACAAAAGAAAATGGTCATTATCCCCCCCTCTCCCCCTCCGCAGAAGAATTTTTCATCTTTGTGTCCATACAATGAAAGTCAATGGGGTCCAAAACCTACATTTGGACACCATTGACTTTCACTGCAAAGACAAAAAAACTTTTTTTTTCAAAATATCTTCTTCCACAGAAGAAAGTAGTTCCACAGTCGTGTAGCTTTGGAAATCACAAGGAACTTTTCCTTTAATACTATACCAAATTATATTAGTTTATATTATAGAATTACAGATATTGATTACCAAATAAATGTAACTGAAACCTAAGGGGAAAATGTTATTGCACGGTCCAGAGAAATAGTTCAAACCAAAAGCTTGAGAACACAGTCAGCCCAAAATATGATGTCATTAGGGGGATATTTTTCTCTCTCTTCTATTAAGGGACGTGAAGTTAGAGTTGAGCCGTGGTGAAAAAGCAGGACCAAAAGACTATAATAGAATTCCCCAGCTGTTTCACAAAGAGTGGGGGGAGCCACAAAAAGAGGGAATGGAAATAAATTATTCAGCCTCCAGTTACGGTCAGTTAGTTCCTGGAAGGTTAACAGACATGAAGTATTACAGTAATATGGGAATGACAATGTCTGTGTATTTTATTAAGTAATATAATACCAGGGCACATAAAACTTGTCACTTTGTTAAAATCAGTGGCCCCTGAAAGATTTTTAAAGTGTTTATGAGAATAATTGTTTAAGGATTTCTCATTAATTTCTCATTTGGCCCAAGAAGAGCTCACAGGCCTCTACGTCGACACAAGTCATTTTTATTCATTGAGTTCCATAAGTGCTATTTCTTCAGCCTTAAATGTAGTGGACATACTTGGACTAATCATGACTAAATCCTTTTTTGACAGTTGATGGTTTACAGCTCCATGACCTGAAGAGAGTTTCCTAAAATTGTGCAGTTGGATATTCCATTGATTAATCACTGACTTTTACATTAGAGATTGGCAGACGACACCGAATTGTCTGTCTGGGGTTTTCTCCGTTGTTCTACTGCCATCATGTGGCGACAACTGTTTTTCTTCTTTCTTCTTCTTCACTCTTGCAAGCTCTCTTCCAGCGTTATCCTACTATTATTTATATACTGCTATAGTTTTTGTTAATATTTTGAATTTGCTGCTATTTTGTATACTGATTTTTATGTTAAAGTTTTAGTAATTTTGTTATGTGCTTTTGTCATTTTTATGTTTCTGTTTTTAAAATATTTACTACTGTTTTCAGGTTTAAATTCAAAATGTTTTTGGTAATTTTCTCTTCCACATTCCATCATTTTCCTCATCAAATTTAGTATAGATTTTTGGCCTTTTCACCATTTTATAAATGGAGACTGAAAATAAGAAATACTTTGTCCACACTGCACAATGTGAGACGATCACAGCCAATCATAACAGTTTTGATATTTAATACATTGGTTTCATATAATTTAATAAAGTAATGCAGGATCTTGGACCAATGAGGTCGCTGTTGGTTTGGGTGCTTTGTTTGATTTAAGTAAATTTAAGTAAATATCATTATATCTAAGTAAAGCTAAAACTATTTAAAATGTTTGTTAATTGATATAAAGCTGAAATAAAATAGGTTTAAGTCAAAGTACTAAAACTAAAATTGAAATATAAAATAAAGCTAATAAGAAAAACGAATAAAATTTCACAAACACAACACAAAAAATACAAAATAAAAAAATACATTAAAATACACAAATAAAAGCTAATTCAGAAAATGAATCAACACTATAACAGTATAAATAATTTCAAAACACCACTGACCAGGGCTGCTTTTCTCAAAATCATTGTGAGATAAGTTGAACGTAGAGATCATTGGTGCCAATGGTTCTAAGATCTACTTCAGCTTGATGTGCTTTTGAGAAACAAAGCCCTGGTTGATTTAAAGGGCTAGTTCACCCAAAAATGAAAATTCTGTCATCATTTACTCTCCCTCAAGTTGTTCCAAACCTGTATGATTTCCTTTCTTCTGCTAAACACAAAAGAAGATATTTTAAAGAAGGTTGGTAATTAAACAGTTGCTGGTCCCCATTGACATCCATAGTATTTTTTTTTTCCTACTATGGAAGTCAATGGGGTCCATCAGTCGTTTGGTTACCGACTTTCTTCAAAATATCTTCTTTTGTAAAGTCATACAGGTTTGGAACAACTTGAGGGAGAGTAAATGATCTTTCATTTTTGGGTGAACTATCCCTTTAAGACGCGTTGCAACATATAGTTTTTAGAGCAAAAATCAGGCAGCACAAAAACACAATGTTGAAACAATCCTCAAGCCAATTGAAAGCAATTTCATGTATTGATTTTCGGCGTGTGCTATAACTCACCGTTTCCCGTTTAATCTCCCCCGCAGATAACCGTCATCTTCAAGTCCTATCACGACTGCACCGAGCAGAAGGTGTACCAGGCCACCACCGAGGACCTGCCGTCGGCGTTCCAGGACGGCACGCGGAGCGGTGGGAAAGGAGACGGCTTGTGGATCGTGGAGGGTAGCGGGGGTCTAGGCGTACGGCAGGTGAAGATCCACGCTCGCTACCTGGGCACGTCCATCATCGTGAGGCAGGTGGGCCGCTACCTGACGTTCGCCATCCGCATGCCCGAGGACCTGGCGGAGGAGAACGGCGGCCTGCAGCTGTGTCTGCACGGATGCCCCCGCAGCGAGGTCATCAAAGCCCACGTGCTCAACCGGCAGCAGAGCCTGCGTCCGCCGCGACTCACGGGCGGCTGGTACGGGGAGGACGATGGCGGCGAGCTTCAGCCGGGACTCTCGGCGCACGTGGACATGTTAGAACGCGCGACCACAAAGTGTCGAGAGATGCTGCAGGTGGAGGATGTTTATTTCCAGTCGTGCGTGTTCGATCTTCTCACGACAGGCGACCCGGAGTTCTCCATGGCAGCGTATGGCGCCCTGGAGGACCTTAAGGCACTTCCGCCCAGCACTCTGAAACAAAGTTTGCCTAGGACTCCACACATTTATAGTAGAGGAACGATAGTTACACCTTCAGTTTTCACAGCGCTGGTTCTTCTGCTGCTGTTGAACTGATGGAGCTGGTCTAGACGCCAGCTTGAAGATGGATACCCACCAGACAGACTGTTCCGTCAACCATGAAACCCTCCTGGAAAAACAATCAAGCTGACTTCAAACTGTCTGCAAAGTTAAGAGACTGATCCGAACCGACTCATTTCCATTTAAACATGCAGTGTTTTATTCCTTCAGAACGGATGATGGCCACAGGCTTTCTGAATGTGAAATGGAATCTGGAAACAATGAAGGCAGCTAATATGCATTTCTTTTAAGTTATCACAGATTAAAGAGTGGAAACCGTTGATACAGATGTGACGATAATGGATGAAATTATCGTGAAAGACACATAGTATGTCCTATAATGCACATCTTCCAGAATCACGAGTTTAGGTGCACTTCAAACTTTCTACTCGGACATAGGGAAATATATGTTATTTACACGGGATCCAACAACTACATGAAATGCTACCTATATCCATATATTTTTGGTTCTGGGTCCACACATCCACACATTAAGCTACAGTCACGGTAGAAAAGACCTCTTCAAGCTGCTCTGCTTATTAAGGAGAAAACAAAACAAATTCTTTATATAATAATATATTGAAAGAGTGTATATATGTGTTTTATATGTGTACATTCACCTGTGTATAGTTCTTTTAAATGTGATGTTTTGAAGCAGTTTCATCTAGTTAGATATTTTAGTTTGTATAAAACATAACTAATATGTGCTATATTGTGTAATCTGTTGCTTTCCATATTAAAAACAAAAGTTGTGACTACCTCATGATCTTTTTTTCCTCCCCTGAATATGACGCTTTCCAATCCATAGAGGGTGCTATATAGTTGAAAGTTTGTGTAACTCGACATTTTTCAGGTTTTGTCCTTAACAACTCTCTCTACACCAGTGTTAAAGTGTCTTACTGGCAACCATGAGAACTTGAGGTAATGTCATCAGAACACTTTTTAGCGCTATTTATGTAAAAGATAATGTGCAGTCAGCCATTTGTTAGAAAAATACTTACCAAATAAATAACATGAAAAAATAATTCAAGTCGAAATTACTCTTGTTATATGAGAAGAAAAATGCTGCAGAGTAATTTGAGAGACAAAAATTAGCAAAGAAAAATCATAGGAAATAGGTTGCTTGTGATGATGAACACCTCGACTGACCAATCAGAATCAAGTATTCCAGAGCGAAACGACCCTTTTCACAGACTGTGATGACGCGTTTTAACGGTCATCGGCATCGTAAATCCAACATCGTAATCGTAAAAATGTATGTACATTCATAACACTATACTAGGTATAATATTACCTTTGCATCAAATTACAAAAAACTAGTTAATGCTGCTGAGGGTGTTTCTAACACAGCGGCTGTGGTAGTGACGGTAAAGTTGACATCTTTCTCTCTTCGTTCTTACTGCCCTTATCAATATCTCTCTAACGTATACAGTTAGAGTTTTACTTATTATTTTTTGGAGTTTTACTTTTGCTATTTAAGCAAATGGGAACACACACTCACACAAAAAGAGCCTACATTCACCACTATAGAAGTTTCCCCAACCATGATGACTTCTGCTTCAGAGAAACCTGGAAATGTGAAAATGCCTGGTCATATAAACAAATCAACGCATTGCAACCATAGATATGTACACGTAGATTCCTCATTCAACCGCTCCAGACAAGTAGGCGGACCCGCCATCTTGCAACCGTCAGCGTGTCGTCACTCACAGTAAGAATCAATGATGCTCCAACATTGCAGCTTCTGGTTGAGAAATCGTAGAGATTTAAATTTTCCGAAGAAATAGGATAACCTTTAACAGGTGAGTGTGTTGGTTTTGTTTTTATATGTATTAACTCAATATTACATGTTTTTACTATGTTACTTTGCTGGAATTTATTTCATATATAGAGATTCATACAGCTTACGGTTGCAGTCTTGCTCTCGAATGTTCACGGACTGGCTTTGACCGTTCCAATATGGTGGACAGCTTATGTATAGCGGCCCACTAGCAGGTATTTTTACCCTATTATTTTAATGTATTGCCGTAATAAAAAAACACATTGGTTTGTAGCGCACTTAACAGCACTTTGTTATTCTTCTCGTCATTTCCGTACAGCTTACTTCCATGTTGAAAAATAAGGTGGATAGAAGTTTACCCAACTATGATGACTTCCGCTTCAGAGAAACCCGGAAAAGTAAAAAGTGTCATATAAACAAATAAATCAATGCATTGCTACAGCTACCAACCAATTAGAATCAAGATTTCTGTCAACATCATATATATACCTTTTTTTTAGGCCATTTTCAGTTAGTGGACAGATTTTTTTGGACTTGATTTATCGACGACACAAACAGAACCACACAAATTCTAGGACTGACCGGTTAGCCATGAACACCGTTGACGTTTGCCCTTCACTTTTTCAGCAATGCTGTTTGTGCGTCCATTGCTCATGTTCCTGCAAAGTTAAGGACTCTTCAGGCCTCTGGAACTGACGGGGGTCGTGTGACGGAGATTAAAACGTCGTCAGTTTAACCACATTCATCATGCTAAACTAAGCGTTTTCCAACACTGCCCTTCTCTTGTACTTCACCGCTCTCGGCACTCCATCACTCTCAAGTTTTAACTGCGCCCGATGTGAGCAGAAGAAAAGAGGCAGGTTCTTCATGCTAAGAGCTGTCAGAAATCATCTCATGCATTTAGCGCAGACCTGTTGCTAACATGCTGACAGCTATATGATTCTTTTACACCAGTTTTATTGTGTTTTTAATATCACGTTTAATGTGTTTGGTCTTCCTGCTTTACAATGCATTCTGTCTTTTAATTAGTCCTATTATAATGATTATGCTCTTCTGTTCTATATACAGTATTTAATGAGGTATATAAACAAATGTGTAAAAAAGGAGAATCCACTTTGTTCTTCGCTCACTTTGATCTAATAAACAAGGACAATTATTGGGCTAATGAATTAAAATAAGCCTCTAGAGTGATTATAATCACACTGGAAAAATTAATTTGACATTAATAGGATATTTGGCAAGATAAATAGACAGAACGGGACATGTCCGCACGTTGATTGATAATTGATAGATGGATGGCTCTTTTTACAAGAATACCTTTTTAATTAATAATTAGAAACCATAAACGCGAGCATTTAAAGTCTTACTGGATACATTAAAGATGCTGTATGGGATTCTTGGGCTTTAAATAATGTTACTTCGTGACAGACATTGTTGAATAAGTGTCTGAGAAATAAAACTTAACAGAAAAATATATAAATTAAAATCACAAAGGGTATTACTACTCAAATGTTTTTTTTTTTGTGTGTGTGTGTGTGTGTGTGTGTGTGTGTGTGTGTGTGTGTGTGTGTGTGTGTGTGTGACAATTTTCTTAATGAGCTTATAAATCTCTCATTATTATCACCCAATATTGGATTCAATCTTTTTGTCAACTTGTTTTCTTTTCAATTAGGACTAGTTTTATATTTCTATTTGCATCTGATTAATCGTAGGCCTCATTTATCTGAGAGTAGGCATCTAATTTTTTGAGTAAAAAAAGCATTATTTATGAATAATTTTCACAATATTAAATAAAATATGAAGGAAAATTGCTCTGTTTATCACACTAGTGTGCTTTAATGTTAAATAAGGGTGTTTGTTTTGAAATGCTTTTATTTTGTAAAAAATGGCACAGTCACACTTGTGGTGTTCCCGGTCAAAAATGACCGGCCTACAAAAAATAGCTTATAAATCACTTGTTATGCTATATTATCACCCAATATATTGGGTTCAATCTTTTTGTCAACTTGTTCTCTTTCAATTAGGAGTAGTTTTATATTTGCATCTGATTAATTGTATAGGCCTCATTTATCTGAGAGTAGGCATCTCATTTTTTGCGTAAAAAAATCTTTATTTATGAATAATTTTGGAAATATTAAATAAAATATGAAAATAATTTGCACTGTTGATCACACTAGTCTACTTTAATGTTTAGGGCCCTATCTTGCACCCAGCGCAATTGACTTTGTACACCGACACATGTACTGTATCATTCCTATTTTGCACCCGACGCACAGCAGACTTTTCCCTCCACAGACGCACGTCGGTGAATTAGGGAATGAACTTGCGCTCCCGGGGGCGGTTCAGCGAAAAGAGGAGGCGTGTTCCGGCGCAAACGTTCCCTGGTGCTGTTTTGCAGTTTCAGAAAACAATTCCGCCACAGATGAGGAAAAACCTAGTCTAAAGTCAGTGGCGCGTTATTCAGATGCTATTTTAAGGGTGCATGCTTGGCCATAATGTAGCGTGTGCACAACGCGCAAACACTTTGCTTCTCTACTCTACACACAGACGCAGCAGTTGCCATGTTTGCAAACCATACATAATTACAAGGAAAAATATTCCACACGAGGGAAATCATTGTGGTGTCCATTAAGATGTGAAAAAATAGGCATAAATCTAGCTGACACATTTACCCAAATTATTATACGCCTGTTTAACCGAAGCTAATCTGTGTGGGTTTCTCCATCCCCATACAATGTCACTTCTCTGTCTTTTACGGCACTGACGAGAACGTCGGTGTCCTCGGCTGTGAACTGCTCCTGGCGCGCGTCTGGCAAATCCGCCGTTATAATAGCATTCCGCCATGGAACAAGTGCGCCTGCTTTTAAAGGGAATGTGAGATGATGTTCTGAAACCACACCTATGAGTAATGTAGCTACTTCAGACCAACCCATTTTAGATTTGCGTCGGGCGCAAGAGTCATTTATCCCGCCGGTATAATAGCAACAGCGCCCAAGACCCGCCCACAAAGTTACTTGCATTTCGCATTTGATACTTGCGTTTCAGTTGATTTGCGTTTCTTTGATGTTCTCACACAGAAAAAGACGAAGATTTACAAATAAAGATGTTATAGCACAGACACATATAAATGCTTCACAGTGTCTTGCTTGTCATTCATTTTGTAGCAGCAGAATGGTGAAGAAGCTCTGTGTGCATGATGTTCTTCATCAGGTCATTGATCGAGATTCTAGTGAGGAGGAAGCGATGCAGGATGAATCTCAGAAGAAATCCTACCTTGCCTCACAGGGGGGGATGAAGACCAGGACAAAGTTCCATCTTTCGACCAGAATCTAATGCTCCTTCACTGCAAGATTCATCCTGCATCGCCTCCTCCTCACTAGTGTCTCGATCAATGATCTGATGAAGAACATCAGGCACACAGAGCTTCTTCACCATTGTGCTGCTACAAAATGAATGACAAGCAAGAAAACTGTGATGAAACAAAGAACATGAAAGAAAGATTCTTTTGAAACAGGGCCACTGCAGGTAACATGCTCCTGAAAACTACATTTTTCTCTTATTTTCAGTCTCTCCCATTCACTTTCAATGGCCGGCCATTTATGAACTGGAACACAAGTGTGACTCTGTGCCATTTTGTACACAATAAAAGTTTTTCAAAAGTTTTTTCATTTTATTTAATATTTCCAAAATTATTCATAAATAATACTTTTTTTACTCAAAAAATGAGATGCCTACTCTCAAATAAATGAGGCCTACGATTAATCAGATGCAAATAGAAATATAAAACTAGTCCTAATTGAAAGAGAACAAGTTGACAAAAAGATTGAATCCAACACTGGTTGATGATATAGCATAACAAGAGATTTATAAGCTATTTTTTATAGGCCGGTCATTTTTGACCGGGAACATCACAAGTGTTATAGGGTTTTGAACAGAACACAAGGGTTGAAGAAAATGTTTGCATGTCTTTGTAACCTTTTGTCATAACTCATCCTCTATGAAACAACTTTCCTTTTCGGCTGACGTCACATGAGATACATAATTTTTATTCCCGGTGAAATTGTAGTTTCATTTGGAAAAATGGTTACATTACTGAAATCAAAATGGCCTGCAGATGCAGTTCCATATTGATTTATTTCTAATATATTTAATTGCTTGTACTTTTGTTTTTTTACTCTAGACATTCAGGTTCCACGTTGCATACTATTTGTTAATAAGTCTGCGCTACAGAACTTTTTAACAAATGGCCCCTCTACACCTCCAAGCCTGGAAAACCAAGCCTGAAAATTAGGCATCTGTATCATAAATCTTGGAAAGTTATGATAATTTGCAATTCACTCCCTCATCAAAGGCAATATTACCCTAATTTATTATCTTCTCGCGTGTGAGGCGCTCAGAGGCCGTGGAGATAAGAGTCTATCAGGAGGAGGATTGATTTTCATTAACAGATTGTAATAAAGATGAACTGCTCGGCCCGCACGCTGACCAAGAGCCACACTTTATTGTAATTGGGCCAATTTATTTCATGAGCCACTGCCTCCACTTTTTAGTCTCTCCCCTTTCTTTTCTTTTCTCTCTCTCAGTTCATTACTGTAATGTTTCAACCACATCATTTATTCTCTTCCCATATTTCAGCTGCCAGACAAATTGTATATTCACTATTTCATATATCTGTCTTCACAGTATGGACTATTTACTTCTAGACCTACATTATATTACACTTTCTGAAGTGCAAACTGTAACCATTTAAAACAATTTAAGCGATTAACTAAATATTCTGCTATAAAAGCCCTAAATTACATGGAAGGACTTGAATTGGTGAATCTTTTCATTCTTTTATTTACAGAAAACATCTGATTTAACCAATTCACTAGAGGGAATCAGGCTTTCCAACACTACATTTGAAAAACAGAACCATTCTGGATGAACTAATTCACTAAAATGAATTGTCGAACCTAGCTACATATAAATAAGCAGCCCGTTCTCATCCTAGGACGTCATATACTGACGCTTTTGACATTTTGTCTACATCGAACGCACATGGCACCCTTTAGCGTCAATATGAGACGCAGATAGACATGGGCCAGAAGGCGCCTCCTAGCGGTCTAAGAAGGGTGCTTTCACATCTGTAGTTCAGTTCATTTGGTCCGGACCAAGGGTGAAAAATTATACTTTGTAGCATTTTTCAGGCGTTTTGGTTCCTTTTCACACCAGACTGATCGCTCTGGTCCGAATCAGTTTATGAGTTGATAAAACAAACCAAAATGCAGTCACGTGACTATACATCCACATCACTCGTTGGCCAGATATGTCTGGCATGTCCATAACTGCACTTCGTTTGGTCAGAATTAACGTGCGGGGAAATCCGGCAGATAACACGCCGCTGTTTACTATGGAGAGACGACTGCGTGGGCTGATTGTATCCTTCGTCATATTTTATTATATAGTTTGTCTACTACACCACTTTAGACAAACAAGATTATTTGAGAATGAAGCGAGGATGCGGTTGTTAATAATTTCTATCAGGCTCTGTCAGCACCTCCTCACAACCATAGATATCATATAAAGGCTAGATGTCTTAAGGCGGAGTCACTTCCGGCATCACCGGCGGCCATCTTTCATCACACAAATCCTCTTATCTCGCTGAAATCTGGACGGATTTACAAACGGTTTGGTTTCTTACAAACGTTATTAACGTGGCTATAATTCTGAATGCTTAAACATTTTGAACATAATTATTCATATGTATGCAGTAAAATAGCTACATCTTTGACGTTTATAACAAACCAAACCGTTTGAAAATCGGTAGAAAATTTAGCAAGTTATGGTTATTTAAAAGTACATGGACCATGTTATGAGTGAGCGAGCACCCTGTTGTAAGATGGCCGCCGTGTGCGGATGTCGAGCTCCATTGGCCAGCAGCGCGGACGAGACATCTAGCCTTTATATGATATCTATGCTCACAACTTAAAGTTTGTCCGCGAGTGCAAACTGTCAACAAACATTTCTCCTCATCCCATAATCACAGCGCAGCTGACTACGGCAACTGGTTTAGTACAAAAATGCGCAGTTCTTTGGCAGTTGGTTCTGTTCAAGGTCGGATCACGTTCTCACCACAAACGAACCGCTCCAGAGTTCGTTTCAAAACATACCGAGACCACCTCTTCGAGCAGGTCTCGTGCGCTTGTTTGGTCCGCTTTTGGTGCACACCCGAGTGCGATTGCCGCATTCACACCTGCCCAAACGAACCGCACCAGTGGGGAAAACGAACTCTAGTGCGATTCAACCGAACTAAATGAGGCCTACCCATATCCGAACAAAGCTCTGTGCGTCTCATATTGACGCTAAAGGGTGCCAGGTGCGTTCGATGTAGACCAAATGTCAAAAGCGTCAGTATATGATGCCCAAGGATGAGAATGCGTTGAAATAAGAGCGATCCATTTAGTGTGAACCTAATGAATGAACCGTTCAGGACTAACCAATTCACTAGGATGAATCAGACTTTACAAGTCTATGGGAACTTCACGTCTCTAGACCTTTCTTTTTTTTTCACTCCACTGACCTGCGTTTCACATTTTCAACAGCGCATTAAAATGCGTTCTGTGTGAACCGGCCCTTAGCTTACATATGACGGAGAGAACAGTTTAGAATGAATCGGAGACACGCCACGTCAAATAAGCATTACAGCTTGTAAACTGGGAATATTCGGAGACCTTTTACTTGTATCACAAGACCGCTATAACACCTGACTGCTGCAGATTTATTTAGGCGTTGATAGTTCTTCCACAGAAGCGTATCATTTTCAGTTAAAGGAGAACTCCGGTCAATTTTAACATTGAGCTAATTTTTTTGTAAATTTGGAGTGCTGTCAATACAGAGAACAACGACAAAAATCGGTGTTGCCTACACCGTGTTATCCTCTTTTTAAAATTTGCACCCTGTTGACTTCAATGGGGCAAGTACTAAACCTGCTTTTAGCCTCTTAACACCCTTGATGTGTCATTACAAGTGCACAGCCAATGTGAGTGATTCCTTCAGAGTGATCACGGGTTAATCTGACTGCAGTAGATGTGAAAGATATTAATAAAAATTATGTTATTTCAGCCAGCACACATACCTGTATTTACATCCTGTTTTCGGTCGAAGTCCATAGTAATCGATTGTCAAGTTCACACGCGTAATCATAGGTAGCCTACTAAGCCTATGCGTGTGAACTCGTCAATCGATTACTATGGACTTCAACCGAAAACAGGATGAAAATACAGGCATGTGCGCTGGCTGAAATAACATCATTTTTATTAATATCTTTCACATCTACTGCAGTCAGATTAACCCGTGATCACTCACATGACCTGTGCACTTGTAATGACACATCAAGGATGTTAAGAGGCTAAAAGCAGGTTTAAAACTTGCCCCCTTGAAGTCAACAGGGTGCAAATTTTAAAAAGAGGATAACACGGTGTAGGCAACACCGATTTTTGTCGTTGTTCTCTGTATTGACAGCACTCCAAATGTACAAAAAAATGAGCTCAATGTTAAAATTGACCGGAGTTCTCCTTTAACAGCTCCGAGTACGTCATCTCGAAATTACGATTACATGGCGGTAATTGCATGAGAAGTACAATCATGTGACATAAACAACAATCAACACCGTACAAATAATGTTTCAGTATGGTGTTAAGAGGATTTTGTGCTTACCTTTTCACAACTCTGTATGTTATGCTCAATACAATGCGATAAATACTACTGTAAGAACCAAACACAAATAGACTTCATACTTAAATTTAAAATTTTATTGTAAAATTGAAAAAAAGAGAGAAAGAGAGAAGCCCATTAAGTGTTTCTTTTCAATGCATACATTTTCTAAACGTAACCAATAAATAGGCGATTCATAAACAGATTGTTGTCATAAATAAATAAATAAATAAATAAATAAATATATAAACGTTCATAAATGAATTGGCAAATCATTAGATGAGTAGGCCTAACAGTAAAACAATGTAAGCAGCAAGTATTTGAGAAATGTCAACGGGATGTTTGGTTTCTCAGGCATTTGTCTCGGACATATCTTCTCTGTCTCAATAAAATAAATAAATAAATAAATAAATAAATAAACAGAAAGACTGTCCATTTCAGTTGTTCATGCAGCACCGATCACATCGCAGAGACAGATGGTGCACCTCTCGTTCTCTTTTCTTGGAAAATATCAAACAAACATTAACAAGGAAACCGAAAACAACTGTAAACAGCATTGTCTCATCCAGGCTTTAAGAACAGCGCAGGGAATGCCTGGCTCTCCCACTGCACATTTCACACAGCAAAATCAATACTCTTGATATATATTTCCTTATGCTTTGTGCTGAGAAAACCAGAACTTTAACATGATCTTTATAAAGCAAAGAAACCCCCGCCCCACCCCGAAAGCCACCCGCCCACCGACTACTCCCCCATAGAATCTGAGAAATGTGCTGCTGTTCCCTAATATACAGATTTCATATCTATAATAAGCTACTTTCCTTAGCATACAAACCATAGTTAAAGAATCATATCGTTAATATGAGTAGTACCTTTATAACACTTTAACCCCCCCGAAGCTTTCCCACCCTTTCCCCCCTTGAGCATGCTCACAGATCAAAGTTCGGCATGAAGATCTGAGCAACGAAACGTGAACGTGGTTTGAATGAGAAAAACGCAAGTATGAAATGCTGGTGGTCTGGTTTCTCCAGAAATACCTGTAGTGCATAACGTCCCCCCCCCCCCCTTGTTTCTCGCAAACGCAATTTGTATTAACGCCGTCGGTTCACCTTTCAACACATCAAGTTTCATTTTATATGCCTTTCCAATCTCATTTTTTTTTCTTTCAAGCTGTAATGATATCATCCTTCAAACTTATTAAACTTCAGGCACTAGTTGCCATTTTTAATTTGTATTACACTTGCTTTTACATGCAGGCCAAATTTAATTTGATTTTAATAATTCACATCTGGCATGGAGAGATTCTGCGAGGAAGGCCCTTGCAACTTGAGGTTATTAGACCGCCGATGCCCGAGGGCTGCATGTCTGTATATCACGGCGTTCTGATATGCCACCACAGGACAGGAGAGGGGAGATGAAATGGAGAGAGTTCAGCAGAAAAAGGCCATTATAACCTGTGAATCGAATGCGATCCATTCCGGCGCGACCTGAGGCTAAAAAACGGCTGTGATATACAGGCGACGTTAATGTTTACCAGCGAAACTTATTTCTGACGTCCGGGAGATTAAACATTTAACATACAGATATATTTTTAGGTAAGACAAACAGGTCAAATATCCACAGTGGAAATCAAATGAGGTCAAAACATGTGCTTTTCTGTCCTACCTAAATTCTAGAGCTCTGTTTTTGCATCTATTCCGGTTTATTTGTGAATTCCGTGAGGACCTGAACTTCCTGTACTTCTGTCAATATATTATCTTTCGTTTTGGCATTTCTACGAAGGCAGTGCGGAACTGACGAGTTGGCAAACGGCGAGCGGAGCGGAACGGCGGCGTGGATAAAACTGAAAAAAATAAATAAATAAATAAATGTATTAAGAACTTTAGATGAATAGAAAAACAAGAACAGGAAAATAGTTAAAGACCCCATGAAATTGTCTGGCGAGTTGATGCGTTTTCATTTTAAAACAGGAAGTTGGGTCATGGCAACTTGTTTTAAATAGCCAACCGCAAATCCTACACTTAACAAGTATTTTGTCTAATTTTACACTTAAAAATAAATCTATTGAGGAGACACAATAGACATATTCAAGATGCAATTTAGTCATATATTTATGATATATATATTTTAGATCATTTTACTGGACATCGATAATAAAAAAAGACTAATTAATACATTTTTCTGTGTAGTTAGTTGCAGGTACAGCAGAATTAGTGGGAGGGGCATTCTGACTCAAGAGCATCTGATTGGACAAAAAAATCCAAATGGTTTTGGCCTGTTTTCCAAGCTAACAAACAGCCACCAATTCCGACTCCAATTTTGACTTCATCCTAGACTTTTAAATTTGCAGTCAATGATATTTTGGTCCGTTTCCCCAGAAGACTGTAAATGAGGTAACATTAGCCTCAGAGCTAACACACAAACTAAGCATTCTAAACTCCAATTTTGATTTCACGGGGTCTTTAAGATTCTTGTCAAGTGCTTCAGAGTTGTGTATATTTGTGACTTGTCTGAGAGCAAAGCATCAGCTGCGGTTAAGTACACTATAATGTCAGACTCTGTGGCTTTTTCATTGATGGATCAGTTTGCTCCAACTGTAACCCCCCATGGCTGCTATTTGCAAGCTGTTGGTGAGCTCTTTACAGGCTGCTCATTAGACCTTTGCAGACAGTTAGTGTCAAGCTAATCCATACCAGTCTGAGAAGCATATTCTTAGAAATACGGGTTCAACTAGTTGTCCCGCGGCGTTTTCTATATCTTAAACTCATTTATTAGCGAAATGAACTTTAAAAAAATCAATGCGGAATTGATTGTGCAGGTTTCCGAGGCGAAATTTGATTATTCTTTTGAAGATGGTCCCTGTAAAATTCTGATGTGCTTCAGAAATTGTAAGCAATTACAAGTTTGTCACTTCTATTGGTCTGTTACGAACCTCAACTAGGACATTTTGTGGGCTGTGTTAGGGTTTAAGGCTTGGTATCTATGTAACTGCTTGTTCACTTACCAGTGTGCTTTATCAAGTTGATATTCAGCATTTGGCACCAACCGTGCGATGAGTTTGTTCTTGAAAGATGCACGAAAATGGACGATATGAAAGCTCTGCTGGTCCCTCGTAATGGTAAAGTTGGGCGATACTTTACAAAGCACGATCGTAAACCTGATGAAATCAAACTTTAGCAGAAAAAGCACTAAATCGGCGCACAAAAACAAAATGAACATTTCCCATCCCTGTCAAGCGTTAACTGTATTTTTCGGATTATTTACCTGTGCAATGGTACAGCAGTTATATTGCGAGTAGTTTGCGTTGAAGCCACAGGTACTTATTCTGCTCGATAAGTAAAGCTTTTATTGGATAAATATGTTAGTTTATGTGTACTGAATAACTACCCAAGGTTTCGCTAAACCAGCAACACTTCGCACATGCATATATAGATAGTCAGATACTCAGCATTTGCTCTCTGGAATGTGGCCTATTTCTGACATCGGAGTAAAAAAAAAAATTAGTAAAAAAAAAAAAAGACGATGGATGATGGACCCTTCCCTCCCTCTTTTTTTCATCATGAATGAAAATGACTGAACATGCTCCTAACAATCTCCAATCCACATATTCTACTCCACTAAAATAGTATAGCTTTTAAAATACTTTTTTTCTTCATTTTTTTTTCTATTTTGTTTAAATATTCTGAAACCCAGTAGCTATAAATGTAAAAGGAAAAGAAATCAAAATCCCTTTCCTCTTCCGACCTGAAGCGAATATTTATGCTTTTTTTTTTCTTTTTTTTTTTTTTTACTTATGTCATTAGTAGTAGTTTGTAGTATTAGTATTGTTATTAATACCATATATTTCTGTTGAGGAATAAAAATGTTTGGTCCTTTGGTCCCTTTGGGGTGAAAGATTGATCAGTTTCACTGAGGGCATGGAAACCTCGGTGACCACAGAATGTCCTGCGTTTGCTGAAAGACGGTGACAGGAGAAAAAGAAAGAGGGAAAGAGAAAGAAAGTCCACTAGCGGGACAAGAAGAACTTCTTTTTTTTTCCACTGCATTTTTCCTTGGTCTTCAAGTTTAACCCTCATTTGTCCAGTGTGATAAAAGCCATAAGCGCCTCTTCCTTTAAATAGCATATGTGTGTATAATATGTATATAGAAATCGAAGTTGTTCTCGCTTTTTTTCTTTTTTCTTTTTGTTTGTTGCTTGACTGACGGTTCGAAGCTCAGCGAGAGACAGGACATGTTGAGTTCTCTGTCTTTAGAGAGATCTTCCTCTTGTCTTTCGTGCGCTGTGCCGAGTGTGGTTTGTCCACTGGTGCCGGTTCACCCGCAATCCTCCTCTGTACCGAACATCTTCGTAAAATAAATGCTGATATGTCTTCAAAAAAATCCATTCGTGTTGTTCTTGTTTGTTTTGAAAGAAAAAGTTAAATTCCTTTTGAGATTTCACTCTTCAAATCCTGTAAAATAAAAGAAAATGATAAATAAATATACAAAAAAAGTATGTATATATATATATATATATATATATATATATATATATATATATAAATAAATATACAAAAAAAGTATATATATATATATATATATATATAACTGTGTGTGTCTACATTAAATTACTATAATATATAATAAATGTATTTAATATTGAATAACAACAAAATATATAAAGGAATATATTGTTATTTAAAAAAAATTATCAAGCTATTTATTTAAGTACAAGTTATTTATCAAGCTCGTATATTTAAGTTTAATAATTTCACTTAAATGGCAATGCAAATTAACTATTTATTGTCATTTAAGTGAAATTACTTAACTTAAATATACAAGCTTTATAAAAATGATCTTTCTAGAAGAAAATTTCAGATGGCACTTTGAGGCTTTTGCATCTGAACTCTTCATATATATATATATATATATATATATATATATATATATATATATATATATATATATATATATATATATATATATATATATATATATATATAATTATTAGATGTTATATAAATATAAAAAAAACATTTAATAATAATACCAAACATACATAAAAACACACAGGGCCCTATCTTGCACCCAGCGCAATTGACTTTGTACACCGACGCATGTATCATTCCTATTTTGCACCCGCGCAAAGCGCGCTTTTCCCTCCACAGAAGCACGTCGCTAAACTAGGGAATGAACTTGCGCTCCCTGGGCGGTTCAGCGCAAAAAAGGAGGCGTGTTCCAGCGCAAACGTTCCTTCATGCTATTTTTCAGGTTTAGAAAACAATTGCACCACTAAGCAGGAAAAAATAGTTTAAAGTCAGTGGCGCGTTGCGCATGTTATTAATATGCTATTTTAGGGGGGAAGCTTGTCCATAATCAATGTAGCGTGTGCACAACGCGCACTTTGATTCTCTCATCTACACAGAAGCAGCAGTTTTCATTTTTGCAAATCATACATTATTACGATAGATAGATAGATAGATAGATAGATAGATAGACCATTTATTATAAAAGCATACATCTAGCTTACACATTTACCCAAATTATCATAAGCCTTTTTAACCGAAGTTAATTTGGGTGGGTTTCTCCATCCCAAACGTCCCTGACGAGAGCGTTGCTCTCCTTGGCTGTGAACCGCTCCTGGTGCGCGCCTGGCAAATCCGCCGTTACAATAGGAATCCGCTTTAGAACAAACGCGTCTGCTCTTAAAGGGAATGTGAGATGACGCTCTGATTGGTTTATTTCACGTTACGCCCAAACCACACCTATGAATAATGAAGCTACTTCAGACCAACCCCTTTTAGATTTGCGCCGGGCGCAAGAGTCATTTATCCTGCCGGGAAAATAGCAACAGCGCCAAGACCCGCCCACAAAGTTACTTGCGCTTTGACACTTGCGTTTCAGATCGTAAAAATAGGGCCCACAGACTCTCTCTCTCTCTCTCTATATATATATATATAATATCATGAATATTCAATATTTTGAATAATTAATAAAATATTTAATGTTATATATTATATAATACATTAAATACCATTATAATTACATAAATGTAATTTGAATAATTCTTATACAAGTTTAATATACTGAATGTTTAATAAATCATTGAAACAAGTCTCAAGTTTATATTTACAGGTCAAATATCTTGTGTCTTCCAGTTAAGAGTGGTACCTGTGCTGTTGCTGAGAGCCCTGTGTGGGACGGGCCCTGTCAGTACGGGCGGCTCGCGTCCTTCGGCCGTTTTAACTGCACTTTCAACCTCTTCATGCCGATCTGAAAGCCGTTCATGGCCTGGATAGCAGCCTGTGCACTTGCTGGGTTGTCGAAGCTCACGAAGCCTGCAACGAGAACAGACGTGAACCAAGTCGTTTGGATACTAAAACTAACTATATAGCATCATATTAAAGAAACAGTAAAACATTCAAATCAAGCCAAAAAAATGGCTTTTTATTGAACATATTGCAACTTTAACTCTAAAATCACCATATATGCATCTGTGTGGGCTACTTTTGAGCATATTTAAGTCACTGGTGGTATAGAACAGGGACAAATCGCCCCATAGGACTCTGAAACGGGGCCACCCACAGCATACAAACCACATTCGTCCATGCGTCCTTTTAAAAGCCAGTGACCAAAAAGCCGCATTAAAGCATGGATGCACTTTCGCTGGCATCACGAGCGCCATCAGGAACCGGTCGTGAACCGTGAAAAAAAAACGGGGGCTTCCATCGGCCGTCAGCCACCTGAGAGCAGAGTGGCCTAGGCTCTTATCTGAGTCTGCAAATGCCCCCATTTCGAGGCTTGTATCTATAAGACGAGAGGGTCCACGTGGAGGTGAAGTGGGGGATAAAGCCACAAGGCTGCTTAATGGGGAATCTATGTATGTCAGTGCTCTCAGCCAAGTCCCATCGGTCCATCTCGGGCCACGGCCTGCACCGCAGATTAATTACTCTACCGAGCGCCTGTTACCCAGACCTGACATTATGCAGTAAATGCATAGTGTATAAGTCCAGGGCTCCAGACTAACTTTTTTTATTAGGAGCGCTGTAGCCCCTGACTTAAAATTTTAGGAGCGCAAGCAGAAAATTTAGGGGCACACCTTCACATTTTCCCCCTAAATAACTATTACAGACAAATGATTTGATAATAAATAGATTAAGCGTACAGAAATTATGGTGCAGTTTTATTTTAAGATCACAGGGCTCCAGACTAACATCTGAGGGCCGCGGCTCTAAGTTCTACAGAAAGTATTTGGTAGCACTGTGGGACGACAAAGCACTGAGCTTAATTTGAGGTGTATAGATAAAGTTAAATTTAATTATTATCCTTCATAATGTCTTAATATTATTTCAAAAGCAAAATGAGTGACAAAATAGATATTAGGGAGTGAAAATAGCCAATAAGCACCCTCAGCAGCTGTGTACAATGGTAATTTAGTCTTTTAAAAAAAAAGTGAGTTTTCCTACTTCTTGAAACTTTCAGTTTTATAAATAGAGACAATCTTTAAAGGATGAACAAAAATGTTTTGGTCGTCACATTAAAAAAAAAAAAATCATTTTAATAGGATATAGTTTTGAAGTGCTGTAAAAAGATGTGTAGGCTACTTTCATAACCACAGTATACCATAGTTATAGTTATGCCTGGTTCAGAATACGCAATTTTTTTTGTCTGTTACTATAGTCAATGTATCAGATTACACGATTTCGACTCCTAGAAATCTTGTCATGTCCTGGACAAGAAACATTGTCAGACTACACATTGCATTACTAACGCACGCACGCACGCACACACTCACTCACTCACTCGCGCACACACTCTCTCACTCTCTCTCGCTCGCTCGCTCGCTCACTCACTCACTCACTCACTTGTGCGCGGGCGCACACACACACACACACACACACTCATTCACTCGCGCGCACACACACACA
Source organism: Scardinius erythrophthalmus (assembly GCF_964197995.2). Lineage (NCBI taxonomy): Eukaryota > Metazoa > Chordata > Actinopteri > Cypriniformes > Leuciscidae > Scardinius > Scardinius erythrophthalmus. The sequence goes on from NC_138234.1 coordinate 23,368,681, forward strand.
CACACACACACACTCATTCACTCGGAACCCTTCATGGAGGACCGTTAAAAAATTAAACATGCTAGTCTTCTTGTCGTGATGTAAACAAAGCATCGCACACGCGACGTCGGTTGTCGCCCACTATGAACGAGATGAAATTTACTGGTCGCACATGTGCAACTGGATGTAAAATTTAGTCGCACACTCTGAAATTTTGGTCGCAAAATGCGACCATTTGGTCGCAGTCTGGAGCCCTGAAGTCAATACCGCAAATAGGTCCTACTTCACAAATTTATATCTTATTAACCTCCCCCAGGAGACGGGAGCTGCTATTAATTGTGGCTTGGGAAATGTCTCCCCCTGGAGCAGGAACAGATGTTGATCCATAATGGGCCTTTTTGCTTCACTTAGGAGTTTTTTTCTGGCTCAGGGTTTTCTAAAAGGCAGCGGGTTGCACGTGGAAGCATTACGCTACTTAATTCAATAACGCAATACTTCCTCACTTGTATAAGTTACACTAAGCAAACATATGTATCAACATTTTACTGATATTAGGTGCATACATTTGGATTTGTGGTGAGTGACACCCCTCCTCCACTGTGATTGGATGGTTGGGTAAAAAGTGACAGTGATGAGCGCTGCGTTTTACCAAAAGTTGAACATTCTTCAACTCTCGGCTACCTGTAAAAAAACGCCGAACGCTCAGCGCTTCAGTGTGAAAAAGACGCTCAGCGCCTTGTTACGCTCATGGTGTTTTAAAAACGCGGCGCTCCCATTGAAAACAATTGAAAAAACACGCCAGCCGCGTGAAAAAACGCTTTGGTGGACACACGGCCTGAGAGAAGATCATGAACCCATGTTTACTTGTATAGCACATTTCCCACACGCTGATAGTCTCAGTTTTGCTTTAGAAAACTTGTTTAAGCTTGGCGTTTATGATGAATGCCACTGTAGTTTGTTTTATACCAATATTTTCATTCATGTTCCGTTCTGAATATAGTTACATTTAAAGTCAAGTCACCTTTATTTACATAGCGATTTTTACAATACAGACAGCTTTTACAGAGATAACCACAAAATAATGCAACAAAGTTTGTTTCTAGAAGAAAATAGCGTCATAGTCCAGCTTAAAATAAATCCAGTGATGCTTAATTGTCATTGTCCAGCTCAGTTCAGCTCTCATTTAATGGTATCAATGCAGGCAGATCAATATTATTGTTGAATATTAAAGGCCCCCAACTAAGCAAGCCAAAAGCCAAAGCCGCCTTAAAGGATTTGTTGTGGAGTGAGGGAAACTAAAATGCATGTTTATTATAAAAATACATAATTTTGTACAAAAAATGTATGTGGAAAGAAATGCATGCTGATTTGCCTCACCAAAACATTTGCTCTGGTTGGTGGCTCTATCCATGAAGACCTTGGAGGAGATGACTGTACCAAATGGAAGGAACATCTGCATGAGCTCGTTGTCACCAAATTCCTGCGGTAGATGGTAGATGAAGAGGTTGCAGCCCTCTGGTCCTGCAACACAAACAGGTTTTTATTCACTGTGAAGTTTCCATTCAAGACGAGTTTTTTTTTTTTTTTTTTTTTTTTTTTTTTTTTTTTATATAAGAACTTATATATAAATCATAGACCTTAGTCAGGGTAGCGCCATATTTAATGTTTGTCAGGAAAGAAAACGAGACTGAATGATAGAAGTACTGTGCGTTCAAGGGATTGAAGTGCGTTTAACAACATACCGATTGTCCAGCCGACGAAACGTCTTTCTGAAAAAAAAAAATTCAGTAGACAAAAACTCCATGAAATAGTTTTGACGGTTGTGAGTTATGAAATTTATGTGATCTAGGACCTTCATTCAGTGCATGTCATTGTAAATAATGTGGCTGCATCCGAAATCGCAAACCCTACTATGTAGTGGGCGAAAAACAGTGTGTTCGAATTGTGTCCGAATTCATAAAACAGTACCCGGATGACCTACTATTCCTGGCAAGATTCTGAAGTGGGCATACGATGGACACTTTACTATCCCATGAGGCCACGGGAGAGGATTTATGAATGGAAATGAAGCGACGCAACTGACGCTGGTAGGTCACATGATAATGACAACATGGCTAATGGTGTACGTCCGGATTACATTCATACTACACACATTCATACTATATAGAACATACTTTTTAGCAGTCACAAAGTAATTACATATTTAAAATAAGTACCTACTCAAGAGATTTTGCGATTTTGGACGCAGCCTATAGGTATATCCCACATAGCCTCGTTTTCATCCGGGTTAAATTCAATATGGCGTCTTACCTAACTAAGGTCTATATTGTTCATTTCAGGCATTTCATTCAGTTTGAAATATTTCAGCAAAATTACTATTCACTCATCATCATGGATGTCATATTGATGTATATGCATAGAAACGAATGAAAAATCTCTCACCCTCACCTTCTCTCTGCTGCTGCTGTTGAATGACTTGTGGTGGCTGTGGCAAGCTTTGGCCAATAGGGGTCAGTGTGGTCGCTGGGTAGATGGCTGTACGTACAAAGAGAAATTTGTGAGCACACAGCCTGTATTTATGTGATACAGCATTGAACAAGGCTAGGAGAGAGAGAGAGAGAGAGAGAGAGAGAGAGAGAGAGAGAGAGAGAGAGAGAGAGAGAGAGAGAGAGAGAGAGAGAGAGAGAGAGAGAGAGAGAGAGAGAGAGAGAGAGAGAGAGAGAGAGAGAGAGAGAGAGAGAGAGAGAGAGAGAGAGAGAGAGAGAGAATCAAACTAACAACCATCCATTTAAAGTAAGCAGCACAAAAAAAAAAAACGAATTTGTGTGTATGTGTGTGTGTGTGTGTGTGTATATATATATATGTTATATATCATATATGTTGTGTATAATTTGCCACATGTATTATTGAAAATACAATATTGCGTGCTGGCTCGGTCACCTTTCTAGAGTCGCGACATCAGCTATTTCTATATGCAGCGTGCGTCACGGTCGATGATTCGCGCTGATAATACTGTGCTGGTTTGTTTAATTTTTAGAGTGATTATTAATTATTTACGGTAACAACAACATAGTCTGTCATAATCTGTGTGTAAACAATTTCTACAAAATGAAGTGATGACAATTAAATTAAATCAAGCTATAAAGGTTCAATGTATCCTTCCCACGTATACATATATATATATACAGTGAGGAAAATAAGTATTTGAACACCCTGCTATTTTGCAAGTTCTCCCACTTAGAAATCATGGAGGGGTCTGAAATTGTCATCGTAGGTGCATGTCCACTGTGAGAGACAAAATCTAAAAAAAAAATCCAGAAATCACAATGTATGATTTTTTTAACTATTTATTTGTATGATACAGCTGCAAATAAGTATTTGAACACCTGAGAAAATCAATGTTAATATTTGGTACAGAAACCTTTGTTTGCAATTACAGAGGTCAAACATTTCCTGTAGTTTTTCACCAGGTTTGCACACACTGCAGGAGGGATTTTGGCCCACTCTTCCACACAGATCTTCTCTAGATCAGTCAGGTTTCTGGGCTGTCGCTGAGAAACACGGAGTTTGAGCTCCCTCCAAAGATTCTCTATTGGGTTTAGGTCTGGAGACTGGCTAGGCCACGCCAGAACCTTGATATGCTTCTTACAGAGCCACTCCTTGGTTATCCTGGCTGTGTGCTTCGGGTCATTGTCATGTTGGAAGACCCAGCCTCGACCCATCTTCAATGCTCTAACTGAGGGAAGGAGGTTGTTCCCCAAAATCTCGTAATACATGGCCCCGGTCATCCTCTCCTTAATACAGTGCAGTCGCCCTGTCCCATGTGCAGAAAAACACCCCCAAAGCATGATGCTACCACCCCCATGCTTCACAGTAGGGATGGTGTTCTTGGGATGGTACTCATCATTCTTCTTCCTCCAAACACGTTTAGTGGAATTATGACCAAAAAGTTCTATTTTGGTCTCATCTGACCACATGACTTTCTCCCATGACTCCTCTGGATCATCCAAATGGTCATTGGCAAACTTAAGACGGGCCTTGACATGTGCTGGTTTAAGCAGGGGAACCTTCTGTGCCATGCATGATTTCAAACCATGATGTCTTAGTGTATTACCAACAGTAACCTTGGAAACGGTGGTCCCAGCTCTTTTCAGGTCATTGACCAGCTCCTCCCGTGTAGTTCTGGGCTGATTTCTCACCTTTCTTAGGATCATTGAGACCCCACGAGGTGAGATCTTGCATGGAGCCCCAGTCTGAGGGAGATTGACAGTCATGTTTAGCTTCTTCCATTTTCTAATGATTGCTCCAACAGTGGACCTTTTTTCACCAAGCTGCTTGGCAATTTCCCCGTAGCCTTTTCCAGCCTTGTGGAGGTGTACAATTTTGTCTCTAGTGTCTTTGGACAGCTCTATGGTCTTGGCCATGTTAGTAGTTGGATTCTTACCGATTGTATGGGGTGGACAGGTGTCTTTTTGCAGCTAACGACCTCAAACAGGTGCATCTAATTTAGGATAATAAATGGAGTGGAGGTGGACATTTTTAAGGCAGACTAACAGGTCTTTGAGGGTCAGAATTCTAGCTGATAGACAGGTGTTCAAATACTTATTTGCAGCTGTATCATACAAATAAATAGTTAAAAAATCATACATTGTGATTTCTGGATTCTTTTTTTTAGATTATGTCTCTCACAGTGGACATGCACCTACGATGACAATTTCAGACCCCTCCATGATTTCCAAGTGGGAGAACTTGCAAAATAGCAGGGTGTTCAAATACTTATTTTCCTCACTGTATATATATACACGTATATATTACGGAGATTCTGGCCTTGCCACTGGTTTCAGCAAGCGGATCCAGAGCAGCGTTGGCGCCTACGCTCTGTTGTTATGTATTGTCATCACTGCCTCGCATTCTTATTGGTTTGCTGGCATATGGGGGGAGTTAATGCGCAGGGAAAGCTGTCCGCAAATCGCTCTCCCAAGAGGAAAAATGCGCTTTTTATTTTTTTTAAAGTGTTCACCTGCTATAGTGTTTCTTATTTGTCGTCTCTTAGATAGTAGTCTTTCTGCTGATGCACCGTACCGTTTAAAGGCACACTATGCAAGATTTGTACCTTAATATAACAGCTTCGAAATCATTTTGATGGTAAACAAACTCGTAGTAGGGCGAATCATCCCAATAGCAAAGCGGGGGTGGGGGGTGGGGTGCCGCTGGCAAAACCAGCAATGCAGGTTTGAGAGGTGGCGCCCCAACAAATCACGAATCACGAATTGCTTTACAGCACGACGTCACATACATCAACAACATATGAAGCAGCCTCTATGGAAGACACTAGCACGCATTTCAGACGTGAATCATGGCAGAGTCGACAAAGAAAACGAAGAAAGCACGGTCGGAAGAGTGCAGAGACGGCTCTGCGTGAGTGGGATTTACGACAGTAACGTTAAATACAAGTACTCCACAGCGACTCTAGGGGTCGCTGTTTGAGAAAAACGGAAACTCCATAGTGTGCCTTTAAAGGTGCGATACTAGTGGCACCTAGTGAATTACAAGAACATATTTTGCAAACGCCCATTTCGCAAGTCGTTCCTCCCTCAACTCAAACATCACAATCACAGCTCTTACGGGTGCTTGTGATGGCACGTCTCAACAGGTAAATGTAGGCTACTTTCAATAAAACATATTACAAATACTTTTAGCTATGTTGCTATGTGTCATGAGAGTAAGCATCTGATTATGTTAAATGTGTATTATTTTTGTGTATACTCACAATAAAAACAAAGTGTTGTGCTTTTTGCCAAATAAAGAAAAATAAACACGAGGCGAGTTCTGCCTTCTCTCTGCAAGTGTAGTCCATTCTGAAACGCGTCCGAAAAAGAACAATAACTCAGCGAATACTCAGTCAAACAGGCATACAGATGCACAGGCATGAAGCTTGAATTCTCTTCTTTTTAATGAAGTAATTTATATAAAAAACAAATATTCTCATCTTGTGAAATCTGTATTAAAAGAGAGCGATTCCAGTCGAGCTAATTACATCTGATTCAGATGTAATGTGACTCCGCCCACGGAGAGCGTGCGCTATTCAAACGCAAATGGCTGAGGCAATCCGCGCAATCCTGTGAACGCCCTCATATCAGCTCGAGAAAACACACAAGTTTATTCAGATCATTACTTGTTCACACCGTCTTGCAGCGCTGTGAGGAATAATAATAATAATGGAAAATGTCCCTCAGAAGTGCGGGTATATCGAGGAGCGAGCTGAGGAATACTAGTAAGTTTTTTCCTTATCACGTGAATTTCTTCACGTGGGTTTCTGTTTATGAATGAATGAACGGCAGAGATGCGCGCTGTTTACCACAGCAGGCAAAGACAGTTTAAATTTAAATCGCGTGTGTGAATGAATGATGATGTTTCAGCAAGCTGTATTGCTATACTGAGATGAGTAAAAATCGACTGAAATATGCTGAAATAAAATGTAGGCTATTTGTATAAGCAACGTATTAAACTGCAAATTAACAATATGCCCTAATATTTCATGAAAACAACATTACAGTTAGGCGAAATATGAAAGTAATGAATACATAGATAAAATGTAGGCCTATAATCATTTTTTTTACAAAGAAAGAGTACACTTGAAATATTGTTGAAATTGTAATATTGTTGTAATTGTAACCTTTTTAATAAAATGGCAAAACATATTTACAAGATAGATGTAAGCAAAATCTTAAATGGTCAATATAAGTCTTCTTCTAAATATATCTTTTGTCCTTGCATTGTGGCTCAGTCAGTGTCACACCTGAATGAATGGCTAATTATGCAGAGTCATTATGCAGAGTGGGTGTTCTAAGTTGTAAACCACTCCTCGTTCACGCCCCCTCGCATATTGGCTTTCCAAGCAAAACCTGTTTTACATCAATTTAAATCAATGTATTGTTTTATGTGAACGATAAAGCAAGACTATTTTCACATAATTTTGAAGAAAAAACACTAGGCGAGGACATCCATTATTCAAAAGTCTTATTGACACATATTTACTATGTGTTTTGTGGCCTTATTTCAGAAATTTTATTTTTTATTTTTTTTCAATAACCATGCATAAACATTATTCTCTCAAAAATGAAAACATGTACATACACGTGGCTCACATATTATGGTAGCCCTGTTTGTGCTTTATAAAGTGAATTTACACCTTTGCCATTAATATGTTTATAAGCAACTGAAAAAAGCACAAATGTCAGGGCATGTCAGAACATCTCAAGGGCCCCAAAAACAGCCCAGACCCCAGAGGGTTAACTCAGGTTGTGGAATCCTGGTGCTGTTCACTCTACAATGTTAATTAGTTAAGTAATTCTGTTTTCATGATATTTTTGTGAAGTTGCTTTGTCTTATGTCCACACATTTGTGTGCTGTTTTAGTTCAGCGATGGCTAATTCAGGAAAGCAGCAAGTCTAAAGTTTGCACCCTTAGTGAGCGGAGCGAGGTGTGTATTATTTGGCTCCATGTGTAAGAGAAGGAAAGACATTGACTGTTACAAGAAATGTTTTGTTGTGTATCTTATACCAGAAAAGTACATTGGTTAAGTGAGCAAATTATTGTTTTATGTGTTGTTATTTCTAAATAACTTTAAAGGTCACTTGATTTGCATTGCACATACACAAATGCATGATGATGCACTGTAAAAGAGGAAAGGATTTATTTGTCAATTTGTGCTATGCCAACGGTTCATTAACCAGCTATTTGTGTGTTTACTTCTAGTTTTCACAGTGCTCATGCTGATTCTAGAAGGATAAAAAAAAGGAGCCAAGGGCTGCTACACTAACACTCTTGTCTAGAGCAAACGTGAGCATAATAAACCCATCCAACGTAACTGAATTGGGCGCTTTTTTTTATGACTCACCACCCAGCATACCTAGTTAAAAAAGTCACCACTCACCACTAATACACATATTTCAAACGTTCACCTGTATATTGCTGCACCCCGGTGAAGGCCTGCTGTAGGGTGTCCGCAGCTGTGGGGCTTTGGGTGGAGTAAGGGGGCAGTCCGTTGGTGTACATGGCCTCGACCGCTGGGTGTCCATTGGGCTGGTGAGGGATGCTGGTGAAGCCGTTGACAATAGGAGTGACGATGCTGGGGACGGCTGATGTGGTGATGTTGGCAGGTGGTGAGCTGAGGCCTGCTGAGCCAGGAAAACAAACATAGACAGCACATTTTAGGTCAGTACTGCTACCAAACAAAGTATACAAAACGTCTGCAATTTCACATTAAAACATAAAATGTATATAGACATTTTAAAATGCTGTCGATGTGGGATGAGGTCATATACAGCATTATCTTTTTGCCAGTTAGCTTTGAGGCTAATGCTACTGTACTGATAACGATCACTAAATTCACCTGTAACACACACATACATACATACATGCATACACACACACACACATATATATATATATATATATATATAATTAATTGTTAATATCATTTATTTATAATAATATTATTTATATAGAATCTTTTTATAATTAATATATTTTAAATTATTATAGATAAGATACAGATACAGTAGTACTTATAAAAGTAATTATAAAGTTTTATAATAACTCATTAAAGAGTCATTAACAATCATCATTAGACTAGATTATGCTGAATTAATGTCCATGAAAACTAATGGAAATGGCATTGAAGTTTGATTAATATATCAAACTTTATATATAGATGAATGTAGATGAACTGCTGAACTGCTCCATCTGCAAAAGAATCCTTTAATAGACCCTTGCTAGCATGGGTCGGTGTTTGATCCCAAGCCTTGAGCGTTTCTGAGCTGTGGCTGTACAAACTACAAAACAGTTCCCATAGGATACCCTTTCAATCTGGATCCGCGGACAATGCTGGAGGATGGTCGTCATGGAAACCCCCAGCATGCCTCAATTATAATGTGGCGAAAGACCCTATAGAAAAGTCTTTATAGAAATATGACCGAGCTGATGGATTCGAACAGGTTGTAGTGCCGTTCACTTACACCATGACAGAGTGTGAACCAAGCTCTTGAACACAGAGGTTCCCAAAACTGTACTCAAGCCTCCCACTGCTGTAACCTGGGGGAATTCCAGTGGGCCGAAGAGAGCTCTCTACTCTCGTTTGTGCTATTTCCTGTTCCTAAGCTTTTTCGCGATTGTTTGCTTCCCACACAGCACATTGATGAATTAGATGACGCCTCTGCCCCATTCTTTCCGGAGCCCAGGAGATCGGGTGCGTTCGGGGATGTCCGACAGGCAGCTTCAGCCCTACCGACCACACGTGCGGGCCGAGCGGCAGCTGCGTGCTGTTATAATGTTGGGAATCTATCATTGTGATGTGACGCTTTCGAAAAGCTGAGCGCTGACGGGAGGATCCAGCCCGCAGGAAGGGTTAGGAAACAGACTAAGCTAGTCACCGAAACTCAGATCATGTTCTGGTTGAAGAATAAGACTTCAGTAGGCATCAAAAAAAGCTAGCAAGACAAGACAAATGATACAACTAGAGTGATACGAATAGAGTTAGCTCTGGATCTCATACAGATAGTGTTGCTGAATTCCACTGCACTGTTTTTCAATTGTACACTATGTAAACATGTGCTAGATGGACATGTTTGCTACGTTTGTTTTTTAAAGTTTTGTGCATGATACAGCCTTTAAAAAAAACATGGTTCTCAAGTTACAAAAAGTTCTGAAGAAAAATCTAGACATTGCATTTTTTTTCATGCATTTTTCCACACAAATAATGCGACTGATTTCAGTAAAGTTTGATGTTAGCATGTTGCTAAGCTAACAAAGATAAATTTTAACTAGATTTTGCTAATTTTACTATTACTTTTTGGTACTGAATAAAATTTACATTTAAGTTCTATGGATAATAGGATGGATATGGATAATCCTTTTGTTCCCCCCTAATGTTTTCCGAACCTCTATGTTCTGATATATTTTAATTTTAACTGTACGAACAAATAATTTGATGTTAGCAAGTGGCTAAGCAAACCAAAACAATTTAACCCTCTGATGCTCCGAGCGTAGTGGTCAAAAACGACAGTTTTTTATTTTTTTATTTTTTTTAATGAAATGAATGTACTATATTTTAGTTTGATAATATTTTTATTTAATATTTTGTTTTTTTTAGGGGATTTTATGGTACTCAATTATATCTATGCAGTATCCATTTATTCACTTTTTGTGCATAAACTTTCATAAATTTTGAATGCTTTGGAGCACAGACTTAAGTTAGGTTTTCTTTTAAAGACGACACTTGGCAGACTATTGATCAAGTGAAAAAAGTTTTAAAAAGTGAACCAAAAAACTCACAGAATTTTAAATGTAATGTTATGAATATTTTTCAAATTTTTTATATGAAATATATATTTTCCAAAACATGTTTAATTATAAAACTGTGAGAAAATCAAATCCATAAAGTTGTGTTTCAAATTTGAGCTTAAAACATTTGCATTTAATAAGATTTTGTTTGGCCGCAGTACCAAACACTTCCACTAGATGAAATTTGTTTCCCATTCATTTCCAATGCAGTCATTTTTGACCGCAAACAGTACAAGTGTGACTTTTTTTTTCCAGGAACATTTAACCTTTTCAAATTATGTCCATGCTTTTTTCTGTGTGTGTACACATAGAAAGTTCCAAAACCTTTACGGAGTTTTGTACCATTCCAATGAAGTAAAAATTTCTAAAAAAACAAAACGCTTACATTTTTCGGTAAAAAATTACAGAACAGCACCAAAGGGTTCAAATAGATTTAGCTGTTTTTAACGGTTACTTTTTTGGTATTGAATGAAAAATATATTTAATGTGTACAATTTATAGATTGTTTCCTTTAGGAACGCTCCCCTAAACTCTATATTCCGATATATTTAACCTGCTATATATCATGTTTGTATTATTCACAAAAATCTTCTGTGGTTTTAAGTCTGTCAGACATAAAGTGGGAAACCTTTCTGGAATATACTCATTGGCCTATAAAAATATGCAAAAATGATGGGTAACATACACAAGTTGAATAAACTGTTGACTAACATGCTTTAACTGGTATTTCTCTTAATATATCCACCATTTTGAATAGGCATTCTGGGATTGTTTCATGTAAAAAAAAAATACACTATGTGACTAGGTTTTGGAATAGAGCTAATGTTCATAATGTTATTAAAACTGTGTTGAGAAAATCAAGTAAATCAGTTTACTATTCTATACTGTAAACATTTTTATGCGTAATTCACAAATCAACAGAATCAATAGGCAATTCTTAGTGTGGAACCAATTACCCACTGTATCATCCTTCTCTTTGTGGTTCTGCGTAGTCCATATCATAGCAATTTGTTCCAGATGGAGTCTATTTTGGCATCCAATTCCAAAAGTCCAGAATGAATCCTTCTGTTATTAAAGAAATCTTTTATCTGTCACGCCCGTTAGTATGTTGAGCACCACGAGATGTCGAGTATTCTGCAAATACTGTTATTTCATGTTAGGGAAGTGTAATTGGATTTACATTACTGCAATCTGCCCTCGGTGCATCATGCTGATTTTCACCCGATGGTGACTACAATGAGGAACAGCTTACCATATGCACCAAAAGGATTTATTATGCAAATTATACACTGAAATCAACAAGGAACGCTGGAACCGTATCGGTAAGCAGTGCAGCCAAACCAATCACAATAACTAACTCCCATTACATCCATATTTTTTATACAGAGGCTGGCTTATGTTTATTTACTCCTGCAGAGGTTTGCTCTGGTGTAATGCAACGCAATGAGAATATTTAGTTTTACTTTATTTTGATGGTCCCTTTAACACATTCTGTTGACTATAAGTATAGTTTATACTTTACTGACTCTCATAAGTAAAGTAAAGTAAAGTAAAGTAAAGTGTTAGTAGACTGGTAGGGTTAGAATAAGTTGACATGTAGTTGCAAAGTTACTTGTAGTCAGTAGAATGTCTGTTGGGGGACCATCAAAATAGAGAGTTAGCAAATATTAAGCAAAGAGTCTACTAATACTTTAATGAGAGTTAGTTGACATGCAGTTGCAAAGTTACTTATAGTCAACAGAATGTTCAAAAGGAACCAAAATAAAGTGTTACCGAATATTTATGCTAGTCTACATATACTTTTATGGCAGATGCACAAAATTTTGTCAAAACCTTTACACCTATAAACTTGACCACAATTTACCCTTGTTTTTAAACTAGTCTTCATGTCGTTCCAAACCTGTATTTTTAGTAAGCACTAAAAATCATAGTGCTTCTATGTTGATTTTGTTTGGAGCTCGACAGCTCCAGTCCCCATTCACTTCCAAAGAGCAGCGTGAACATTCCGCTAAACGTCTCATTTTGTGTTCAACGGGAAAAAATCGACACCATTCGGGACTGTTTTGCATTAAGTTTTTCTCACATTTGGAGACAGAAAAATGGCAACATACCAAAAGAAATATAAATCAGTTCACATACGAGACTATTTCATCCAAATGCTGCAGAAATGCAACAGTGGGTTTTAAAGGTATTATAACAGCTCATTTGGTCTCCAAATGATCTTCAATGTAGTCCAATGGAACTTTTAAGAACGCTTTAGCTTGTTAACAAGTCTTAAATAGACGTCAATGCAACTGTAGGCCTCTAAACATTCATTTCAGGTACTTTACCAAACAAAATATTCATAAACATCGTGATTTTACAACCAGTGTCTCCTTTAAACAGAAAAAACAGCATCTTTAAAGGCACCAGGATGTGACACAACTGTGCAGCTGCTCCGCTTGAAACGCTTTCAGGCTTTGGTACGAGCACAATCTCGATTTCGCGGCCCCCGTGAGACAGAGAACAAAGTCAATGGGTTTTATGACCCTGAAGGCACACAAGGTGAACTCAACCGTCCCCATCATGTCCCGCGCCTTTCGGATGGCTCGCAAATACTGCATCTGACACCTCATTAACTTCGTCCGGGGCTTTAAACACAACAGAAACATCCGACATATGCTTAACCAAAGTGTAGCCTCTCATCTGTCCGTGACACATCTCCATTTAAACCGAGAAAAAAACCAGGAAGCAGGACGGGGGCTTTGCGAAACCCATCAAGCCCGTGTCAAGGTACAAACTTCAGGGCAGAGACGAATTACGCGACCAGCCTGGCTGCACAGTTTCAAGCCATTTAATCCCGCCGCTGACAATTAGACTGTCATGCCGTCGACTTGGAGCACTTTGTAGCTCAAGAGCTTGCACCTGCTGAACATTACTCTTATAAAAAAAGAAACAAAACCGGGGAAAACATCACCATGCATCACGGTAGCGATACATCCTCTAATAGAGGGCGCCATCTGGCTGAGCTTGTACGCACCATCGCGCTTAAGTGCTTTACATCTGTTAATAGAGCGGCTGCGCCATTGTTTTCAGCGAGCGCTCTTAACCCCTCTGTTGCTCTCCTAAACGCTGCATGCACCGCGGGACGTCACCACGTTACCTCCGGATGACGACGCACAGGTTTCTAGGTTACTCCGGATATTGAAACCACATATAGTGTTGTTGCACTAATGTCATATCAAATCCTCTTCATTGTAAATACCATTTACTTTTTTGACCTTGTAACATGGTATTCTCTGAATTACCTTGGGGTACTGAGCAAATGCCATGTATATGAATAAGATAATCATTCAGTACCATGGTATATATAGTATAATCTACTGATACTATCACTTTACCATTGTTCTGTCAGTACCTTTACTTAAACTATATAGTTATTATTACATGCTTAATAATAAACTGTGTTAATGTACAGAAATAACAAATTGATTTCACATTTTAAAAAGTGAAAATGTATGAAATTCATATTTATTTATTGAAATAATAATATAATAACATATTATTATTATTATTAATAATCAATCAATCATATATGCTTAACATTAAACAGTGTTAATGTACAAAAAAATTGTGAAAATGTGCATGTCAGAGCACATTTTTTGTATATTTTTAAATCTCATATTTAAAAAAAATAAATGTGTGAAATTCATTGAATTTATCAAAAAAATAAATAGAATAATGCAAAATATGTTATTATAATTACTACCACTATTAATACTAACAATAATGTATGCTTGTAAGAAATCTAATAAGTAAAATAATATTACTTATTAGAATGTTTTTGATAATACTTAACACAGCGATACTTTATTGGGCCTGCTGGCATTATAACTGCAATATTCCAAAAAAAATCCATATTGAATCCGAATATAACTGAAACAACCTTGAATGAATCAGTTCAGTCACCCTGTCCTACCAATTACATTTTAAGATTCCAAATGTAGCCAGGTTATGTCAGTCATGATATTGTTTATACACTACACAATGTGTTAAAATGGCTCATTGTGGTCCATATCATAATAATATTTACCAGATGTCGTCTATTTTATAATCCAGTATCGCAAATATTTGATCTGTACCTCCATCTGAGCACAATGAGATGTTCTGCTAATACTTTGTGACTTCAAGTTAATGTTATTTCTAACACAGAGGATATTTCGCTCTAATAATATTCCACGCTTGTGCATTAACTAAAAGATGGAAATCTGAAAGCGGCCTCAGATGATGTGACAGCTGTTCTGCCGTTCAATTGTACTCTCGCCAGATGTCTTCAGATTGCAGCACAATTCCCTAAAAACCACTTCATGATGGAAAGATGGAAGAAGGCTTTTGTTTTCAATTTTAAAGCCTGATCCAAAAACATTTATTCTGTTTATTCAAGGCGGCGCGCAATATTTCTCCGGCAACATTAGCTCTTAATATCGAACCAGATTCCAGTATAGTCCGTGCTTCCACAATGCTTTATACACAAGTCAAAACCAATCAGAGCGAGTGTGTGCTCAGAGGCAGATGTATTGAATAAACCAGAGGTGCTGTGCCTGTCAGGGAGATGCAAATGAATGAATGAACGAGAAAAAAAAAAAAACGTTATGAATATCTTATTTATTGTAGTCCTTGGAATATTTTTAACGCCAGCCGCGCTTTCTCGCCCAGGATTAATAATGCAACAGATTCCAATAGGTTCAATAATGGAAGGCAATCAGAAGAGCAGAGCTCACGCGCGCATACAGGAGCGTGTCCAACGCTGCGCATATTTCAGGACATCTTGCGCCCACAGGAGATCCGACAGTCTCTTTCAATTAAGTCAGTGTACGAGAGGCCAATTCACCCCAGCAGCTGTATTGCATGTTAATATGACATTGATCCCAGTCAAAGAGGATACAATCCAAACATAAGAGAGTGGTTGTTTTACACGGAGATGGATCATTTTTGCGAGGAATGAAGAAAAAAAATGCGTGGTTAAATCAAGGTTTCATGGAGACTTGGTATTTACACTTGGTATTAACACTTGGTATTTACATTGTACAGCAAGGTACTTAACAAGAATACCAAGGTGCATGTCCAAAAAAAAAAAGAAAGAAAAAGAAAACATTGTATTACCTTAGTACTAGTGTTATTTTAGTATAAATGAGATACTATTATAGTTTTTATTAATATTTATTATAATTTTAGGTAAAGTTTTAGTAATTTTGTTTTGTGTTTTTGTCAATTTTTTATGGTTTTAGTTCAGAAAAAAACACATTAGTCCCTTGGTACATGTCAAAATACCATGCTAGTACCATGTCTAAAAACCATGAATTTACACCAGGTGAGCATGATTCATTGGAATTTTTCCATGGTAATACTATGTTTGTGTGAGATGTACTAGGTTTCATAGTCATTTGCCATTGTAATACTATGTTTTGTGGTGTTTACCATGGCATTACTATGGTTTTATGGACATTTGCCTTGGTAACACCATGTTTTTTTTGACATTTACAATGCTATTAACATGGTTTCATGGACATTTGCCGTGGTTACACCATGTTTTTGTGACATTTACCATTGAACAATTGTGGTTTCATTAAAGGAGAACTTGGTAGCTTTTTTAACTTAATAAAACTGTCTAGAAATCATTTGGATGGTTAAACAACCTGTTCTGGTGATATTGGTGACTTTCCCCGCTCCCCCCAGCGTTCCCAGGCGGAAAACCAACCTTGCAACTTGTTCACTACCGTCCCGGCAAGATAGAAATTGGAAGTCTCGTGAGAAGCGAAAGCGAGAACGAGAACGAGCGCGAAACACAAATTGCTTTACGGCAATTCGACATAAACACACACGCATTTATGATGTATTACCAGATTACCCACCTCAGTAGACATAGCTCCACGCGATACAGTTGGCTTGCTCCGATCAAAACAAACGCACATGAGCAGCGGTAGAGAGGGGGAGGAGGCCGCCGCAAGTGAGTTTTTTACGACTGTGTTGTGAAATATACGCCCCACCACAGCTGTAGGGGGAGCTCGTGGGGAAAACATGCGACAACAAAAGGGAAAATCAGCGAAGAAGTGACTAGAGTTCGCCAGAGCCATAGGGTGCTTCTCAATTCTTATTTGTGCATCCTCGTTTCCTCTCCTCGCTTCCTTTCCTCGCGTCTCAGCTCCGCCCCCTGTAGGATGCGAGGGAAGGCTGCAAGGAAAAGACGCGAGGACGGAGGGATCGAATGAAAGCTTTTTTTATACATTGGAATCCTTGATCACTCGAGCGTCACTTCACCGCGTCATCAGCAGCGCTCAGAGGATCTGCCCTCATGTTGTTGAAATTTGTTTATTTAAGAAATTCATAATAAATAATAATAAAGAAAGATACCCTGTTGAAATATGTGAGATGTGTGGTTTATATAAACTGCAAAAGTAAAGTATAAATCAAAATTATTGTGACCAATGTGAAGGGGGAGGAGAATTTATACGTGCGTCACGTTTTAGTCGATAAAACTCTTCCGCATAGGATGCACCTGTGTATCCTCGCTCATGACTCCTCAGGAAGCCTCCTCACTCCTCGATCCTCGACTCCTCGCGGTGCAATTAGAGAATTGAGATGTCCTTCAAGATGGCTGAGCTCGATCGGTTTCCGGGTCATAGGATGGAGGACGGAGGAGAGAGGAGACGAGGAGGGATATTGAGAAGCACCCATAGAGAGAAAGAGTTGCGACACTCCCATAGACCTCCGTTGTAAACAATGGCGGGGCTTTTAACCGCCTACTTCCGGGATTTGAAGAGCGGAATAGTTCTAAACACTGTCATTTTGGCGTTGGACCCCATTCACTTACATTGCTGCGCGTCGAGTTGTTCCAGAGTTAAGTTGTTGAAATATCGACCTCTTTTGAATTGTCAACTGTCTATTTTGTATCAGAGGCCCTTTGCGATGCTTATACTGGTCTTCATTTGTACATGCACAGCGTAATTATTTATATTTTATGTTAGTTGTTTCAACCAATTTTCAAGCACTGCCTGCTAACTTAGCTAACGTCAGTTAAGAGTTCGGTAATGAATCGCTGCCACCTTTATAGCAACTTTTATTTAATTTATTTTTTTGGGGATATACTAACTTTTCATTATGTTTTATTGTCTTGAGTGAAGCGGCTTGTGAGAACAATGCTGGACCTCTAGGATTGTTATGGCCATCACCAGTCCTGTCTGTTTCATGGATCACCTGCCCCTGGTTTTTGTTTTTCTTGTTCACACAAGCACACATTTTTGTTGTCTGTCATTGTTTAATAAAAATAGTTTATTTGAAAACCTTCATTTGTATCAGCAATGCTTATAAATTCGTTTTTAATCTGTTATAGTTTTGATAATGTGTATGGCTTAATATTAAAATAATATTCTTAGTCTTAACATGATAATGTTTCACGTTGTGGTCCTGGGGGTGGTCACTTTCATCAGAAGAAGTGAGCTAGCTTGAGCGAACTCTGAACGGACCGCCACGGCAGAGCTCTTTGCGTAATCACGAAGGTAGGCTAATGGCTGAATCAAAATTTATAAGCAAAATCACGGGAATCAATAGCCTAATACAGCCCAGTTGTGCTAAAATAAATATCATGAGACGTCCATCATCAGATGAATGATATGGAAAAGTTAAGTTAGAGCCACTAAAGACATGCGAACATGAACACTAAGCTTTTCCCTCCAAAAATATAGCCTAAAACTTGTCTCCAAATGCAAAACTGACATTAACAAAATGCAATAACAGCTGAAAAAGTACTTGGGGTGTGTTTTATTTTATATTTACCGTTCAATAATGCAATCGCTGCTGTCTGTCCCATAGAAGAACATGACAGCCAGCGTATGTTTTAGAACTATTGGGGCTTACATGAACCACGTGACAGCCATAGCGGCGACATCAAAGAGTGTCGCAACTCTTTCTCTCTATGGCTCTGGAGTTCGCTAGAGTTGCTGAGTTCTCCTTTAACATGTGCCATGGTAATATCATGTTTTGTGACATTTACTATGGTAATATCATGGTTTCATAAGGATTTTCCATGATAATACCATGTTTTGTGACATTTACCATGGCCTTACAATGGTTTCATGGACATCTTGCCAGGGTAATACCATGTTTTTTACATTTCCCATGGAATTAACATGGTTTCATGGACATTTGCCATGGTTATACCATGTTATGGTAATACCATGTTTTGGTAACATTACTGTGGTTTCATGGGCATTTTGCCATGGTAATATAGTACCATGTTTTTAACACATACAATATACCATGGTAATAATATGCTTTGGACATATTAGAAATAAAATGTAAATACTATTTACATACTATATATAAATACTATTATGCATATCAAAGTACCATAATATTGACATCTGATGCTATAACTGTACCATGGTAGCACCTCAGTCATTTTGGTAAGCATTGGCATTCATACCAAAGAAAAAACTTGTTTAATTCTATAATATAAATAGTTGCAGTCCTGCAGTCTTGTGATTTTCAGGATTGCTAATACAATGGGTGATGATAAAACAAACATGCAGTGCGAGATGGATGATCCGTGATGGAAAAAGCGCATGTATTGCATTGCGAGTGTCTTGACAAAACATTTGACAAACCGTCCTGTCTGTTTGACTTAATATTTGAAGTAGCAAGTGAGTACATCTGCATGTAATGCCACACATGGATAACCTCAGCCTCGTAGAGGAGGAGTGTGGCTTGACAGCTCTGGAGCTTTAATTGGACGAGGCTTTTATGGGACTGGATGGCGGCTTGTAAAAGATGGAACCGTATTAAATCTATATGTGATGCCATTGGGAGCGTCTTGCTGTTCCAGCCCCTCAGGTAATAAAGCTTGTGTTTTAACTTTGCATGAGAGCGCAAGCGTTTGGCCATTCCACGGTCAGTCAATTAGCCACAAAACTAATAATGTGCTTTGAAATCATCTGGTCAGTTAGCTGCAAGCTACTCATATGTTGCCAAACTATGCGCTTTACCGGGAATGACAAATGATATTGTCCGGTGTCGTGGTGTACAGTGTAAATTGGTACAGCAGTGCTGTTGACAAAAGAGGAATGAGCTTTGTTAAAGCTGAGCATAATTCACTGGGTGGCATGTTTTCCGAAGAGATTGGAAAAGTGCAATACTGCTGCATAAGCAAATGCCGTAAGGTGGCCATTATCCAATAAGATCTCATTGTTTGTTTAGATTATATGATAACGGGGTGTTGGGAAAGACAATCAGAGCAGTCGTGTGTCCTAATTATCAAAGCTTCCCTAAGACGGTTAAAACGTACAATCTGAAATTCTGACACGAGTGCCATTTAGGAAAACTCAGCATTTGTGTTTTTGAAAGGTAAAATGTGACATGAGATGGGATTTGCTTAAAATCAGGGCAAGAAAGGTTATATAGTTTAGCATTTTTTTCTGAAATAGTTTATAACTAATTTTTTTTTTAAATGGCATCAGAATAAAACCTCAAGGGCTATTCACACTTCCGCTAAGTTTAACGCAAAAGGTTGCACGAAAAAGACATTTGTGAAATTGTGTATAGTTTGGTCAATCCAAAAGTAATCCTTTCTGCAAATTTTCCCTAAAGTTTCAGTACAAAAAACGGAAGAAATTTATGAAATTTTGTATAGCCTAGTTTTTGTCAATCCAGAAGTAACGCTTGTTGTCTTAACACAATGAAAACCGCAAGTTCACGTTTACATGCACAGTTCTGTTCATCCAAAAGTTATACGTACTGACTTCTAAATAAACCGAAAACAGACCGAACACGACTACGTTTAAATGCGTAGTTACACTGAAACTACAGCAGGTTTTTAAGTACCTTCACTTTAAGTAACAGTTGTCCAAGGAGACGTGACAAAATGCACAGTTGGATATGTGATACATTAACTTTTTCCCCGCCATTGATGGAAATTTCCGTCATTTATGAGACAATGCTTCCCCGCCATTGACATAAATTTCCGTCTTTCTGTGTTTTTACTGTTATACGGTAAGGGGCGCACAACTCCTGAAAGAGTACTGAATCTCCAGATCAAAAGACATGTGAAAAAGAAGCAGAAACAAGCGATTTCATATGCAAGTAGATGCTTACGTAAATTAACGTCATCATCAACATTATGCATAATTATGCCTGATGTTACCGAATGAAATGTCGACCCAAGGCGAGGTATAGGACCTTGAAGCATTAGGGGTGTTGATGGACTCGATCTACTACGTCTATGTTTTGATCATCGTTCTGAATCCGATCTGGACGTAGTCTTTGACAAAAAAAATAAAAAATAATAATTCTCAGCTTTTTGCTTAAAATGTTGCTTTTTTAAATTAAACTTACACACATTGAAGTGTTGATAAAAAAGAATGCATGAATCTAGAATAAATGTGTTATTTTCTTTAAAAGCAGAGGGTTTGTTTTCTTTTGGTTGTTATTTTTGTGAAAATGATCATAACTGCTGGCAGTGCCTAGCAACTTGGCGCACAACGCGGGCATGTACACGTGCTGGGCGAAGCCGAGCTACAATTGCATTATATAGGTGCACAAAAATAATTTTTAGTCGCTCTACAGATAAATTATTGCTTTAGTCCAGCTAAAATTTTACTCTTAAAGTGTAGGGGAGAGCCGGGACGATTGAAATGCGGGACGGATGAAACACTGAGATTTCCTTGAAACTCACTCACATCATGTACGTCAAATTTCGTTAGCACGTACAGCACGCAATGTCTACCTTACCTGCGAAAACATTTCTTCTTTACGTCGAGCCGTTTTGGAGTTTAAGCCGCAAAGCTGTTTTTGAGTGCGGTAAGTGAATTCTTTCGGGCGGAACTTTTTTTTGACTGACAAGTTGGATTTATTGTTTTATGTACTAGTGTAATGATAATACATCAGGTGTATTAGTACTGCAACACACCCTTAAGTGTGCGTTATCAGAGTTTTTTAGTAGTTTAAGGGCAAAAGAGGTTTAAATGACAGTAGGCGCTGTCGGGACGGTTGAAACAAGTGTTTCAACTGTCCCGACTGCGCATCATTCCAGTTAAACCTGGTCATAGCCTATACTGTTCATAGATTCACATACTGTTCCTAGACTTGTGTTTCTTTTAATGCAAATTAATTTTCAATTACGCAACACATCTCTTTAATAATCATCAATTGTCCAATCTTCAATCTTCAATAGATTTCATTTATCGTCTTCTGGTTGACCTAGTTTTCTTCATTTTAACAGGCTGTTCAACTAGCAAACACTCAATTATGACTCAAGGAAGAAATGTAAAAAAAATACCTGTAAAC
This sequence comes from Scardinius erythrophthalmus, assembly GCF_964197995.2. Taxonomy (NCBI): domain Eukaryota; kingdom Metazoa; phylum Chordata; class Actinopteri; order Cypriniformes; family Leuciscidae; genus Scardinius; species Scardinius erythrophthalmus. Next base: position 23,390,320 of record NC_138234.1, read on the forward strand.
GGATTTGTCTGTCTTCCTCAAAATAGCCTATTAGAAAGATTACGAAATGCGCATAGGCTTATCGCCTATTGTTTATTGGGCGACAGAACAAAAATGGTTAATATGAACCTTTAAAGCTCCAGTATGTGACTTTGGTATTTGACCACAAGAGGGCGCAGTTTCCAACAATAACAAAGGCGAAGCTTGATGACGCTATGAAGGAGGTGACGATGGGAGATGTGGTTTATAATGCGTTTTCACCATCTAGCGATGTATCTAAATGGAATTAATGAATCATGATCACGGATGAGGTAATTTATTCGTTTTTGTATTACCTGTATGTCTTATCGTATTATTTTATGTCATCATAATTAATGAACTGCAAGGGACGTGAAATGTTATGCTATATTAGGCTATCCCGTTACAACATACAGCTATTTGTCAAATGATTTGTTTGGTTAATGTTGTGCAGTTTTACGTTTTTTATGGTTAATGCCGTGTTGTTTAACGTGTTCAAACCAATATCTAAAAGTAAATTTGAACGAACATTTGCAAGTAATGACTAAATATTTTTTTTAACATCATCTCCGATTGTAATTGTACTGCCATAATCTCGGTCACCACACGTGATAAAAAGCCTTACCAAAGTACAAAGAGCAATATAACTTTGTTTATAAGTGCTATTATTGATTTGTTTGTTCTTACCTGTCTCAATACACTCGCGAGAGAGTCTCTGACAAGTCCAGACGCGCAGCTCTCTCCATCTCGAAAACACCTGCCGATATTTATCCGGGTTTTATTCCTCCGTTTGTCACACAGTCCGTGACTCCGCGTGTATCCGAATATGGACGCTTTCGTTTTGTTGGCACTTCAATACTCGCCAAAGAGTTCGTGATCCATAACAGCTATAACCATACAGTCTATGGCTATAACGCTTTAACCACCACTTCCGCATTTTACCATGCGATATTCCGGTGATGTGGGTCATATTTTTTATTTTATTCCTTTTTTTATTCTTTGTCAGATGTCTTTATTGTTTATTGTGATAAGAAAAAAACCTCAATAAAGTTGTAAAAAAAAAAAAAAAAAAATCCGGTGTGGTGGAATATCCTATCACATGGTCCACCCCGGAAAGAAGGATAGAGAGAGCGGACATTGCGTCACTGAGGCGCGACATTTCTTTTCCGGGACGGCCAGTTATTTAAAATCGGAATTTCTCTGAAATAAAAAATCTTTGGAGACTTTTGAGATATTGTAAGTACATAACTGGAGGAAATATATCACACTGTGCAAGTTATTTTTGGAAATTTTATTACAAAATCCCTACATATTGGAGCTTTAAATTAAAATAAATTACAAAATATGTTTGTAACAATATGTACACAAGTTACTTGTCAGGTATTGTTCACAAAAACAAGCATTAGATGAATAGTTGCCGTTTAAACTGTTATGTTTCATCCGTCCCACCCATGCGTTGCAACAAAGCACAACTGCCGTTCAAAGTCAAATTTTAGTTAAATCATTCAATATTTGTACCGAATAACACATGATACTAAGAGAACACATATGTGAGTTGTTGATCACAAAAAAAAAAAAATCTATCTGTAACCTTATCTTAGAAAACGGCATTTATCTGAACAGTGTTTCAACTGTCCTGGCTCTCCCCTATGTAATCTTGTGAACTGACTGTGTGCGGCCCAGTTAACATAATGCTGTAAGAACGACCCCATCCCGTAAGAGAGGTAATGAAGCGCTGTTGCTCACCCAGTGTCTGATGAAACTCACCCGACACCGGGGTCATGGGAGTGGGCGGCAGACTGTTGATATTGAGTGCCCCCATCTGGTGGATCTGGGTGGTGGGAAAGGCCACGCTGGGCGCCAGGTAGCCTCCGTGACTGGCAGCCATGAGGGCCGCCTGCTGTTGCATCAGCTGCCGGATAGAGGAAACACAAAGCAGAAAGAGAAAAAGAGAGAGAGAAAAGTTACTAGAAGCACACAGGCTACATGGGGGCATGATGGATAGGCAGTGCTTCGCAGAGTAGAGGAGAAAGTAGAGCGGAAAAAGAGAAAAATGTGTCAACCTATGTTTAGTGAAAGCGTCCATCTTCCCAGTCAGAGGGCTGTCACAAGCCCCCTTGAAACATTTCAATAGCTGTCGGTCTGGCTCATTCTAATAGAGGGATCGACGCACATATTATTGTAGTCCTTAAGGGACCTGGGAGTTCGGAGTAGGAAAAATTGAATTGTATTCATTTTTTCCCTTTCAAACTTTAAGGTAATGCTTTCTTCATGGCCTTGACAGCGAAACTTCTCCCACCCCCCCACCCCCCGCACTTTCCTTTATGACGTGACAGCTATCAAGGCTGAATATATCACATTTACATTGAGGCAGATATTCTTAGATCCAGACCCCATGCATGTACACAAGAAACGTGTTTGTATGTCTCGTCTCTGCTAATAATGTGACCAATATTTAATTAGTTGGGAATGAAAATGAGGCTGGCAATAGATTTTCAGGAATATGCAACAATGAAAAAAAATATATACATTTTAAATAATCTCATATTTTTGTCATATGTGACCCTGGATCAACAAGTAGCACGGGTATATTTGTAGCGATAGCCAAAAATACATTGTATGGGTCAAAATTTTTAATTTTTCTTTTATGCCAAAAATCATTAGAATTTTAAGTAAAGATTAAAATATTGTAAATTTCCTACCGTAAATATATAAAACATTTATTTTTGTGAGTGAATGCAGTACAATCGCGAACATAAATGGACAACTTTAAAGACGATTTTCTGAATGTTTCGATTTGTTTGCACCCTCCGATTCCAGATTTTCAATAGTTGTATCTCAGCCAAATATTGTCCTATCATAACAAACCATTCATCAATGGAAAGCTTAGTTATTCAGCTTTCAGATTATTCAGAAATGTAAAAAAAATTTACCCATGTGACTGGTTTTGTGGTCCAGGGTCACATATATTCTTTTTCAATTGGAAATACGTCACATTACAGAAGTAAAATGGGTTACGAATGGCGTTTCACAAGTCATATCCACTGGAAATTTGTGTAAAGACGCATTTTCAACTAAAGTCTATAAGCAAGAACAATACTTCTGAAAAACGTGACACTAAACTATTCCCATCCAGCAAAAGAATACTACAACTAATCAAACAGCATTCCTGTAGATCACAGCATTTAGACCCTGAAGAGGCCAAAAGTAAGATGCAACCTCATACAATAATCATCCAGCTTCCTCTCTTCATTTGAATACTGAGGATGATATGGTTCATGTAGGCACATGGTGCTTTGCTCTCTGCCGGTGTTTTATCCCTAGATAGTAGAAAAGCATTCATTTTCTCTCATCGGCCTTGTCACTGAGCCTGAAACATGCCGTCCACCCCCAAAACAAATCTATAAGCCTCAACTGCACTATTATCTATAAACTCCTTCTTTCATTTGCATAATTCCATCAACAAACTGCTGAGGATCATCTATTATCCTACAGGTAATAATATAAGGTAAATGTAAAAATTCAGCACAAATATGCTAAATAAACTACATTAATTCAGAGGTATTAATTTTTTTTTTAAATTAACCCTATTTTTTGCAGTCATAGGTTAGACCTATATTAAATATACAGCTTAAATAAATAAATAAATAAAAATATTTCAGAGAATCTATCTTTAACACGTGCATTTTGTACACCGGCAGATTTTTTCACTTGTTTTAAATAAATTAAAAATACTTAGTTTCAAGATATAGTCTTTAAAAACTATAATATATTTAAAATATTTATGAAAACAGTATAATCTTAGATTAATAAAATATGAAACCAAACTATCGTATCGTATGCAGTGTTGTTTCTCGAGGAAATGTCTCTTGTTTTAAGGATTTTTTCAAATATATATATATATATATATATATATATATATATATATATATATATATATATATATATATATGAAGAGTTCAGATGCAAAAGCCTCTAAGTGCCATCTGAAATTTTCTTCTAGAATGATCATTTTTATCAAGCTCGTATATTTAAGTTCAGTAATTTAACTTAAATGACAATTAATAGGTAATTTGCATTGCCATTTTAGTGAAATTACTGAACTTAAATATACGACCTTGATAAAAATGATCATTCTAGAAGAAAATTTCAGATGGCACTTAGAGGCTTTTGCATCTGAACTCTTCATATATATATATATATAAAAACACATTTCGCCGCCTGAAGTGTGTTGCTAAATTGTCACGTAGGTGAGTTTGCAAGAATTTTGGAAGTTAAAAATGCGTCACGGACCACCGCTTTAATGCATTTGTCAACCTTCAAGACAGTCTGGTCTCTCTCCGCCATGTAATAGCCATGCCACAGTAATCAGATGCTTTTGTGCCCATCTCTTCCTTCCTGCTTGAATGGGGAGTCAGAGTTAAGCTGGCTGGCTCTAGCCGGGTGACAGTTTACTAATGCCCTTTAAAAGCCAGAGGGACAGGCTTTGGGCAGAGCATAGTGCGGTGAGTTGAAGACTTCCATATTGTAATTTCCCTCCATGAACGGCTCGGATAATGTCGCCTTTCATGGCTGCCACCAGATTGCCTCAGATAACGATGTGGCATTCAGTTCTGCTCTTTAGGAATTAAAACAGAAAATTGGAGGCCCAAGCATGTAATTATGTTGGGGAGAAGTGAGCAACATCAATTTGTTCTTGGAGGAGGTGGAGGGGAGAAGAGGGGAAAAAAAGAAAAGAAAAACAAGGCCCTTCGGCTGTCGGCGGTCGAATGAGACTATTAAAAAAAACATCTCTTGTGTTATCTCTGTTATTCTCATTTAAAGGCATAGTTCAGACAAAATGTAACATTTTGTCATCATTCACTCACCTGTCATTCTAAACCCTTTATTTCATGCGTAGAATATAAAAGAAGTTTAGCAGAATGCTAGCTGATCCATTCAGTCCAATGAAATTGAATGGTGACCAAAATTTTGAATGTTTAGCGCAATAATGTATGATCAAATTTGATGGTGATTTTATGGTGTTTTTGTGTTTTCAATGGAAATATTCCATACAGTGAAAGAAAATGGCAACCAAGATTTTCAGTGTTTAAAAACTGAATTACATGTTTAAAACTTACTAACGTAAAGGTGGTATACGACTTTCGAAGATTTGGAATAGCACAATGCACTTTTACTGTGATTTTATGGTGATTTTGTGTATACAATGAAAATATTCCATACAACTAACATAAAGGTGTTGTACAACTTTCGAAAACTTCTAAGGAATTTTATGGCTTTTTTTTGGTGTAGTTTTAAGTCTTGACAGCCATGGTCTCCACATGCTATTAAGAAGAAATGCGTAAAATAAAATCACACAAGTTTGGAACGACATGAAGGTGAAATAATAATTATAAATAATTACATAATTACAAATAATTATAACAATTCAACTGGGTGAACTATCCCTGAACATTTCAGAACCAAAACATTATCCAGCATCCTGAATAGAAAGGAAGCATTCAAGCGCAAGCAAAAGGCACCAAATTGCCTTCAGCGAAGTCTTCATCACTGAGGTCGTAACCTTTTCTTCCTTCAAAATGGAGAAAAAAAAACAGAAGCGGCCACGGGAAGAAGTTGTCCGGGCCACGGCGTTCGTTTAGAGTCAGGCATGTGGGGTTTTTTATGGTTTGCCGGTGGCATTAGTCTCCCTCGGAGCCACCAGGCAATCACCTCTTTATCACTTGGCAATTATCTACCCAGAACTGCTCTGTGTCTCTGCCCACCTCTGCCTGCATCACACATGACCCCTTACAGTCGGTCTGGCCCTGCTGCAGCGCACAGAGAATGGCGGGATGACTGGAGAGATATTTATAGAGAGACAAGAAATGGAGTGAGCTGAATGCGAGGACCCTGGTTATTAAGGTCCCTGGCCCTGTAAGATTGCCTGAAAACGGCTTCGCTCCTTTTTCTGCTGTTTGCTGAGGCACATCTTCAAGACTAAATTCAGAGATGGTGCCAACATCGTTTTGGTTGTACCAGAGCTTGTTTTAGGCCTGAAACATAGTTTACGCAAGCGCAGATTTTAATGCTTGGTACTAATTAACATACATACATTCCTTCTTGGAATGCACACTTTTCTTTTTTTTAAGCAGTATTTTGTCTTGATTTCCAGAAAAAAATGCACATTTTTAGAGATTTTTTTACATGAATTATAAAAATGTAATATTATTACAATTTAAAATAACTATGTTCTATTTTAAAACAATTTATTCGAATGTTCAGCATCATTACTTCAGTCTTCAGTGTCACATGATTCTTCAGAATTTTGGTGCTAAATAAAATTTTCTTATTATTATCAATGTTGAAAACACTGTAAAAAAAATAATGTTTCAACTTAAAGTAAGTGTTCGTGGTGCTTTAACATTTACGTGAGTCAATTTGAAATGTGAAGTTGTACTAAGTGACAACTTGGATATTTGAGTTGACTAAACTTAAAATGTTACTGCAGCACGAACAGTTACTTTTTTGAAGCTGCAGTCCGTAACTTTTGGCGCTCTAGCGGTTAATAAACAGAACTGCACGCGTCTTGGGGAAGAACACTGCAGCCGGACTTACTTCTCTCTGTTTATGTCTATGACGTGTCATGCAGGTACTGGGCTACTCCGCAGTGGTGACGACCCGACCAGTCTAAAATAGTCAGAATATAAACACTTATTATAGGTGTACCGTAGTGATTCAGGATAAGACAAAAACATGGTTTGGAAATTGGATTCACGATGTACTTGCTTATTATTTAAATTGTGTACATTTTACGGATTGCAGCTTTAAGTTGAAACAACTTTTTTTTACAGTGCAATTTTTCCTGCTTGATATTTTTCTGTAAACCATGATAAACTACCATTTAAAAGTCTGGAGTATGCAAGATCGGGTTCAATTAATCAGAAGTGACATTTCTATTTCAAACAAATGCTTTTCAAACTTTCCATTCATCAAAGATTCTTAAATGCACGATTTTTGATTCTTTATTCACAATGATTCATTTTCATCTTTAAAACAAGATGCATTTATTTGAGAAGCAAAAATCAATTATGAATATGGTACGTAGTTAGTTTTGTACTAATGTCCACTGTAGCGCCCCCTGTGGCAATGCTGAGAATGCAACATGTATTTGTTTTGCTTCATGAATTACTTTGCAAGAATTCTAAAAACATATCTTGCATATCTAAAAGCATTTACGCACATGTAGAATATGTTTAGGTGCGCTGAGTGCGCTTCCATTTAGGTATTTTAGTCTAGTACATTATGCGCAAAAAGGGTGTTTATGTACAGTACATAGTCCTATTTCTGCAAAGTGTCCATTTACACATAAAAGGACATTTCAAGTGAAGAATACAAAGTTCTGCTGAGAAACGAGGGGTGAGATTCTATATTTCTATATAACACATCAATCAATTTGCTTTTTTTTAGATGGTCTATAAGATTTTTTTTTTTTTTTTTTTTTTACAAACGACGCATTAAAACTAAAATGCTGTTTGAAACAGATGCCTAAAAAAGAAACAAACACTTTTAACGCTCTTCGAATATCAAACACTGTTATATTTTCCAACAACAGGGGGCAATGTAGGTCAATAGCAGAACATGTGCCCCCATCCTCAGCGCCCTCCTCCCCAAAATACCCAGACAAACATTCCCCTCATTAATGTTGGCTTCAGAACATTCTGAAGTGCTTTCAAGCAATTTGTGCGTCATATTAATCTAATGCACCGTCTCTGGTGATTGGCGTCAAGTAAAAGAGATCTTTCTGGCTTTCCATCAACAGCCGCGCTTTTATTCATCTTCCAAAAAAAAAAAGAGAGAAAAAAAGCCGAAAATGAAGATGGCTCCGCTTAGAAAAAGGAAAAAGATCAAACACGAGGCAGCGGGAGAAAAAGACAGATAAAAGCTGTTCGGCTTGTATTGACAAGAGCGTCTGAAAGAAAATTAATGTTTCTCGCTTCCATGGCGTGTTTATGTCACCCCCCCCCCCCCCCATTCCACTCCAGAGACGAGGACGGGGCCGCATCTGATATTTTCAACATCTTCATGTAATACTGAATGATAAGCTGTTTGTCAGATTTAGGAGTTAGATGTACCTTTTTAAAAAAATGCTTCTGTCTTTTGCCACGATGTTGTCAGCACTATTACCCCTCCAATTTGCGCTCAGATGCCCCCTCCTCTGCTCTGACTAAAATCCAATTTACTGGCTGTCAGCTCAACCCAGTAATCCTCTGCACAGCTGTGTTTGTGGAAGGAGCCTCTTAATTTGCTCGTCCTCCACGTTTCTAAATGTACCATTGCCATATCTGAAGCTAAATGTTAGCTTATGCTGTTTGGCGCAACGAATGCCTGTCGGAAACCCTTTCAGGCTCTGCTCAGGTGAGAAAATGAGTGAACAGTAGAACATGGAAAATGCTAGTGGAGTTAGCGACTTCCTAACTTGCTGCTACAATGCTAGCATGGCTACTATGCACTGCTAATACACTCGTTTAGGTGTTTGAAATGTTTTTAGTAAATTGCTAGGTAGTTGCTATGGTGTATTGTGTGTTTGCTGGTTGGTTACTTACTAGCCCAAGTCGAAATAGCCACAAAAAAAGTGATATTTTGGAAACAATATGAAAATTCCATTCAGAGTTTAGAAATATCATGAATGCATCTGGTCGCTACCAGCCCTATATTAATGTTAAGATTGAAAGGTAGGGTTAGGGGTAATACTTGTTTTTGTTGTTTAAGCAATTAGCACTGTGATTTTCATAACCAGTGAAAACTTTAGAATAGGCTGTGAGCTGGGTTTGCACTGGTTTAAGTTGCCTCTTAAATGCAGGATTTTTAGACTGTTTTATCATCTGCCAGATGAAAATTGTAAAGTAATTGCTTATAAAAGTTAAAGCCAACATCTACTAAACAAGCTGCACAATGTGATTAAGGCTATCATTTATATCAAATAACACACTAACATTTACTACTTAGCATTTGCATTTGTTCAGAGTAACAATTATGAAGAAAGAATGTTTTGAGGAAATGTGTCCAAAATCCCTATACCCTCATTCACTATTCCCTACATTACTAATATAGTTCACTTGAGGAAGTGAATGAAAATGCGTGAGTGAATTCACTGAATTCGCCGGAAGGGCTGCCGATTTTGCATAGTTTGTGCTTGCTGTTTAATAATCATTTGAAACTTAGCAAACTGGCAGCTCTAGTAGTAAGATGAAAAGATTTATCTTGAACTCATGGAAACTATGTATAAACCTTAACTAAACAATTCAATAATTAAATAAAAAAATTCACCTTTTTGATATTACGCTGTAGCCACATTGGACCAGCGGTTTGGTAAATGGATGGATGGATGATTCAGCTGCGGCTTCATCTTCTGATCAGACATGGGTATTCATTCAGCGCATGACTCTTACAGTGCATTATGAGTATCTCTAGCCGTTCTGAATACCTCAGTCGTATAGCCTTTATTGCAGAGCATTGTGGGATGGAATGAGTGCACCCGATAACGTCCGTCCACTATGGTTTCAGACACCACTACAAATGCCTGTCCACTCAAATAGTGCCCTATTTAAGGGTATGGGGGCGATTTTGGACACAGCCTAAGAATATTTAAAGTCTTCTTTTCTGGCTATGTTGACAATTTCGTCCATACCTTATACTGACACCTAGTGGTTTGTGGAAACAGCATTACACAAAATCATAAGTTGCCATGTGTTGTTTTTGTTAACTAAAACTAAAGTCATCATCTCAGGCGATGTGCATATAAGATTTTTAAAAAGTACATTTCATCACATGTAAAAGTTGGAAATGAGGAAAAAAAAATAGTGAGCGCCTTATTTCTATGTATCTGGTTTAAAATAATGCGCTTGTTTAGACAAGTCAAAAACAGAAAATATAACGAGCAAAAAAGAAGACCCACTTAAAAAGTCGCAAACTTTGCCACAAGCTGGATGCGATATCATAAGGCAGTCGGTTTCGACAAGGGTGGGTTGTGGCTTAGGCTGGAGCAGTGAATTATAGAGAAAGTGTCATTGCCACTGCACCCTGCACCATCTCTGACACGGGAGATAAAAGTCACTGCCAACCTCTGGGAGCCACAGCAACCACCCCGTCTGCCTTCCCGCACGCTGCTCTCGGACCATTTGCATTTCCCGCGGACGCTTCGCATCTCATGAATGCTAATAAGGGTGTATTTTTCAGCATCCCGGCCCGGCCCCCACACGTCTTCTGCTGCCATGCCGCTGTCTTTCGCTGGTCGATGCCAACAATTAATCCTGGCATTTACAAGAAAAGATTTGTCTATGCTTATCAGTACATAAACATAAGTATATCTATCTACTCCATATAGAGGAACTAACTAGAAGGATAGTTACTCCCCAACAGTTTTATAGTATCTTCCCTTAAACTGAACAATGTCCCCCATGAATGAATATTAGGTACTGACTCAACCTCTCTGCAGCTTTTCAACCTCCCACGTACTGAAGGAACCGACGCGTGCTATAAATAGCCAGGTGAAGATTTTCCTATGGAATATTCTGAGTCACTCTGGGAACGTGAGCGAGGACATGTGGGCGTGCGGGGATGGGGAGGGCACATGGGCAGCTATGAGATCATCAAAACGTGTCGGGCCTGGAGGTGTCCAAGTGCCCCAGAGAGGCAGGGGGGGTACTCACCGCATGTGCGTAGGTGCTGTAGGTGCTGAAGGGCAGGGCGATGGCAGGGTTGAAGATGCCAAACTGGCCCACCATCTGCTGCATGCGACGGATGGTGCGCTCCTTGTCCGTGTCGGCAAACTTGACCACCAGGCTGGACGACGCGCCCTGAGGGAGGAGAGAATCGGAGCCAGTCTGAGGAGAGAGGGCAGGCTGCGTTTAACCTCCCGCTTTGCAAGCGAGACCCATGACCACCACACAAAATACAACTCATAATGTACATAGATACTTGATTCTGAATTATGGTGCGGTCACATTAGCGATATTTCAGCAAAATTTTTAGAGGAAAAAAGACTTGTCAATAGTGTAGTGATGGCGAATTCACATGACCAACTTGAATCATGAATGTGTGGATTCTTATTGAAATGATTGGATTTTACGTGAAATTTTGCTGAGGAACGGTAAATGTGAACGCACCTTTACAGTAACACGCTATAGAATTCAGTGGAATTTTAGAGCAGGTCAACATGTTAACAAAGAAATCTAATGGACTGTGGTAAAGGGATAGTTCCCAGAAAATTCTGTAGTTTAAAATTCCCGTTCACACCAAGAACGTTAACTATAAAGAAGTTATCGTCCACACCAATGGACTATAAAGTTCTGTTTTTTCTAAATGCGCACTGCGTCTGCTGCTTTAAATGCTTGAACTCTTTTAAGCAGGATTGATTCTTATTGGCTGTCGATGTTTTTACCATTCATAAGCTGGAAAAAAAGTGATTCCAAAGTTATTGTTCCTCTGTGTTGTTATTGTATTACTGTAGTTGTGGTGTGAACTTCCATATTCTAACAGAACTATAATAATTATAACATTTTTATAGTTATACTTATCGTTCTTGGTGTGAACTGCCTTTTACTCAACCTCATGTTATTTCAAGCCTGTATGGAAAACTAAATAAGAATTTTTAAAGAATATCCTGAATGGATATTAAAATGAAAGAACCAAAGAACCATCAAAAAATAAAATAAAATAAAAGTGGTCCATACAACTTGCACACAACTCATCAAATCTTTTGAAGCCATACAACAACTTTGTCATAAATAATTGAAATGGTAATAATTATTATAGTTCTGTAAGAATTGACATACTTGACATTTGCTGTAGCTCTACTAAGCACATTCGCGAGAGTAAAGATGCTTGAATGAATCATGCTTTTGTGAATGATCCATTCTTTTGAGTTGGGTCTGAATGATTCGTTCATCAATTGGACTGATCTGAAACTCAAGTTCAATTTGCAATGGATTTTCAGATATTTTAAACTAATTATTTTATCACATGACTTGAAATGTAGCATACAAGTCATATGAACTACTTTTATAGTGCTTTATGGCCTTTTTAAATCTACTTTTATTGTATGCAAAAGAGCATTTCAGACAACAATTTAAAAAGTTTTAAAAACTTATTTTGTATTGCACAGAAGAAAGTATGTCATCCAGGTTTGGGATGGCATGATAGTTAGTAAATGATGAATTGTTATGAGTTTCGAATGAATTGTCCCTTTAAGAATGATCAAAAAACATTGCGTTCCTACTGTATGTGAAAGGCATGACCATGACTATTTCACTTCAACTCTTCCACCAAACACAAGATGGTTGGATGCATCTTAAATATAACAAAGACGTTTTCAAACAAAGCCTCAACATCAAACCTCATGCAATCGAACAAATGCATCTACAAAGCTGTTAGTGGCATCAGTAGACTGACATGAGCCTTGGCAGCTTGACCGTTACATAACAAAATCTATTTCAGATTTTCGTACTTGATAGGTTATGATATTGCTCCTGAAATATCAAATGGATTAGCCGAAGAACGTGGGTGTGTTTTGAGATTGACAAGGCCACCGATGATCATGTTCTGACCTTGGATGTGTGGGTTTCTGAGTCCGTCTCACTCATTCTCTCCCGTACCGTGGTAATGAAACACCTGCTGCGAGAGCCGCGCTCACATTCATTATGAATCTCTCAATGATTCGATGCTACACTTGACCTTTATCAGCCTACAACATCCTCTGTTCCAGCACTATATAGTCAGAATAAAAAAATAAATAAATACAGAATCGATTTTGGCAAAAAGGCCGAAATATGACTGTGATCTGACGGCAGAGAAAGGTTGTGCATCAGCCAAGATAAGAGGCTAGCTGAAATTGATGTGAAAATGTCGATAAGCAGCCACAATATGGGGAAATATCAGGTAAGGCCACTAGCCATGTCTGTACAGCTGAATAGGGGGCTGTGCTTTAAGACCTTAACTGGTGGATCATGACCCAACATTGGGTCGAAATTCTATATCTGGGAAGGGAAAACACAATGTTAAATAGCAATATTTAAAAAAGCATCTAATTACATAATTGTGCATAGTATTGGGCAAAAAAATTTATCCACTAAGATTCAAAAGGCATTTAGAAACTGAACATAAACCAATTTTATTTGAAGTATAAAGTCGCAATCTGGTGATTTTGTTTACTGATAAAATTGCACCATTTTGAAATACCTTTTACTTTAAAGGTACAGTATGTGAGATTGAAATGAAATGAGAGATTTGTTTCCCCCACCCCCTCCTGCTCAGACTTGACGCTCATGCGGGTTGCCAGATTGAGGACACACAACAGGAAAGAGCGCAACTGACAATGGAATGCGAGGAGACTTACTTGGAATGTAAGTTGACTGATTTATTGATTATTGATGAGTTGATATCACGTTTTAATATGCACCCATTCATAGAGATTTTTAGATGGGTGCGGAGGCTTTTTAGGTAGGGTAGAATCTGTGATCTCTGACCCAGTTTGTTCGCTGGCTTCCATGGCTGCAATATGCTGTGTTTTCCACCAACTGGCAACCTGTGATGGCGAAATACTATTGGGAAAATTGACGTGCGATATCGCACAGACCAAAACAAAAACAGACATTTCGACACGGAACGCACATTTCAAAGTAAAATAACTTGTCTGTAGCACTGTTTTTCAGAGAAACGAGTGTGTGAACTCAGCATATTTCCTAAATACATTTTTTTATGCTTTACTACAGTCAAAAACCTACATACAGCACCTTTAAATTGAATGCTGCAATGTTCTGGTTTACCACAGAACTGGCTGATCCAGATTAAAACTCTTTATCAAACAAATGCTCAAAATGCTTATGGTGAATGAGAAAAAAAAAAAACTGGAAAACCAGAACAAAGACTGCTGAAAAAGTAGGTGGTCAGTGTTGTGCTCTGTATTGTTGTCGGAACACTTAGTGAGGGCCGAGAACAAAGCAATCAGTCTGCACATCCAAGCTCAACAACTCTGGCTCTAGGCATACGGCACTCATGTGGGCGTTTGAAGGGGTTGCCAGAAACGCAACGAAAGCCAGTCGCTGGGGAGGATAAATGCAGATTTGATTTTCGATTTCACTCTGTTTGAACCCTCATGCCCTTAGCCTTCCCCAAACTTTTTTATTGTATTGTTTCCTCAACTGCTTAGTTAGGATATCATTACCAGGGACAATATCAATGCATTCAGTCACTGTTCATTTGGCGTTCTGCACGACTAAACAAAATGGAACTTTGCAGGTCAGGAATTGTACCACAAGACAATCTCCAAAAAAAAAAAAAAAAAAAAAAAAAATCTCCTTATCTTCTATCCCTTCAGGTTTTTTATCACCAAAGCAGTTAAAATTATTTCTGGGTATAACCTCAAGGGAAACTGAGACATCTGTGAATTGGAATAAAAACTTTTGGCGTTTAGAGAAGACTGGCGAGATATGTAAAAAGTTCGAACAATTCTGTCATCATTTACTAACCTTTATGACTGACTTTCTTCTGTGGAACACAAAAGAAGATATTTTGCAGAATGCCGAAGCTGCTCTTTTCCATACAATAAAAGTGAATGGTAACTAGAATTTTCAGTGAATAACATAAATGTCACTCTGTTCCTCTGTTTTAAACATATTGTTTTACTTCAGAAGACTTGGAATATAGAGTGCAAGACATTTGGACTTTTTTTAAAAAGCTTTTATGGTGTTTATTTGTACTTTTTAGAGCTCGACAGCCTTGTTCACCATCCACCTTCATTGTATAAAAAAAAAAAACTTGTTTTCCCTGTAACAAGAGTAAATGATGACAGAACATACATTTTTGAGTGAAATATGCCTTTAACGTTTTGAACTACTGGTATTAAGTTGTATGCAAACTGTAGGCCTAAGCTGTCATTTTAATATTAACCTCAAATGCGATTATCTGCAGCGCTCAGACTATTTATTGAAAACCTAGATGTTCTGCACGTCACCTTAAGCTATTAAGGAGGAGAACAAAATATTTACTTCTTAGTTCTTGGGCAATGCAAATAAAATACGAATTTCAATATTCTTTTAGTCCTCAGTTTATTTGGTATTTGTCCAATCCTTTCTTGACTGTTTGTTTGCTTTAGCTCTGAGGCATCCAGCGAATATCAGGGCCGAGGGCTTGTTGGTCCAGCAAGATATAGGCTTGTGGGAGAATGTGATAGAGAGAGAGGGAGGAAAAGGGGAGAGAGAGTGCTGGTTGATCTGTGAAGTAAAACTCTCATTAAATTTTAAGCCGCCAAGCACCCAGAGGAATTCCCATAGGTCCAGGACCCAGCGAAATGGATTCAGGAGAGAGAGTAAAACTGTGGGAATAAAAAGTGCAGCTGTTCAACAGAGGAAGAAGGAGGGAAACGAGGCCCTGGAATCAAAGAGAGAGGACCGCATCTTTACGAGAATGAGCGGCGCATGGGGCCACCGTGGTGCTTTCCCGATTCTTGAGGTCTCTTTCTTAACGTGGACCATAAAAGCACTAACTAAGCCATATATCTGATATAACTCTACACATCTGTCTCTGTGCATTAACTGTGAATAAGATAATAAGAAAGGATTATCTTGCGCATATAACATCCAGCACTGGAGCAGCTGAGCAGAACTTCTTCTTGTAGCAATCGCTTAATTTTTGTTGTATATATATATAAAAAAAAAAAAAAATTAAATGCAGATATTAAAATGTGTTGCCCATTGAAAACGCCATTGAAATTGATGGATATATATATATAGAAAAAACAATATATATACATGTATGTATGTATGTATGTATGTATATATATGAAGAGTTCAGATGCAAAAGCCTCTAAGTGCCATCTGAAATTTTCTTCTAGAATGTTCATTTTTATCAAGCTTGTATATTTAAGTTCAGTAATTTCACTTAAATAGCAATTAATAGGTCATTTTCATTGCCATTTAAGTGAAATTACTTAACTTAAATATACAAGCTTGACAAAAATGATCATTCTAGAAGAGAATTTCAGATGGCACTTAGAGGCTTTTGCATCTGAACTCTTCATATATATATATATATATATATATATATATACTGTATATATATTTTTATTTAATTTTTTTCTTCAAATATCAACACATTTTTATATCTGCATTTAAAAAAGAAAAGTGAAAATGTACAACAAAAAATATATATAAACTTATGTATGAAATATGTATATTTCAATTGAGACAATTTTATTTGTATAAATATTGAGAGATTTTCTAAAAACAATGCATGCAATAGTTGTACATCAAAATATATACATTAAAATTGGAATCTAGTAACAAACCTAAATATATAAATGTAAATCTCAAAATAGTAGAAAACATGAATATAGTTCTAAATCCAAACATATATTAATACATCTTTGTAATATATTCAGATGTACATATTAAATATGTATTCAAATGTACAACTAAAGAGAAACACGATCGAAGATGATATGAGAGATATGGAGCTAAAACAGTTGTGCAGAGCAGTCATTATACAAAAATATTTGATCACAAAATGATGCGATTGAATTATTCCAAGATGTAACTTCATTTTATGGTGCTATTATTTCAAACGAGTCTACTTTATTTTAAAATATGAGGAGATTTTAGATCACACTTTAGTTTAGGGTCCAATTCTCACTATTACCTATGACTTTTGCCTCAAACTCCAAATTGCTTTTTATTAATAGTTAATAATGTAGTTGTGTAGTTTAGGTTTTGGGTAGGATGTAGAATATGCTCATGCAGAATATTAATAAGTACTAATGAACAACCAATATCCTAGTGATATACATGCTAATGAGCAACTAGTTAACAGTGAGAATTGGACCCTAATCTAAAGTGTTACTAGTTTTTATATCAAAATGCATGTAAACCTCCAGCATCATATTCGAGCTCAGGCTGTGCGTAACCAGACATTGCTGTCTGCAATTTTGGGCCACTATTTGTCCCGTAGTTGTTGCGCAGATATCCACACAGTCATGAGGAAATGAAAATCCAGCTGAACACATTGCCATTCAACCATAGACAGTGGCAATCGGTCGGCGGCCCAAACTCTCCTAAACCAAGGAGATTGTAATATCAGATAGCAGCGGCAGTTTCATTTTCCTGTATTTGTTGAAATACCGTCAATCCCTGGCGTACACACTCGGCTGGAAATGAGACCGAAGCAGGGGGCTAGAGTTCCTTGACCCTTCCAACCTTCTCCGGGCGTAATTTCGTCCCTGGTCTTCCATTGTACAAGGCCTTCCTGAAGTCTGCCA
The DNA here is from genome assembly GCF_964197995.2 of Scardinius erythrophthalmus. Classification (NCBI taxonomy): domain Eukaryota; kingdom Metazoa; phylum Chordata; class Actinopteri; order Cypriniformes; family Leuciscidae; genus Scardinius; species Scardinius erythrophthalmus. The sequence goes on from NC_138234.1 coordinate 23,407,607, forward strand.
ATTTGCTTTACCGCACGGCAGTGTAAATTTTTAATTGCCCCACGTCCAAAGCACAAAACGGGAAGGGCAACGGGGGGTGGGGTGGGGTGGGGGGTGGTTGGCCGTGCACGGAATAAAGCGAATGTCAAAACCCTGCTCGCTCTAACATTATGTGCGCTTCGTATTTGTGCATATGCATACGCGCACCACGTTAAGTCCAGAAACATGCAAGCTTCTGGAGCTGAAAAATTAGTTTAGAGTATGTAGCTCTGACCTTATGGCTATGCTAGCAAGAGAAACATACATAAAAGAGGGGGAAACATAGAAAGTGGACTGCGTGTGCATGCATACTTGTGTGTGTGTGTGTGTGTGTGCATGAAGATAATGCACTGACTGCGATGAGCCGGGGGGATTTGAGATGAATATAAGATTGGATCGACTACAAGCATCAAGCATTTCTGCAATAAGGCCAGTTTCTTGCTGCCCACAAGCACATCACTAGCAGACTGCGTTATGCATTCGTATTTAAAATGAATTAGCACTCTTTTCTTCACTGGACTTCTTACTGTAATAACTACAAGGGAGTGAACTGAGGGTTGTGGGAGGCTGGCTGGTGTACAAAGCAACAAATGAAAACTTTTGCATGCTAAAGGAAGTTTTTGTGTTTATCATAGCAACAGTGAGCATTAAGACATTTTTATTTGGTTTCTAATTCTTTTGCATTGCACTTTTCTCACTTACATTGAAATCTTATTGGACTTTTTTGGCTCAAAATTAAACCAACTAAATTCTGATTGGCTGCATTTTGTCATTTCAGATTTTATTTTCCCATTTTTATTCACATTTTAGGGGTTCTATTTCTGTCACGAATTCTGCATAGTCCCGCCTATATTTAAAACTTGTCCAAAATTGTTTTTGACATTGCTGTACATTAAATCTGAAATATATTCTGATTGGTTGTCATTTGTCCGTCATTGTAATTTTTGTCTAGACAAACTCATTACTTACTGTTGCGTCACACCTATTTCTGCTGCGGCTTCTATTCCAATCACTTCCACAGTGAAATCCCTTTGATCTAAAGTCTTGTTTCTCATAAACATTAAGGGGGGGGGGGAGTATGCATTTCATGCATACTGAGTTTTTTACACTGTTAAATCCACAGAGTTGGATTCCCATGCTAAACATGGACAAAGTTTCAAAAATTAAGTTGTACGTTTGATGGAGCATTTCTGAACCAAAAATACTCCTTCCGGTTTGTCACAAGTTTCGGAAAGTTTTTTTCGAGTATGGGCATGTGTGACGTCAGATGGGGCGGAATTTCCTTATATGGGTCCTAAGGGCACTTCTATCGGAAGACTTCAACCGTAGACCAGAGCAAGAGAGCGGAAAGCAGTACGCCCATCAAAGAGCTGTGCTCGGCTTTAGGGAAGTATTTGCCGGATTTGCAGATCGTCTAATGCTTAAGGATGGAGCAGTCCCAACGATAAAGGTTCACGGTCGTGCGATGGAACCGCAGGCGGTGAGTAAAACTGCTTCAAATGTCTGTGTGTTGTTAGCTATCGGCGCGTAAGCACAGCAAGTAAACAACATGATCACGTATAGTTAATGTATCTATGGAGCATGCGATGTATGGTGTGTGTGTGTTTAAATACATTTGTTTAGCTGGCCACTGTAGGTGTCTGTTTGTTTATTGTAAAACCACTCCAAACAACAATACACAAAGAGTGTGAAAATATGTTGAAATAAATGAATTATTTCATAATAAACCACACAAAGTGCGCTTCTTCATTGAAATGCGCTACTATTCCATTGTTTTTCTACGAAAATACTAGTCTGATGTGCAAAACTGTTCCGCTTGCTACTGCTAAGTCACACACAATAATCCATAAACCAATTCATGTCCTCATAAACCACGAGTAAACACACACAAATGTTGTAAAACTCGCGCATGACATGGTGTTCTAAAAACACTGCGCTCAAGTTACATTACTACTTTTAAAAAACTCTCGAGACCTTGTGTTTTTCCCCCATTTCACTGCCCATCTCACGTTTTTCTAAGCAAAAACGCGTTCTGTATGTATGCACGTGATTCTTTAGCTCCGCCCACACGGCACGCCTCCAGCCGCTCGTTTTTTTTCCGGAAAGACTCGGTACAGCCTATCTTTCTTTTATAAATATAATACAACTAAAGACTTTTTGGAGATATGAAGGATGCAATACTACTCTATAGGTGCTCAAGATTAACATGAGAATGACTGAAACTGAGTGTGTGTCTGACATAAAACACGTCACGTCACAGAGCATTTTGCTTTGATGTATTAGTTATCAAAATGATTGGATATTTTTCAAATCATGTGTTACTTTAGTAACTGCGAGCAGCATGAGATTCTCTGATGGCGGACCGAGGGCGTGAGAGGCTGGTGGGTGTTCAGTAAGTTCGCCATTGCTTCTTTTGAAGAGTTTGCAGATAGATGAGTGCTTCATCAAGCCCTGCCTTGAGAAGAACTCCATTATCTCGGCTAAACATCTCACTTTGGCACCTGGGAGATGTGCGAGTCGTGACCCCTCCCTCTACAACTTCAGACTCAAGAGAATGGAGGCTGGTAAGGTTTTCCATAATCAATTTACCTTCCGAGATGACTATAAACCTTTTCCATCCCTCCCCTGTGAGCTTCCTCCACTCTTCCTCTGTCTCTCTACCTCTCTTTTTTTACTTTTCTATCTGGCGTTCCTTCCCGCTCTCTCTCTCTCTCTCTTTTTCGCTCTTCCACTCCCACCTCAGTACATGCCAATGAATAATTCACCAGTCAATGTGGTGAAAGGTGAGGTAAACAAGTCTATTGCCTAATGTCCCGGGAGGATGAAGGGAAGGAGAGAGGAAAGGATGTCTGAGTGTGTGTGTGAGGTGAAGATTTTAGAACTGTGGTTTATATTTCAATGTCCCTGAATCATTTGTACCTCAGTTGACCCTAAAGGTTATACAGAGAGCGGATCACACCACAGATCCATCTCTCTCACCGTTTCTCTGGCCATTTCATTCTCTTAAAGGGACAGTTAAACTAAAATGATCAGTTACATTTTACCAGGAAATAAAAATGATCAGGACATTCTTAAAAACATCAAAGTCATACAAGTTTGGAACAACATGAGGGTGAATGGAAAATAAAGACAGAATTTTCATTTCTGGGTCAACCGTTTCTTTAAAAATGCCGCTGCATTGTGGAAAATGGGGAAAAAAAGCACACACTAAAATGCATTTCGAAATTCCATAACTCGTTTGTATCCAACTGGAGTCTTTTAGCAAATAAAACAGCAGCGTGTGAGCTACTTCTGAGAGCCGAACAATGTGTGTGTGACTGAATAGCTGTGTGATTCAGACAGGCTGTGCTGAATAGCCGGCTTTTTATGGCTCAGCGTCCAGTCCTCGAGATTGAAACGGCCGGACAAAGGCCACTTGCTGATATGCTGGCAATGCAGCTATTCAACAAAACAATATGGCCAAATATGCAGTTTGGAAGTTGAAGTGACTGATCTGTTCTTACTTGTGGTGCTTGGAATTGATTTAATTGCCTGGTTCACCTTCATTCAGTCGCAAAGTATTTTCGAAAATATATCGAAATATATAATTGCAACTACTACTACTACTACTAGAAAAAAATGAAATTGGTGGACATATATATATGGGCAATTTATCAAATTTGTAATTATATAGGTGAATTTTAAAATGTGAGATGATTGAGATAACATTTTTATGACGAGGCAAGATTAGTTTCGTTTGTAAAATGTAATGTGGTGTGACACCTCAAAAAAGATCTACATTTCTGAATTAATAAAATAAGAAAAATTAAGAATGTTGTGGTCACACCACATGACTGATTGGCGGACAAAGTTTTTCAAATATATATATATATATATATGAATGATTATATATGATAATTTGACCCCTTTATGATTAGGCAAGATTATTTTAATTTGTAAATGTGTCATATGGTTTGACTCCCCAAATCCTTAAATTTAAGAAAACCAAAGAAATTTGTATATATATTTAAAAGAAACACGTTACTTTGGAAAATATATTCCAAAACAAAATAATGATTAATGTGTGTACACATGTGTTCAAGGTGTGAGTAAAATGTTTTTACTGGTTACACCACATGACATTTTCAATAAAGTGAAACTTTAAATTTGAACATGTTTTTCAAAACCATATAAAACCCAAAGAATACAAAAAGTAATTTTTTTCTAAGCACTGAAAACAAGATTTTTTTTCAAAATAGCCCATAGAATGATACAGTGACCCCAAAATATATTTGGACAGGTGTATGAAAGTCATCGTGACCGCTGATTGTCGAAGGAACATCAAAGAAAGAAAGCATCAGTAAAAAATATTTTTTCTGTGTAATTGTGTGTGTGTGTGTGTGTGTTATAGAGGAGTGTGTACGTGTTATAGAGGAGTGTGTACTCACTGGCATGGTTTGACTGCCGTGCAGGGCGCTGATTGCGGATTGAGCTTCAGCGTGTGTGGAGAACTTTACAAAGGCGCAGCCTGAAAAAAAAAGACACACACACAAAGGTACACAAACACTTTAGCCACAGCGTAGAGAAGCGCATTAAAACACTGGAGAGAGGCAGAAAGCCCTCCAACGGTAAGCAAGCTTCTCCTCTAGAGACTGTGCTGATGCAACAAGCGAGCTATTTACTGCCACATGCCCATCTATGCAAACAAATCTCAAAATACGGGATAATTGATATCATTTTAAAACGCCGCCACAGATATTCATCACGAGAATTCAAACCCTTTTGGGATTCAAGAGCAGTCGTATTGAAAACCGTTGAAAAACCTGTCAAAATATTAAGGATAGGTCTTAATGTGCCTTATACAAGCGTAACGCGTTTTATACAGTTTTTATTTAAGAATTAAGCATTTTTGGCAGAAACAGGCTTTGAAATGAAACACATTAGGAGCTAAATGAAATGTAGTTTTCTTGTCTTATTGTACAGGGAATGGTTTGACATCTATCCTTTTCTTCTCTTCCATAAGACTGGATATTCACGGATCCACCCCCTAAGTAGCAGAAATAATCCTACAGCAATTTTCGTAACACTGGCAAGGGGAAAACTCCGACTCCCACAGTGCTTTTCCAAATGCCAGGCTGTATTAGCGTCTTGCAGTGTCCCTAAAGCCTCGGTGGGCAAACAATGGAGTCTATAAAAAGTTTAATGTTCAAATATGTGTTCTTTTTCTCCATCTCTTAAGAGTCTTCAATGTTGAATGAGCGACAACTCAGAGCAAATTGTTGGTTCTTGGACAGCATAAAATGTCAACATTAAATTTTAATATTATATTTAACAGAATATGCAAAGAGAACATAAAATGTAGGGAGAGTTTTGATAGATTGTGAAAGTGGTTGTTTCCAGTATACAGCATACATACAGGTCAAAAGTCAAAACTTTGGAATAATTAAGATTTTTTTAATGGTTTTGAAAGAAGTCTCTTACTCTCACCATTTACTTGATCAAAACTGTAATGTTTTTAAATATTATTACAATTTAAAATAACTTTTGTATTTGTTCAAATATTAATTATTATTGGTGCTCAGTTTTTAATGAAATTTAAAAAAAAAATCACTTTGACAATTTTAATGTGTCCATACTGAATAAAAGGTTTTTTTATATATATATATATCTTACCCCGGACTTTTGAATGGTACTGTACAACAGTTTCCACAAAAATATTAAGCAGCACAACTGTTTTCATCATTGATAAACATAAGAAATGTTTCTTGAGCAGCAAATCAGCATTTTAGAATGATTTCTGAAGGATCATGTTGATGCTGAACATTCAGCTTATCGCAGGAATAAATTACATTTTAAAATATATGAAAATAGAAATTGGTTATTTTAAATTCTAATATTTCACAATATTACTGCTTTTACTGTATTTTTTATCAAATAAATGCAGCTTTGGTGAGAATAAGTAACATACAATACTTTCAAAAACATAAAAACATATAGTGTATATATAATATACATTTACAAACGTGTGTGTGTGTATATATACCGCTAATCATTCACAATAAGACCAGAAATGTGTACAAGAAAGCAAAAATTTCATGTTGACTGATAATATAACATCATGCAATAAAAAAAAAAATGACGTAATCCCACCTTTGCTGTTTCCATCCGGACCTCTTAGCACAGTGCACTCCTCAATGACTCCGTAGGGTTCGAAAAGACGGTACACGTCCTCCTCCGTCTGTTGTTTGTTCAGCATCCCGACGAACAGCTTCCTGTCTTCTGAAGCAAAGAAAAACAGAGCGAATGGAACGACTGGCGTAACCTCTCACCTACCCATTACCCACATACATTACTATTGTAAGCACAACCCAAATACTACTCAGACTTTTGGTCCTTGGCCAGCATGGGCAAACAGGGACTGCTTTTGCTTGGCCCATTTAGCTTGTGGAATGGAGTCGCAGCAGTAATTGTTCCCCGTGCCAAGTCTGTTCATTTTAATTTGGGGGATAATTGGGTTCAACCCCATGTTGGAAATGGTGGGTAGGCCTGAGGTGATAGCGCTAAGCTGTCGTGCTTAGAGGCTCGCTTTAATAAGAAGAAGCAGACTGCGAAGAGACAGCACTTTCTACGAAACTCTGGAGGGTGTAGATAGACCGAGAGCGCCGCTACCGCTGACCTGGAATTCAAACTAATACGGGTTGTTTTTGTCCCGTTCTATGTTTAGTCTATGGTAATTGGTTGTATTCACGGATAATACCTTTTTTGACCGAGCTGATATCTTCAATGTTATACAAAAATGATTATCACAAATTATAAAGAGCACTATGCCAGGTGATACTGCCAAATAATTTCAACACTTGACAACTTTTGCAAGTGAAACTCAGTGGAATATCCTATTGAATATTGTAAGGGTTGAAAGCATAAATTCAAACTCATCATCATTTAGCATTAAAAAGCAAGATTCTTGTAATCAAAGTTTAAGTAAGCAGAACTGGGAGATTTTTATTTTGCACTCATATATTTTAATTGCTCTTAACTTAAATATTTGAGTAAGCCGATGTATACATTTAACTTAAAATCATCATGTAATCTCAATTACAAAAATTTGAGTAGTTGAAACTTGGTTAGCTTTAACTAAACAATTCAGTAAATGCAAACTTGCAAATTGGTAACAATGCTTCGATAGCATTAGTATAGCATAGCAATTGCTGAACGAGTACAGCAATTTAGTGCAATTAATACCTGTTCTCAAACCAAGCTTATGCGCTCCACTCATCACCATGAAGGCAACCCCCCCCCCCCCAAAAAAAAACATAAACACAGAAACTCTTCTAAATTAGCATAGCAAAACATGTAACACTACTAAATATACCACTTAACATTAATCTTGCTCAAAAACATTATATAACACTTAATTTTAGTATTTACTTTCCCAGAGTGCCATGGCAAAGCATGCTGGGAAATACCAGCCCACTTTCAGTTAAATTTAAGTTTGTGTAAATTAAAAGAAGCAAGTTCATAAAACTTAAAACAATGAAACCATTCTGATTACTTAAAATGTGTCAGTTTGGTGAACTCAAAAGAAAAAGAAAGTTCTGAATACTTAATTTAATTTAAATAGTTGAATTTAAGTTTACCCAACTTCATTTTGAGCATTAGGAGATACACATTTTGAGCATACAGACACAAAAAAATATTCAAAGTTTCACTCATAGACATCCACTTTTGCCATGTACAGACATAATGAGGTAACCTGTAGAAAAGTAGAGTCACTAAAACTGAATTATGAATAATGAAACACTGAATTATTTAACACACTATTATTCAGTTTCTGAACATTTTCCTTTTCAACAAGAAAAAAAAAAAAAACAAGGCTGGGTCAAAAATGGTGGTAAGTGTGTGTCTTGCAGCCTCAACAGAAGTGTGATCCAACTAACCCTACAACTTTATCATTGCATTGATCTTTTTGAATATGTGTCAATGGGATGGATGTGTCTATTGAGTCTTCCTAAGTCTTAGTCGTATTGATATTCCTTCATTCGCTCTGGAACCTGGCCGGCTCCGTGTCTCGCCCCGGCAATGACGTGCTCTAAAATAATCACGAGTGTCAGCACGTTGTCTGGGCCTCGTGCGTGCTCTTTATCGTTTGTGGCAGGATCAGAGGGTATGTATCAAAATAGAGGCGATGCATTGTGACATCTGTCACGTTACATCGGAGAGCATTTATCTGCAAAAAAAGAAGGCCCTGAACTGGAAAATAAAAGGGCGGGGATGGGACCTGGGGGGATCTTCCGATCTGAAGGTAGGTTGGTTAAGTTCCTAGACGGATTCGCATAGATGTGGCCTTGAGGTCTTGTCGTGCTTCTTGTGACGTCTCAGCTCAAGGAAACGGGTGATGGTACTCTGGATTAATGTACGAAGCTGACCGGTATGAATTTAATACCGCGTGTGCTTCACCTCAATATTTATGCCACAAGCACTGCTGTGGTAGCGTGCTTTAAAATACACCCTTGCGGCTGTCCCATGGCTGACAGCTGAATGGAATAATACTTATGGCCGGAAAGACTGTAACAGTAACACACACTATAAATCAGTATATAGCTTGACGACAACTTAAAAGAATGGTTCATCAAAATTTTTTAATTCTCACATCATTCCTAATCCCTATGACTTTTGTTCTTTTGTGGAAAACAGAAGACATTTTGTAGGATGTGGTGGTCGCTCTTTTCCACAAATTATATAATCCATGAAGAGTGTAAGTTTCAGTCTCTCAAAAATTACCATGAAAGTAGCCAATTTTAAGTTGCTATTCAGGCGCGCATAATTTGACTAAATTGAGTCAAATCTCTTTTTTTTATCAAAACCGGTCAAAATGATTTGTCAGATTTGAGAGCAAATCATTATTTGAGTCAAACTGTTTAATTGAATCACAAAACTAATCTGAATAATTAGTTGGCAAATCAGATAGATCCAGTTCTCAAGTTCAACTCTCTGACTTCAGTCTGTTTCTAACGCAAATCTATCATATAAATATATTTGAAGTTTCAGTCCCCATTCATCGCAATTGCATGGAAAACCTCAACCAGCAGTGTTCACAATTTCTCCAAAGAAAATAAAGATTAAGGTGAGCAAATGATGACAGAATTTACATTTCTGGGTGAAACATTCCTTTAATGCGTTTCCCTTTAAATTGTTGGATACTTTATTTATCACTTTAGCTATACTCCTGTTTTTCCATGATTCAATAAACCGCAAAAGTTTTGAGAACCTCCAAGCGATTTATAAAATAAATCATCCAGAGAATGTTTTCATCACTCTTTTTGACAGGGATGAGGGATAAAGCATCACCACAGGGCCGCCGTAAGAAAATAAAAACAGACACTGCGACTGACATTACACAGAAAAGAAAATCACACAATCACACACCAGTCCATTTTAGGAAATACTGGAATACAATACAGACTGCATTAAAGGAACGTATGGAATAGCATCGCAATCTTGCATTATTCACCTTTTTTCTGTTTAGTCAGATGACAAAAGGTTATGAGAGTCGACTGTAGTCAATAATGCAGTCGCAGTCCATAAATAAGCAAGCAAAGTGAGTTTATCGACAGCATGACCACAACAGATTCATTAAAAGGCACTGGAGTGTAACACATGCTGTACAGTATCATATTATTTTGAACTATAAGTGCACTTTGATAGAGCGTTCAATCACTACAGTGACATTAAGGTGTGCTGCAGCGTTCTCATCGCACGTTTAATTGATTAGCACTCGTGATATTTGCATACTTTACTCCCCTGTGTCCTTCATATTGGGTCCGGCCCCACCAGCTGTGATACCGCCTCAAAAAAATGACTCCTATCAAGCTTCATCAACTTCAGCGGCTGGGAAGAGTTTGTTTAATACATCACACATTAAGGGGTGAATAAGATTGCTAGCTTCATGTCTAAGGGAATTTACATGTACGTCCTTGTGATATGACTGAGAGCAAATTCTTATTTGTTTAATATCATGAGTGATATTCGTTATCTTTATTATAAGAAGTATGCTGCTAGACTGCAGAATCAAAGCTATTAGGCATTGACTATAGATGGAGTTTACTAGTAAATATCTTAAATAAAGAGGACAGAATATGGGATTTCATATATTTGATGCCTCAGACCCACAAATATGATGATCCTAATGGCTACGTTCACACTGAGTTGATGGCAATGAAATTGAAATGCTGACATCCCACCATGCAAAAACTAATTTCCGGGAGACGGCTCAACACCCCATGATATAAAAAAAATATATTATACTATTATATACATTCAAAAGTATTTGTGCACCGAAAGTGAAAGTGATGTAGTTGAGTGTGATGAAAAAAGAAAAAGTTCGAAAATCCGAACGCAAGTGGTAACAGGAGTGATAATAACAGGTCTAACGGTAATGCATCTTGGCTGACCACTTGTGATCGGTTCACCAAAAATGCATTTTAACTCTTTCCCCGCCATTGACAGAAATTTTCGTCATTTGCAAGACAACGCTTCCCCACCATTGACGGAAATTTCAGTTATCACTGTTATACGATAGGGGGCACTATTACGCATCTTCTGAAATATCTCCTGATCAAAACACAGGTGGAGAAGAAGCAGAAACAAGCGATATGCTACTGTATGTAATCATGCACATGTAAAATAACGCGATCATCAACATTAAACAGCATATAAATCAAAACTGCCTAATGTTACTGAATGAAAATGTTTGGGGGCGTTGATGGACTTCAATGTTTTGATCATCGGTCTGAATCCGATCTGCATGTAGTCTTTGACAAAAACGCTATTTTCTCAGCTTTTTGCTCAAAATGTTGCTTTTTTATGAACTTACCCACATTCAAGTGTCGATAAAAAAAAGAATGCATGAAGCTAGAATAAAACGTTTTTCTTTTTATCTTTTTTTATCAGAGGCTCTGTTTTTTTCTTTTGATGTTTTGCATATTCAGACATTCATACATCAAAATATTCTGGGGGCATTGAAAAATTTGTGAAAATATTCAAAAATACTGGCCGTGGCTGGCAACTTTTTAAAAAGAAATGCCGGCAGGGAAAGAGTTAAAGGGATACTTCAGGATTTAGCATTAAGCTTTATATTAGTAGAAAACCTGTAGTATTTTCGAATTACCATGCTTTCCACCCTCATATCCCCCTGAGACAAGAGATTTATGTATTTTTTGTCTGGAAAAAATCCTCCGATGACGCAAAAATCGTCATTTTGCGTCATCGGAGGATTTTCTGGCCAGAGGCTAAAGACTACAGCCAGTAGATGGCGTTGTTCCGCATGTTTTCAGTCCGCCCATAGAGGGTGGGATCTCACTCACAGAATGTACACAGTGTCAGGCGTCTTTCTTTGGAAGCTAAGCTAGCAGGCTCTTGTTCTGTGGAGAAAGCTGAATAGTAGGAGAAAGCTGAGTAAGTAGGGGTTACCATCCTCCTTTTCCCGGACTTGTCCGGCGGGCGAGATCATTCAAAATTGTACGGGATTCAGCTTTTGCGTTCTGCGGTCGCCATTCATTGTTTACATGCACACCTTTTGTTTCAATCTAACTGAATTCATTCCGATTGGTGAATCTGAATGTAGTGTTTGCATGAACGCTAAACAAGTGATCGGTTGATGTGCGTTTTACCATTGCTGAGAAAATTCCCGCTCCTCCGTGAGAGATGCGAGACCCGGCGCGTCTCAGTAATGACGCCACCGGCCTCGCGCCGTTCTCCCGCGGCCGTCAGCCTCGTCCTGCTCGCTACAGTAAACATAATGAATGAATGGCGACTGTAGAACGCAAAAGCCGAATCCCGGACATTTTGGGCGATCTCTAAATCCCTGGCAAACTCATCACGTAGGCTAGCCTTGTTGTTTGTTTTCAACTGCGCTCCCTTACCGGTAGGTGTGGCCTCCTAAGGCAGCGAAGCAAGTGCATTCTGGGAGTTGTTGTCTTTCATCCACATAAGCCAAAAATACATTTTCTGGGTTTTCTCAGTCTAGAAAGCTCCAAATTCAAAAATTTCTTCACATTTCTTCTACTTAAATGGCCTATTTTAAATACACATTCATCTTCCCAGAGGTGAAGTATCCCTTTAATACCAGGTGGACACAGGCTTTCTCTTTTTCTTATCAAAATACACAGACTCAAATGCAGGACTGACAACCTTTTATATATACAATATATTACTATATACAGTACGAAAAACAGTCGAAGTGGCAAGGAGAAAGACTTTTTTTTTTCTGTAACTAAAGTTGTTACACAAATATATATATATATATATATATATATATAATTCACAAACTAAATGCAGATTTTATGTTCTCTAGCCCTCCATTTTCTGAGGCTCCCACAAGCCCAATTTGGACACATTAAACACACCTAAACTACAAAAAAATTATCATATTTGACAAAAAAAATCATTATAGATATCGATCCTTCTGAATAAAGGATGTGAACATTACATTAACTGCAGGTTGATCTACCACTGAATGCTTGAAACAGTAAAGCGCTAAACCTAGACCGAATTGCTATCGCGTTTTTACAATTTGTATCCCGCAAAAAGCATCCATGGAGGCTCTCAAAACATGCAGACCGTGTCCTGGCTCGCATGAGAAGATCCTGCAGCCACGGATAAGCCGGGATGAGTGTGGGAGGTGAGCGGTCGGTCGAGTTTGTAAATTATTGTCCTGAGAGAGCCGAACGACAGTGAATCATCACTTTTGGCTCTCTTTTGATTTTGCACAGGAAAGAGAGTTTGTGGAGGTTGTCATGAAAACGGGCTGTCAGTCAAGCCTAAATGGGGTTCGCGGAAAGCAGAGGGTCATTCCTAAATCTGCTGTCGGGCATGCAGTGTAAATTCCATTGTCTGAGGCGGTGATAAGGAGAAATGATGAACAATATTAGCATCTTGATAAAAAGCAACATACGAATGAACAAACACATTAACTGAGAATTACCGGGTGGTGATTATTCAACCGGAGACTGAGCAAACCGAGAGAAAAGCGCTCGGGTTTACCGTGCAGATAAGTGATGCAGACAGATAGGATGGGCTGAGATAGATTTTGCTGCTATTTCCACTTGGCAGACCAGAATCGAGCCTTTGAAAGAGGTGCGCGGCCCCGAACACTAATTAAAAACAACAACAATTACCGCATGCAACAAAACACAACCTCAACAAACAGACAGAGAGGGTTAAAGTAATTAACCTACAGAACAAACCCGGTGGATTTTGATCCAATTCATTATATGGAACATATCTTGTTTTTGTACGAACACTGGCGGAATATTCGCATCCGTCAGGACTCTCATATCTGGCAGCGATGATCGGGGGCTTCGAGGTCTTTTGGCTGCTGTCAAACTTGAGACGCATTTTCTCAGCTCTTGGAGTTTTACCTCCCGTGAGTTAATCTGAAACAATCAGCCTCGGATTAGCTCACCGAGTGTTTGGCCAAATAGATTAATCTACATACAGCCACAGACGTTTGGCAGTTTCTATCAAACAGACGGGCATCAAAATTTGATCAAGCGAAGTAAAAAAAAAACAAGTCAACAACTTAATTTTCATAACATTGTGTGCCAGAGTTACATAAACCTAAACCGCTTATGTAACTTTGCCACACAAAATATCCCAAAGAGTTCACTTGCAGGAAAGCAGGCCTGCTGGTAGGCTACAGTTCATGAAAAAAGTTTTTGCAAATATAAAGCTGTTTAATCATATAAATGATTTCACTTTTACATTATAGAGTAATATAGTAATATGGTAGGATAAGATTTAAGCTTTATATTTAAGTTTATATTTTTATACGTCAACTCAGAATTCCAATTAATGCATTTTGAAATGTTAATTATTAACATGGTTAAATATAATTATAAATATAATTAAATACAAAATTATGTATATTAGTGCTGTCAAACCGATTAATCGTGATTAATCGCACCTAACATAAATGTTTATATGTAAATGTTTATACAAAATTTACATACTTTTGTTACATGTGATTAATCGCAATTGACAATTATACAAGATTCTACTCATTTCTTTTAAAGACAATTTAATGTAATTTAAGTTAAAATGACTTAAACATCCAAGTTGATTGTAATCAACAAATTTAAGGCAGCAACTTTTTTTTTTTTTTTTTTTTTTTTTTTTTACAGTGTATGTGATTTTTGTCATATACCACCCTAGATTTTTGCTGCATTTTTGCTGCATTTTGAAATGTTAATTATTAACATGGTTAAATATAATTATAAATATAATTAAATACACAATTATGTATATTAGTGCTGTCAAACGATTAATCGTGATTAATCGCACCTAACATAAATGTTTATATGTAAATGTTTATACAAAATTTACAAACTTTTGTTACATGTGATTAATCGCAATCGACAATTATACAAGATTCTACTCATTTCTTTTAAAGACAATTTAATGTAATTTAAGTTAAAATGACTTAAACATCCAAGTTGATTGTAATCAACAAATTTAAGGCAGCAACTTTTTTTTCTTTTTTTTTTACAGTGTATGTGATTTTTGTCATATACCACCCTATATTTTTGCGGTTTCATGAAGTGTTTAATTCACTATAATTGCTTGAAAAAAGTAATTGGCTGTTTCATTACAGGTTTTGCCAACTTACCCCATTCATTTGTGATAAAATGCCCCCAACAGAAGGTCAACATCTGCTTTAATCTTGTTCAGTAGTTTTGTTTTGTTTTGCCAAGACTTTAAAGTATGAGTCTACACAGAAAATATCTTTCAAAAATAAACCAAACCTGAAGAACAATCACTGGAGTAAAGTGTGACTACTAGCCTCTGTCTCCCACATAACTTGATAAATTGAATGTATTGAAATAAGTATTTAAAAAATATAAGTATAAATGGTTACTCTTTATTTTACGGTGTCATTGTTACAGTGTAATTATATATTTAAGTACTGAGTAATATTAATTAAGTGCATGTACTTACTATAGAGTTAGAATTAGAGTTTGGTTAAGGGTTAGTTGCATGTAATTATGCATAATTTACTGTTAATACTATTGTAAGTACATGTAACATATGTAACAAGGACACTGTAAAATAAAGTGTTAACGTATAAATATATAAATTACATTTATAAATATAAAAATATTTCATGTAATTATTTAATTAATAATAAAACTGCAATACTAAAATTGTGTTTTTAACACAACTATAGGTTACTATATAGGTAAACAATAACAACACCACAAAATAAGTCCAAATAATGTTTTAGGAAATAATATAGTTTAATAAAAAATGCTTAAACCTACTGCTTACCAAGTATTTGACTACGCTACACTAAATCTTCTGAGCGTTAACTACAGTAAGTGAACCGAAACGGCGCATAGTTTAATCTAAATAGATTTGCGGTATTCTGGTTGCGCCTGCAGTTAACTGCTAGGTCAACACATAAAATAAAAACAGCCGGCTGCAGAGATGGCCTTCAGACTGCGTGTATAAATCACAGGCAGACTTGAAGCAAATGGCCAACACATTTTCCATGTCACCATTCGATCACAAACGACGTTGAAACAGGGGGGAAATATCTGTGCGCTCTAATAGCACTCTTCGATGGCTTATAGCTCTCCTGTAAGGTCCTACTTTAACAGCGAGGGAGGTAGGCTATAAGACGTGGGTTGTTTAAAATTCAGCGTTTAGAAAATTCTAGGAGTAATCGAAAGGAGTTTGTTTGTCCCTGGTTGACGCGTCATTCGCATTCAGTTGCGGCGGGAAACCTTGAACATATTATAACTGACCACGCACATATAAAACCTCTCGTGTGTAGGAGTCCCGAGGCTAATATTCGCTCTCGAATGAGGACGTGGGGGAGGAAACAGTAGAAGAAACGGCTTAAAATATTTTATCTCCTCTGTATACTTCACGGCAAATTTACACTCGATATGATAACACACGTGAAATATGACCTGCTACCTTGTCGGCTTCAACGTATTACAGCGGTGCCCATAAATCTCCAGACCGCCGCGCGACGTCCACGCGAGCTGTAGTATATAAACATTTACAATACTGCAGGGCTATTTATACTGCCTACCTTCATAATGCCATTCGCTGGGCTCTTTGGAGTCGGTTATGATATGGATTTTGTTTTTCATTACATTTATGGCTGTTTCAATTTCATAAACAAGTACAGCTTTTCTTTCATAGCTGTCGTCTGATGTAGGCCTACATAACGCAGTTGCCAACCTGTCTCTTAATTATTTTCTAATTTTTCGAGCTTCAAATGGTTGAAACCCCTTCACTTTAACAGACCCTACACACGCATACACTTTTCTTCACAAGCCCCTCAACCACATTAGTTTTGGTTGGGTAATGAGGTAGCCACATGCTGTAGTGCACTCTAATCATTAACCTCTCCTTTCTTCCTTTTCGGAGGACACGAGACAACAAACTTCATTAAGAGGTTAAAAGCAAGCAGGCATGAGTCTCAACATCACTCATAAAAGCGACAGAGTGAAGAGGCCGATACGGCCTTCTGGGAGCAAAGCAAAGCTGCTACAGAGGACGAGAGGTGAGTGAACAAGAGTGATACAGTAACTCATAAATGATGGGGAGAGCCAGCATGGAAAGCAGAAGCTGGCCAGCCTGATAGCAATATTGGCTAAATATACATATATATATGCACATTTTGTTGTTGTTGAGAAAAAACCTGTTTGGAAATGACACACTTCCCCATTAAGATATTTTACCTCATGTAATTAATATTAATGAACTAAACCAAGCCTAGCACAACTTCCTATAACAACAATATTTTATTCATAGTTGGTTCAACAATGTTTTAGGCCTAATTATTCAACTTTTATGACTAACTTAATGGCGTTAATGGCGCCCATTTTCAATTATTGTTTCCATTACTTTTTGCAATCTTATTTTTGTGGACTAAAATGATATGCAAATCACTCATAACATAGACTAAAATTAATGAATATGACATGACAACGCACCGACTAAATTTAAAAGACATTTCCATCAAAAATTATGACTGAAAGAAAAAGAAAACAACCCAACTCTTTTATATTTGGAAGTCAAAGCACTGCACAGAGCAGTTCGTGAACACACCGAGATTAAAAGATACATTCGGGATGCTCCGGCATACATGAAATGATGATTACAGTCGCACCCCTGACCTGACTAGACCATAGATAACATCTGTATTATGTATCAATAGTAATATCTGCTGACGGCGGTATAGGAATGAGTTGGAAAGTGTGAACGGAAACATTGCAAAGTATGACATGAGGGGATTTTTCATTTGATTTCGATTTTTTTTAGTCGTATGGTTGACATTACTTTTATTGAGTCATTTTTATTGACATCACATACTGTCTGAATAGGTATTGCATTTGATGAGTTACGAACTTTGTGACTAAAATCGCATACTGAGTAGGTATCCCATTTGAAGAGTTACGAATTTCGCAACTAAAATTTCATACTGAGTAGGTATCGTATTTGACGAGTTACAAACTTCGCAACTAAAATCGCATACTGAGTAGGTACTAAATTTGATGAGAAATGAAATTCGCAACCAACATCACATACAGAGTAAGTACTGCATTTGACGAGTTACGAACTTCACAACTAAAATCGCATACTGAGTAGGTACTAAATTTGACGAGGAATAAACTTTGCACCCAACATCACATTTTGAGTAGGTGCTAAATTTGATGAGAAACGAACTTGCGACCGAAATTGTGTACTGTCTGAGTAGGTACTAAATTTGATGAGGAACGATTTTTGCAACCAACATCACATACTGAGAATGTATATATATGTTTTTATATATTGTAAATGTTTTTTTTTTTACATATTATAGTATGCATGTACTATGAATGCAAACTGGACGTACTACATCTGCCATGCTGGCTTTGTCGCATCCTACGAACCTACAGTTGCAACACTTCACAGCCATTCACAACTCGCAAGTTTGTACCTCATCAAATGTAGAACCTATTCAGACAGTATGTGATGTCAGACAAACCATATGACTGAAAAATCGCATGAAATACACTCATGTCATACTTTGAATGTTTCCAGCTCATTCCTACGCCGCTGTCTGCTGATATTTCTATTGATACATAATCGAGATAGTATCTATGAACTAGTCAGGTAAGGGTTTGGGACTGCATTAAAGCATCCTCATTACACACGAGGTCAGAGGATCTCGAATGTATCTTTCAATCCATATTCATTCTCTAATCTCAGTGTGTTCACGAGCTGCTCTGTGCAGTGCTTTGACTTCAAAATCTGCAGAGTTAACAGTTACAGATGGGAAAAATGCTGGATAAGGTAAAGTGGCAAATACATAAATAAAAACATAAGCCCTCGAAAGCTAGTCCCATATCTCTGTGATTTCATAATAATGTAGGTTGGTTTCCTCCGTACAGTATACAGACTGAAATTACAGTGTGCTGCAAACTGATAAACCTTTCCTGTAACTCCTCACCTACTCTCTCATTGTAATGCTGTTTAATGCAGTCCGGAGAAGACTGTAGGAAATTGGCTCGGGATAGTGTAGTAGCTGAGAGACCCGTAGGCCTGACATTGACTTTGAGCAGATACATCTTCACACTCTGTGTGGGGTGTGTAATTTATAGAAGTAAATAGGATAACTCAGCTTGACAGAAACATCCTGACTCGGTTATGCCATTTAAAGCTTATTAGGATCAAGTCCAAAATAGAAGATGAACATTTCTGGGTGGTCAGACAGACATCTAACATAACCTGAGGGAATATCAACCATATTAGATTAATCAAGCAGATGTGGATGGGCCAATTGCAGGTGACCTCATCTAAATCTGCACGAGATTTATGTTTACGTTTGCAACTTAAATATGAAAAAAATTGAGGACATGGTACTGCAATGTCCAATGCTAAAACTTAAACCAATGGAAGTCTGAAATGCAATAATTAAGTAATATCACATAATATCACATAAGTGTGATGTTGCTTTTGTATAGCAGTCCAATAAACAAGGAGTTAATATTAAGTACAATTCATATTAGAAACAACATTGTAAAATATTTTTCTCCAAAAAGAAAATCATTCCAAACAAAGCCAATGCAGAACCATTTATTGACAACACACAGTGGTGTTGCTGAATGAATCAGGGGTTTTGAACAAATCAATAAGTTTTGAACAAATCAATTAAGTGAATTCATTAACTCACTCATGAAGACAGCCACTTGTTTAGGTCTCAAATGAATTCATTTTTTAACAAATCAACTGAGTAAATGATTCTATGACTCAGTCAAAAAGACTTGTTTTGTTCATGAATGAATTGATTGATGGAATGATTCACTGACTGACTCATAAAGAGACCTAATTGATTCATTCCAGAATGATTCAGAATTGAATTTTGAAGTGAATCGTTTGAGTGAAGGATTAATTACTAAAAGTCAAAAGACTAATTTCGTTCCTGAATGAATCAGGTTAATGAACAACTCAATGACTCATTCATTATTGGTGTATATTGGAATGCCATTGAATTAGACACAAAATACCAAACATATTTCTATATTTATTTGGTTTGATATTTTGTTATGTAATGACATATATTTGTAACTATGGCTTAAGCATCCAAATACTTTTTTGGGCAATGTAAATGCAATAGTGGCCATCTTCATTGAATTAAGTCACATAATCCGTGCAATTCCTACAAAATGTATGCCACACATCATAACTACGGACTTCAAAACAGCTGGACTCTAGGTTATGAAGGAGCCTCAGTCTTGTGGGGTTTTAACTAGCAAGAGTGGAGCTTCAATCCCAATGCTGCAGGCCTGCCTTTCCCCTAACACTTATTAAAAATAGATTTGAGGGAGAGACTCTCTCTCCCTCTCCTCTTTATAAGCTTTATCTGCAAGCTTTGACAGGCCCATTTGTTTTGATTTTTAGGATGGTGTGCTTGGTACTTAATGAAATACTGTAACTATCTATACATTGACTGACATGTTGGGTGAGGTGGCTGTAATTGGTCATCGGCTGTCATTTCCTACCACTGTTTCGCCATTGTACCCTGGGGTAGTTTGATTACATTTGTGGTTATAAGTATGGGAAAATATTTTCTCATATACAACTGTCATTATGATTTTTGATGTACCTGAAAATGTTGAATCCATAATAATTAAATATTACAGTATTTTTTCTCTTTATTGTAAGGGCAATTATATTTTAAATTGCATTCAAATTATCAATTATCTTTACATATGATATTTTTGTTCATGAGGATACATGCAGAATTAAATCAAAGTCTGTGAGCCTTTACAATAACACAATGCACTTGTCTAAAGCACTACAGCAAAAGAAAGTTTTGTCGCTTTAAGACAATATACAGTATATGCTAGTGTACTCCGTTCACTTTAGGCATATACATTGCCGTTCCAAAGTTTGGGATTGCCAAAGGCTGCATTTATGTGGTCAAAAATTCAGTAAAACAATTATACAGTGAAATATGATTACAGTAACTGTTGATTCTTTAGTGTCACATGATCCTTCAGAATTCATTGTAATATTGTAATTTGGTGATCAAGAAACATTTCATATTGTTATCAATGTTGAAATGTTTTTGCTGCTTAATATTTTATGGAAACCGAGATAAGGATTTTATTCAGGAATCTTTAATGAACGTAAAGTTCAAAAGTTCAACAGCATTTTTCTAAAAATTTGTACTGTTGGTTCACTGTTTAAATGTATTGCATCCTGGCTGAATAAAAGTATTAATTTATTTATTAAAAAAAATAAAAAATCTGAAAAATGGACCAAGAATAGTGATGACTCATCCTGAACTACCATAGATGTTCAATCCAATCAAATGCTGTCTAGAATGCCACACCCTCTAATAGCACCTGTAACTAATTAGCAAGCAGCAAATCAAAGGTCATGTCTGTAATGAAACTAAAACCTACCGGCCTTTAAAAACGAGACGAGCACTTATATGCCCTGCCTCTTCCTGTAAAAAATTATAAATTAAATTTATCACTGTAGAATAAGCTAGCACGCTTGAAGAATAATTTTCCCCAGCCGTGGTTCTTTAGCCTCATCTAACCTTAACACACTAGGATTTGCTATTGCTCATGGCAAACTCAGCTGATTCTTACGATAGCTCTCTCAGGTCCTTACGAGTAACCCTCAATAAGCGTATGATGAAATAGCAGGGACATTTTCAGATTGTAGCATATTTTAGGATGAGAAACAGTGATTATGTATCTGCCCAGTGGGTACTTCTCATCTAATTTTACATATTTGCCAGGGATTTTCAACCGCTGAGCCTCTAGGGCCTCTTTTTTTATCGACATTGTCCTTCAGCATTCCCAGAAATTCTGATTAAAATCCTAATATCCAATAAAAGTCGGACTTTCAACATTTCTGCACCGTGAAGCTGGCTAAATTGGGCTGGAAGAATCTCTCTGTCCAATAGCTCATTTCCCATTAGCCTCTGGGGGAGAAGTTTAACATTATTAGTGCTGTAGGATTTAAAAATGCTAAACTGCTGTAAAAATTCAAATAATTATGTGGATAGGTTAAAGTTTAAAAAAACAAGCACTTAGACTTGCCCTTTAACAGTGATCTATTACTATCTATGTGTGTGCGAATGTGTGGAGGTTTGTTGCACGGTAATGGCTTGAGGAAAGTTTTTATCTTTGCAGCGCAGAGTCAGCGCCTCATTACGAATTGCACCTCTTTAGCTGTAGAAGTGATACAGAGATGACTGACAGGGAGCAGAACGAGGGGCGTCTTGTATTTCAAATATCAATTGGCGGCGTCAGCGTTGCCGGGTAACGTGAGGGATTATCTGAAATTAGTTCAGTCAATTCATCATTACAAAGGGCAGTCCCTCCACTGCTGATTAGTTATTGTACACACTTGTCAATTAAATCTCCCTGGAGAGCACCACATAGAACAGGCAGTCATAAAACACAGAGGAAGGAAAGAGAGAGAGAGAGAGAGAGAGAGAGAGAGAGAGAGAGAGAGAGAGAGAGAGAGAGAGAGAGAGAGAGAGAGAGAGAGAGAGAGAGAGAGAGAGAGAGAGAGAGAGAGAGAGAGAGAGAGAGAGAGAGAGAGAGAGAGAGAGAGAGAGAGAGAGAGAGAGAGAGAGAGAGAGAGAGAGAGAGAGAGAGAGAGAGAGAGAGAGAGAGAGAGACCACAAGAATAGCAAAAAACAGGCAATGATGGGACATTTTTTCTCTTTTCTGAGGTGAGGAGAAAACGGTTTTGGCAATGTGTACATGAACTTAAATTACACTTCCAAAATAATGCTGAAGAAAATGTATTTATATACACATACTGCATGTATCATATACTTTAACATTTTACAGTTGCTACATGACAGCTGCTGAAATCAAATTTGTGCAGCATTTACAATAATAAGCTATGGGTTCAACAGGTCTCAGTGTCACATATCTGTTTTTCAAGGTTATATTGTTTTCAAACACATACTTACAGCCGAGTGAGCCAATTAAATAATCAAACATGTTGAATAATTCAAAGATATTTTTGCGTAGCTTCAATGTAGTTTGGCAGGCTACAAGCTAGTAGAGAAAAGTAGCTAACTACATTGAAGCTACTTAAGGGGGAAATATCTTTTTAAATATTTAAAAGTTGTAAAGATTATTATTTTTGTTTTGTTTCTTTACTTATTCATGAAAATTCTTTGTACTCAAGTCAGCTACTCTTCATTACTAGCTCATAGTTAGCTACATTAAGCTACATAAAGGGGCAATATCGTTTTACAGAATGTTTTGGGCTCTGTTTGAACTGCAAATTCTATCATTGCATAGTTAAAGGAGTTGTTTAAGTTAACCAAGTAAGTTAGCAAGCAGTAGTTTAAGTTATGAGTAGCTTAGCATGCCACAATTTTAAAATGGTACCCCCAAACACTAGTAACCACTAGAATTTGAGAAGCTGTGCATCGGAGGATCGACTGAAGAGCTACGTATCGGATGAGTTCAACATGTAACACCACATAATGACAAAGAAAGTGGTATAAAAAAGGTGGCAACCATTCAAAATTTGTAAAGGCAGCAAGGTAATTCATTCTTGCATTCAGTGCTCTCACCTTCTTGGTAAGCAACGGATGCCCTTTCACTATATTTGCTCTATAGCTCAGCAACCCGCTCAACTCAATATCACCAATATTTTTTTTCCCCTTCACTCAGAAGTGGTGATGCTCCCATGAGGGGGAGAGGGGAGAGGAGCTAGACTTCTATAAAGGCATAATGATGTGCTCTAAAACCGCAGGGGTGAGCGTAACCTTTCGCTTCGGAGGACGGCGTTATTAGACGAGGCAAAGTCAGCGCAGTCGTTTAAGTATGTCCTGACGGTAACTGCTATTCCCATTAGTTCCTCTGCTGTCTGTTGAAATGCTGGCATGGGGGGGGAGGTGTAAGGGTGGGGGGGAAGGGGGTGATGGAAAAAAAATGCCGCCAGAACAAGAAATAATAGACCTCTGTTTCCTACTATTTCCAATTCAATTTCCAGCCAGTGACCTGAGGTAAGGAGAGGAAATCAATGTGAGTTGGAGGGGGGTGAAGGATTGGGTGTAAGGGGGAAGAGGCAGGCCCTTCTCTTTAAGCCACAGCGCATCCATCAGCCCACAATGTCAAAGTGACAATCCTGCTTGTCTGATCCCGATGCGCCACATCCTCTTTGAACGTAAATTAAACCTTTGAACCGTGGAGTTACCTGTGATTAATATATTCTCCATGAGAGCAAGAGGTGTGAAAGCCTTGATTGATCCCATACTGCTGCAGTTCAGATGGGAACAAAAGGGTGGGGTGATTCCCGGCTGACCCTTCTTGACAGGGGCTAGAAGAGCAGATCTTCCTGCCCTTCAGAAGAAAACGAAGACTGACTTGCACAGCTCCAATCCACACTTTAATCAGTTCATTAAATGCCCCTGTCTGACGAGTAGCCTGGTTTATGGGCCGCAAGAGTACAGGCGAGCTCAAGATGTAGCAATAAGCTGAAAGTATGAGACAAGAAGGCTAGATGTTGCTCTTAAATCTACACACCCTGGGTTGATGAGATGAAACCTGAAGCCCAGGGGGTCTGGGAATCAATGCAGGAGATGGTAGATGTACATCGGCTAATGATGAGAGCATCTACGGAGGAAGCTGGCCTAATGGGGCCTTGTTCGCAAAAAACGTAGACCACTGTTTTTAATGAGCGAAATCGGTCTGCAGGATGCATGCGGCAAAAATCCACAAGTTGTAGAGTACTGTACTTACCTTGAAAAGTTTCACACTATACAGAGGGCATATATGAAGGTCGTCACTGCTTATACATGTTCAAACTCTCTGTGTATATACATTTATCACTGGGGCAGGTGACAGAGGCATTAAACCCCTCGGGGGCATTTGAGGGGCCTCAGCAGTAGAAAAGAAAAAAGGGATGGCTTAGAGGCTGCATAGTGTGGCACCAATGGCTCAGCCTAAATATGGATTCTTCTGTCTGTCACTTTTTTCTTCAAACAAGGCTTTCAAACGTCTGTTGTCTGAGGCGGTCAGAGTCGAGAGACCCCCGGCTCTAAAGTGGCAGTAAAGAAAAATGGAGGGAAATTCACAAGAAGGCGCAAGATTGGGAATAAACAGCAGAAGGGCCAAATTTCTAAAGCATGAAAGGCTTGGGATTTGCTTCCTTTTATAAAAAGACTAAAAGAAAATGAAAGGCTCAGGATTGTGCAATGTTATTTACTGAGTGTGTTTCTTATACTTGCTCTTTCTAAAGTTGTCGGGAACCTTACTAGAGTAACTAGACCTTGTCTAGTCTGAGTTTTGGAGAGTTGTCTACTCTGAATCAAGACCTAGAAAAAGTCTAACTTGCCACTGGCTTACAAATGTCTTTGTTGTCCTTTCCCTCTGTATAACTATTCTAGGTCTTGGAAACTAACTTTTCTTGGAGTTTTCATTCCCCTAGATGCCCTTTCTGCATAACAGAGAGCAAGAACGTGTCTAAGTAGACTTGAGATTGAGTACATGTGCGTGTGCATGCTTGCATTAGATGGATCCCTAGTGTTACTAATCGGCAGCGTATTAGCCTTGAGAGGCACACCACTGTCTCAGATACCAGAGTGACTATAACTGTTGCTGGGCTACAATAGCAGACTGCTGTTGAGAACACACTCTAAGACCAAAACCAAATGTACCATAGAAACAGCTGTAAGAGGCATCTTATGATTGGTTTTGAAACACATCCTTTCATGACTTCAACTCCTTAATGAGCATGCTCAAGATGTTTCTTCCCTTTAACACTAATAATCTCCATTTCTGAAATGAATACTGCTGTGCTTACTCATCAACGAACAGTCACAGACCTTTCGCCTATGTTGCCTATGTGTATGATTAAGATCTCACTCCAGATGTGCATTACGGAGACGTTTCTGACACTCTGGACAAAAATAAATATTTAATATTAAAGTCAAAGGCTCTGACCTGATATTCCTTCTTACCATGAGACAATTTAGGCTTGTCCTTGACTCATGGGCAGCAATACTTGAAATACGTTTAGATTTGGAGCAAACATCAAAGAGACTGACTGCTTACTTTTAAGTAGTTTGCACCCGGAGGCTAAAACGCGGGTTCTGAGGCTGCTGCTCCCTGTAAATAGTTTGGCTTTCAGGGCTTAGGCACCATGCAAATTTCATTCCAGCCTCCTCCTCTCCTGCCTGCATGCTGTGATCACCCAGAGGAGCCACGGGAAAATCGCCTCACATAATAGACCTGACGATTACTTTGGATTCCAGGCTACTGATCGACGCTGTTGCAAAGCGTTGCTGCTTTAAAGCACAGCTCGGGTTGAAATAGATCAAGACTCTGAACATATTTATTTTACAAAGTCAAACATACATCATGTAACTGCCAATGATAATAAGACAATTCCTTTACAATGCTAGAAAGCGGTGTAGCCAAAGTTTCCACTTGAATTGCCGTTGTATTACTAGTCCACAATCAAATAAATACTCATTATATTTGTGCCGAAAGCACTAATCATAACTTAAAATAACGCAAATAGCACAATATTACGGGGCCATAAATATAATTACTTCTAGTGCATGAAAACAATAACAAACTGTCCTAACATGTTCATATTGACTTGGGGCTGCTAAATTAAGTCATTCTGTTCATCCATTTAGAATAGGGTCCATTTAGCTTTCATGTCATTAAAGATAATACAAAATTAAATAAATACCAACATGAAGGAGTTGCTAATTCCTCCCAAAGGCATGTACACACAGAGCCGGTCCATCGATAAGCGTGCCCTTTCAAGGAAATGTTTTTTTTTTTTTCTCTCCATATTCCCACATATCACACTGCATTAGTGCTGAACAAATTTCAGTTAATTACAAAGCAAAATGCTCCCTAGACCTTTTCAATCCCTTTACCATGCTCAGTGGGGACTTGAATATTATTTACTAGAGTAGTGCAAATACATCATTGACAGTTTTGCACATTTATGTCCCACAAACCCTAAGCAACACTTGTTTCTCCAATCTTGACTTTGACCGATACAAAGGCAGCATACTATTCCAGCCATGGAACTTTAATGAAAGCTTTTGCAACGATGCATCCTCCGCTTGGTTGGTCTAATGAGATCCCTAACTGTTCCTGCCATCTGCCAAGCTGAAGTCATGACATTAGCAATGCAGCCAGTCTGGATTCATCCATTTTTATACACTCTTTTCTCTTAAGTCAACAAAAGCCAAGGAACAGACTTAGCAGTCTGCGTGCCAGACAAAAGAGCAGAATTTTTGCTTATATATCATTGCAACATAAGGTCATCGGTTTTGTAGGCAAATGCCCATTCTTTCCTTCCCACTGATGACTTCTCACATTTCAAAAATGGTTGTACCCCCCAAAAAACCTACTAGTGTGCAAGATGAAGATATATATTCTGTGTTTAACAAGGGTGTGGATATACAGAGCTCTATGGTAAATTTCATCTTTATGGGGTCTCATTACATCAGCATTTTCAACCATAAGACACATAGCCTCAGGAGCCTCTAATGTACTCTTAAAACAGTTTAGAATTATTGGCGGTTGTGTCCTGCCATCTGCACTGGTTTCTTTGCCCCGAAATCTTAGATAACCTTCCCTAACCATGCCTGGATTTCGGTCTCCCACTGAAGATTTCAAAACAGAAGTGATTCTTCCTCCTGACTCTGAATAAACATCATGTCCTTCAGAAGAACAGAGCTGACCGAGGCCATGAAGGATTAAATAGTGTCTCCCCATTAGCATTAGCACTTTCCATACTGCTTAGCTCATTCCCTTTAATGGCGTCCCTTAGCTCAGGATTACCTGTTTCTTTTGTCTCTGTTTATTCATCTGTTTGGTTGGTTGCCATTTTTGGATTGGCACTCTCGAAATCCTCTTATCAAATGAACGCCTAAGGTAGCACATGCTAAAGTTTCCACCCCTCCCCCATGAGTCTCCGATCAATGTTCCCACTGGAGAGAAAATTGAAAAAAAAGCAGTACGCCCATCGGAGACGGGATTAGGCCCTTTTCTCCCAACATGCTTAAATTGCTGTAATCTCCTATGCAGATCACATCTGCGGCTAATTGATGGATTTGCTAGAGGATCTGAGAGCGGCTCGTTCCAGTGTGTACTTGTGTTTATTTAGCCCATAGAGAGGCGGTTTGATAGCGGGGAGTGTTCTTCATCTGTAGACCACTCTTTTGAGAAAAGGGGGCTGATCAACAGTGACCTGTTTGTCAAAGAATCTCCAGACACTTCCCAAGGCCTGTATAATTACAATGTTTGTGCGTGCTCTCCAGTGTGCATGTTGTTTTGCATGAATAATGCAATGGACGCCGGGTATATTGCTGTCGCCCGTATAGAGCGGATTGCCGGCCACCTCAGAGTGTACTCGTAAGTGAAATGCAGAACGGAGCATGGTAGCCGGAGAAATGGGTCTGATATACCTCCGCGCTTATGGAATAGTTACTAGCTGACAACGGCATTTTTACATGCGCTTTTTGTTTGCTATTATCTGGTGTTATAGGTTCATGGTTTAAAATAGAGTGATCTGACATAACAGACAGCAACATTTCCC
Organism: Scardinius erythrophthalmus; assembly: GCF_964197995.2. NCBI lineage: Eukaryota > Metazoa > Chordata > Actinopteri > Cypriniformes > Leuciscidae > Scardinius > Scardinius erythrophthalmus. The sequence continues at coordinate 23,435,717 of NC_138234.1, forward strand.
TGAACACTCTCAACATAAAAAGGCTTTTAGGCGGCGGAGCTGGTGATTATCGAGCCAGTTGGTGGGAGAAATTTTGAGCAAGTAACATATAATGAGCTATTATTCTCGTGGGGACCTGGGTTCGAGGCTGGCTTGGGTTAGGTCCCAATCCTGTTAGATCCCAGCTTTCTTTTAAGTGTTTTTGTTTATACAAGTTCAAATATTCAATGCTAAAATTTATGAAAATAAGTCGAAAATAAATTCTAACTCGTTAAGAATAGTATTTTTCTACAGTGTATAATAGCCAATAAAAAAAGCCAATGAACAAAAAAAGCAATCAAAAATATGAGGTAAAGAGGTTTGATTCCTCAACTAATACTTAGTAAAGACTGTACTTGTCCATACGTGGCAAAAAGTACACCAAGGGGGAAAGGGGTTTGTGCATATGGGGAGGAACGAGGAAGTGGTTTGACGGTTTGCTGAAAAAGTACAAATGCGAGTTGGGGGAGGGGCTTGTGTTTGCGGGCAATGATCTATTTTTTCGCCATTATCCGTGCTGCATACGTGGGGCTCATTTACATTCATGGTTATCCAGATAATGAAGCTTTCAATCCAGGGGATCCTGTGGTGAGAACAATGAACCCAATTACCTCCTGCCGCCTGCGAGATGGGATGGCAGACTCTGAGACAGATGGGAGAGGCTGTGGTCGGCCAGCGATCCAATCACATTTATCTCACTCCCCTGTTTCTCTCCACAACCTTCCTCTGTTCATGCTCACATCGCAACTTATCAACAGGCCAAGGCCAAAGCCCCGGGATCAGTATGTAGAACAACCCCTAATGCCTAATCCCCAATGCCAAAAACCTACAGCCTTGTGAAAATGCCAGGTCAAGCCTCTATACGATTCACTGATACCTCCGGGAGTTGTTGAGTATACAGACTTTCTTTATAATCAACATCATACAAGCATCTTAATAAATGCTTCTGTTCATATTGTGAATAATTCATTGGTGCATGTTACTTCGAAGAAGCTCATATACCGTAACTTGCTCCATCTCTGTAATGACTTTTCTTTTCAGGTGACATCACCAAACCCTCCCTTTTTTAGCCCCTCCTCTCCAACCACCTGTCATTAAAGGCCACTTTTCACAATCCAATCAAATCTCGATAGATAAAATAAAATTCTCATCCAGCTTTTGTGTTTAGCATTGTTTAACTATAACAAAAAATATATATATTTATAGAATTAATATCAATTTCAAACATTTAATATTTTTTATTCTTCCCTCACTCTTTTGTGCCGTAATACATGCAATGCAAATGTTCGAGAATGTGTTAGATCATTATACACAGCAAAAACAAAAGGCTTATTTTACAGTAAAAATATCTAAAAATCCCTAAAACAACACTGCATAAGACTTGTTTTCACAGATTGTATTTTGTTTTACTTTTTCTAAGTGAATAAAATCGGCCGGTGCATTAAGTACTCAAGTATTCATCAAGCATTTCAGGTATTTTAGAAAACACAAAAATGCTTTCTAAAAACGCATTAAGAAGTTATTGTTTTGCAGCGAATGAAATGCGATGATGCATTTTTCTCTACTAACAAAATATATTTTTATTTTAGGCCTCCTAAATTCTCTTTCAGTAACTTTTACAAGTTTTTGACAAGCCATTTACAAGACTGACAAATATTGCCGCCAAAAAGCATCAAATCATGTTACAACATGAATATTTCATAACAAACACAAACTATTTACGTTAAACACTCCATCAAACCTTCCAAGCGGATCGTTAAAACCTCTCAAGTCTCCTCAGAATTATTATTGTGTCCCATGTGAGATCCTAATGTTTGACTAGAACTGTTACCGGCTTCACCTGTTATTTCATCACAAAAGCATCGTTTATTACATTACACTTATTCTCCTCGGCTGATGACAGCTGACTGGAACAAAGAATAAATATAGCCGAGAGAGTGGATGGAAAAGGGCCCAAACAGCAGTTTCCTGGCAGCACCGGTAGGCAGGCGAGGCTTGGAGGAGATGACAGAAGCCAAAGGATTAATGGTCCCACTGGAAGCCAAGGTAAAGCACGCCGCTCCATCCTGACATCTTTGTACTTGTAAGAGCACACAAATTAACCAGGCGACACGGTGAATAATGGTCAGGGCGCTTCCATCAGTCCTATTTAACAATGCATGCAAAAGCACTAAATGCGTTTTGGGAGGGCGGTGGGGGCGCGAAAATATAGAACAGCGAGAGGTTGAAAAGATCATGTTGATGTACGTCCCATGTCGAGTTGTAAAATCATCATTGGGCCTATAAACATTGAGCACTCACAATATAACCCATTAGTGGCCGCAAACAATTTGCTCTATTTGGCACTTTATAAAAAAACATTTGTTTTAAACGACTAAATCTTTCATTAAAGTTGGTTTTTCATGTGTCTGTAAACACAGCAAATGATAATGGCCAGAAGAATATTTTTAATGCGAGCACTCCGAATGCAACCCATTAGTAGGAAAGGCAGTTTACCACAAAGAAAACACATCAGATGTGTGATGTGCTCTGCTGTCTGATGCGTTTAAGCAATATATGAACTGTGCTAAAGTGAAAAAGACAGCTAGGATGGATTAATTTAGCTTCGAGCCCATGTAAAAGCCCTGGGTCTTATGTGGGGTTGCCAAGTACTGTTCTCCAGGGAGACAATAGGCTGTGTTGCATAGTCTGTGTCCTTAAATTGTGAGGTTAGGCCTCTCAATGTCCTTTAACTTCTGATTATAATAATTGTCTGATAATACTGTAAATACGAAAGCATGACCAACCTTAAGAAACTGAATCAAGGTATATGAGTATATAGAAGCTAATCAGTAGCATTACCTACGAATAGGGTACACAATAGGGTTTAAAACATAAAGAAAAAATATTATAAATATTTATTAAGAGTATACAGTATTTATATCAAAAATAATAAATGGTCAGTTAAAGGAGGAATTTAATATTCAGACAATCTTGAATGTCAACCTCAGGACTGTTTTATTATTATTTTAACCAAAATTTAGATGTTTAAATACAGTTTAAAACCCATTTTCTAGCAATTAACATTGAATAATATAATATAATATAATATAATATAATATAATATAATATAATATAATATAATATAATATAATATAATATAATATAATATAATATAATTTGTCTTACAATTAACAGAATATCTTAATTGTGTAAAAAATTAAGACATTTTTTGTTTTTGGTGATTTGAATAATTTAAACATTTAAATTGAACTGATTATGAACTGTTTATTTGAACTCTTTACTGTGAATATGAATTAAACAAAATCTGTAAACAATTATGACAATTATAATTTTTGGAAATGTAAAAGGTCAAGATCTCTAAGGTGGGACAGGCCAAAATCCTCAATTATCTTAGTTTATCAAATTAGTTATCTTCTCAAACAAAATAAATTAATAACTAGTGCCTTTTGCTTAAAAAATAAAAAATAAATAAGATGTAGGCTATTTGTAGAAAGTGCCAAATTCTTAGAATCTTTCTTTAGTTTATGTGGTTTTCTCTCCTCAACAAGTGAAACAAATAACATGACTAACTACCAGTGCTCAAAGTAGCGTCTGACTACACGCAAACAATAGAAAGAGAAACTTCACCAAGGGTTCGCAGCTGTTTGCAGATGTGTCATTCTTCCGCAGCATCCTGCTTCACTCACTGTGTCTCCCACTAATGACCAGGAGGTCTGAATTCACCAACTCCCTATGGGAAGACAGCTGCCGCCCCACGCCATTCCTCTCCAGGCGTCTGTCGAGCTGCGGAGCTGGCTGTGATCCTGCCTGAACGAACTGCCGATCTGCTATATTGTGCCAGCATGGTGGCTAAGCCCATGGAAAGCCCGTCCAACCAATTTATTCTTCCCAGAATGCCAAGCAGTCTGTAATGGGGACACTGGGGAACAGAAGCTCTGGGGTCGACTCAGAGACAGGGGGCGATGCATTACAAAAAGAGCATAGCCCAAACATTCGCCTTAAAAAATAGTTCACCCAAAAATTAAGATTTTGTCATCATTTATTCCCCCTTATGTTGTTCCAAACCTGTTTTACTTTCATCTGAAGAACACAAAAGAAGGTAATTTCTTAAGAACATTTCTACTGTTTTTGTCCATATAATGTAAGTCAATGGGGTCCAAAACAAAAACATTTGGACCCCATTGACTTTCATTGTATGGACAAAAATACATATTTTCAAATCTCTTCTTTTTTGTAAGTCACACAGGTTTGAAAAGACATGAAAGTGAGTAAATGATGACAGAATTTTGGGTGAATTATCCATTAACATAAATGGTAACAGCTATTGCAAGTTATATAATATCATGAACAATATCAAAAACCTCATAATTTTTTAACCATTTTCTGTTCCACTGACTTTACTCTCATTGGTAGTTGTGATGGTATTTATTTGCATAAAGTTGTTTTCATTTTTTTCTAGGTTATGCAACCGAATTATATGTCAATAACAGAAATTGCAGACTTTTATCGACCTCTGGTCACTTTAACGCTGCAAATCCCGTCAGTGTGAACAGCAAATATTACGAAGACAGAATATTACAAAGAAGAAAAAAAATCCCAACAGTGCAATAGACTAGAATTTAATACTTACTGCAAAAAAACAGGAAGGTGGAAGGTAACACCTATAAAACCAGATGTGAATTATTCACAGAAGAATAAAGCGCCTTCTGATAGTATTTTTCATAAACGATCCTCGTTCTGCTGAAAAAAAAACCCAGCTTAAACCAGCGAAGCTTAACCAGTACCCCAAACCATCCAAATAGACTAGAATGATAAGGCTGGGAGCCTGGTTTAAGATTCTTTATGATTTCAAAAGAGTAATGTTAATATACCAAAGAAATTAAACTACAAAAAGTGATCTAGACTAACACTGATGTTGGTACTTTTACAGAGATTCCTTATTTTACCTTTGCAGTGCTGCTGCTGAAGTACAGAAGCCCTATTGAACTTCTTTTGTTGGACTAACGAATCATGCAAGTCACGTACAGGCTTCTGATAAGCAGAGTGCCTTCGGAAATGTTTGGGCCAATGGCAAGCATGCTTTAACTGCGCTAATTTGCAGCAGACTGGCAGGGCTTTCACACCAGTTAGAGACGCACTTTAGATTTTACCAGCAAGGTGAGACTATTTTTATGGGCTGCTATAGTTTCATGCTTTGCCTGATGACTTTTTCATCTGCTTAACGAAATCGCCGGGGAACGGAAAATACAAGGAAATCATAATTAATGCCAGCCTGATAAATTGAAACAAATAAGCACGCCTTAAAAAAAAAGAGCTGATTTTAGGATGCATTTATCATCACAAGTGCTTTTTGTATTCATTTTCTGTGCACTTTCGAACCATAAACTATTTCCCCTGGCCAAAATACATCATTGTAGTTTGCTTATAACCCCATTTGACGTTTAAGTCCTGCAGATGGTCTTAAAGGCTCTTTATTTGTGTTTTTGCCATGTTAACACATGACTTGTAAGTATACCTGTGCCCGTGCCAATCTCAGGTTGGCACAGGTTTGTGCCAGAAAGCTGCTTTGCTGCATGTACGGCATACCTAATCCAGGTGGTGTTCTCCAGAGTATGCCAACATCTCCCGTTTCCAAACAAGCTTTTGATAGGTGGACAAAACCCCTGGCTAGCTAGCGTACATGCTAGTGCTAGTACATGTGTAAATGAAACTGGTAAGAATAAGGCAACTTAAGGCCCTGATATACTCATGGCTAAGTTCTTTGCTTCTTCGCTTAGGGGTAAAAAGAAGATTGAAATACATAATAATTGATATACTGTTAGCAAACATCCCAGCGTTTATCAATATCAGGACTCGACATTAACGCTTGCTTGCCCAGGACAAGTGGATTTTTTGAAGGGGCAAGTGAAAGAAAATTGTATTTACCCGAACGGACAAGTAGCCTGATTAAAACTTCAGTGACAAAAAATAACTAGGGAAGCATCGAAACGCGAGAATGATTCTGATTTTATTACATTCAGTGTAAACAGTGATTGATAATGGATAGTGTATTTATGGTAACAAGGTGGTGCTGTTGAGGCTCGCGCTGCCAGTCTCTTTATGAAAGACTTTCTTGGAGAAATCAAAATGAGCGTTACAGCACACAAGAAACAAACAGAAGAAGCATACTAAAGTAAAAATTCTAAATGTTGAGTTTTTTCATTTATAGCATATGATATAGGTAAGTAACATAACACGATCAAGGGAGCTGTTTTGCCGAATATGTTCACGATTGCAAAATAATGTTACTTTGATTTTATAGTTCAATACTATTAGTTAATATTAAAGGTGGTATCAGTGATTTGTGCTCGTGCACGGCTGCACGCGAAGTCAGAGCTGAAGAAGAAGCTGGCTCAAAACCTCACAACACCCTCCCCCTGTCGGTGATTGGTTGGAACACTATTTGTTTTGGTTTTGAGTGTTTGGCTAAACCATTTGTTTTTGTGTGCAGATCTCAGAGCCTAGGCTGCCTACAGAGACGCGTTTTTTTGACGGCATGCTTATGGGGCGGGCAGCTAGTGGATCGTTAGGAAAGATTAGATGAATGTGATAAAAATATTTTTGGGCCTGAAATCACTGATACCACCTTTAAGTTATTTACAACATAGACACACTATCGACTGTTTATTTCACCAATGGAAATGGTTCCAAACAAAGATCATAGCATAACTACTGTGTATCTCAAAGCAACACTCGGTTTGAATGAATCGGTTGAATGAATGATTCAATGACTCACTCATTAAGTGACTTGCCTACACCTACTGGCGGTTTTCATGTTTAAAAGTAGCATTGCATTTTTCCTTACATTTCTTATTTCTATATTCAAAAATGTATTTAAAACAATAATCTCATAACATTATTTATTGCAGTTGTAATTTTGAAGTGTAAATTGTTTAATTTGATTGGTAACAGCCCTAGAGTGTCTTATTATTGATCAAATGTAAGAATTTGACATGAAAGATGACGCATATATTTAACATAGTAAAAAAAAAAGAAGAACTTTAAGGTAAATAACGCCCTGGGGTAAATATCAAAACTATGCAGATTTAAGTATTTAAAGGCTGAAAGAAATCTGATTAAATTATTGCTTCAGAATAAATTATACTTACACCACCCAAAATCCTTTTTTTTCTTCCCAAGGAAAAGTAGCTTCTTTATTCAGACAAGTGAATAACCGGATTTATTTGTCAGAAGGACAAGCACATGACGAGGCTTAATGCCGGGCCCTGAATATGTAAATGTATTGTGTGTGCACTTTCCTCTCAACAACAAAATAAACGTGCAACAAAAATGACAGCGGTGAGAAACCAGCAGTTCAGAAAGCATCTGATCACTGTGGATATGTTTGAACGAGCTCTGCAATCCGGCACTCCAGTCAAGTCACGTTATATATAGCACTAGATTGCAGCTATATATAGTATTAAACATGAAAAAACGGTGTCAATGTCTCTATCATTTAGAATTACAACTTCAGTTTGTACTATAAAGCGGCTCTCCAGTCTGTAAAATGAGTTTGCTGCATGTTGCCTGAACAAGGTCACATGGTGGCTTAGGATATAATAAAGGAAGGTGGATTTTTCCCTGTAGCTACATGCCTTCTTTAGCTTTAGCTGTAGTCAAGAATAAATTCAGTGGTGTGGAAGTGAGATGAATGTAGACGCAAACGCTGACGGCAGAACAAAGGAGCGTCCTGTGCGGAGGATGCTTCTGCAGCAAGTGGAAAATATTGTGATCTGTGATTATCTCCCTTTCACGTTTCATTAACGTCATCCAGATAGGACCCGAACAGCGAGCCGCATCCCCCCTACAGAGTGATCATCCCACAATCCTCTGATGAAACACCTCAAATGATCCTTTGAGATATCAAAGAGTGAGGCAAATCAAGGAATCTGTAAGAACAGTTATTATTTAATGAGGTGGCAGGGTTTGATTTCAGTTCACGCAAAACAGGTTTTTCGTCAGAATATTAAGACATAAGGCGCTTGTAAATGTAACACCTCACACTACGGAGAAGCCGTGCGCAGATCTGTTGCACACCTGACTTGTGTGTCAAGCAGCAGACCTGTTTTTTTGAGTTGCTCTGTAAATAGAAGTGCTGAACAAGTAAGAAAAAGATTGGTAAATGGTCAGTTTACTCTTTTATATGTAGTAGTTAAATGTGAAAAACATAAGACATTGGGTATCATTCACTATCAAAACGTAAAGTTAGGTCACTTATAATATATAATATGAAGCATATAAGAATGAATAATATTAAAAATTACAATTATTCTAGTATAAACTAAGAATTTATAAATTAATACTAAAGCAAAAAAAAAATGTTTTACACATTAAGCATATATATATCATTTTGAATATGAAGCATACAAATAATAATATATATAAAAAATAAAGAATTATGATTATTAGGGTACGATTACATGACAACTATGCGTTTTTGAAGTTTCACGTACAGCTGACAACACTGTCAAATTGATCTCCGTTCACACGGATCCACAAAAATGACTAAAAACGCTGTTTTATTATAACGCTGTATTATTTTCCGTTTTTAATTGAAAATGGTGTTGTGTAAACTGACCCTTATTATATAAATATATATAATTTATAAAGAAATACTAAAACAATAAATAAAATACAAATAATCAAATAATATAATTTTTAATAATTTATAACATATTTAAAATTATTTGTAATTAGATATTTAATTAGATATTTATTATATTACATATATTATGCATGCACAATGTATCATATAAATATTAAATAATTATAATTACTCATATATGACTACACAGAATCTTTAAATAAATACTAAACCACATAAAAATACTAAACTCTAATTTTTATTTAAATAATTATTTTAAATATAATCATTTATAATATATAGCATATAAAGAATAAAGTAAAAAAATAAACTTACTATATAATACAGTGCATATATATATATATATATATATATATATATAGTAATAATTTATTACAATTTGTAAGCAATTGGCCTAACAAAATAAATGTTTTTAAAATTCTGTAAATGTGTGTTTTGTGTTGGTCCTAAAATAAAAATAATAATAATAAAAAAAAAAACTGTAGAACTGCAAACTTATTAATAAATCATAATTTCTGCATGAAAACGTACATACAGACGTGGGTAAGTGTGTGAGCACGGTAAGTAAATAAAACCCAATGTTTTTACGAAGCACAAAGATCCCACAGTGCAAAATAAAAAAATACAGATTGTATTAAAAATATCCAGAGGACACATGACCTACCAGCAGCCAAAGCTAGGGAACCAACTGACATTAGATTTCAGGGTGGCAACAGGCAAGACACTCATGTTTCACAGCAAGGATTTTCCAGTCAGCCTGGGACAAGAACATTCCCACTTAAGCTTTTAGTATTGCCTTCGAGTTTTAAAGCCAGCAGGACTTATCAGTCCTTTATAGCTTGATTTGATATATCGCAGTTTGATGCTTGTTGTCAGTACCTGTGAGTTACAGCAGGTATGCGGCATGGATTAAAAAGCCTCTCCAGATTGCATTGGCCTTGCCTATTCCCGCTCTAGCAGGGACTTCAAGGTTTTGTGTTAACATTCTGAATCAGTCCCAGCATTCCTCTAAATTAATTCTCCTTTAAGCATAATTTGCTTCTCCCTTATTCCCTCGCAACATTAATAGGAGACAGATGTCCATAATGGAGTCCAAGTTTTTTTGTCCATGCAATGCATTAAATAATAGATTTTTGGGCTATTTTTTTTTCTCTCCAAAAATCCCAGGTGACAATAAAACAAAGTACTGAACTTCTCCATCCATGTGGATGATGTGATGACTGGCAAATGCAATTCTGTTTCTCTTAAATGCACAGGAGAAAAAATGATTGACTGTTTCAAACTGCTTTCAACCAGATTTATTACAGAATATTGTTATGCCATCTGTTGGGGAAAAAAGCAAAAAAAACAAAAAAAAAAAAAAACGGATTTTTATTTAATCTGTAGTCCTCTTCATTCTGAAACAATTTGATGCTTCTTCAAATATGTAAAACTAGGGTTGGATATTCAGAATCGGTTCTTATTTGGAACTGGTATCATTTTTAAATACATATTTAATAAATATTGCCAAATTTGATTTGATGTATTTTATTTATTTTTTGGTCTTCAAGTATTTACACTGTAAAAAAATTGTTTTAGCTTAAAAAAGTAAAAGTGTTTGTGTTGCCTTTAGATTTTAAGTTGAGTCAACTTGAAATATGAAGTTGTACTAAGTGGCAACTTGGATATTTGAGTTGACTAGACTGAAAATGTTAAGGAAGCACTGACACTTACAATTACATAAATAAGACACTTTAATAAAAAAAATACATGAAATCAATTAATAAATATTTTTTTTAAATGCACATTTGTGGTGTTATTAACAGATTCATACATGAATACTGTGCAAAAATACAAACTTAGTTTGTTAATGATTCATTAGTGGACGACTCTTGTGAGCCAGTTCTTTAAAAAAGATTCACAAATCAGTCTCAAATGTGGTTTTGGGATAGTATACTACTAGCATACTATTGTTCTTTTTTTTATCTAAAGAATGGTTATCCACTATAAAGAACCTTTTGTGCAATGTAAAGGTTCCATGGATGTTAAAGGTTCTTCATGGCAGCATAGAAGCCAATAAATAACCTTTATTTTTAATAGTGATACTGCAGACATAGTAATAGTAGTATGCTATGCTATTAAGACTAAATTTAAATTATTAAACAATTCACTAAATCAGCCAGAGTGGATACTGAATTAACATCCAACTCACTCACAGAACCACAGTTGATACTTCTGACATGAATCAAAACTTCATTAAACCACTAAAATAATCATTAACAAACCAGTTGTTAAACTGAAACAGAATGAGGAACAAATTCATTCAATTCCCATCCTTTTTGAAACGCATGCACACAATTGCTGCATCTCTCAAACTTTACACGTACTCACTGCCAGACCAAAAACATCATTTGAAAAAGATATAAAGGAACGGAGCTTCTTATCTCAAGCTAACCCGTTGTCGCCGGTCCGCGTGTGGCTGTTAGCACTGATTCTCCTACTGATCACGTAAGCTACGTCCTTTCCAAGACCGAGATCCCTGGTTCCTTTTTATGATAGTGCATCTCTATTATTAGTCATGAGCTCGCGTCAGGGAAGCTAATCTGAAGTGAAAAGCCCCTCATGCTCTGATCTATCCAATAAGCCTCCTCTGCCATCAAAGTGCTCTTTGAAGTTCATGTTCTCCAGACAGATTGGTTCAGGTGTCAGGTCAGAGTTCCTGTAGCCAAAGGTAACGGCAGTCATTTGAAGCCTTCCAATACCTTTATGTTCTTACCCATCCCATCATGTTTATTGCAAGGGGACAAGAAGAACAAGCTTTGTTCTAGTACAAGTTGTGTGTTTTTTCTGTCCTCTCTTTATTTTACGGTATAATATGGAGAGACTTTTGCTGGAACATGAAAAACATTGACTTGGAAAAATGCTTTGAATGACAAAGTATATATCTGTATATATCTGTATATAGATGTCCATCTGTGGACTATCCTCAGTCGGACTCTCTCTCTTGCTTCGAGGAGCTGGTGAGTGGAACCAAGACGGCATGATATTATACTGTAACTAGAGCCAAAGGATGCCAGAACAAAAGGGGATGATGCATTAAATGCATATATGAATCCGGTTATTCACTTCAAATACTTATACAGAATATATGAATCGCAGAAATTTGCGTTTTATTTTTGACAGCCATAGGAAGCATCTGCATCTGAATCGGTAGATATATTTACAGAACATTTATTGCAGCTCAGATGTGGCATGAATGCATTTACACTGCAATTACAATTGCATAAATAACAGCATGAGATTAATATGTATTAAATGGGTATTAAAAGCATAGCTCACCCAAACATTCCAGTCATCATGTGGAATTGTCACTCATGTGATATTAATATGATAACTATATCATATGATATAAATATGGGACAAAGGACTGGATTTACTAAACAGGGCAAATTAGCATGAGAGCGAAATCCCAAAAAAGCATCGATGGGAGTGGAAAGTTATGCGTGTGATCTACTGATGACGTACAAATTAGAGAACACAAACACAGCTGGATGATTTCCATAAAGACCAATGCAATCTACCAAGAGCAGTGCAAGTTAGCATCTGGTTTAACAACAAGAAAAGTTAAATAATGGCGCACATACCAGTAAATTGACTAGCGCAACCCTTAGTAAATCACCTTGCATGATTCATTTAAATACTCTCCTCCCATAAATTTTACCGCAAAAATAACCACGTGTCTTTAGCAAATCCTGACATTCATTTTTGAATGCCAAAAGAGGGTTTACTGGCGAGTTAGATAGATAGACAGATAGATAGATAGATAGATAGATAGATAGATAGATAGATAGATAGATAGATAGATAGATAGATAGATAGATAGATAGATAGATAGATAGATAGATAGATAGATAGATAGATAGATAGATAGATAGATAGATAGATAGATAGATAGATAGATAGATAGATAGATAGATAGATAGATAGATAGATAGATAGATAGACATGATTTAAAAAGTCTATTAAAAGTAAAATTTAAAAAAAGTGGCTAAAAATAAATAAACTTATTATATTGTTGACCGCCCAATCCCGTCAACAATACAAATCCTCAGTGTTGAGCCTTGGTAAGTGTGACAAAACCCTCTTCACAGCGAGTATTAAAAAAAATCCACAGGTACATAATGGGAGAGCACAGTTATCGATGCTAATGTGCTGGACGTTTTGTTCACGCTTCACAGCAAAGGTTACAGATCTTCTAACTGTGAGGCTTTTACAACCGACTAGTGAGCATTTCTTTCTCCATTACCTGCACTCTCATTTGCCTTGCCTGGCGGGGTAATCAGCAGCCCATGCCGGACAACATGACATGCGCGCACACACACAGTTCTCAGTTATAGTGAGCAAGCGTCGTTTAAAGCCTTTTTGCTGTGCCCTCTGAAGCAGCATGGGCTCTCTTTAATGGTGCATTGCTCCTGGAGTCCCCCGCCGTACCCATGTGTATCTGCCAAGGTCTGGTGTCTGTCTGCTGCTCGGGTATTTTTGGAGGTGTGGTAAGCATCATAAATAATGTACCTGTAAATGATACGTGTTTGGTCTAGCTGACAAATGGAGCAAAGGAGCAAAAAGAAGGGGGAAAAAAAAGCTCTTTGAGAGGGCAAGCCCCATTAAGGCATTTGCACCCTTTGGTGCGAAGAAGATTTGCATCGACTTGCACCCCAGAATTTCATAATTTCAGCTTAAACTGCACAGGAGAGCAGCGAGCATCTATTCCCTAGTGCTCACTTTTAAGATGATGATGAATCACATTATAGCGGCGGGACCGGTGCCAATTCGAGAAATGATGGAGGATGAATTGTTGCTAACGAACGACATATTTATATATAGCTATATGCTGTACAGACACCAATGGGGGGAAAAAAATATTCCCTCATGTTTTCATCCAGAAGTCTTCTTCAGATATCCATTAGTCTCATTCCAGACACTTTTTAAGTATCTCTCTTAAAAAGCAGCCGGCATATGCTGTCATTTGACTTTCTTTGAACTGTAGCATTTTTCTTTTCCATCGGCCAAGCTTCCTTCAGAGTGTTTTAAAGGCTTTTCCAGGCTGAAATTGAAGCATGCTAAATTATAGAATAAAAGAATTACAGACAAAAGTGCAGTTATTGAAAATCTTTCTTACTGATAGATTAGACGGTCCCCGAAACTGCCCATCGGATTGGTCTTAAAATCTCTCTCCATCGCTCCGTCGATCAGGGTCGTTTACCGACTCAAAAAGATACTTTAACAAAAAACGTGCAAATGCAAGTATAATACATACTTAAGGTTTGTAGTATGCTGCACTTATGTTGTTAGTTTGTAATTAGTGTTTACACCATGATGAATTTTTACACATATACAAAGTCTATAAAGTTTAAATCAAAGACAATTATTTAAAAAAAATGGAGAGATCAGTAACAGATCTGTGAAATATAAAAAGCACACAAAAATGTGCCCTAATTTGAAATTGTTTATAGTTTGTATTCAGCTGACTTCATTCCAAGGTGTGAGAAAAGAGGCAAAAATCATGTACAAATTCAGGCAAATACCGAAAAAAGAAGAAAAAAAGTGGTTTATAGAACCAACACACTGACTAAATCTGAATTCTGACTCGCATTATGTCTAAGGATGCTTGTGCTGTAATCCATCCTTGGATTTTACATGTAATATTCATCAGGTTGAGTTTGCTCACTTGCCACGGAAAAACCTTGAGGTATTTTCAGGCCTGCCAAAAAGTGTGTCTGTGTGTGTGATGTAAGACTCACAGGCAGTGTGTTAGAATGAGCTGGGTCTCAAAGCAGTTCTGGATGTAGTCTGTCGTAATCTCCTCCCATCTGCTAAAGGAGCTGCTCTCCCCGCACAGCGCCTGGGCCCTGGCCCGCCCCATCTGGGCTTTTCGGACTCTCCAACGCATTACCCTGACCTGTGTGAACTTGTGTGTGTGTGTGTCTATATATGTGTCGGCACTGCTGTGACTATTATATAGTTTTCTAAAGAAAATTTCTCAATTTTGTGAGTGTCTAAGTCAGGTTTGTACAGTAGCCGGGAGAGCTGCAACTGAAGAAAACACCAGCAAATTAAGAAAACATCTTCATCAGTTTGACAACACATGTGCAGCAAATACTCACAACGCAACCAAAAACAGAAACGCGCTGTAAATACAACGCACATGCAATCAGGATGTAAAAAAAAAATAAAAATACTCACCTTTCAGGTCATCGACAACACCACTGACGAGTAGACATTGAACAATAAGCATGTCCCAGCCAAGTTTGTCACTTGTTGGGGTCCCCTTGAAACATTCCCGTTGTGGTCTGTGCTATTTGAAGTGTGTTTCTGTATTTGGTTTTGTTAGTATTTGCAGCGCATTTCTGTTTGTAGTTGCATTGTGAGTATGTGCAGCGTGTTTCTGTATTTGGTTGCATTGTGAGTATTTGGTTGCATTGTGAGTATTTTCAGTGCATTTCCGTATTTGGTTGCGTTGTAAGTATTTGCAGCATGTTTCTGTATGTGGCTGCATTGTGAGTATTTGGTTTTGTTGTGAGTATGTGCAGCATGTTTCTGTATTTGATTCCATTGTGAGTATTTGGTTGCGTTGTGAGTATTTGGTTGCATTGTGAGTATTTTCAGCGTGTTTCTGTATTTGGTTGCGTTGTAAGTATTTGCAGCATGTTTCTGTATGTGGATGCATTGTGAGTATTTGGTTTTGTTGTGAGTATGTGCAGCATGTTTCTGTATTTGATTCCATTGTGAGTATTTGGTTGCGTTGTGAGTATTTGGTTGCATTGTGAGTATTTTCAGCGTGTTTCTGTATTTGGTTGCGTTGTAAGTATTTGCAGCATGTTTCTGTATGTGGCTGCATTGTGAGTATTTGGTTTCGTTGTGAGTATGTGCAGCATGTTTCTGTATTTGATTGCATTGTGAGTATTTGGTTGCGTTGTGAGTATTTGGTTGCATTGTGAGTATTTTCAGTGCATTTCTGTATTTGGTTGCGTTGTAAGTATTTGCAGCATGTTTCTGTATGTGGTTGCATTGTGAGTATTTGGTTTCGTTGTGAGTATATGTGGTTTTGTTGAGTATTTGCAGCACGTTTCTGTATTTGGTTGCATTGTGTGTATTTGGTTGCGTTGTGAGTATTTGTTTGCATTGTGCTATTTGCATTACATTTCAGTATTATTTCAAACGGATAGGCTTTACCTACATTTTGGGGATCAACTGAACCCAAAAGGATCGTAAACATGCTTGCATTGGACAAAGCCAATTGTACTCATGAGAAAAATAGTTTAATAAACCTTGTAAATAAAACCTTAAAGAAAATAAAAAAAGCATACAGGTTTCTGTGAGGTTTATGTACAAGGTTAGGGCATGAGAAATATTAGACATTACCTAAATGTGACCTAAAGGGACATCCTCACTTGAAAAAGACTGAAGAATAATAGTGCTGTAAATCAATATTTGCCCCCAAATTAATAATATAATTTAATTCTGACAGATAAAAAAAAAAAAATGCAAAAAAAAAATTCTTTAAATGAAATGCACTAAATCAACGCAATTTTAAAATGTACAGCTATGTTACCAATGTTTTTTTTAGTTTGTATCTATCATTAGCATTATATAAAAACAATAGAAGTCTATCCACATATAAATATAATGTCTGCATATAAAAAGCCAAGTAAACATGCATGTGTGCGTATTAAGTGGACAAATCACAAATCAATCTTGTCCTTCATGTGTAAGAAGGTGAGACTGACATTTTTTTGTTGAATGCTCGGGCATGCAAGATGAAATATGTCCTCGTGTGTCCTGAATATGACAGACGTATTGTGTGCATGCATGAGTGTGTTTGGCACTGGAGAACATGATAGCTTTAATGAGACGGCTGCATATGAAGGACTGTCATTAGTGCTGAGAGAGGCAGCAGCCTGGTGATTGCAGTGATTTGGCTCCGCTCTTTTTGACCTGTCCGACCAATCAGAACACCTCAAGAGCTCGCTTCAGAGCCTATGCAATCAGCCAGGACATTGGCCCACTTAGCAACAGCCACCCAGCAAAATGGAGTACACATGTAAGAACAATGTTCTCCAGCAAGCATACAGTCTATGCAACAAATGCTGTAAGATGTGAAAAAAAAAGTTAATTCTGGTTATGTATGGTCAAGTTAGTGAACCAATCGAGCAAAGTTTTGCTGGTGAAGATGATATACCTGCAATGTCTTTCTGGCAAAAGCGGTTTACCAAGGTAGTCTTTCTAGTTAACCAAGATAAAAGATTAGATCACTTAAATATGAATTCTGGCATCAGTTACTCACCCTCATGTCTTTCCCAACCCGTATTACTTTTCTTTATTCCAAAGATCACAAAAGGTGATGTTTAGTCGCTGCACTTTTCCATACAGTGCGTTGTATTCCAAGTCTTCTGAAGTCATGCGTTAAATTTAAGTAACATTCAAAAATGGCTTTGAAATCTTATTCGAGCTTCAGAATATTCAAATTTAGCACTAAACAATTACTTACTGTAGACCCATGCAGCAACCAATCATTCACATCACTTGGCCTGACATGTCAATGTCCAGCTTGAAAAAGAGCATGAAGGTGATTCAATTATGACGGAATTTTCTTAATATTTTTTTCCAAGGGGATAAGTGAACAGTTTCTTTAAAAAACCTGGAAGCGACACCAAGGATTCTGTGTGTAGGGTTAATACTAGATGTGATAAGAGTCTTGGGGAAAGAAAACGTAAACAACAACATCTACGCTATTCAATCTGACTTGTATTTTCCAAACTCTTTAGTCCGAGATAGAGGAAAACAAGTTTCATCAACCTATCTTCATTCTTCCCACTTGATACAAGCAGATAAATCATTATGAGAATGGCAGACTGAAAGCCTACCACCTTTGTCCATGCCTTTCTCTAAGGAAAAAAGGCAAGAAGAGTTTGTTTCTCAAGGTGATTGTAGCAGTGATAAGGGAGCAGTTCTTATTAGGGGTGACAGCGAAGGGGCTGCGGCGGCAGTACTGACTGGATAACCTTGTGCCTGCTCGCCCTTCTGCGCCAGGCTCCTCTGCCTTGCCTCGGCGGGGACACAATCTGCTGGCTGGAATTACCTCGCAGCTGGAGGAAAACTAAACATGATTTCTGACCTTTACTTCTTGTGTTCAACAGTAACCTTTGGTGGTCGGCTTGCACAGACGGGCTGAAATTAAATCCCGACCGCTGCGTGTACGATTATGTGCATGTTGAGGCTGAGAATGACGAGAGAATCAGCGGTTGAAATATGTTCCTTCAATTGCTGTCGTCTGTCTGGGAACCCGCTAGCTTGAAATGTTAATTGAAGCCAATTTGTTTCAACAGTATTTGGAAACCTTAAGATACAAGCTACCTTATTTCTCCTCCCCAAAATGCAGCCACTAAAGCTAATGCAAACTTAGACTGAAGAGTTGTATGAAATTATATAGCTATTTACGGAGCAGATGCCATATATCTTCAAGTGAGCTACCTTATTTCTACTAGAAATGACATTTCATGGCATCCACTGTGTGAATATATCTTCCAGCAAAATGTTATTCTTTGTCCAGGTGCACAGATGACTTAAAGAATACTCACATCTAGGTGGATGGGTTTTTAAACATGCATCTTAGCCTATGCATGTGTGAAGAGGATTAACATATATTTTTCAGACCTTTGGACCAGCCAAGCGTAACTGAAAGCAGTAATCTAGACCCTTGTTTCCCTTTTCGGAGAAAAAAAGCTACAATTACTTATGCTGTACTCGTCCTTCTTTGCTCATTACAGGCTTATTCCACCAACTTCTTCTTTTAGTGTGCAAGTTAGCATGCTTGTGCATGTTGTAAGAGGTTCCCATCCGATGAACTCATTATTCCACAGTGCTCACCCCACTCAATGACACACTCCACATCTACCCCTGACTGTCACA
Organism: Scardinius erythrophthalmus; assembly: GCF_964197995.2. Taxonomy (NCBI): domain Eukaryota; kingdom Metazoa; phylum Chordata; class Actinopteri; order Cypriniformes; family Leuciscidae; genus Scardinius; species Scardinius erythrophthalmus. Next base: position 23,454,330 of record NC_138234.1, read on the forward strand.
TCCGAGCAAATTCATGCAATCGTGCCCACTATCCTTTAGACTGGAGATAATGCAGGCATGGTGAAGTGCGGCTGAATCTTAACCACGAGTGGAACCTAGAATTTAGTCAAGACGCTGAGGGGAAAATTGACCTGTTCCATTTTAGTTGAGAGGTTCAGTATGTGCATGTTTTTTCAATGTGTTGAAGCAAACGTTTGTGGCTAAATTTTCATTTGAGACACATTGGAACTTAATTCCAAATGTATGGTAGGGTCCCAAACCCTTTCCCTAAAGAGTTAAAGATTTAAATAAACATTATATTTGAAAAAAAAAGGTTAATTATTACATAACATTCAACATTCAAGACTAAAAAAAAAAAAAAAAAAGACAAAATTTGTTCCAGGGAGATTTGAAACATGTCCATGATATGCACAAGAACATGCTAAAAAAAATGTAGCAGGTAAAAGTTATTGTAGTTATTAATGCTAATACACTACATTATTTCATTTATCAACCCTTAAAGGAGAATAGGAGGATCACCAAGAGAGCTGGCAAATTTCAAACAACTGCTTCCATGGACCAACTTTTAGAAAATTCATTTACCACACTGACTGGCCTGTGTGGGGCAATTCTTAATTCTAAGCTGGAGGGAAAATTAAGAGATGAAACCTGTCATCAGGATGATTCTACTCTGAAAAAGGACAAGATGGTTGGTGTTGGGGGTATCTGCTCATGGGGGTGGGACTTTGGGGGGTAGAAGATCAAAGCGACTAAAGCTGATTTATCCTGTGTTATAGCTCAAATGCCTCTGAGAGGCATTGAACAGGCCTTCAAAAAGCAATAGCAGCCACCTTTATATCCAGCCTGTGCCAGTCATCAGGCTTGCCTGTGAAGCAAAATCAATCTGTTTCATATCAGAGATACCAGGGGAGAAGGAGAGAGAGTGTGTATGTGAGTGTACAATCTGTCCCCAAAGCTCTTTTTAATGACACATGCTGCATAACAGAGCAAGGATAGAAAAGTGTTCAATAAGGCAAACATGCTGTTATCTGGAGATGAGGACTAATATAAAAAGGCTCGGGTGATACAGAGGGAGTTGTCAGTCAAACATGCTATAATTTCTATTTTCAAATTCCCTTCCTTTTCTGCTCAGCATGGACACACTTACTTGGGCAGAAGCCCTTCAAATTCTCGCTAGCAAAAATGGTACAAGAACCACCCAATCTATGTTGTTGACAATGGTTACTTGAAATAACTTTGAAATAACTCTTAAAGGCCCTCATAAATTCAAAAATGCACATTTCATCAAGCAGCACACTGTTCTTTAAATATAACCCATCACAATATTAATTTAACTAGGCAGCATGTCAATCAGGTGACCCAACCAGGAGATTCTTTCTAATCCATGACCGCATACAGATTGAAATGATTAAAGAAATGCATCTGGAAGAACTATTTAATCACATTAGCTCTATAGACTTAATAACCAGTGACAGAAAGCCCTTGTGGAGAAGGTTTCTTGAGGTTTAGAAGATCTCTTCCTTTGTTTTTCTTTGAACAGGTGTGGTGACCTTTCAACCACTTAATGAGATTATGAGAGTAATTAGAACTGAAGCCACCGAGGGTCCCAACAGTCAACCCGCTTGAACTCGAGAGAATAACCAGTGTCCATCTGGGTGCCACCTCGGAATTAGAGTAAGAAACGTAATTAAGTCCTAATGCATGGATCCTCAACTACCCAAGGGACTGGGGGACGTGTCCATGAAAAAAGTAGCATTAGCGTACATACAGTAGCTAGCAAGCACTGCATAAAGCAATACCAAGTCTGTCAAAGCAGGACACACTCTAGGATTTGGGGTTGGGGAAGAAATCCCCTGCAACCATTAAAGTCACAATGGTGTTGGATTGCTCCTGGGGTGCTACTTTGAGCTGTTCATTTAGGATGATGTGCAACTATTGGGCCTGACTTAAGCACACTCTTCATCTCCAACATGGCCACCGAGAGGAAGGCAATAAGGGACCCAAGGAAACCCAATGGGCGCCTAGGGAGCGCTAAGGCTGGCCACTCACAGGGAAGCCCAAAGACAGCAAAGTGTCAGAGTCAATGCGAACACACACCTCTACAATGGCAAAATCAATGGGGCTTTATGAGGCATCAATCTCCTCTACAAAGGCCTGCTTGTCTACTGCTGCGATGGACCATTTGGATGTGAGACTTTGACATTAGCCATTTTCCAAAAATTGCTGGGGAAGGGATTTTGTTGACCCATTCCTAATGGTTTATCTCATTCCCTTAAAGATTCTGTTATCTGCCGTGTGGTCAAATTGGGAACATTTTTTTTTAGTTACTAAGGGTCATTGATTTTTTAACGTCCTTTGGAACGACAAAATAATGTAATCTTAGTTGTCTGTTTAGATCAAGAATGGACAACTCTGTTCCTAGAGGGACACTGTCCCACAGATTTTAGTTTCAAATCTAATCAAACACACCTAATTTTACAGCAATCCTCAAGACTTTGTTCAGACGTGTTTGATTAGGGTTGGAAATTAAATCTGTGGAACTGTGCAGATCCCTGATTTAGACCATTCAAAGAACCACAAGATTGACCATCAGTCCCTAGAAAAATACCTATTTGACTCCATTTTACACCTTTTTAAGTACAATAAACCCTCCACCATGTTTGTGTGGGTGATTTCAATAGACGGATCTATTTACAGTAAACAGCAGATCACATGCTAGAGACTTAAAACCAAGGTACTTGGCAAGTGTCCTGCAATATAATTGATTGTTAGGCAAGTTGTGCATCCTCGGCCAACCTTGCTCTACCTCCCCCCCCAACATCCATCTCTATGGCATTTACACCTTTTGTTTACAATACGCCCCTTGATTTGACCAGACATCAAGTTGGGGGTTTGGGGCTCAGGGCTCCCGTTCCAATATCTAAGCTAATTACTTTTTAATTTACAGTGTGTCGTTAATGGTCTTGGCAGGGGAAGCAAGGTTAGACAGGCAGCAGAAGCCACTTCCCTTCCGTTCACCAGCACCATGGCCTCCTTAATTAAAATGAATAATCTAGGCATCCATCAGATAGATGGAGAGAGAGTCAGAGAAAAACAATTGTGAAGATAGGAAGGTAGGTAAAAACCCTGCTGAAAAGAGCAGCTTAGGCTAGCACCAATTTCAATGAATTGTTATGGTGGTTTAGCTGGTGGATTTTATCTCAACCATCCTGACTTTTTCTGAAAATAATTGAACGAAAAAGTCTAGAAGCCTGGTGGGGAAATCAGTACACCAGTATCTCGTTAGGTAAAAGCATTCAAAACACAACCAACGCTGGCCAGTTTTGATGGTCTTTTCAGCCAGGAGAATAAAGAAGTAATGTTACAAAAGTAGTTACAAAAGCTACATCAAGAAAAAAAAAAAAGAACAAGACAACTACCTCCACGGCTCTCGCTGTCAGCTGGCTTCACCTGGATGGGGCGAGTCATCTGGAAGAAGAAAAACAGTAGAGACAAGACAAGGGGTTAGCTCAGGCACAGGAAACTGCTGTCACCGCAATAAGCCTACAGCCTGTTGAGCTTATGTCCAAAACAAAACAATCCTGTCTAAATTTTGATCAAATGCAAATATCCATATGTCACTTTGCAGGGTACTCATTGTCCCTTAAACATACAAAATACAAGAGTGGTGATTTGTACCAGCATGCCTTCAGTTGACTCGCACCCTATTTCTATTTTTGACGTGCTGCACAGTTCTAGACACTTTATTTTATCCTAAAATAAATATATTTACAAATGTCATGTGCGTGCATTGATTGCTGTTTTATTCATGCCTTTAAAATGACTTCCAATCATTATAGCAGTTCCAGGTTCCATGCGCACCTCAAGTCAAAATCCTATAGCATGTTTGATTTATATTGCCTGGTCCACTTAGTGGTCTTTAGGGTTGTGTCCCTTTAATGGCACCGACTGAATACGTTGGTACTACCGAGTATCGATTCAAATTAAATCAATCGGTGCCAAATTTCGGTACCTGAGAACGCATCTGGGTACGAGGTTTAAATACAAGTCATGCATGTTCTGCACACACACACACACACACGTGACGCTCAAAGTGTTTTTTAGCCTCTGCAGTCTCACTATTTGAGAACATGAATGCATTTCCAGAGCCGCTCTGAGAGTCACTGAAGTTCATTTTACATTTTACAGTTTCATTTAAGAAAAACTATCGTTATATCAACACACGGAAACTCAAAGGTCTTCACAACAACCCGTCAAAATAAAAGTTTGGTATAATATATTACTGTTGTACAGCTGTATACTAACACTAATAATAATAAGTTATCATCAAAAATGAATTTTTTAAGGAATAATCACTTTTTCTTCTATGTTGTAATTGTAACAGTAGGCTATAAAGCTCAATTGTGCTGCATGTAAAAGATCAATTAAATTAACGTTTTATGTCTTCATTTGATTACAAGAAAATTCACAACACAGAATTTGTGGAAAACAAAACATGTCATAGAAAATAATAATAATATTACTATAATGGTTGTTTTTATTAATATTCAAGCATCATAGACAATGGCAGGCAGCAACCAAGGCAGCTCTGGCATAATGTCAATAACACTTCTACAAATGACTTAATTCTGTACAGTTATTGAGTACAGTAAACATGCCTAAAGTACGGAAAAAAGGTACCTTTGGGTACCGGCACTGAATTTCAGGTTAAAATGTGAATGGTACCCAACCCTAGTGGTCATATTGCTAATACCCCGGACAGCTACTGTACAGCCCCTCATCTACTTATAAAAAGGTTGAAAGCTCTAAAACATTTGGCAAAAATTGGCGAAAAGTTTCAATGACACATTTCATATCAGGAATAAAATGCAACAACTCTAACATAAAATAAGCTTCCTTTTTTATCTCAAAGTCCATTTACTCCTCTCAAAAAGTCTCTAGTCTGATCAGCAAGTTGTTTTATGTTTGCTTTGCCATGCTCGCTTGGTTACAGTGTCTAGCAAGGAGGAAGTGAAATGCAACAACAATTAAAGTGGAGGCAGCCACAAGAGAGAGAGAGAGATCAATGAAGCCCTATTGATCCCTGCCCCTTAGGCTGTGGAGAGTGTCTGGAAAGGAGGGATTCTGTGGGTAGAAGGCTCACAGTAATCTACTAAAGCCTGATAAGAATGGCATTTGTTGGATTAGATGCCTCTGTCATCACAGTTTTTGTGCTCCGTATTTTGCTCGACAAATTTTTTTTTCCATTATCCCTGCAAAGGTTGAAGCTTTCTCGACTGGTTCTTATTCTAAAATCTTGAGCCAAACAGAAAGAAAACATTTGATTTATTTATTTTATTTTTTCCATCTTCTGCCCGTCGTTCAAGGATTCAAAAAGGATTTTGCTGCAGGATCAAAGGATGTTCAAAAGGTTTTTCTATGCTCCCATTTATTCTTACCTGGGGATGTAATGTAGAACAGAGTACTGTAAGTGCAGACTGTTTGATTTTTGGAGCAGTACAGCAACTTACAAAGTGATTCGGGTATATATATATTTTATACTGTAATAATTTCACATGTAAACTTCAAATTAATGTAGAAACAACAAAGGCAGTAGCCTATTTTTAAAATATTATATCTTTTTTATGAATCAAGGCCAAAACCTCTACTGTCTCTATGAAATGTTCTCAATTTTAGCCATTAATTATAGTCATTCAGCATTACAGTATAATTGAAAGCTCTCAATTTGAACATTTATAAGGCTTTATTTAAAAAAATAACAACTTTTAATGTAAGTGAACTTAAAAAATCTTCACATAAACCCATTATAATAAATGTCACATTTACCTGTGCCCTTCAATGCATCAGATATTTAGATAGGTCCAACAGGTAGGATATATACAGAAATTGAATAAAGTTATCAAACACTTCACAGTGTTCACTGCATAAATTGTGAATTAAATATAGATTAAACCTTATTAAAGCTATAAAAGTTATTCAGTCAAAATCTGTATCTTGTTCTTAACATTAATGACATCACAGCAGCAGGTTTATTAGGCTGCTGTCACTTTAAGAGCTGCCGCATATCACGCGGATCTGTTCTCACAACTCTTTACGCTCATATAAGACTTTTTTTAAGACTGTGCTTGCAGGGATACTTGACAAAATGGGCATTTTGACATAATTATGTGTGTTTTTGTCGGTTCAAGCGATGTCTTTATGTGCACACAAGTCGTGTGTGTATCACACAGAGAGGAGATTCACAGACGTGCACCAGTACCGCACTGTTCTCTCTTTTGTGTCTTGAAGAGCGTGAATGGTTTAAAAGCATTTGCATGAATAATAGTTTAATTATTATTAAACAAAACTGTTTAGGATGATAAAAGATCCATCCTGACATCTATATCAGGGTTTATTCAGTGATATAACTGGTTTGAAAGTATATTACCCCATATATTACCAGTAATAAAAGTAATAATCATAAAAGCTGATAGTGTTTTAAAGTTATGTTACATTCGAGAGAACTTTCTTTAATTGTTGAAAAACAGGACAGATCCTGTCCTAAAGGCCTACTTTTACACTATAACATCCATTCCCCAGCATCGTAATCCAATGGGAGCTTTCTATCGATCCAAAACAAACTGCTAATAGCAACACAGCAGGCCCAGTTTGGATGAAAAAGGGCCAAGAGCTGTGCAGAGATTTGCGACAAGATTACCCAAATTTGCAAAGCGCCCTTTGCAGGCTCCCCAGCCATCTGTAACCTGAAATTAAGCCTTTATGAACGCTGCAGCAACTTTCGTCTCATGCAGACGCCAATGCAAAGGCCTGGGAAGCGTTTGAGAGATAACAGGATCAACATTTTGCCTTTCTCCTCAACATATTTTCTTTTACTGTCCAACCGAAAAAAGGTCAGTTTTAAAGACAGGCCAGTCCCATAAAAGCATGACTTGTTCAAGGAGAAACACCATAATGGGATTTTAAAAAGCCTTAATAACATGCTGATATATGAGGAAGAGAGCCAGGCCAGATTCATTAAGTGTTAAACGTATCCATTTTCACCTTGAGGAACTGAATAACCTTCCTCTGAGAAATTATTCCATAAATTTATCCATCGTAAATAATAACTAGCATGGTCTAACTCTTTGTGCAAAGGGGAAAAGGCAAAAGATGTAATTCTTCTGAAGGTCGGAGTTCAGTAGCTTTGTCTTAGACTCCGGTTAAAGGAAAAGTAGAAAAAAAAAGTGTATTTGAAATACAGTAATGCACTATGATGGTGTTGCACTGCAAGAGATTTCTCCATTGCAAAGAACAGCATTTTTACTCAGTTGTTCTCAAGCATAAAGACAAACACAGTCCTAACTGTGAGATATACCCATCTCAAACAAATCATTTGACAAACGCAAACAGTTGCCCACATTAGCATTTATAGATACTTTGCAATATGCATGCAACACTGTGGATGCGACGTCTGGTAATAAAGGAGATTTTGTTTTGGGCAAGGGAACACATTCAGAACTACCTCATGTAAACGCCATCAGTGAGATGCATTTCTAACACGTTGGACTTTTGTGTAAGGTTTATGGATTCACCTCTCTAACTAGTCACTGTCCTGGTCATAAAATGCTGGTGTAATGGTCCATTTGTTTTCCTAAGAGCAATGTGTTTCTCCCTTGTACATTTAGTATCGACGGAACTCAGTTTATTGCATTTTTCTCACCTCTAATGGGATGCCTTACACTTGAGGTACACACACACACACACACACTAATATTCTCAAAAATACTGTATACTATATGTCAGTTCATTTTAAACAAATGTGGGAACAGATGGAGTTATGGTTTTGAATATGTAACAAAATGCTAAAGGCTTAGCCTGTGAATAATATTTAGATTATATGCAAATAATTAAAGCAAATCAAATAAATAATACATTATAATATAAAACATGTTATTCTAAATAAAATATATTAATAATGAATCTTTTGACAAATAGTCTATCTGTAGTAGAGTATTGGTAAAATACTTTCTTACTAATATTATAATTAGGAAATCATTAAAAAATTGTTATTGTGAACTAAAATGGACTAAACTATTAAATAGCATTTTTGTTAATTGAAACGGAGCTAAAATAAAATAAAACAAATAATAAATGAAAAAAAAAGTTCCCTTGACTGAAATAAAATAAGTTTTAGTTGAAGTACAAAAATTACTAAAACTGAAATCATAAGTTAAAGCTAAATAGAAATTAATGTAAAAAAAATCTTAAAGGTATAGCGGAGGATTTTTTTACTTCCGGGTGGATACCCTATACTATTGGTCCTCCTAATTGTCAATCATTCTGGTGAATCAATCAAACTTTTCAAAAAGTGGAGAGGGCGGGACTTATCTAAAATTCGGAAAGATCCTCCGCTATACCTTTAATTAACTGAAAATATAAAAATAATAGCCATTAAATGCTATAATAGTATATACATAATACTAAAATAACATTTATTTTCCACATACAACTATTTGAGGCAGCATTCTGGCTGTCCAAATACAACTAAACAAACGAATTACTACATAAATAAACTATGATTATGTTTATTTAAACAAAAACATTTTGGATTTAAAAAAAAAAAAAAAAATTAAACTGATCACAACCACTCAGCACAACATTAAATATAATTCACAGTCATCACTCAAATGCAATGAAAAGAAAACGCATTGATGCATCACTGCTGCAAACAATTTAAAAAAGTGGTGAGGACAAAATTGGAAATGGCAAAAAATAGGCCACCCCAACCATAAATGACACCAATGCTGTAAACACACTCATTCCACATGCATTTGCATGCACTATAGAAACAAAAAGACCAGCAGTTGACAAACTTGTTTCTCTCTCTCTCTCTCTCCTGGGAGAGTTCACTACGCCTCTCTGCTGCTTTTGTGCCTTTATTGCACAAGCGTTCTTTACTCATAAGATAAAATGAGTTTGCCTTATGCTGTGTTCCTTGCAAAAAAAACAACAACAACACGTGTTCTAATTGTGATAGATTCAAGGAGGTTTCCACACTCGGAATGGAGAACGCAACGAGGTCCAAGACAAAAACAGAGGGATGGAGGGGGTTGGAGAGGATGGAAGGCAAAGGAGAACTGCCTGCAACTGCCAGATAAGATTGCTTCTCAGTTGAGTGGCATTTCCAGAGCCGTGACTCCACCCTATTGCTCCCCCACATATGCTGATAGACTCGCGCTGGCGGAAACGCACGCTTATACGTTTCCCGCCCGCAGCAAAAAGCACCGGCGTCCCTGTGTTTGCCAATCTGTTGTTTAAACTCAGCGGAACAATTCAAATCCCCACATCCCAACAGGAGTGTGTCAGTTGCATCTCGTTTAGGGATGATGCACACGATTCGACACACCCCTCCGGTCGCCAGCATTCCAGACCGGGAATGTATTCTTCGGGATTTCCAATGTAGCCACGGGCGCAACTGTCTCTTTTGTCCTTGTCATCTGTTTCTTTAAGCACACAATACTCGATAATCATGCTGTTTGCTGTGCTGCTGTCTTTCAAAAGGGGGAGCTATCAAACAGGGTAAACAGAAAATACAGTGGGGGATATGAAACAGCCATTCTCCTGAGAGACAGTCTGTTCTCCTGTAGTGATGTTTGATTAGACACCGCTGTGCTGGGGTAGATAGAAATTCAGAACAAGCTGCTCCAAGCAAATCGGGACTGCGCCTTGTTGCCTCCGTCTATGATGAATGTGAAATAATTCCCCTATTTGTTTTACGCCGTTCTGTCTTAAATTGCATGCAGGACATTGAGTCAACATGGATGAAATTGATAGTTTGCAGTGGCTTTACAAACAGTGAATGAGGAAAAGCGTAAAGCACACGTCATTGGATGTATAAGGATGTTTAAAACGCACTGTTTTTTTCCAGGTCAGTGCCGTCACGGCTTACGGAATCCTGAAACACACTTTGAGCTTCGCTCACCTGCTGGGTTTAATGTTCAAAAGGCTTTCGCACCATATCTCTTTTTCTTTTTTTCTTTTTTGGTTCACATGCATCATTAAAACGGCTCACAACTTAAAAGATTTAAAGAATTTCATAAGACGGATTGTACATAATGTATGTATGGATTGTATATAAGATACTCTACAATGATAATGTTTGTTTGGTTAAAGGGTTAGTTCACCCAAAAATGAAAATTATCCCATAATTTAATCACCCTCAACCATCCTTTCAGTCAAACAAAATATGAGTTATATTTAAAAAAAAATATCCAGGCTCTTCCAATCTTTATAATGGGACTGAATAGTAGATTTTGAAGCCCAAAAAACGTGCATCCATCCATCATAAAAGTAATCCATACGGCTCAGGGGGTTAATAAGGCCTTCTAAAGCGAAGCGATGCGTTTTTGTAAGAAAAATATAAATAATTATAACTTTATAAACTCTAATTACTAGCTTCCGGTAATGTCCGTCTGAGCGTTCACGAGAGAGTCGAGTTCAAACTAATAGGGCAACAAACTCAAGCTCCTCCGACATTTCTCTTTACAAATTCTCGTTTTAGACTTTGAATTCGTGACCGGTGTTTTGTTTTGCTCAATCCTCTGCGCTTCCGCGTTCGTCAATACGTCATGTGTCGGGTCAGAGGTCACTCTTCCGCCAGACTCAACTTGTGTACGGATGTTTCCAGATGCTAGTAATTACAATTTATAAAGTTATAAATATGGATAATTTCTTACACAAACGCATCGCCTCACTTCAGAAGGTCTTTATTAACCCCCTGAGCCGTATGGATTACTTTTATGATGGATGGATGCACTTTTTTGGGCTTCAAAATCTCAGTTACTATTCACTCCCATTATAAAGCCTGGAAGAGCTAATATAACTCTGATTGTGTTTGGCTGAAAGAAGAAAGTCATATACATCTAGGATGGCTCGAGGGTGAGTAAACTATGGGATAATTTTCATTTTTGGGTGAACTAACCCTTTATTATAAACAATTACATTAAACAACAAAAAAAATGTAATCTAAAAACTACTGATAATTCAAAACTATAGCAACCCTGCTGTGAACAAGATTGTCTGATTAAGAGTCGGGCATCTTGCGTACGTGCGTGAGCACGCGTGTGTGTGTGTGTGTGTTTGAGCATGCCGGTGGTTTGGCTGGAGTTTAACACTGAGATAACAGCCTATTCCCTGTTCATTATTTAGCATTAGCAGATCATCAAAGCCCCTTCTCCTATGTTATTCCTAACAGGGAAATAAACACCTTTTGACTGGAGCATCCCAGCTGCGATAATTAATATTTCCAATTATTGATTTGAAAGTGCGCTGTGTGGTGACAGCCTTGGGCCTCGGCTCACCTAATAAATCTACCGTACAGGAAGGTGAGAGCGGAAGAGAGAGGGACAGCGAGAGGGAGAGTTATTCTCCAGCAGCCAGCAATTTTTAGTTAGTCTGTTTTCCACACAAAGCTACCGCATGAGTTGTAATATAGAGTATAAATAATATGGACTACTTCTATTAAGCATATACTGTAGGAGCTTGACAGATACATGGAAAAGAGCACTGAGATTTCCTTAACATTTAAAACATAAAACATTTCCTTTGTCCTTGAATTTCCAACAACATGAGGGTAAATAAGACAAAATTAGCATTTTTGCACGTGCTACTCCTTTAAAATGTAACTCATTTGTCTACCAGAGTCACTAAGAGGAAGAAAATGAGACAGAAAATAGATGAGGAAGAAGAACGAAGTGAAGAAGTATGTGCGTGTGAGGTACTTCGCTCCCAGCACCTCTGTGGAAGCCCTGATAAGAGTATCGACCGCACCGACTTGTCAATCGCAAGCGTCTGAAGTCGCAAACTCCAATAGCTTCCCTCCGATTCGCACAATACCGGAGGTCAGATGTAGCTCCACTGCCTTCGACCATTGACTCTGCACTTTCTGAGCCATCTGGAACGTCTACAGTCCTCTGAAAATGTCTATAGCTGCGCTCCAGCTAACGTCGTGTTATCTTACACCACATCAAGCTTGTGCTTTCAGCCTGACGTCCCTCAAAAGGTCATGGGTCCGGATGAAATCGTTTCCCCCCTTAAAGTTCCTCGGCCTCCTAGGTTCTCACCACACGACGAAGCTGCTGACCTTTCACAGCAATACAACCAGGATCCTACTGAAGACCGTCAGAAAGACAGTGTCTGTATGAGCGTGTACAACGGTTCCTGGAGTGAATTCAGCCTTAACACAGTTTATCTGGAAGTGGATGAAAGGTCCGAGCTAAAAAGAATTCAACAAGAACAAATAAAAAAAATGATAAAAAAGACTCTAATCCTACAAACGCTCGCAAGCCACCGGAGTGTCAAAGTGAGATAAAGAGAGAAAGGTGGTGCACAAGAGAGATTCCCTGACTTCACAGCTGCCGTGGTCTTTTATCAGGGGAAGGGCATCTTTCCCAGACATCTCTGGTAAAGGCGTTCGCAGCTCAAAGAAGCCACCTTTTTTTATGAGAGACGTGAGTTTTGTTGGAGGAAAAAAATCTGTCAACAAATTCTTAAGAAGCACCATGGTGTTTGTTTTGATCTCTTTTTATTCTCATTTTCGTTTCCAGCCCTGTCTCGTAGAGCCCTATTTGAAGACCAATTGGTGCCGTTTCATGTCAAAATGTTGGCAATCGCGTTTAGCGACTCTTATGTCTTCAAAGCCTCCTGATGCCAGTTTTAAAAGTAGGGGATGTCAGATGATAATGTTTCAACTTGCTTTACAAAAAGCACTTAAAAACAATCCTTCTGAATGGCTGAATAAGCTCCTGCTCAGAGGATTAGACCACGCCTTCTCATGAATAATTAAGAGGAACTCTGAGTGCTGATGTATCTAAATGCTACTACACAACCTACGGAAGCCATAAGAGGTCATGCATTATTAAGTGGCCTTTCCCCTATCGCCAGCATTCGCATACGAATGTCGCATTTCACCCCCTAGAGGCAGTCGCATCGAATGCAATTGTAATGGCATTTCAAACTGGTCGTGAAGCAACTGTTTCTCTCCGCTTGACAGCATAAATAATTATAAAATAACCATTACTCATAACCACTCATAAATTCTGCATATGATCGGAACTCCACGCAACTCCTGTACTACTCTCCATTGGAAATGAATGACTTCCGGGTCTCTCGCTTGTCATTTGTCGAAAAGATGGCTTTATTTATTTTATTGTTGTTGGTTTTTTTTTGGACATGAATTTCCTTACGACCTCAATGTAACAACAGGCTGTGTTTTCCAGATCTCACTCAAAATTTTCAAGATCTCAACAAATTAAAAGTTGTTCACGTAATCTTGACATAATCCGTTTTCTTGAGATCTAGAAATAAGAGATTGTTTATTGAGTTCTTGCCACAACTTGCCAGTTCTTGTTGTGATATCATCTTGAGATATCACCTTCATTTTCTCATGATTTCAGTGTAACAAAAGATTTTTTTTCCCAGGAATCTAACCTAAACTTTCTTGTGATCTTGACAGGCCCGTTGTGGGTAATCGGGAGAATTCCCGGTGGGCCGCTTCACTTTTGGGCCAGTCGAGGAATTTTTTTTTTTTTTTTTTTTTCACATTTGTCACGTTAGTTAGATTAGGCTACACACGTTCCACATTCTGACACCGCAGCGCGCAGCCTCTGTATGGGTTGTACCATGTGCGGGAGTTCTTCCCTTCCCTCCTATAGAATTGGTTGGGTCCATAGCCCGTCTTTTCCAAAACGTTTTCTCTACCGCGGGCCGCGGCACCGCCGGCGCCTACCGATAGCTGGGCCGGCCCTACCTTAACGCGTCAGGGAGGATGGATGGAAGGTAGAGGCCAGGAGGTATGGAAGCTTGTTTCCGCCACAGAAAAAAAAACATTTTAAAAGATAATTGTGACTTTATTTCTCAGAATTGCAAGATATAAAGTCAGAATTGCGTGAAATAAAGTCGCAATTGCGTGTTATAAAGTCAGAATTGCGAGATATAAAGTCAGAATTGCGTGAAATAAAGTCGCAATTGTATGTTATAAAGTCAGAATTGCGAGATATAAAGTCGCAATTGCATGTTATAAAGTCAGAATTGCGAGATATAAAGTCAGAATTGTGTGAAATAAAGTTGCAATTGCTTCTAAGTCTAATTGAATTATTATTTAACCTTTACATTATTTGTTGAACCATGGTATTAATACAAACTACACAATAGTAAGAGCTGAACTGTTGCTTCATTTATCCAATTTGGAAAAAGTGCTAATTTGGAATTCCACCATGGAAGAAGTGGGCCGGTCTTGGGCCTGAAACTCCCGGGCTGAAAAGTGGCCCCACTCCGGCCCTGGATCTTGACATAACACAAAAGTTGTTTCCTCAAGGTCTTGACTAGATATTCTCATGGTCCTGGCAAACCAATAGTTTTGTCATTGTAATAATGAAAACAGGATGATAATAATAATAATTATAATAGAGGACCTCAGACGCATCTGAAGGCATTCACTCAAAATTGTTTTCAAACCTGAAAGAAATCAGTCCAAATCATCCCTAAATAAACCCTTTCCCACTCATAATTAAAAATAGTGTGCTACTATTGTCTTCATCATGTGCAACATGTGCATATCTGTATTTCATGGCCCCTTCTACAGTACTGTATATCTGGCTAAATCCAGCACTATAGATTTCTGCTTAGAAACACATCAGGCCAGATTAAATAAAGTATGATGTATACACTAACAAAGATGAGAACACACTGGAAACCTTAGCATTTCGACAACAGGATCTCCTAAGTATGTGCTAATACAGCATTCAAGGGTCTTCATGGTATTGTGCTCTGTGCTTGCTTTGCCCTGCTGGGGCGGAACGAGAGGGAAGCTCCCCGCGCTGTCACTGACGCTACAGGATTGTGACGGATTACAGGGCACTTCTCTGACCAATGGGTGGCCAGCATCGCTTCCCGGTCAGTGACCCATAATTCCCTGCATACCTATGCCGAGTTGACGTTTCTTTAATGGGTTACAGACCTCTGGCGAGCCAACGCCTTCTCAGCGCTATGATAGCCTATTAACAATTCACCACAGCTTGCAGTTTTTTGCCTTTTTTTTTTTTTTAAGCCACCCTGCACCCGTCCATGCCACGTATAACCTCTTTCAACCTCGCGGTCCTGAGGGGATGACAACAGCAGAACAGAAAAGGAAAGAGGCAGAGGAGAGAGGGAGGCAGCGATGCAAGTCGACCAAGTGTCAGGTGTGGACAGGAAAAAAGCCGAGGGGAACGACTAGGAGATGGGAGGATAGACAGATGGAAAGGGAAAAAGAGAAAGACCTGAGGCCAGAAGTGGCATTTGCTCAAAGCCATTCACCTATCTGCCATGAGAGATGATGCAATAATGGTAATACGCTCGACTGCAGCGGTTCTCAACTGGAGGGTCGCAACTCAAAAATGGGTCACTGGTCTGTTCTGACAGGCTTTGGACAACATGGTGGGAAAAAAAAAACTATGCAGAATGCAAATAAACCAATAAACCAAATTAAATAGGTTTAGGCTTTTGTTGCTGTACGCCCAATCAAACTCTGATTTTGTCAAGAAACCAATCTTGTTTATCAACCCATTGTCCATTTCTTACAGCGTTCCATTGCACTTATCTCACATGCGATCTAATTCGCCATTGCCTCGACGATCGATAATGAAACAACAGATCTTTGTGTGTTCACTGTTTTACAGAAGGGGCTTAGTGTCTGTCATTGTGAGTGTGTTTTGTACGGACTAGAACTCGACGAGGATCCAGCATGCTTAGTCCATCTGTCTGCAGTCCAGTCCAAATCAACTCCAAAAACACAACTCCACTCTGGCATAGATAAAGAGTATACGATTTAAATAAGGACCTCATTATCTGCTTATATTATCAGCTTGTATTGATATGAATACTGATGTATTGTACACTGGTATATGTATATACACACACACACACTGTACGCCTAACTACAAGGCATTTATGAATATAAACTTTTAATAAATTGCATAAAAATCCATTCAAATATGTTTGTTGCATAAATAATATATAGCCTATTTATGATTTATTGAAAAAAAGTGACTTTCAAATGGGGATAAACTAGCAATTTAGCCGGTAATACCAGCAGTGGAAGTTGAGAAACAGTTGAGCTGACTTTTGAGAAACACATTAAAAGCATTTTCTTTCAGCTTTGTCAGTTTTTCTGTTGAATAACGATATCGTTTTGTAAGAACAGAAAATGAAATCTGCATCTTTTCTCTTTTTTTTTCACTTTTTTTGTTGAATAAGGAGTTACTAAAGTTACTAAACTGAACGAACAACCCGAATCGGTTCATGGAGGTCCCCCTTAAAACGCAAGCTAAGAAGTTCATTAATTACAGCAAAACATCACACAAGCTAAATTCCTTCTTATGCCATAATAGATTTAAATTCTACATGAAAAAAAAAATGTGAAAGCTTATTTGTTTGTTTCTCCTCTAGAATACCTCTCCCTGCATCCTCATATACATCCAGTGCAAACAAGCCAGAAAAAACACACACAGCAGTTTAGACCTTGAACTAGTGTGACCTGAGTGCTGACAGGCAGATGAACTCCAGCATTTTCCATATCCCGCCCCGATGGACTCCAACTACGTGAAAACACGGTGCAGCTATGCAGAAAACATGATGTAAGTGTCTGTCCATCTCAGAGTTCCTCTTTTATATATATATATATATATATATATATATATATATAAAAAAATATATATATATATATATATATATATATATATATATATATATATATATATATATATATATATATATATATATATATATACACACGCACACACACAACATCAGTCATTTCTGCAGAAAATTTTATTGCTGCTTTTCAGAATGCGTAAACATGTTGTGAGTGTGTTTGTTCAGTAAAAACACCATCAAATAACTAAAGCATAAACCCAGACAGCAACATAGTGTCGCCCAGATCCGGCTCACATCTAGCACGCGTGGAATCCACATGTACCAGATGTGGCCCGGATCTGGGCCGACACTATGTTGTAGTCTGGGAAGATATTGTAATTGTACTACAATACAGTGAAAGCATAATAATTTTTATTTCCGAAAAAATTGTTTTTTCACATCACATCAACTAGAATGTTACTTTCATTGACTACATTTAGATGTAATTTTAGCAAAAAATGTACTGAAAGTATGAATAGGAAATGATGAAATACTGAATATTTAAAGGACATCCTCGTCAGCAAGACAAAAAACATTGGTAGCCTACTTTTTCAGTTTTTTTTTCACAACACCCTTCTGTATTGATTTTGGGGTAAATATGCATAATTTAAACAAGCTGAGAATACACTGTAAATAAATCTTTAAAATGTATGGTATAAAAAGATAAGGTTTTACGGATTTAGAGTAAAAATTAACTGAAACAATGTTAATATACCAACCTACAGAAGTACAGTACTTGAATGTTTTACAGTATATCTTTAAAATACACTGACAACAACCAAAAACACAGGCAGTAAAGAGAAAACCACATGTAGAATAACAAATAGCTTTCAAGTATGTGCACCTTCTATATATTGCCATTTACTTCAACTTGTAGAAAATTGGTGTACAAATACAAAACTTATTTGTTTGTTTCAAATTACATTTTTTTTACAGTAAAGTATAAGATGGCGTTCCTTTTCACTTAAAAAAACTTTTAAATAACTAATAAAACTTATATTAAATACTAAAAATAAAAATAACTAATTTTAAAACATACTAAAAATAACTAATTTTCTCAGGGGGAAATATGCAGTGATAAACCAATTAACTGTGGTAAACCAATAAACCGTAATTAACTTGTAGCATTTTACTGTTAATTTTTTACAGAGTACACTCTTATTGGTATCTGAAATCATATTAGCCAAAATATTTAATAAACACACCTGAGATTCTATTCCAATTCAACTCAACTGTGGGCGCGGATTCCTATGGTCATAGGTTACATGGACACATGGGGATACAGCATGCAAGGAAACCCGCAATGTATATTGGGACATTTTCTTACACTTGGGATCTCACTAAGACACTTCCCAAGGGTTGTGGGTTGATTTACCTCTCTCGACTTCCTTCCTTTCTTTAAGCCGTATCCCACTGAGAGACAAGGCCCTTCCATAAACATTTCCATAATCATTTCCGCCACCTGTGTCCATCCCACCACGTTGACAGATGCTCGCTTCCCGTCATCCTATGCGCACAACCATCCAGGGACATTTATTTTACCCCGGCATTAATTCAACAAGGAGCATCGCATTTAAAGGTGTCAACGGTGATGTCCATGACGCTGGAGGAAAGACGGCAGAATGAAAGAGAGATGAAGCGTCTCCCTTGAACGCACTGCACTCTGCGTGAACTCTAGCCTCCTGCCATGAGCTTTGCTTTGTTTAATAATTTATTCATTTTTCATAAAGTTCACATGCTCCCCATTTTCGAAGTGTAAAGCTATGGAAACCTGCTAAATCATGCAGCATTTACATTTGAGGAAGTCGAGCCTCTTCGCTAGCCTTCTAGCTAATGCTTGAGCAATCTTGCGCGTACACATTGCGCTTGATATTTTTACCCACCGCCTGCGAAAGCGTGTTTACACATGCTAGTAATTCACATAAACCAACTCAAACGTGACAGATGATGTATCCATCATGGTGTTAAGAAGTTAAGTGCAAAAAAAAAAATGTCTTTTTCTGAAACTCCGCCTTGGCTGCACTCCACTGGAAATATGACAGCCGAGAATTATGGGAAAGGGTGGGGGGATTTCAAGCGAAAGGGAGAGAGTAAAAAAAAGAGGCCAAAGAAAAGTGATTTAGCCTCCTAGTTCATCTTCATCTGTGTCCTGTCCCAAAGACCTGGTTCATGAAATAAGTCCTGCTGAAAATCAATGCAGGGCCTGAGACTTATAAAGGTGACCCATTCGGAACAGGTGCCTTTTGTGGAGTGCTAAACTCCAGGCTTGTACCGCTAAAACCAAGCTAAGAAGAATTAATGGGGGGCATCGATTAGGTAGAGCGCAACTTAGGATTCACTAAGCAGGGAGTCATTTTAGAGTGGGAACTGTGGCGTCACAGATGGCCATTTTTGCCAATGTGTTTGAAGATCATTTAGAAACCATTGAAAGGGAGAACAATAAAAGTGATTTTTAAATAGAGTTTTCTCGCTCTCTATAACTTGGAGGGGGAAAAAATTTTGATTTTTTTTCTACAACTACCTACTATTGAGCTACAATCTATTTCAGACTTTTGCTGTACTTTATGTCCAAGTGGGAGGTTTTTGGCTAGAATCAGATCAGATATGATACTACATACTCTTCAAAAAATAATGGTTCTTTATTGGCATCTTTGGTTCCATGGAGAAACTTTAACTTCTATAGAAACTTTCTATAGAAAGTTTCTTTGTAGTGGAAAATGTTTTTTTTTTAGATTAATAAAATGTTCTTCACACTTAGAAGAAAATGGTTGTTTTAAGAATTGTTCACTGAAAGGTTCTTTGGGGAATCAAAAATGGTTCTTCTATGACATCGCTATGGGGCCATTTACACAATTGTTTTATGTATTTTAACCAACATTCATTTACACGACAACTGCGTTTTAGGGGCCTGAAAACGCAAACTTTTGAAAATGGGATTCAAAGTGCAAGTCTTTGAAAACAACACTGTTATTGTCTCTGTGTAAACTACAAAAATGTGAATTTGTGAAAACGATGCCGTTTAGGCACGTAGTGTTTCTTTACAAAGTGAGACATCGCCAACTACTGGCCTGCCATGAATAATACAGCATTAGTTGGTTTCGCGGATCCGTGTGAACGGAAATCACTTTGACAATGTTGTCGTCTGTACGCGAAAAACGTGAAGGAAACACTTTTCCATTTTTAGTTCATTGTTGTCGTGTAAACGTACCCTAAGAGTGTAGAAGTGATGCTAGAAAAATGACAAAAAAAAGCTCTGTGATTGGCCAAAATGCAGAATGGAATCTGAAAACATTTTTTAATTTTGTTTTTTGATAAATTTACAGCTAATTTAATCAAAAAAAAAAAAAAACGCATAAAAAAAATCTGCAGTTTAAAAATATAAATCAAAAAAGAAAAAAAAAGGTAAAAATTTTACTTTTATTAAAATTCAGAACTGCAAAAAAATCCCACAAAAAGTAAACTGATAAATGTCAAAAATATAAAAAGACAAAATTCTAATCTTTTTGTAGTTCATAAGCTCTAAATTGTTCTCTCCAAATTCATCATTAGTTTTCTCATCACCTGAGGCTTCTCATTTCTCAAGTATTTTTTTCCACCTTGTTTAAAATAAATCAATAATAAGTCCAGGGGAGACGAATCAACGACACATGTGGCCAGGAGGCATGAGGTCCAACATATTCCCACCTCTCTACCCTTGACGTTGCATCTCTCTCTCTCTCTCTCTCTCTCTCTCTCTCTCTCTCTCTCTCTCTCTCTCTCTCTCTCTCTCTCTCTCTCTCTCTCTCTCTCTCTCTCTCTGTGTGTGTGTGAGAGAGAAAGAATCGAGGGGAAAGATGGTGACATAAAAATTTCTGGTCTATGACAAGCGTGCCGAATCGGATGCCTCATTTATAATGTATATCGTGGATTTGTGAGTGATTTTCCATGCATACTAAAGTGGCACCAGGAAGAGTTTCTCATGGAGATGTGTATGTGTGTGTGTGGGGGTGGGGGTGGGGGTGGGGGGGGATACCAAGATCTAGAACAAAAATGAATAATTTCCTCCAGGTACCAATTTCAATTTTCAGGTGCCGTTTGTACTTCCACGCTGGCACGTCGCACATGTTCAAGAATGCGCCCCTTATAGTGTGAGTCACAGGGATTAGGCATCTCGCCACATAAACAGTTAAGATTATTCAAATTGGGATCAGACATAGCAGCTTTAACATCGTCATGTTTTCAAGTTAGGCCAGGAAGAATGTTTGGCGGATTTGCAGCATTTAACCGACACCGGCCGGTAATCTAATGACGATTTAGCAGGATTACGCCACTGTGCATATGGTGACACCTTCACCTGTTCTGTATCCTTTGGTTGTGTTGGAATAACTTGTTCTCAACTGGTTTTGTGATCCTCAAACACCCTGAAGAAAAGTCCACTATACTAGGGCAACGCAAATATGCATTAATAGTAAAATTCTGTCCGATACCAATAAACAAGTTTTAACGAATAAATATAAAAATATAAAAAGAAAATGAAGATTTGCAAAAATTTAGCAGTGTTATCATATTATTAGTGTGATTAACTTCAAGTGAGTGTCAGATGACAGCAAAGGTAATCTTACGTTATATGTAAACATGAAAAATTAAATGTAAAAAGAAAAATCTCTAATATCAACTGATAACCAATATGGTACAAACATAATGTGCATTCCTAGTAAATATGACCTGGATTACATTAAATACAGGTTTGCAACATGGCCAAAAAACACTGAAATTCAATTTCTGTAAGGTTCAGTTACTGTGTCGGAGCAGCACTTGTAAAAGCAAAACTGGTTGAGAACCGCTGGTTTAAACAACCTAGACAGCAACCATCAGCAATGCAATCTTGCATTGCAAAATGAAAATAAAAAAAGAGAAAGAATGAAATAAATAAACATGACAAGCGGCCACTTAACCGCAGACTCCCAGGCTGAAACCTGATGAGGCCCGCACCCCGGCGAAACTTCAACAAATGCTAAGTGACACGCTTAAGTGGGTTCAGGTTGTGCAACCAGAATAATTCACTAAAAATACAAATGAGGCCACACAGCGGCTGCAGGGAAGAGAGAACCAATAACTATTCGCCCATTCAAATGAGCCTCGAGGTGGAGGGTCTCCTTGGGTTCCCAGGTGCCACGCGGCGGTATTGACCGGCCTGCAGTCATCGAGCAAACACGTAAACGGCCTGTATAGACATCATGGATTCCCCTCATTGAGAATCAATATCAAATAACCCCACTGTTCACTGGCAATTATGGTCGGTATCCAACATCTCAGGCCTCTTTATTTTCCACCTCCATCATTAAATGTGACCTTCAGGCCACATTCTGGCTTTATTCTCCAGGTGGAGATGGAGGCACGGGGAACAGGCTTTTGGGGGATTCAGCTGGGGCCACATGGGAGGTTGCAGGGGCATCTTCTATGACAGATCAATTATGGTTGTACCGCTGGGCTTTGGGCCAGCTCCTCTTCCAAGGCCACTAATAGAATCCCAATGTCACCAATGACATTACTGACTAGATAGGTTAGCCTCGGGTTCTAGAGGTCTCAAGTCACTGTCCCGGTCCTGTCTTGCTGTGACCACTTGACCTATTCTTACTGGAGACGGGTAAACACCGCTTGACAAGGTGCATTGTGATAGCGTGGGACATTGATGTCCAGTTAACCTCCACGCTCACTCATAATTGTCCTCGCCATTGATTTCATGGTGCTACTGATTGCTTCTTGCTCTGAAGAGACCCAAGATTATAGATACGCTAGGTGCACGGAATATCAAATAAATGGTATTTGTGAGGTCTTGCTGCAGAGATTTCTCTTCATTGCGGTTTGACAACTTCAATATTTCGAAACCACTGCTTCTCAGCACCCAGACTGAGTCTACTAGGAGAATCAGAAATTTTGGCCAAGACAGGAAAAGTTCCCCTCAAAATGTATGACTTGTAGAACACAAAAGAAGACGCTTTTTAGTGTTCTTTTGTACATAGAATGAAAATCAATGGGGTCCAAGGTTGTATGGCGTTTATTGTATGGACAATAACAAAAATCTTCAAAATCTCTTGTTTTGTGTTCTCCAGAAGAAATAAAGTTATACATGTTTGGAATGACATGAGGGTGAGTAAATTATGACAGATTTTTTAGTTTAGGTATAATAGTCAAATTTGAAATCCAATTGAGTAAAAGTATTGTTTCAATACTACTTGAGTAATGTAAAAAAACAAACAAAAAACTAAAAGAAAAACAATGGTCTATTATTTGATGCACCTAGTCTGCAATATAATGTAAAGTGTGCATCAGCATGACTGAAAGTGGCATTAACCATACAAATTAAAGAAAGAAAACTGTTAATGGACCAAGTATGAAGCAAACCAACAAAGTCTCATTCTGAAAGAAGCTGTCTTACAAGACGTTAGCAGGATAAAGAGTTGTGACAGCTAAATGACAAAACAATCTTTTTCTATTCCAATTCTAAGTCCCTGATGGGCTATAGTCTCTGAGGTATTTTCTACACTGTCTCAGTTTCACGCCCAACACAAAACCTCTCTCTCTCTAATTCAATAGGGTGGGTTGCTGTCCGGGTGCCTAGCACAGGCAATGACAGCCCTTTTAAATTCTCCATTGCCAATTACACTTATTCCTTCTGGTGGAGAAAGCGGGCAGGGGTGGGGGAGAGGGGGGTAGAGCAAGAAGAAAAAAGGAAGAGAAAACGTGGCGACGATGAGCACTTGTTTGACAGGGCCGATGTGGAGATGGAAATGTGGTAATTTGGAGTAATTCGGCAGTGCGTCGACGGTAGCCGGGCCTGCCTGTCCGTCCACAAGAATAAATGGGGTCAGCCGCGGTTGATCGGCAACTTTCATTTATATGTAAATGACCCCCGTCACCGTAAAGCCAGCATGCAGCCACACGAACACACACACACATGCACTCAAATAGCACGTTAGCTACCATCCATCCTGCCTTAACTCTTTGCGCTTCATTTGCAAAGCATAAATACGCACATACCTCATATATACCCAGTATGTCAAACAAAACTGATGCACGTCTGTCATAATCGTCAATGCTAAGCTACAGGTTAAAAAAAAAACCAGACGCTTACAGCATGTCAACAACCAGCTAGGGCTACACGATTTGGGGAAAATGTCATATTGCGATTATTGAGGTCAATGTTGCGATTGCGATATAATAAACAAATGGTTTCATGAGTCAACTTGCTTGGTTCTCAAGGAAAATGCACATAGAGATTAGTGATAATGATGTGTATTTCTCAACTCAAATTAGCAACAACAACTAAATGCAGTGTTTTCAAATTAAAATAATATTTTTTACAAAATTAAATAACATCTTTGCATTACTGCAAACTTGTAATTGTCTCAATAGTACAATAGTATAAAATAAATAGAACAATAAATAAGAACATTTGTATGCTCATGAAAATAAAATATTTTGAACATTCTATCCAGAAAAAACAGGGACATTTAAGCAGGATGTGTATTGTGATTGTCAAAACATTTGGTAACTAAATAGAATTTTGTTAAGTTTAGTGACAACATGTTACAGTGTTTACATGGTACAATGACTAGGTATAATAGATACATGTTCATTTTTCTCAAGAAAAAATAAATATCTCACCTAATGCTGTAAACATAGAGAGCCCTGTCAGGTATTATTATTAAAGGTTAAAAATAACAATTCAAATGAAATATAATGTTTTTACTAGGCTATAATAACAACGTTACGATATTTTAATGATATAAGTAAAAATATAATAAATATTTAATATAGTGCACATATTTAGCAAAATACTCTTCACTCTATAATTTGTTTAGCCAACTAATGTGCTATGAAATGGCTTTCCTGCGGTAAATGTAACGTTATGTGACATTGTTCTTATTGACCTCTTTCCGCGTTTGAAAATCACTGATTGAACGATATTATGTATGAGGCATAACCATTTCAGTATGTTGTACTGTATCTTTCAACACACCTATTGTTCATTCGTGTTTATTTACTATTAACAAGTAAAGAGAGATGTTCGGTTCACGACCACGATCTGTCACGTCACATTTACAAGCGCCAAAACACTATTGTTTGAATTTAGTAACAAAATTGACAGAATCTGAGAGCTTTTTATTAGTGGTGTAGAAAATGGACAAACAGCTCTCAGAGAGAATTTGTTGTCATGTCCACACATACATTTATTAATTTCATAAAATCGCAGCATTTTACATCATATAATCGCATAGGCTTGACATCGCGATTGCGATTGCGATATGATTAATCGTGCAGCACTAACACCAACATATGCTAACTATCCTTTAGCTTAGCATTCTCATTCACCATACAACTTAAATAGATGCTTGAATTTACTGAAATTTTTGTTAAGTTAACATAATATTTTGCTAAATGTATCAGGTGAAACTTTAAAACAAACAAACAAACAAATAAAACAAACAAACTCCACATTTGTTTTCCCCTGACACACTGAAAGAAGAAAAAACTATTTTTGCGAGACATACGTTACATATGACATACAGTAAAAGCCAAGTTATAGTTATATATGTCAACATTTCAGACAATCGATGATACAGGATTCCATAAGAGATACAACTTCCCATACATTTGGCAAGCTGATGTACTGTTTATTTACTATGACTTATTTATGAGCCTGGGCTTTTGAAGATGTATCGATTTAATTTTCAAATCTTTAGATGATTTTGGTATCAATTAATTCATGTCCAACCTATCACTGGAATATGTAAAAGTGCATAATTTAGCTCTTTGGGTCATGAATTCTTTAGATTTAGACATTGTAAATTATTTATAGTGCTGAGATAAATCTGTCTGCGATATATCTGGCCAAACAGGGCAGCAAAATAGATATTTTTTTTCCTCACCAATAAAAGGTCCCTGTTGTAAATATGAATGATATCTTTTAATAAGGGCAGTTTTTCTTGCATTCACGGTTGCGTTGTTTCTCCTTTAATTTAATATTAAACAGTTCCTGTTTATCTGGAGCATTAAATAATGTGGACGGATATAGAAACACTTTCCTTTCAAAGTTCTCAGAGGCATTCTTGTCTTAATTTTTCAGACTCTCGCGGCATAGCTTGGCATCTAAATTCCTGCTGCAGTTGATAAGGTGGAAAGCTGCATCCTCAGTGCATTCTGGTAAGGCATGGTCAAAGAGATGCTTTCCTGCTGAGCTCAGGCCCTGAAGAACAGAAGCTGACTCAAAGTCTGTCACATCGTATTGCAGCCCACTTCCCAGCATCACACCAACTTAATGTTATAGTTCTTCTCAAATTCTGTCTTTCACGCTAACCATTTAGGCCATACTCTACCCACAATCCTCATGATATACACTAAGGTGATATGTGTGCCAAACATTTAGGGATATTAAAGGTCAATGTTGCATCTTTCCTAATAATTCAAGAAGATTTGTGAGAAAACCCATTCATAATTTTTTCAAACAAGTCTTTGAACTTGGATAAGATGGTCGAAAACACAGGGTATTTCAGGTTTTGACTTCTGCATATTATGAATCAAAGGCCAATCAAAAGCGAATCAAGGTCACCCTGTTTCTCACACAAAGCTATTGTATATTGTATATACTTATAATATAGTACATGAGTCATACTGAATACTTTTATGATAATTCTATGGTGCTTTTGTGGCTTTTTTGCAGCTTGAAAGCATCCGTTCCTGTTCACTGCAATTGTATGGAAAACAGCAACCATCATAGAGGTTTGGAACAAAAAGAAGATGAGTAAAAATCTTTTCTTTGGGGGGTGGGGGTGAACTATCCCTCTAAAGCTACAGCAGTGTCGTGAGGTGAATACTTCGAATAATTTTAACTGGGTTGAGATTATATCTAGTACTTGTCACCTCTTCTTTTTGTTAACTTGCCTTTTTAATTCATTTTCAATTTGTGCAGGATGATGTGGGTGTACTCAAATCATTTGCACGATTAACAAACCTACTGTGTTAAGACTTCCCTCAGAGGACACCTTGGCCTTCAGTATGGAGGCTACCACTTCTCAGAAATTCAAAAGATGTTGTACCCACACTGTAATTTGTATAACCTTGTGCAACCTACTACTTTCTAAAGTTAATGATCAAAGGGTCTACTGACATTCCTGTACGTTTTGTATGTATACTAAGATAATACCTTGTTTTATGTACATTTACTATGGTAATACCATGGTATTATTTGAAGTACTTTGGAGTTCCATGTAACTACTGTACCATAGTATAGGAATAATGTAATAAACCAGTGTGATATACCAAAGTATCATGGTATTAGCATCTGATATCATGCCCATACCACGTTACCGCCACAGTACATTTGTATTAGGGAATATAAAGGAAGAAGCAGTAGTATTTGACTCAGGAAATAGACAAAACAAAAACAATGTGCACAGAAAATCATAAAACAATGAAACTTTCCTCCAACCACCAGTCATTCAGAGAGTCTCTCAATATTTTTTGCACATTATAAATGTGTAAACTTCATTTCAACTTTAACAACAAAAGAATAATGGAATAACAAAAATAAAATAAAAAATAGTGCACTAGGTAGCCCTGTCCACCAGAAAATCTCATTGGTCCAAATTAATGCTGTATTCATTTTCAGAGTGGAAAGACGGGTAAATTACAATGTATCGCATTGTGACTTGTTAGGACACAGTATAACTCTCAATGTGGCTTTAATCGCCTAAAGTCGGGTTGTGCTGACTGTGTCTTCATTTGGATCGCCATCCCCAGCCCCCAAGCCCCTCCTCTCCTGCACTCTTCCTACTTCCAGTCTCTCTCTCTCTCTCTCTCTCTCTCGTTCCATCTGGGTTGGGGAATGAAGACTTCAGGGCCAAGCAAACAAATTCTAATAAATTGCTGTACCGTGACTGGAAAGCTCAAGTTCTAATCCTCCCAGTTTCTCCCACCTCTCTGCATATCGGCCGTTGCATTAATTCTCATCAATGGGCCGTGGTGGTGGTGGTACGGGGGAGTGTGGTCGTGTCCGTCCTGCCTGTTGCACCTTCACTTAAGCCCCCGCATTCATGCCTAGTACTTTTAATAAAAACGTCAGCCACCGTATCGGAGGCCAAACATTGAAGAAAAACATCCTGTAATCTGTCAGGACAAGGGAAGGCGAGAAGGTTGGAGAGAGTGAGAGATAGAGAGATATAGAGGTGAAAACAAGTGGGAAACCAAAAGGAGGCTGACACAGATTGGATGGTTTAAAGGGGGGTGGGGGGTGTAACTGTCACCATGGCAACACCTGACCTTTAAAGGTGAAGCAAAGTTGGGCAAAGTTGTCTCTCTTTCTCACTTAAAGGGGAGTGACATTTAATAGTCCCCACAGGTCAAAGGAGGGTAACAAACACCAAATAAAGGCTGCCAGTTGATTAAATAAGGGACCACTATATCATCAAGATCTCCTAGGCTTTGGGCAGTAAGCCTATCTTTAGGAAGCAGGGTCATATCTTCAAGGACTACGCTATAGGGAAGGTCCTACAATGCATGTTAGCAGCATCCAATGATCCTTTCAGACTTACGAGTCATCTGACATTCCGCTTGGGATTCTAGCTGGTGGACTTTTTGTTTTACGGTTTGACTTCTCATGCATAAAAGTTACTACAGACGTAAAAGGTTGGAGACAGGTGGGGCAATCACCCCAACCCCAATTAACTACTCCTTCAGTACCAGTAAACCTGGCACGATAAAGATCAGTCCTCCCAATACCATCCATCTTTATTGCTCCCATCTATATATCCCTCTATCCCTGTCTTTCTCCATGTCGCTGGACTCTCCGTCTTTTGTCCGTTAATTAAGCAGCACTGCATTCATCCCTAGCATGCCATTGGCCACTGGAACAGATATGGTTCCCTTGAGTTTTAAATGATTCAAACATTTGCCCTTCAATGTTCCTATGGTGGAGTGAGTGTGTATGTGTGTGTGAGGGGATTAGACCCTCGCCTCCATCTGCCTCAGCCCACACGCTCCTCTATAGAAACTCTAGCTCCTCTCTCATGGAAATTTCCACCTCTGTTTCAATCACTTCTTTTCCTGACTCATTTGCTCCAAATGTGTTTCACTTAGTCGATCAGACAAATGACTCAGCACTTTTACACATTCTCTATCACGATTTCAAAATGGTGCCACGAAGATGAAAAGAGCGAGAGAGAAAGTCTACTGAACTTTCTACACATTACACGAAGCAATCAGCACAAACCAAAATAAGTTTACACTACTTGGCTGTGGTGTAGCTGTTGTGACACATCACGTAAGCAAGAGGTGAGGAGGAAGGGGTGGAGAGAGTGAGGGCCAGAAAAACTGGAGCAGCTGTAACCTTGTGCCCCCGTTAGCTCCCAGTTGTAAATGCCCTCTAACTGAAGAGGAGCCGAGCAGGCCAGCGGTACATACAGTAAATACATTAATTACACACTCAATGTGGCTCCGAGCACCACTGTGGCAGCCGTCGAGTTGAGTGGGGGCGGTACACAGAAGACTCTCTGGGGAGCATTGTCCACAATCCCCTTAGCTAATTACAGATGCTGCAAGGGTCCATTTCCCATCACCTTTATGCTTTCACGCCTTTTATTTCAGGCATAATCTCTTAGTAGATATTTCTTACATCCCATAATGAGCCAGTTATTACTTTAGACAACAAAGAGGGTGACGGGAAGGAGGGAGGGGAAGGTTGTTAACAACTCAAACTGTTACGCTATTACGACCCTGCCAAAATCAAATAACTTGTCAAGTTGGCTGTCAGTCTGTACCGCAACCTTCCCCGGAGGTAGACTGGGCGGTACAACTGCTGAGCAACCGCATCTAATAAATACATAAATAAACGCATACATAAATAGTTCATCAGACTAGGCAGAGACATCTGAGACAGTACCTGAGGCAGCAGAGAGAGGGCAAACAGTCTACTCCACTGGCCGAGGAGATGCCTGCCTCCAATGACTGGTTAAGACTATAAACGGAAGAGGGGATTTAGTCTGTCAGTCAAGGCAGAAATGACCCTCTGTGCTGGGGCCAGACTGTAGGCCCACGCCTGGGTAACTTCTGTGCATCTGGTTCGCATGGATCCTGCAGAATTGGGCAGTTTATCTAAGCTCCATTAAGCGCCTATCTTAAAGGGATATTTCGCCCTAAAATTAAAATGAAAAAAAATGAATGAAATTTAAGTCATAAATTACTTACTAAAAGTTTTTTTTTTTTTATGTCCTGCTTGCGCTCATCCATAATGGCAGTGAATACGACCAGCAACAAGCTTTTCAAAATAGAAGCTAAAGTATCGCAGAATGATCCCAAGCGACACGTGTCATATATTCCAAGTGTTCTGGGGGTAGCCTATACAATATGAAATTGAATGTATTATTTAACGAAAATCCTGACCTTGGCAGTCCTGCTAATCCTGACACTTGTCGCATAAAGATAATTCAATGATACTTTTGCATCTTTTTAAAAAAAAAAATAAAAAAATAAACTTCTAGCTGGTCTTTATTCACTGCTCATTTTATGGAAGTTACAAATTACGGAAGAGAAATGGGCGAATTGAACTAATATGTGATCTGGATTCACTCTTAATACAAACCCGTACATGCACCGTTCCCAATCATATTTAAGAAAGGGCGAGAAAGTGGGAGTCAGAAGTGAAAGGAGAGATGTAGGTTTAGGTGGCTCTTCACATGGGCAATGTGAAATATTTCCTGTTATCAAGTTCGCTGGTCAGGGACAAGCATGGATTCCTGTATTGGGAAGATAAGTGGCTCTGATAAAGTAAGTTAACATTGATTAATCCATGAAAACGTGGAACTGCAGAGTTGGGAGTTAATGAGCAGGGTTTTCAATTGCCCCTTAACATGTGCACTCACACACACACACACACACACACACACCAAAGCTCCCTTATTCTTACCAAAGCACAGGGATGCCAGCACTTGCTTCTCTGTTATTTTGGTGTGTTGCTGTCGATCGATGGATCTGACATTTGTTAGCACAGAAGATTCATAATGCAATTGGACCTTAACAGTCCTATTGGACACCTCATGTACAAGAATGTACACCTCATCTGCACAAGAACAAAAAGGTCAGGACTAATATGGGACCTGGATATTTATCTGCAAATGCATAAAATAACAAAGAGCTTTGAGGGGCGATGAAACCCTCGATGAGCACAGGCAGCAATGGATGCTGGCAAATCTTTTCGACACTCTGGGGTCGGGTCGTTTGCTCTCTGTTGGCAAACTAGTAGCAGCAATGCAGGGGGCCAAGCATGAGATGGAATACATGAGCTGTGGAAGCATTCAAGCTCAGGAGCTTGTGTTAACAACAAATGAGGCGGGAAACTGAATTAAGGTACATGGGGAAAAAAGGTTACTGTTTGTTCCTGAAAATACGATGATGATGATGATGATGACGAGACCTTCTCGGTTCAGAATTTTCTACTTGGTTGTGTTACTACTGTGGAATTACAACTCTTAATGAAAAGGTTCTGAAACATAGTGGGTTTAATGCTACACATTTCTAGCAGTTAATGCGACGAGCAGACTTCTGTACTGTTCTCACATTTAGTACAGCCATGAAACAGACTAGGCCAAAACTGAGTCCCCGGCAATAAAGCCAGTGAGATTTCTTGAAATCCTTTTCAGTACAACATCTTCCATGCACATTTTCACACCCACATAATTTTGTCTTATGGCTATACTATTAAAAGACAATGACAATTTTAACGTTTAAGGATTGGCCCCATTCACTTCCGTTGTAAGTGCTGCACTGTAACACATTTTAAAGAAAAGATGCGAAAAATGGTATTGCATTAATGCTGTTACATTGGAACAAATGCTGTTGACAGCTTAACTTGCAATGAACCCTAAATATTCATCTAAAAAATAAACTAAAATAGTTACGTAGCTGGTCTAAGCAAGCTTAAACTGGTCAGGTTTGCCTATAGCTGGTTTAGCTGGTCTCCAAACCTAACCATCCTTCGGATGAGACGTTAAACCGAGGTCCTGACTCTCTGTGGTCATTAAAAATCCCAGGATATCCTTCGAAAAAGAGTAGGGGTGTAACCCCGGCATCCTGGCCAAATTTGCCCCTTGGCCTCTATCCATCATGGCCTCCTAATCATCCCCATATACTGATTGGCTTCATCACTGTCTCCTCTCCACCAGTAAGCTGGTGTGTGGTGGGCGTTCTGGCGCAATATGGCTGCCGTCGCATCATCCAGGTGGATGCTGCACATCGGTGGTGGTTGAGGAGATTCCCCCCTTCTATGTAAAGCGCTTTGAGGTCTCAGATAAAGCGCTATATAAATGTAACGAATTATTATTATTATTATTAACCAGCTGACAAGTGTTCAAAACTAGCAAAACAGAGTTTAGGCTGGTTTAAGCTGCTTTTCCAGCAAAAACACAATGGAAACTGTGGAATTGGAGGTAGAACAATCTGAATGTTTTCGGTGGGAAGATAGAACTAGTGTAACCGGTCTTACTCGACCCGTTACAAGCAGGATTCAAACCGACGTCTCCGACATGGAAGCCAGGCACACTAACAGGAACACTAAAGACCGCAGTCTCTAGAATCAGTGCTAGAGTGCCTCTTGAGATCAGGGGAGTGAGGTTTATCCACACAGCTCGTACTACAGTAGCTTGCTTCTGTTGCACTCATTCCCCTAAACCTCACTCCCACCCGGGTCACGGCACCAGCGTAATCGGTCCTACTCGACTCTCCCCTCCAAACGGGATTCGAACCGGTGTCTCCAGCAAGGGAGGCAGGCACGCTAGCAAGAACACTGAAGACCGCAGTCTCTAGAGTCAGTCGCTAGAGCAACTCTTGAGATCAGGGGAGTGAGGTTTATTCGCACAGCTTTTACTAGCTGGCTTCTGTTACACTTGCGCTACACAGCATTTCTCTATTCACTTTTTTGGATAAGACAGAATGTGCTGCAGCATGCTTGCTAGTATTAGCACTTCATTATCCAAAGAGCAAGGGCAAGGAAAGTTAATCTCAGCATTGGAAAGGCTCCATCTGACTAACAAAAAAATCACAAGCCCTTAAGTCAGGCACAACACTGCTAAGTCTCCCCGTGTCACTCGTGGGGGGCTTTTTCCACAGCTAATTTCCTAATTCCCCCTTGGCTTTCCTTAGAGTGTAAATCAAATGAGATTCAAGACCCTGCTCTCACCCCTTCTTTCCACTCTTCTTCTTCCTCCTCATCTCTCCATACAGACATTTGTTTTAATGCCTTTTTCCAGGAGGGGCCCCTGTTATTCCGAGAAAAAGACGGCACTACAAAAAAAGCCCCCCTCCCATGACAGCGAGTGTAAATCAGCACCCGCTGAGCAATCTAATAGCGCCTCATGGACCTTATATACCGCAGGGCTCCACCAGTCATGCATGCCTGTTATGCATGTGTGCAGACGTGATCTTTCAAAAAAGAAATGTCCTATATTGTCTAAAAGTAACTCCCTCTTTGTTTATCTCATGTAAAGTTGATGAAGGGCAATGAGCAAAGGCCCATAAGAGCAAACCCATTGCCCCGACAAGTCGTAAAAAAGTCCAGTCTGGCTTCTAAATGGCCTTGGTCATTATCTCTCATGAAAAAGCTTCAGTTTATCCATTCCAACAGGGTTTTAGGGAAGTTTCCTGCTTTGGTTGACAGTGACGATGTGGCACAATCAGCGGGCTGGCAGGGTGAGGGGTGGGCAGGGGAGGGGCGAGGATTGGGCTCTCAGTATGTGGCCCCTCAATCCGTCAGACTGCCATCCAACCGGCTCGTCACATCAGGGTATGTTGGAGATATGCCATCGGCACGCTGCGAGGCTCCGAGCCTTGGAAAGAGATCGAGAGATTTCTCCGCACAGCCCGGGAGCCTCAGATAGCGGAATGGCGGACAAGCATGAAAGCCCCTGAATGGGAGTTATTTGCTTCGTCAAACTCATTCCGACTGTGTGCGTCAATGTTTCTTCTTTGTGTGCGTGTCTCTTCTGACGTGGCCTTTTATTGTTACGTGACTTCAGCTATAAAAGCACACATGCCATATTTGATTGTATTATGAATGTCATTTACTAATGGTTAAGCATATTAAGATTTTGTAGGCACATTCCATTCTGGTAACAGCGGCATGTAGGGCGACTGCTTTCAGACTACAGGCAATAATGGCTTTCTATAAGATTTGATAAGATGTGAAATTACATTATTTAGCTACAAAATATATATCTACATGTACAAATTTTATTTGTATGATGTTACGAGCCGGTTGGATGGCAGCCCAAATATCTTTCAAGCTCCCAGGCTGCTGATATTGTACATAATCACCGTCAACCAAAGCAGAGAACTTCCTAAAAAGCCTATCGGAATTTTTTTTTATTAAATTAAATAAATTAAATAAAAGGATGATATTAAATACATATACTATATAATTCAATACAAATTCCAAGCCTAAAACAAACAAAATTAGGCTAAATCAAACAAAACAAAAAGTATGAAAAATGGATATTCATTTTGATATTTGCTAAAGACTATATTTAACAGTATTATTAAATTATTAGTGTTTTTAAATATGAACTGTAGGTGAGTATAAGGTAATATAAATGTGGAAATTAGCATGTCAAATTAAATATCCAATATCAACCAATACCAAAAAAAAAAAAAAAAAAATCTGCCAATATGAATCAGTTATATTGTGCATCCCGACAACACAGTATAGTTGACAAATTATAAAAAAATTCTTGACAGATTTTTGCAATTATATATTAAATGCAATCTACTTTACATGAATATGTGCATAGAATTTAACAGATGGTACACAATGATCAGATTGATATGCAAGTAAATTTAAGCATTTCATAAAACATTTAGTTTTGCCTTTATAAGCTCATCTCCAAGCTGTTATTTAAGTCACAGCAGGAGAGCATGTGTAGATAGTAGCGCGTAAGGGTGAAAGTGCTTCCTATGGAGCAGAGCTTTACTGAGATGCCCATGATTCATAAACCCTTATACGTGACTCATAGTCCTACTACTGACTCACCCTGGAGCGAGGTAGGGTGTGTGTGTGAGCATATGTGTGTGTGTGTGTGTGTGTGTGCACGTGCATGCGTCACGCATGTGTGCGCATCTGCGAGAGATCCTCGGCCTTCAGTTTATCAGCTGAAATGACAGCGAGGGTCAGTGCTGATGCTGAAACATACTAGCAGGCCTCTGGCTTCGAGCACTTCCCCTCTGGCAGGGGGTCATCACTGTCACTCCCTCTCTGACTCAATAACCAACACACACACACACACACACACACACACACACATATATAAACATATATCCCAAGAATGGCTGGCCGATACATTAAATATTCAAGATATATTCACGGTGAATGCCTGATGTAAAATTAAGCAACTTTGTGAATGCGGCAATGATTTATTCATGCATTTACTTGCATTTGGTCAGTAAATATGTCAATAGATTACTTTCACAATGTACTGTGACAAGTGAGCATCAAGTCAGAGATGTTTGAAAAGCACCATAATAATACAGTATACTGTATATGACAATTATTTCATGAATCAGTTCGAATGAATCCGCTGTCAGCTTCAACTAATCAATTCAAAACACTGATTCAGTGATTTGTTTGCATTATCACTACAAAATGTTCATGAAGTTCTCTGTTTTTCATATATTAAATGTACAGTATGGCATTTTTCGCCACTAGGGGTCGCTAACCTATTTACAATAACAAAGGCGTAGATTGATGACGCAACATTTGCTAAGAATTATGGATCTTGTCGTCAACGTCAAGCCGACCAATCCAATAATGTTTATGGATGACTAAATACATCAATGTTTTTATCATGACTGTGATATGAAGCAGTTCGGGATTGCTAAGATACAGCTATCAGCTCCAAACGCGACGTGAGTCCCGCGGATATAAAAGGAATATGGACATTTCATTCTACCGAACTACACACGAGTGCAGAATTACAACTCACAGGTCAGTTTATTAGACAAATTAAACTTGTGAGGTAACGCAGCGCTGTTTCACTTGATCTAACATTACACTAGCACACTAAACTGCATTTGAGTGTGTTAAAATGAATGTGTTAGTCTGTCTGTATGAGACTAGCAGTAAGCTAGATCAACATTAGAATAACATACAGATCATATTCTGACATTTTATCATTGTTGAACTATAAAACATTAATTAGTTTTATGTAAATGTGCTCACCTGTTTAATAAAGTACATGTAGGAGCGGTCGAAGTCTCGGACGTGGAGCTCTTGTTTATATACTGTCTATGGGAGCTCTCGGCATCTCGAAAACACCGCGCTGATATTGATTCTCGTTTTAGTTCTCCTCTTTTTATCCAAAGTCTGCTTGCCATGGTCCATAATGTTTGAACGAAATAACAACAGCGTGCAGATAGACATTGCGAACTACAAAGTTGTCCATGTCTGTCGCTTTGGTTACTATCAGACGGCTCTGGTTCATAGCTCTGGTTGCCATGGCAGCACGAGCGGAAACCAGGGATAACGCGGATATGACGGCATTGGCGGCGACAAAACGGAAATAAAGAAACGGGACGTTTCTCGAATTAAATTACAAATTTCTCCTGGTTTGAAAGTTGTTGGAAACAGTCGGGATAATGTAAGTACACAACTAAAAAAAATATATAACATATAGTGATTTTTGCTATTTTTAAAGCAAAAAGTTACATATTGTGCCTTTAAAATGTTTACATAAAAAAACACAAGTAAACCTTGACATTTAGAGTAATTTAGAGTCATCTTTTCTCATATGAGCATATCAGTGTTGTTGTTAACTAAAACAATTTTTTATATATATATATTATTTTTTTCATTTTAATTTAAATAAATCTGAAATAAAAAAAATGTATTAGATTGAAAACAAACTTTTTTTACACACAAAAAACACAAATTAGAAATGTTGCATTGGCAACTATTTAAAAAATATAAGTACTAAAATGACTAAAACTAACCTGAAAATAAATTAAAGGCTGTAAAATCGATTAATCCCGATTAATAGCATCTAACATAAAAGTGTGTTTACATAATATATGTGTATGTATGTATGTATGTATGTATGTATGTATGTATGTATGCATGTATGTATGTATATATTATTATATATATATATATATATATATATATATATATATATATATATATATATATATATATATATATATATGTATATATATATATATATATATATTATATGTATTTATGTGTGTGTGTGTACATACACATATATATATACACACATACATATACTGTAAACTGTATATATATATATATATATATATATATATATATATATATATATATATATATATATATATATATATATATATATATACACAGACATGCACAGAGAAATATATATATAGTATATAAATATCATTATATATATATATATATATATATATATATATATATATATATATATATACACATACACACACACACATATATTTTTTAAACACAGACTTTTATGTTAGATGCGATTAATCAGGATTAATCGATTTTACAGTCCTAATTTTAATATATAAATATCAAGTTTTCAGCTATCCTGGATACAGGCTTGCACCGTAACATGCATACATTAATGCACAAACCTTAACACACTACCATAAACGCCTGCGGGCAGCTTGCCCTAAAATTAGTCACCCACAGACACATCTTGAATGCATCCATATGATCTATAAATCACTCAAGAACCTTGTGACCTTGTTCTGCAGGACCACCAATTGCTCCAATACCAGCAGATTTTCTTGTCCTAAAAAGCACAAACCCTGGACCTCATCAGTATGGACGAGAAAGGGTTTGCGCACTGGACGATTAACACACAATTATCAGGGTGATATTTTATCCGAACGGCACCGGCTGCCATAGACCCCGAATCGTTTGGCACCGTTTCAGCCTGGCTGCCACCAAGAGGGAGTTTTACATAAATTTACCAAGTCTTCAATGAATGATTTTGGGAGGAGAGAGAAGATTGGGAGCGGGGAGGGAGGTGAAAAGAAAAAAGAAAAAAAAAAGAAAGAAAGAACTTCGCTCGCGTAAACTCGCAAAAACAAGCAGCCGCCATCCTCGGCTTTGTGTGTAATTAAATTCAATAAATAAGCAAAGGTGAAGAAATAAATCAAGTGGAAACTGATGAACAACAGGAGATTAAATGCCATTGAGGCGTGCAAACAAATATTTCAATACCGTTTTTAATAGAGGACGTGCACACACATGCGCGCACACATTCCGCCCTCTCGCCACAGCTGTTGAGCACTGCAGCAATGCACATTCACCCAAAATAATAATCACCATCATCATCATCATCCACAGCACCAGAGGCACAACACACACACAGTCAGCCTTCCATGGTGAGTGCGTCATCTCTTCCAAAGGAAGAACACAAGTCTTTATTAATGACTATCGAAGTTGCAATTAACACTGAATAATACATGAACTACAGCTGTGCAAAGCTGAAAATTAGGTGCTAAAGAGGAGGGGGCGAAATGGCTCCAGTGAATATTAATGAGCTCATTAAACGCAACAGGAACTAGTAAACTGAAGTAAGGACCGCCCACTTGCACCGCTCTGGCTGGATTCACGAAAATCGTGAATTCTTAGGATAGAGTTTGTAAGAATGTAAAACTACACAACTATCTAATCTCCTGTTGCATTCAATGCAATTCTCTCTACAAAGACGACAAAAGGGGATGTAGACAGAGGGGGAAACTACAAGGATTAGATTCTACTGTTGAGATCTGATTTTCTACTGGATGTAATGCTGCAGCAGTAGCCCAGAACATATTAGATTGGGTTTGCATAAACCCTCATTCTGTTGCCTTTCAATTAAAAGATCTTGTTATGGGTGTGCTTGTTGTTCATTTGTCTCAAAAGTATCATAAGATTTGTTTGTCAGTGGTGCATTTAGCTGTTCATGAGTGCTATTAGTCAGCAGTCAATATCAGTGAAAAATTTTAATCATCAGCAAATCAGGCATACAATAAGACATCAAAAGATGTTTAAAATCATTTATTTAAAAAAAAATTTGAAATAAAGCCCAATTCCAAAAGAATAAATTAGTGCTTGCTCCACACTCTAGTTGAGGTGGGACGAATAATTGATAAAACAATACACTGCAAAATTGTTTCCTGCAATACATTGTCAGTACCCTTGCACTAATGCAGATTGCAGCTTACTTTACTGTATACCAAAACAAGCATTTCGGTTCTTGAACAGCTAAGAGTCAGTTTAACCAATTCTAGTATGTTCAGTTTATGTTAAACTCGTGCTAGAGCGATTCAAAAGCATATGGAACTGTCTGTTCTCTAATCGCTCTCGCGGTACTTTGATGTCATACACTGACTGGTCTGTGCAGCGCTGCTTGCCTTTAAGTCGAAAAAAAAAAAAAACAGTTATCAACTTGAAGTGTGCATAACCTGAAGTGGGTGTAGCTTCAAGGGGCGTAACTTGAAGTGGGTGTAACTTGAAGGGGTGTAACTTGAAGTGGGCGTAACTTGAAGTGTGTGCAACTTAAAGGGGTGTAACTTGAAGTGGGCGTAACTTGAAGTGGGCGTAACTTGAAGTGGGCGTAACTTGAAGTGGCCATAACTTGAAGTGGCCATAACTTGAAGTGGGCGTAACTTAAAGGGGCGTAACTTAAAGGGGCGTAACTTGAAGTGGGCGTAACTTGAAGGTGCGTAACTTGAAGTGGGCGTAACTTGAAGGTGCGTAACTTGAAGTGGGCGTAACTTGAAGGGGCGTAACTTGAAGTGGCCATAACTTGAAGTGGGCGTAACTTAAAGGGGCGTAACTTGAAGTGGGCGTAACTTGAAGGTGCGTAACTTGAAGTGGGCGTAACTTGAAGGGGCGTAACTTGAAGTGGCCATAACTTGAAGTGGGCGTAACTTAAAGGGGCGTAACTTGAAGTGGGCGTAACTTGAAGGTGCGTAACTTGAAGTGGGCGTAACTTGAAGGGGCGTAACTTGAAGTGGGCGTAACTTGAAGTGGGCGTAACTTGAAGGGGCGTAACTTAAAGGGGCGTAACTTGAAGGGGCGTAACTTGAAGTGGGCGTAACTTGAAGGGGCGTAACTTGAAGGGGCGTAACTTGAAGGGGCGTAACTTGAAGGGGCGTAACTTGAAGGGGCGTAACTTGAAGGGGCGTAACTTGAAGGGGCGTAACTTGAAGTGGGCGTAACTTGAAGGGGCGTAACTTAAAGAGGCGTAACTTGAAGGGGCGTAACTTGAAGTGGGCGTAACTTGAAGGGGCTTAACTTGAAGGGGCGTAACTTGAAGGGGCGTAACTTGAAGGGGCGTAACTTGAAGTGGGCGTAACTTAAAGGGGCGTAACTTGAAGGGGCGTAACTTGAAGGGGCGTAACTTGAAGTGGGCGTAACTTGAAGGGGCGTAACTTGAAGGGGCGTAACTTGAAGTGGCCGTAACTTGAAGTCTTGCAGGTTGCAGACAGATTCTATTGTCTTGCGCTGCCTGCAGATTATCGTAATAATCATAATATGCGTGCACACTATTTACATTGCGATTAGCTTGATGAGAGTTCTAACTAGTGTTATGTTGTAATGCTTAATATTTGAAACAACCCAATAAATTCCATAAAAATCAGGAAATATACCGTACATTTTTTAAGAACATTCTTGCCTGGAATTCAAATTGTTCTTAAGTATAGTCTTTAGAAACAATCTTAAAAACCACATGTTTTAGGAATACTAAATATTATTAACTTTATTCTTAACTTAGAAAATTAGAATTGTATTCGTATAAATGTTTCATGAATCCGGCCCCTGCTAGAAACTGACCTCTTAACTCTTTCCCCGCCAGCGTTTTTGGAAAAAAGTATCCTGCCAATGCCAGCATTTTTGATCATTTTCACAAGTTTCATAGCCCCCAGGATATTTTGTTGTATGAATACCTGAACATGCAATGTCAAAAGAAAGAACACAGACTCTGATTTTGAACACGTTTTATAGCTTAAGCCATTCTTTTTTTTTACCAACACTTGAATGTGGGTAAGTTTCATTTAAAAAAGCAACATTTTGAGCAAAAAGCTGAGAAAATCACGATTTTTGCCAAAGACTACATCCAGATCGGATTCAGAACGACGTAGATCAAGTCCATAAACA
Source organism: Scardinius erythrophthalmus (assembly GCF_964197995.2). NCBI lineage: Eukaryota > Metazoa > Chordata > Actinopteri > Cypriniformes > Leuciscidae > Scardinius > Scardinius erythrophthalmus. The sequence goes on from NC_138234.1 coordinate 23,495,212, forward strand.
CCCTCAAAGCTTCACAGTCCTATAGCTCATCCTGAGTCGACAATTCACTCAGTAACACTAGGCAGTTTTGATGTATGCCGTTTAATGTTGATGATCGCGTTATTTTAGATAGGAATCTGCTTACATATGATATCGCTTGTTTCTGCTTCTTCACCTGTGTTTTGATCAGGAGATTCAGTACTCTTTCAGAAGATGTGCACTGAATATTAACATGAAGTGGGGCTTCATTTTATCTACCACAATTCACAATTTGAACAGCATGCAAAGTTATCAGAAAAATCATTTCAGGTGATGAATCATGCACAAAAAGCCTAGGAATAGTTAACAGCTCACTGGAGACAAAGATTATCAGTAACGACTTCAATTATGGTCTGTTTATCTCACAAAACCACTGCATGGTTTCAAAAGACTTGCAACATAACAGACAAGTCATTCAAATCAGTTTACTGAAACATTTATTGTACTTTTAAGTTTTGTAGCCTGAAAATTTTAGTTCCTTCTCACTTTAATTTCCACAAAAGAAAAAGTCATACAAGGTTTAACTGAAATGACACGAGGGTGAGGAAATGATGACAGAATTTTTATTTTGGGGTGAGCTATCCCTTTATGAAAATGAAAAGAGTACATTTTGAATTCATGTTGTCTTCAAGTAAACCTAAAATAAAATTCTTAAACAAACAACCAAATTTGGCTGAACTTTAGTTTTGGATCTGAGCTGAGAATCTATCAAAGATTGGCACTTTGAATGTGGGAGTTCATTTATTCATTTCAACCTGAGGTGGGTTCTTCTTACTGAATGATCTTTTGACACACACATAAATTTCTTCTAAGGGTCAGCTTTCGCTGTCCTGTTTCTTTCATAAAGCACTTCTCCTACATGTGTGTAGAACCATTTAAGCGTTCATAGTGAAAGGTTTTCAGAGAGAAATACAAGTTAATAAAAGGTAATAGTGGGCTGCTTTTGAAGGTACTCCATTCAAGGCTTGATGATTTGTGATGACCTTATAAACTGCAAAGGTTTTTGGTTACTTGTGTAAGACGGATCTCATATAACTTTTATAATTTTTTAAGGTCACCATAACAACCCTCCTAAAAGTATAAACAGCCTGTAAATGACTACAAATGATTGGTTGAAGCTGAAGTGTATAATTTCACCATTGGAATTTCAAACTGATTTCTCAAATCTGGTTGGTCAAAAAAAAAAAAAAAGTCCCGCTCCCAAACTCACACTATTGGCTGAACCACTGTTGCAGAGTAACTGGTCATTATAACAGTCCTTTTAAAAGTATAAATAACCAAAAAATTACAAAAAAGGTTAGTTGTAGCTGAAGTGTGTAATTTCACTAAATGGAACAGAAACAAATAATGACCGTTTTCAAACAGGTTTCCCAAACTCTGGCGTTCTTCTTCTGGTTGGTCAAAAAAGAAAGTTTCGCCCCCCATACGCACGTGATAGGCTGAGTGACTGTTGCTATATCAGGCTGGTCGGAAAACAGAAACAATCATTTTGATAACTGTCACTCTTTGATAAGACACATAGGATGGGAGGATAGAAATCCAACATGAAATAAAAAATTGACTTTATTTACTAATATAATTCATGTTTTCAGTCTTAAAAGTCGGCATGAAATGAAAATCCACCCTATCCATTTTATAAACGCATGTTATTGATCTTACGGCTCACATTCACATCTGCCTCCATCCAATCAACTATCGATAGATTTAACCAAGCTCCCACCCTACATTATTTTTCTTTTTCAATAATTAATTTCACTCGGATGTACACATTTTATTGGTATGTTATTCCAAAGAAAGAAAGGTTGTCTTCATAGTCTTAAAATCAAAATACAACTTGCTTATTGCCTCTGAAACTATTTTTTCCCACCGATGTAACTCTTGGATAAATATTAAACAATAGCTAAACAGCATTCTAGTACGGTATATAACACCCAACAATTTACAATTTCACTCTGAAATACATCAAATTAAGTAAAATTAGTTGCAAACAACACTTCACGAGTTTGAACATCAAATCTACTTTTGATGAGTTTTGACTACTTAAAATGGGAGACACAATGGCAGCTGCTTTACTCAGGTTACCACTTTAGGTTAAAAGTTATTTACTCTTACTCAGACCACAGGCTGCTCATTGCAGTCCTCTACAATAAAAATTCCCCTCACGTGCAAAAGTTTCAATGCGCAACTGCGCTGAGGTCTTCCTCAGCAACAAACTCGGACTCTGGCACTCTTGAGTGCAGTCATTGCAAAAACTTCCCGTTCATTTATTACTTTCTATTGCTTCCGATAGACTCCGCCAAGGCCTGGGATTGAAACTGCAAGGACGAAATCACTTTCCCTTGGCCCTCGGCTCCCGGCGGAGAACACAGATCCCTTGCTCCCCTCCTTCTCCCCACTTTCTTTCTCTCCAGTTTTAGAACAGCTGCTCTCTCCATATTATCTATCCCCCCTTCGTTTGCCTGCCCTTTTCTTCTAATCCTCACTCCCGCATGTTATAAGTCTCCCTTAGACGGAGCGCTCCGCCCGCTTTGGCGGCTGTACTGAGTTGCTGTTTTGCTGCTGGCTGGCATTTGTCTATTGTTCGACTAAGTTTTCAACTCCCACGATACAACAAGGATTTTGACTTAGCGTGCCAGTTTGTTCAAAAGGACGCTGAAGGCCGCATCAAGAGTTTGGACTGGTAATTGGCTTGTCCTTTAAATTGTGCCTTTTTGAGCCACTTCCTAGCATCAAAAGCTTGAATGACACAAAAACGGAAAAAATACACAACAAAATTGAAAAACAGGAAATATGACAAAAAAATCTAATTGAAAATATTAACAAAAACTATAATAGTATATCATTGATACGAAGGGTGTGTTTACACTTGGCATGTTTGGTTTGATTAAAACAAACTCTGGTGCGATTTCTCTGGTTTCTCGGTTCATTTGAATAAGTGTGAACCAAACGAACTCTGGTGCGGTTCAAATGAAATACGAACGGAACACTGACCAAAGACATGTAAAGGATCCAAAAACAGGAAGATGAGACCCTAATAAGGACAGAATGCTCAAGAATACCTGATTTTTATCGTCATAGTCACGATGCTGCCCATCACATTTCGGTACAGGCATTAGAACCACGACTCTACGCAGCAGATCTTCATTTGTGTGTGTGACGGAGGGATTCCTGCCGCTGTTTTGACTCCTTTACACATCTTAAAAGCTCTTCACGAGTTCTCAGCTAGTCAAAATACAATCATAAGTAGGCTACGCACATACAGCGAGCACATTTATCCCAGCACACAGCATTGTTTTGGATGTTCGGTAAGTTCCGTCACGAAATATACGTAATAAAAGCCGACCAATCAGGTTGTGAAACTATCCCTATGCCTTTAGGTTCAGTGTTAAAATGCCAATGTGAACGCTAGGCAGACCAGGACTAAATGGGTTTTTTTGGTCCGGACCAAGCTAACTGAACTACAAGTGTGAACACACCTTAAAGGGGGGGTGAAATGCTCATTTTCACTCAATCTCCTGTTAATCTTGAGTACCTATAGAGTAGTATTGCATCCTTCATATCTCCAAAAAGTCTTTAGTTTTATTATATTTATAAAAGAAAGATAGGCTGTACCGAGTCTTTCCGGAAAAAAACGAGCGGCTGGGGGCGGGCCGTGCGGGCGAAGCTAAAGCTGTGCTAACGCGCCGAGCTAACAACACAAAGAGACATTTGAAGCAGGTTTACTCACCGCCCGGTTCCAACGACCGACCGCGAACCTTTATCATTGTGACTGCTCGATCCTTAAGCATTAGACGATCTGAAAATCCGTCGATCTGGGCTTTGTTTATAAAACAATCATCGTCAAAATGCAGGGAACAAACAGTCTTACAAAACTCCCTTGATGCTCTGAAAAAACAAACTCCATCCACTGGTCCCTTAACGCTGGGATTCTTTGGGTATCTGTTCAGGGTTGTCTTGCCCTGGCAACCAAAAACCCACTTCTTTGGTGACATTGACTTCCCTAAAGCCGAGCAGAGCGCTTTGATGAGGTACTGCTTTCGCTCTCTCGCTCTGGTCTACGAGTGCGCGCGCGCCCGCGATCTTAACGGAGAAGTGCCCTTAGGACCCATATAAGGAAATTCCGCCCCAGCTGACGTCACGCAGACCCATACTCGAAGAAAACTTTCCGAAACTTGTGACAAACCGGAAGGACAATTTTTGGCACAGAAATACTCCTTCAAACGTACAATTTAATTTTTGAAACTTTGTCCATGTTTAGCATGGGAATCCAACTCTTTAACAGTGTAAAAAACTCAGTATGCATGAAATAGCATTTCACCCCCCCTTTAAAATAACACTGATTCGGTCATTATTTACTCATTCTCAAACTGTATAAAAAAGGAAGCAAAGTCAAGTCAAAGCAACAGAGAACGTGCCACAAAAGCTACAGCTTGCACAGACCTCCCACTTATTGCATTCATGAAGTGCACTCTGACCTCTAACACAATGGCCCAGAGCCTGGTAGTCTATCAGCTTTTATTGGACTCTGGTAAATCATGTCTTGCACTGGACCCTTTGTTGATCTAAATCATTGTAATGAAATGCATGATGTCAGCTGAGGACTAAAGTTCACATGGTCAGTCAATGCGCTGGCCAGAGCTAGGTATGAAGTAGCTAAAATAATGCTATAACGATTTGAAAGCGCAGAAAACATTTGTATCTTCAAAGCAAGAACTTAAAAGTGTGACAAACTGTCCAGATTTACAGTACAAGAAATAAATCTTTTGGTAGAGTTTTTTAAAAAACAATCAGTCGCTATTTAGTTCCATCACAAGAAAGCAATGAGTGTCAAAGTGAAGTCAGCTGAAGTTAAATGAAGATGTCTGGAGTCCTCTTCAGCTAATTTGCATTCTGGTCAATGCAAACCACTGTAATTTTCTGTTGGGTCATTCCGTGTCAAACCAACCAAAGTATTAAATGCCATGGATGAATATTTACTACGTAATCCACTATTTTATGGAGGGGGGTCAAAATTACAATTTTCACCTGATATTTGGACTATCATTATTTATTTATTTTACAGATAGATATGTAGGCCTATTAGTAAAATCTGTTGACTTAACTGCTTTGACATATAATGCTACAAGGATTGCTTGTGTTCTGTCTTCCTATATGGCTATATCTTAAAGATCTAAATGCATGGTCTAAAGTGCACGGTGCAATTACACTTAGGTCTGAATCCACTTCTGCTAGTTTTTAACGATGGGGAAAATGGTCGGCGCGGCGACGCATGGTCTAAAAGGGTTGTCCATTTTCTCTTAATGAGTAATGGGTGTATTTTGGGCGTAACGTGCAATAAACCAATCAGAGTCTCATCTCCCATTGCCTTTAAAAGCCAATTGTTCGCGCCATGGCGGATTCGCTATTTACATGGTGGAATTTGCAAGCGGAAAGACTGAACGCTTCTTTAATGAGGAAACTGATCTGCTCATGCGTGAGGTTAAAGCACGTAAGCAGACCATCTGCGCGTCCCTGTGTGTGTAATAAGCAGAGTGTACGCACGTAGTGCACCTGCCTATAGGCGCATACTAATGTGCCCTTTAAATAACAAAAAAATACTGCGCCATTGACTTTAAACCAGGTTTCAGTTGATCAACGGCGCAGTCTATTTCAGTGTCCTAAAAACAGCAACGTGCCAACAATGTGCCTGAACACATCTCGTTTTCAGACCAGCATAGGTGGGCGCAAATGCATTTGCTATTTAAACAATGTGGCGCAGGACGTGAAAATGATAACTGCGTCAGGCTGAAACTAGCAAAAAACACTTGCGTCGCACCTGGCGCTGCATTGCACCGGGTGTATGATAGGGCCCAAGATCTTACGGATTTAAGAATGAACCACGTTATAAAATCTTCCTGGTCCACTGACATTTATTATGACATCCGCTTCCAACATTACAATGCTAATGAAAACTTCCGTTAACTCTACAATAAGTAAATCCACTTCACCAGCAAATTGCTCTTTGACAGCGATGCCATAGAAATATACAGATTTACCACAAGTTCAAACGCAAAATTCTAAAGATTCTATTTGGTGTTGAATTACTTTCAAACAGGGCCTCATTTATCTTCTTTCACTCTCACAGTCTCTCTGAAGCTCTTTATGGGCTCTGATCACTAATCAATACAAGTGTCACATTGTGGCGGTCCTTCGCCTCTAGCAGCAGTTGACGATTCAGAGCTTCATTATGTAAAATCCATTAAACGCCTTGGTTTCAGCAATGTGGCCTCCAAAGAACACGCTTCTCAAGAAGGCCTAATATCATGATGAAATAAAAACTTAGCTTATCTAATTTACTCAACTGCCACGATCAGCAACATCTGGAAATGCTGTGTACCAACACAACATATCTTGTTTGGTTTTGACTTGGATAATAACCCTGATCAGTTTGGGCATCAGTCATGGAGGTTTTTCAGGCTCATCCAAGGCTTTTCCCACAGGGAGCTGTTCACCTGCTTACAGGGTTTTGCCGCTGCTGCATCATGGTTCTAATTTACCTGATTAGCTAAAACAAACTCCACGCTTCTTCATATGCTCCGTCGATTTATCATGGTCAATCTGCATGTCATGTAGTTTACGGGGGTAATCCAATATGAAGAATGTAAGGGAATTGCTCCATACACTGCACATCAACGAGAAACAAGATACATCTGTGATAGTGGAGTCATTCACCTCAAAAGACGAGTAAAGAAATCATTTGATCATCTCCACAGAAAATGGAGCCCTTTCCTCAAGCTCTTTACATTTTTATCTTTAAAACAATATTCCAGGTTAAAGGATGCAGATAAAATAATTTATTTAAAAAAAAAAAAATTACAAAAAAAAAAATACAAATTAAAATAATAATAATATTTTGTAAAAAAAACAATAATAATTATTATTATTATTATTACTCAGTTTGTAAAAAGTTATAAAACAATCTACTTATTTTTTAACAAATATTTAAAAAAAAATACATAACAATAACAACAATTATTATAATTATTATAACAAGTATTATTATTATTATTATTATTACTACTACTATTATTATTATTAGGAATAATAACAATTATGATTTTTGTAAAGAAAACTCAGTTTGTAAAAACAGTTGTAAAACAGTCAACTTAATGTTTTAACAATTATTAAATAATAATAATAATAATAAAATAATAATAATAATAATAAAGTATTATTATTATTATGTCTCAGTTTGCAACAAAAAAAAACTATTTTAAATAATGATAAAATTATAACAATATAATACTAGAAGACAAAGAAGAATCAATAATCATAATTTAAAAAAAATCGTATTCTCAGTTTGTTTCTACACCCACATATATTTTAACAGTTTTAACAATTATGACTGTTAAGAACTGTAAAAAAAAAAAACTAATATTATTATTAGTATTATTATTATTATAACTCAGTTTGTAAAAAGAGTTGTAAAAAGTAAACTTTTTTTATTATTATTTTCTATTATACACAACTGCTGCATTTAAACCTGGAGTATTCATTGTCATTCAAATGTCATTGGGCAAAATGTATAAATGTGACTAAATAATGATAAAAAGAAAAGACGAGGTGTATTATTATCTGAGACAACACAAAGATTTCAAACACAAAGGCAGATTACAAGACACGTGTAAACCGCCTTTAACGAACAAAGGGCATAATCGTTCTTTGGCTTGCCGGTTTGCATTAATATCATTGTCATTAGTCATTATGAGGTCATAAAAGACACGACTGTGACAAGAACCGCGTTTCTATCGTGTTCAATAAGACAAGGGAATAAACAAAAGATAGAGGCCAGACACCTTAAATAGCACGTCACAATCTTCACAAGAGGAAACATAGCTATTCAAGGGAGAGTCTCGCTGCAAAATATCATCAAAACAAAGAGATTCAGAGAATCCCTCGCAAGCCGTCTTTGAGGAGGGAGAGAAATCTAACATCTCTGACAGCCTTTGTTGAGGGCAGCCTGTCTGTTTGTGGAGCGCAGGGGGTTTGGGGGAGGTGGGCTGCTGCTAGTATCTCTGAACTCGGCTTCAAAGGCATGTTTTGGCAGAAGCTTTCATACCGTTACACGCTGGCCCACTGCTGCTCTCCCGAGAGGAAAGATAGACAAGGAACACGAGGAATAGAGAGATGGGCCGTAACGCGTCATCTACACGCAAGTTTGAAAGTCCCGGCGTATTGGAGTTAGTATATTTTATAAATATTAGTTTATTGCAGTTTGTTTGCAAAGAACCTACTTTTATATTCAAACATTACGAATGGGAATCATAACGTTCTTAATCTCCTTAAGTGACTCAATTAATGATTCTTTTAGTACTGGAATTATTTGTATTACTATATATTATTATTAAGGCAAGACACCCCAGGTAATTAGGGTAAAAAAAAAAATAATAATAATAGATATCACCATACTTCACCAGTTGATTGATTACATTAATAATTGCAAATATTTTTTTGTATTACAATCTTTCTGAAATGTTATGTTTAAATATGCAAACATTAACTAATTAAATATGCACTAATTTGCATAAATGCATAGAACAAAAATCTGAGTCAGGTTCAAAATTCTTGTTTCATTTATATATATATATATATATATATATATATATATATATATATATATATATATATATATATATATATATATATATATATATAGGTTTTTACAGAGGGGATTTTGGATATCTCTATCACTCTATTTATCAGAAAATACTGTCAACAGCCAAAATTAAATACATTTTCACCTTTTTTTAGGATTAAAATGTTGTATAAAATCAGGAAAATTATAATTGAACAAACCCCTCTGTGTATAAAACTGTGAAGTTTGGTGTATGTAAGTGCTACTGAAGTGGAGATTTCTGGCTCAATGTAGGAAGAAAAACTAATTTTGAGGAAACAGCCTTTAAAGATATATACTGCACTTGAAATCTACCGACGCAAATAGATCAAGTGCTCTAAAAGATACAGAAAAAGATGTTTTCTTTCCACTAGTCCACTTTCCACTGAAAAATCACTTCATGGAAAGCCAAAAAAGCCAAAAATGTGTCTCGCCTTAAACTGTTAACACTTATTTTTTTAAACAATTTATTATTATTAATTATGACTCAGTTTGTAAAAACAAAATGTCAACTCATTTAACTCAACTTATTTTATATTATTATTTCTTCTTTATTTTTGTATATATACATTTTTTCCTTTCCATTCCGAAACCTATTAAACATAGTCTTTGAAATTCTTGATTTTAATCCAAGAACCCAAAGTTGATACAAAAAGATACTTTGCAAAACGCTGCGACTTTGAAAAACGGACAGACTTGTCCTATCACCACACTCGATACATTTTCTTGCACTGTTCCCTGGGAAAAGCTGCAGGTTAGCGCGGTTGGGCGGATGTTTAAGGGGGTCACGTAGGAGTGATGGATTAAAATATCTGTACCAAATGAACCCTGTGTGGACACAGCTGTCTCGGCCAGAATGAAAGTCATTGCTCAGAGGGCCGGCTACTGGGCAGCGCAGTGCGGAAAAGTCTAAATGAAACCAGCAATCCCTTTGCTAGTAACTTGCCCTTTGGCCTCCTTTTCTTCTTTGACCAGGCAACTGTTAATCATCATGCAAGTTCCTACAAGATTGAAAAATAATGGAAGGAAAATTAAAATTGAGAGGGTTTGAGGATAGCAAAGGTGCTAGATGTGACGTCTCAGTCATCTTGTATGAATATTTTGGAGATTTTAATGGAGTAAATCACAAAGAATGAACCGTGCCTACTGATAGAGGCGTTTATTTGCAGACGTTGTCTAATGTGGTCGATTTGCAGATTTTTACATAGTACAGACAAAACAAAACAAAACCCAAAACAGAACTAAAAAACAAAACAAAATTAGCAAAACAAAATTAGCAAAACAACCCCCCCCCCCAAAAAAAAAAAAAAATCTACAAACAAAACACAAAGTAGAAATAAACAAACAAACAAACAAAAAAACATTATTAAAATAAAAACAAAACAAAGTTTTGTTTTAGTACTGGAAGAATAACCACTGAAACGTCTTTTCAAATACGTGACTACTGTAGTCCAATTCACTTTTAGTGAATCAAATTCTGGTGAAAACAAAAACAAAAATCAAAAAATATAAAAATAAAACTAGAAAGTAAAGTTTGTCTGGAAAAAAGCCCGGTTTACACCTGGTATTAAGATGCGTTTTGGTTGATCAGATCACAAGTGGACGGCACTAAATTCAGGTGTAAACGGGGTCTAAAACATTTTTAGCTTGTCCACTTTCAACCTCTTCCAGAGGTAGTCAAAAACGCTTTCGACTGGATTGCTAAGACCGGCTACTCTCTGCTTACTCACTTAACGCGTAAACATTAACAGACGAGCGTTACCAGACGGGATTTAAACTTTGTCGGCTGAAGACCCAAGTTTGGTTTGAAGATGAAAAATGTACCAAGCACAATGTTCTCTCACTATTCCTGATTTCTAACACACACTCTTGTGTTTGTCAGAGCAGAAATGAAAGCTGATGCTCTCTGTATGTTTTTCGGTCATCTCCAGACACGTTTATATGTAAATTGCACGAGTTTATTTAATCCATTAGATCAAAATATATGAAAAGGCCCATACATTTACCCGCCCCATACTGTACATAGACCCTTACCTCAAAGAAATCAGGACAGAAGTGGTTGAAAGTGGACAAAAGAGACACCAGGTGTAAACAGGGATGTGTCTCCAAATCTATTGTAATCCAATCAACCAAAATGCTGTAAACAGGGCCTTAAGCTTCCTAGCATGTTTTATCACGTTGTTAGCATGTCTTCGCATGTGTCTAACATTATTTTTGTAGCATGTTTTAATGCATTGCTAGCATGAATTAGCATGTTGCAAGAATTTTAGCATGTTGCTAACATGAATTACCATGTTAATAGCATGTCTTACCAAATTGTTAACATGTTGCTAACATGTTTTAGCATTTTGCTAACAACATGACATAAAAAATATAATTGCTAGTGTTTTAACTTTCTACTAGTATGTTTTAACACAACGCTAACATGTTTTAACGTTGCTAGAATGTTTTATCACATTGCTAACATGATTTAACATGTTGCTAGCATGATTTAACATGTTGCTAGCATGTTTTAACACATTGCTATCATTGAATTAGCATGTTGCTAACATGTCAAGCCTACATAAAAAAAGCTGCCACTTATCTGATAGGTCAGGTATGTGGATTTTCCCGCATTTGTAATCGCTTTCGAATCACTTTCACTTTCGAATTCGCTCACATTCAGCAGAGAGGGAAGGGAGGGGAGATGGGGGTCACAGTAACTCGTTTTGGGAGGCATGGCCCGTAAATGCCACCCCTTGGGAATTTATTCCTGAAGATATAATTATAAAATACAACCAGCAAATCAGATACAAAACACTGGAAGACCCCCCGTGAATCTTCCATTGCTTTCAACGCCAGCTGAAACCCACAACAAAAGAACGACAGACCCAACTGAGTCTTCATCTCGCATATTTCTTTTTCTTTCTCTGTCTCTCCTTCGAGACGCACATGACGCCATCCTCCCCCTCCTAATTTGTTCCTGTTTCCTTTCTTCTTCCACATCTCTTCTCTTTCAAGCTTTCTCTTCCCTCCCTCTGCCTCGGTATTTCTTTTTATATTTCTCCTTGCTCTTTATCTCCGCTTCATACGGAATAACTGTGCACTGGGGTGAGGATAATGAGGTTGTTCATCCAGAACTTCAAACCCGAGTCTCTCCGCCCGATTCTAAAAACAATTCTAATCCCGGAACAAATATTTTGACATACAGACGGAGAGAAAAGGTGTGTGCGATTCCTTGTGTCACATTTTCCAATTCAAGCATTAACAAAACAAATGCAGAATACATAGAATAAACAACCAGCATTTATTTTGTGAGAAGTGTTGCGAATTTGATAGTCAGTTCACCCAAAAGGGGGTTTCATGTACAAATGACTCAATATGTTTCAATCATAACATAATTTGAACTACTCATTTATTGTTCTCCAGTAGCGAGCAGATGTGAAATATCTATACATAAAAAGGAAAGATAATTAAAGAGAGAGAGAGAGAAAGAGAGAGAGAGAAAGATTGATAAAAGAGAGAGTGATTTCCCATCATGCCAAATTGGCCGACCAACATATTGTGCACACAGGCCCGTTAATAGTGGCAAGTTTGTAATTGTAATTGCAGTCAGTAGGGGAAAAAAAAACCATGATGCTACATTGCCCTGCCATATTTACCATAAAGCAGATTAACATGATGTAATTACCACAGCTTGGCCTGTTTAAACAGTATACATGAGATCTATCATAACAAAGAGGTCTAATATGCCTGGAGAGAGTAATCTATTATCATTTCCATGCAAAATGATAGTTGCCAGTCCATAGCATGCTTTTTAGAGCCCATAAAAAAATGAAATAAAAAATAAATACATATAATAAATTTATTTACATCTTTATAATAATATATCAAATGAATAATAAATGAAAAATAAATTAATTACTTTTATATGTATATAAAAATATTATTATTAATTTATATTTATATATAACTAATATATATAATTATATATATATACACACACTCACAATGCATTAAATTTATAAAGATGAATAAATTCATATAAATTATATATATATATAAAAAAATACATTCAACACGTTTT